>NC_066580.1:342155681-342769999 GCF_024323335.1 Lathyrus oleraceus
TTCTTCCTCAACAGCACCCAACACTAACCCTTCGAACACACAACCTCGTAAAAAACTTAACAAAAACTCTCATCAGCTCAGTTATCCTCCTGGTTCAAGAAAACGCGATTCAGATTCTTGTGCCACAGATGAAAACAAGAGAAGGAAGATTCAAGATTCTGTAAAACCAACCGTATCCTGTTATTGGGTTGATTCAAATTATCAAACCAAATCAACAGTTTTGTCTCAACCAAAGAATAATGGCAATGTTGTTGAAAACAAGAAGATCATCAAGAACCAAGTTTCCAACACGACACCTTTGTCTCAACCAAAGGATAATGACAATGTTGTTGAAGACAAGAAGATGATCAAGAACCAAGTTTCCAAAACAACACCTTTATCTCAACCAAAGGATAATGACAATGTTGTTGAAGACAAGAAGATGATCATGAACCAAGTTTCCAAAACAACACCTTTGTCTCAACCAAAGGATAACATGAAGGATTCAACAACGAGAGGTAAAGAATGTGGGTTGAAGAAAGCGATGGAGTGTGTTAAGAGGAGGCAATGTTGGTTGATATTGAAGAGGATGTTGGTAGACAGAGATGGTTGGGATTTGAAAGATCCTCCAAAAATAGCAAAGTCTAATAAGTGTAAGATAAAGGCAATAGGTTTGAAGGAAATAGAGAGAAAAATGAGATTGTATGCAACAGAGGATGAGTTTGCTAGCGACATGAGACTTGTGTTCTCTAATGCAATGGTAATGTATCCTCCAAGGAATCATATTTACCAAATTGCAAAAAAGTTTAGTGACACTTTTGAACACAAATGGAAGTCATTGAAGAATACGTGGGAACTTGAGGATACAAAAAGAAGCAACACTCAAAAGAGATACTAAAGAGTGCAACATGTTGTGTTCTTATAGAAATTGTTCTCAAGTTATAAACTGTTAGCAGCAATGTGGTTTAAAATCTGTCAAGTTATTGTCAATGAATGTGTAGTATATATGGTCAATCATTCTTTATTCTTGTGTTTGTAAATTCTGCATAACGAATAATAAAATATGTGTAGTTTCTGAATCTTTTAAAATTTGATTATTCTGTATCTGTCATGAATGTTAGTTGTTACTATTTTGTTAGTGGATTTGAATGAAGGATGCTTAATTAAATGATAGATTATGACATTACATCTTTTGGTAAATGTTTCATCTCGATGCGATAGCAACTCTAAGCTGCAGCATTCTGTGCTTGTTGTTGAACAATATGTATAATTTTTTAACCATTTACTCAAGTTATAAGTCTTGGTTTACCCCATGTGATACTTTTTCAGCAACAAAAACTGTTATATTTCAGCCCCAATTGATCATGGATCAGACTTTTTTTATAGATCACCACTTACTCAAACCATTTAAAAAGGATCAACACACACAATATTTTCAACAATGGAACAAAAAAGATATTTCTTTCGTAAACCATTTAAAATTTCCAGCATGAGCATATTTTAGTGCATGGTTGGTTATTTTACGACCATCATGACATGATGCACTTATGATGATACGTTAAAATTGAAAATCTGCAAGTATATCACTTTATTAGTTATGTCTAGTAATATTACTCAACCTCAATAACTCCGGCATAACTCCCTAGCAAAATAATAAATAATTACATTTTGTTTAAAAGTTAAAAAATTACAATATTAAAATTACAAAAAAGTTGTTTTAACATCCATTTGTGTACTATTAAGTTATAAATAACAACAATTGAAATCAGTACCCTAATGGATGCAATTCTAGTGATTGGAGAAAAATTATCAAGGACATCTATATTTTCTCTTTGCCTAAAACCTTTGGCTACAAGGAGAACCTTGTAATTATCAATGATTTTATCAGGTTTTAGTTTATTTTTCAAAACCCATTTACAGCCGATTGATTTGCATCCAAGATACAAGTCTACTAAGTGTCAAGTCCTGCTAGATTCTAGAGAATCCATCTCATCGTTAATAGCTTCTTGAAACAAATATGCATCCAAAGATGGCGTAGCACCCAAAAGAGTTGCATTGTAGTGAAGATCAGTGGGATGACTCATATGTTGACTGAGTTGTTGACATGAATATGAGATGTCAGGCTTGATGTTAAGTAAGTAAATAAGCTGTCTAACAAGCCTTTGGTACTTAGTAGGAACTTGCATAGGATGCCATCAGTTGTCTTTAATTTGGTGTCTCGAGCCATGGGATTTATGGCAGGTTTGCCGCCCAGTAATCCAGCAGTTGAAAGGAGATCAAATGTGTGTTTTTGTTGACAAATATTAAATCTTGAGTCACCTCTTGCCACTTCTACGCCTAATAAATATTTCAATATGCCAAGATCCTTGATATGAAAATGATGTTGTAGTGTATGCTTTGCTTTATTGATGATGTCCAGATTATTTCCTGTAATTATAACGTCATCAACATATATCAACAATACAGTAAAGTGTTCTTTGGATTGATGTATAAATAGGGAGTGACCATAAGAGCATTATTTGAAGTTATTGGTGAGTAAAAAATTGGATAACTTTTCAAATCATTGTCTACTTGATTAATTCAATCCATAAATAGATTTGAGAAGTTTGCAAACTTGATTTGCGTAAGAATGTGTAATGCCTTTAGGTAAATACATGTACACTCCGTCATCCAAGACTCCATGAAGAAAAGCATTGTGCGGATCAAGTTGATGAAGACATAAGTTTAAAGAGAAGGCAATGGCAATAAGTAATCTTACATTTGTGAGCTTTGCAACATGAGAAAATGTATAAAAAATAAATACCTTGAATTTGGTTGAAGCCTTGAGCAACTAACATCGCTTTATGTCTTTCTATTGTGCCATATAAATTGAATTTGGTCTTATAGACCCATTTGCAACCTATAAATTTCTTACCTGGTGGTAAAGTGGTGAAATTCCATGTGTGGTTGTTTGTTCAAGCTTGGATTTCAACATTCATAGCCTTGATCCAATGAGGATGAAGACTAGCTTGCTTATAAGTAGCAGGATCACATGCAGTAGTAATGGAAAATGTGAAAGAATAATATGCATGGGAAGTATGATGATATGAAATGTATTTTGAAATATCATAAGAAATGATGTGTGATATGCATTGAAGACAGAATCATTCAAATATGCAGGTGCATATTTGGTTCTAGTTGACTTCCTAATAGTAGTGATGTTAGGAGAAGTGTTAGGATCAAAAGTAGGTGTGTGATCAGTATGTTGAATTGGCTCATTGGAAGGTGAGGAATTTTGAGGGGTGGTGGGAGAATCAGGGCAATCTTTTGGAGTAAGGTTGCAGGTATGTGGTCAGAGTTGATGGGATGGTATATGGAAGTAAGGTGGTAAAAAAGGAATGGAATGGTTTATTGTTCATTATCAAGGGTAGGAGCATAAGTGTTGTTAGTGGTGGGATGAGGTGTGTAGGGAAATGTGTTTTCATAGAAAACACAATTTTCTAGAGGTGATAATGGATCTAGTATTGAGATAAAAAAAGGAGATATCCTTTAATACTCATGGAAAAACCTAGAAATACGCATTTTGTGGCTTTAGGATCTAGTTTGTCCTTATGTCTTGTGATGGTGGAAGCATAGGCAAGACATCCAAAGGTTTTAAGGTGTGTGAAGGATGGAGGTTATTTGAAAAGAAACTCATAAGGAGTATTATTTGGATGGTAGGACTGCATAATCTATTAACCAAATAAGTTGCACGACAAAGGGAAAAAGACCAAAAAAATTCAGGTAAGTTGGCATGGAATAAAAGGGATCTAGTAACATTACGTAAGTGGATATGTTTTCTCTCAACAATGTAGTTTTGTTGAGGTGTTTCAATATAACTTCTTTGATGTAAGATCCCTAGAGATGCATAATAAGATGACATAAGAAATTCAGTTCCATTATCACTTCTAATGATTTTGATGAAATTGAGTTTGTCAATAAATGATGAAATTTTTAATGTGAATTTAGTTTCAAATTTATGAGTCATGATAAAATTCCAAGTATAACGTGTGAAGTCATCAACAATAGTTAAAAAATATTAGAAACCATCCAAAGAAGGAACATGTATAGGACCACATATATCCATATGTACTAAATCAAAGTAATGAGATGAAACAGAAGTACTTATAGGAAAGGGAGGCCTACATTGTTTATCTAAATGGAAAGTGTGGCAAAGAGAATTTTTATTGTATTTGATAGTAGAAATATTTTGGGACGTATTATGTAAAACCTCATTAGAAGGATGTCCTGAGCGATGATGCCACAAGGATAAATCTATATTATCTTAATCTTTAAAACTAGCAGAGTTACAAGAATTAGGATGTGCAAAATTGTAGGGTGAATTATGGACAGGGACTTTGTGAAGGATGTAAAGGTTATTATGATGAGTCATTTGTTTAATCATCCGCTTGGTACACACATCCTGAATGTAACATGAATTGTGTAAGAATGAAATGATATAATATGGCATATTTAGAGATAGAGATTAGGCTAAACCTAAACTCGAGGATATAAAAAACATTGTGCAGGTGAAAGAAGGGATCAAGTATAATAGTTCCATAAAAATTTGCAGTAATACGAGTCCCATTAGGGAGATGAATATAAACAGGATCAATACCTTTAATATCTGAAATGCACTTGATATAGGGGCATACATGATGAGACTCCCATGAATCAAGGATCCACATAGAAGGTATTTGAGATCCAGTACCTCTATTAATAATACCTGAGATTATGTGGTTGTTAGGATTAGGAACTTTATCAGTCTTGGGATGTTGATGATCCTTCCGGGGTTGTTGGAGGAGAAGAAGTTAATGTTGGTAATCCTCCTTAGAAATGACACCTTCTTTGTCTTAAGTCTGTGTAGTCTTGGACTCCAAAGAAAACTTTGTATTCTTGTTACGATATCCAGGTGGAAACCCATGTTTGAAATAACAGGTTTCCACTATATGATTTGTTTTGTTGCAATTGATGCATAGCATGAAATTCTTCGAGTTTCCTTTACCTTTTCCCTGAGTGTTATTGTTATTGTTGGTGTTGTTGGCATACATAATGGTTGAGTTGGGTGCGACGTAGGTGGAGCAACCACTTATTGTTGAGAAATTAGCGGATAAACGCGATTGATGTTGGAAATCGGATCGAGGAGCAAGATTTGTGTTAGAATGTTATGATAGTTATCGTTTAAACCCTTCAGAAAACACGAAACATACTCCATATGCTTGTAATTGCAAACGATTTTGGCCCAATCACAGGTGCATGGTGTGGGGCATGAACAAGAAGGGGTTGACCTCAAATCTTCTAATTCATCCCAAAGGATCTTGAGATCAGTGAAGTATGTAGACATAGATTTATCACTTTGTTGAATGGAATGCAGATCACGGAGAATCGAAAGTGATTACCTTTGGTGAAGCGTTCTTTAATATCTCCCCAAAGATCGAAAGTGGAATCAAAGCAAATGGTGCTTTATGCGGTGTGAGGTGAAAGGGTACGATTGATACAAGAAAGTACCATACTATTCGCACGATCCCATAACTCGTAATTCGGATCAGAGAAGGTTGGTTTGGGGAGATTACCATTGATGAAAGGGATTTTTCTCTTCGATGTCAAGGCACAACGCATGAATTTACTACTGTGTTGATAATTGTTATCATCGAGAGGTGGTGCAACTAGGGTGGCGCTAGGGTTCTCACTAGGATAAAGATAAAAAGGGTTTCTAGGGTTCAAGATTGGATCTGTGGGATCGATCTTGAAATTATCGTGATTTTCACGTGACAAAGTTGCGACCTAATTGCCATGTTATAAAAAAATTTAGATTTTTTTCCAGTCTTTCCCATGTGCAAGTCTGACTCTCAATTTTTTAATAATAAAAACATGTAACGACGTGATTATCACGTCCCAACTTCCTTTTTTGCCACGTGATTTTCGCGTCACTATATCACGTGGTTGAAGAAATTTTTTCTTATTGTGATTAATTTAATAATTCATATTTTAATTCCTATTTAAACAAATTAAAGCATTATCATTACCAATTTTTACATTTCAAAATTCCAAATCATCTATATCGGTAGGCATTCATCATCTCTCAACATCTCATTGTAGGCATTCATCATTTTATCGTAGAATATTTTTTCTAACAATTATTGTTTATTGTTGTTGTGGTAGAATGACCGTAAGACGTATTGCATAGACACCACTTAACAGAGGAAGATATTTTTTACTCGATCAATCAACAAGGTAATGCAAATAAAATTTGGATAATTAAACATTCTCATATTTTCTTACTTCAATTCAATATTTATGCAGGATGAATATGATTACTGTAGATGTTTTGTCCAGGTTGATAGATTGAATTTCTCACAAATTCAAATAATGAAATTTTGTAAACACATCCCATTGAACATGGAAAAGAGAACAAGACCCAAGTGCAGAAGGATACGTTTAGAAATCTGAAATGAAAGCGAATTTGAATTACCTTAGAAATGAGTTAAATCTTTTAAGTTTTTAGCATTAAGTTTTTTTAATACATTTCTTTTTAAATACATGGTATTAAAAAACCATAAAAAATGTTTACTACATTAATATTTAATTATTTATAATATATATTTGTTTTTATTGTCAATGACATTCTTCTTATCCCTAACATTAGTTGTCTATTAATTTTACGAAATCTAAATTTATTTTAAATGTTTAAATTTAAAATGATCCGATTTTAAGTGACGAGACATTTCAATAAATTTTTTAATTTCACTTAGTGTAAATCATTCATCCTTACATCTTGTCAATCAAAAGTTCAATCTCATAAAATATTATGAGCATTGGATTCGAAAAAAATAGTTGAAAGATAGTGATTTGGATCGCTTCCCCTGTATCTAATTCAGGGGTGGACAACCAGATGATTTTAGGCGGTGGCGGACCCGAAATCTTAATCTGACTTAAATCACAATTTTGATTTGAAGACCTAATTTCGTCCGTTTATAAATCCGTTTTTTTGGATTACGATATTTTGGATAAGTCGGTTGGTTCGGCCGGCTAGTTCGATTTATTGCAGAGATTATTTCATCGATTATTTCATCTTTTGGGTTTTTTAGTTGTAGTTCTGACATCCACATAGTATTAGATAATTAGCTTTTTTTTATTTGGGCTATCTTGTCTAATATTGAGCTCAGTGGTTTTTACTTGTTATGGTCTAATATATTTTTTTTATATAGTATAAGACTTTCCTTTTTGTAACAATGTGTGATTCATAATTCAATACAGTTCTAGGACAAATGACCCTATTTTGTTATCAGTTCTCAATTATAATAATATGGTATCAGGAGACTACACACTTTCTTTCACCTTTTCCCCTTTTCATCGTCATCTTCTACCCTCGCACAAAACAAAGATTCATCGTCTTCATCCCTACTTTCCATGGTTTCCGACGATGAATCAGACAGAAATTGAGAGTCGGAATTGCACACGAGAAATGTAAAAGAAAGAAAATAAAAAAATCAGACTTATACAGGTTGGCAGATGGGGGAAATTTGAAAAATTTTAAATTTAAGTTGTAACGTGAAAATCACTTCGCAATGTTAAATTAAAAAATAAAAAAACGTTTAGGAGAGAAAATTGTGAAGTAAAAATCACGTGGCAAAATTGTGAAGTGAAAATCACGTGGCAAAGTTGTGAAGGAAATTTGAGAAAGAAGCTGAATCTGAGCTGCGTGTGATAGAATTTTTTTGGAAATATATAGAGCAATCAACGACGTGATTTTCACTTCACAACTTTGCCACTTGATTTTCACTTCACAACTTTGCCACGTGATTTTCACTTTACAACTTTGTCACGTAAAATAAAAAAGTCAGGGGTGCACAGGTTGGTAGATGAGGGGAAATTTCAACATTTCAAAATTTTAGTTGTGACGTGAAAATCACTTCACAACGTTAAATTCAAAAAAAAACTTTTAGGAGGGAAAGTTGTGAAGTCAAAATCACGTGGCTGATTGCTCTATATATTTGCAGATTTTCTCTTTGCTTAAATTAAGCTTCTTTCTCAAATTCCCCCTTTCAATTTTTCCTCCTTCATCGATTTTCCTCTTCCAACATTTTTCCTCTTCTTTCTCAAATTCCAACTTTCAATTTTTATCTTCAAATTAAAAGGTATTTCAAGAAGGCCCAAATATTTCATTTTCATTTTTCTATTTTTTATTTGTTAAATATTGTGTTGATTTTATTTTTATTTTATAACTAACATTGTTAAAAAAGTTCTTCAAGATTCAATCATCAAGCTCAAGATTCAAGCGTTTTTCTCATCTTCATTGAAGTATTTAAGCAATTTTTTTTCCAGATTTAAATATATATATTAGATTGTTGGTTGTTGTTATCGTAGGATAATATTTTTAAAACATAATTTTACTAAAATAAATATATAGTTAATCCACAAGTAATTTATTAAAATATTTGAATAGATTTTTTTTAAAACAAAATGTTATTTTTCATAATATATTATTCTATTTATATATTATTTTTAATAGTTTTTTATTTTAAAAATAAAATTATTTTGTAACGTGATATTCACTTCACAATTTTACCACATGAAAATCACGTCGCAACTCATTGTAACATTTTCTGCCTTCACTGCTACTATTGAATTACAACATATATAGTGAGAACATTTGTCCAGAATATTGTGTCATAAATATCACGTGCCACACTATTTCGACGTGATTTTCACGTGACAAAATTGCGACGTGATTTTCATGACGCAACAGAGTTGTCACACGAGTTTCTGCCGCGTGAAAATTCATGTTGCTAAAAATGTGTTATGAAGTGATTTTTCACGTTGTAACGTGAATATCACGTGATTTTAGACGGTTTTGATAACAAAGTAATATAAATAAAAAATTATTATTATTTTATAATAAATGATTTGATGAATATTTTTAACTATTCATTCATATTAAGCTTTTTTTTAACGTGGTTTAGGTAAATAATAAACAATTCTTGCATCGGAAAGTTTTGACGGGTTAATGAAGTTATATATTGAAGCTTTGCCCAATATGTAGGTATATAAAAGTCATATATAGAAAGAATTTTTTAATGCATTCTAAGGAATATTTTTGCATTTTAAAAAAAAATTAAAATTATCCTAGCTAACATGTTTAGGTTTATAAGAATATTTTCCCTACCCTTATATGTTAATTCAATTTGATCTTATAATCATTCAAATTTATTCAATCACTCGATCTATAACTATTTATAAAGAGGATACATGATTTTGATATTTCACAATTAATATATAAAGTCCACTTTGATATCTATTTTCTATTCTATAATTATCCTTCATTAAGATTCTTATTTCACAATTAATATATAAAGTCCACTTTACCACAGAATAACCATATGAAAGTTATACGAAAGATATGACCAAAGTAAAAACGGTTCAAATGTGGTTTGTCCTGCATTTGAATAACCCTATCACACATAACTTCCATGCAATGATAGTGTTTGTAAACCCATGATCACAAACACTATCATTTTACTTTCTTTTCTATTCACATTAATGCATTTTCACATCAATGATCATTGAAGTAATTAATTTATGATAAATATTAATAAACTTTTCTATTTAATTTGGTTTAATTTTTGTTTTTAATTTGACATGTTCTAATTTTTTGTGTGTAAACATTTGAATTTTATTTTAGTTTGCCTTTGTTGTTTATATACTTTTGCGGCGTTAAAGAAGTTATGAAGAAATTAAATGATGAACAAAACTTTTATTAGAAGATAACGGAATTAACTACATTTTAACGTAGAAAATAAAAGAGAAATATAAGGGAAATTATTCAATACGATGTAAGATAAAACCTTTTCATACAAAAATATAATATATTAAAATATTGTTTTTTTTGTTAATCAAACGTTTACTAATTATAGTCTGAATTTTTTTTACAAAAAAAATAACGTAAAATCACTCCATTTTTATGAGTTTTTACCAATTTCATTTCTATTATTTTTTCCTACTACAAATGAATAAAATGTATCAATTTATGTATTCTTCAATTAATGATTCACCAAGCATTATGAATGGAAAGATATTTATCTCTTATATTTAGTAAGATTTAAGTAAAAAAATTGATGTACTGTTTTTTGACATTATTTTACATTGATAAAGTGTGCATATTTAATTCTATTCATAGTTTATTTGTATTTCTTTTAGAAATGATACAATAATTAAACATGTAAAAATATCTATTATTTTTTATTTTAGATTGTTTATCACAAATTTTATTTCATATATAATTTAAATTAAATTAATATTAAATAATATATATATATATATATATATATATATATATATATATATATATATATATATATATATATATATATATATATATATATATTTATTTATATGTGTATATATTAAAGAAAGTGGATTAACAACATGGATAAACATAAAATTTTCATTTTATCAAAAGTGAAATCAAAATCAAAATTAAAAACATTATAGAATCAAAAGCCACTTCGGATTGAAAACACCAGAAAGGTGTGATTGGGAGGTCGGGTAGAGCTACATAAGTCAAACAGATTCCTTCAATTTAGGGTTTGAAGTAAATATATTTGACTAAATTTACCAACATTTATTTTGGTTTTTACTTTTATTAAAATAAGAAGAAAAAAGAATTTGTTTATAAAATAACATAAAAAATATAAAAACTACTTTTAATTTTCATCTTATTGCTTAGTTGAGTGGAGGGAAATAACTTTTCTAGTGTTTTACAAAAGAAAAGAGAAAAACACACACATAAAAAAGGAAAAGTTAAAATACTAAAACACCAAAATAAGATAAAAAAAGAATTGGAGATGAATTTTCCTATAAAGAAGAAAACGAAAATAAAATAGAAGATGAGACATATACCCATGAAATCCTATATGCACAATCAACATGTGTTTCAACGATTATATCCATGTAACCTATAAGTTATTTTTAGTATATGATATAATAAATTTCTATAATATATGTCACATATACACACACAAGATTAATCAACTATCAGTAAAATGTCGGTTGTATATGACACATTTTTTTAGTGATTTATTGTGAAGAATTCTTAATATACAAAATCTTAAATTTATATAATCATGGATTAAATATCAACACTTTAAACATAAAACAAAATTAAGTTATTTAAATATTTATTAAATCCATTTAATATATTTATTAAATATTTGAAATTTTAAATAAATAATTTAAAACAAAACAGAAAATTAAAATTAATATCCTTTGTTGTAAAAAGATTGAACAGTAATTAAAGAATACTTTTCCAAATGATGTTAAGGCTTGTTTGTTATAAAAAAGATTTAAAAAAAAGATTTTAAAAGATTTCAGTTTTTTTAAATATTTTTTTAAAGTATGAAATTGAAAGTTTGTTACAATTAATATCTTTTGCGATAAATGAGAAGTTTGTTTCAATTTTTTATTATAACATTTTAAGAGATAGTTTTAAATAAAATAAAACTTTAACTGAGAAGTTTGTTAAAACAACATCCAGTAAAAGATATATCCCTAGATATTAGAAGAGACCTATCTACTCCTCCAAGTAGTTGGCATTAAATATCGTAACAATCGAATCATATACATTTACACACAACTGCTTCCAACACAAACCCTTCTTCATCCTTAACAACATCCATGTCCGACAACATCAAACCTTCTTCCCTAGAACCATCCATGTCACATAACACCAAACCTTCTTCCTCAACAGCACCCAACACTAACCCTTCGAACACACAACCTCGTAAAAAACTTATCATCAAGCTCAGTTATCCTCCTGGTTCAAGAAAACGCGATTCAGATTCTTGTGCCACAGATGAAAACAAGAGAAGGAAGATTCAAGATTCTGTAAAACCAACCGTATCCTGTTATTGGGTTGATTCAAATTATCAAACCAAATCAACAGTTTTGTCTCAACCAAAGAATAATGGCAATGTTGTTGAAAACAAGAAGATCATCAAGAACCAAGTTTCCAACACGACACCTTTGTCTCAACCAAAGGATAATGACAATGTTGTTGAAGACAAGAAGATGATCAAGAACCAAGTTTCCAAAACAACACCTTTATCTCAACCAAAGGATAATGACAATGTTGTTGAAGACAAGAAGATGATCATGAACCAAGTTTCCAAAACAACACCTTTGTCTCAACCAAAGGATAACATGAAGGATTCAACAACGAGAGGTAAAGAATGTGGGTTGAAGAAAGCGATGGAGTGTGTTAAGAGGAGGCAATGTTGGTTGATATTGAAGAGGATGTTGGTAGACAGAGATGGTTGGGATTTGAAAGATCCTCCAAAAATAGCAAAGTCTAATAAGTGTAAGATAAAGGCAATAGGTTTGAAGGAAATAGAGAGAAAAATGAGATTGTATGCAACAGAGGATGAGTTTGCTAGCGACATGAGACTTGTGTTCTCTAATGCAATGGTAATGTATCCTCCAAGGAATCATATTTACCAAATTGCAAAAAAGTTTAGTGACACTTTTGAACACAAATGGAAGTCATTGAAGAATACGTGGGAACTTGAGGATACAAAAAGAAGCAACACTCAAAAGAGATACTAAAGAGTGCAACATGTTGTGTTCTTATAGAAACTGTTCTCAAGTTATAAACTGTTAGCAGCAATGTGGTTTAAAATCTGTCAAGTTATTGTCAATGAATGTGTAGTATATATGGTCAATCATTCTTTATTCTTGTGTTTGTAAATTCTGCATAACGAATAATAAAATATGTGTAGTTTCTGAATCTTTTAAAATTTGATTATTCTGTATCTGTCATGAATGTTAGTTGTTACTATTTTGTTAGTGGATTTGAATGAAGGATGCTTAATTAAATGATAGATTATGACATTACATCTTTTGGTAAATGTTTCATCTCGATGCGATAGCAACTCTAAGCTGCAGCATTCTGTGCTTGTTGTTGAACAATATGTATAATTTTTTAACCATTTACTCAAGTTATAAGTCTTGGTTTACCCCATGTGATACTTTTTCAGCAACAAAAACTGTTATATTTCAGCCCCAATTGATCATGGATCAGACTTTTTTTATAGATCACCACTTACTCAAACCATTTAAAAAGGATCAACACACACAATATTTTCAACAATGGAACAAAAAAGATATTTCTTTCGTAAACCATTTAAAATTTCCAGCATGAGCATATTTTAGTGCATGGTTGGTTATTTTACGACCATCATGACATGATGCACTTATGATGATACGTTAAAATTGAAAATCTGCAAGTATATCACTTTATTAGTTATGTCTAGTAATATTACTCAACCTCAATAACTCCGGCATAACTCCCTAGCAAAATAATAAATAATTACATTTTTGTTTAAAAGTTAAAAAATTACAATATTAAAATTACAAAAAAGTTGTTTTAACATCCATTTGGTGTACTATTAAGTTATAAATAACAACAATTGAAATCAGTACCCTAATGGATGCAATTCTAGTGATTGGAGAAAAATTATCAAGGACATCTATATTTTCTCTTTGCCTAAAACCTTTGGCTACAAGGAGAACCTTGTAATTATCAATGATTTTATCAGGTTTTAGTTTATTTTTCAAAACCCATTTACAGCCGATTGATTTGCATCCAAGATACAAGTCTACTAAGTGTCAAGTCCTGCTAGATTCTAGAGAATCCATCTCATCGTTAATAGCTTCTTGAAACAAATATGCATCCAAAGATGGCGTAGCACTCAAAAGAGTTGCATTGTAGTGAAGATCAGTGGGATGACTCATATGTTGACTGAGTTGTTGACATGAATATGAGATGTCAGGCTTGATGTTAAGTAAGTAAATAAGCTGTCTAACAAGCCTTTGGTACTTAGTAGGAACTTGCATAGGATGCCATCAGTTGTCTTTAATTTGGTGTCTCGAGCCATGGGATTTATGGCAGGTTTGCCGCCCAGTAATCCAGCAGTTGAAAGGAGATCAAATGTGTGTTTTTGTTGACAAATATTAAATCTTGAGTCACCTCTTGCCACTTCTACGCCTAATAAATATTTCAATATGCCAAGATCCTTGATATGAAAATGATGTTGTAGTGTATGCTTTGCTTTATTGATGATGTCCAGATTATTTCCTGTAATTATAACGTCATCAACATATATCAACAATACAGTAAAGTGTTCTTTGGATTGATGTATAAATAGGGAGTGACCATAAGAGCATTATTTGAAGTTATTGGTGAGTAAAAAATTGGATAACTTTTCAAATCATTGTCTACTTGATTAATTCAATCCATAAATAGATTTGAGAAGTTTGCAAACTTGATTTGCGTAAGAATGTGTAATGCCTTTAGGTAAATACATGTACACTCCGTCATCCAAGACTCCATGAAGAAAAGCATTGTGCGGATCAAGTTGATGAAGACATAAGTTTAAAGAGAAGGCAATGGCAATAAGTAATCTTACATTTGTGAGCTTTGCAACATGAGAAAATGTATAAAAAAATAAATACCTTGAATTTGGTTGAAGCCTTGAGCAACTAACATCGCTTTATGTCTTTCTATTGTGCCATATAAATTGAATTTGGTCTTATAGACCCATTTGCAACCTATAAATTTCTTACCTGGTGGTAAAGTGGTGAAATTCCATGTGTGGTTGTTTGTTCAAGCTTGGATTTCAACATTCATAGCCTTGATCCAATGAGGATGAAGACTAGCTTGCTTATAAGTAGCAGGATCACATGCAGTAGTAATGGAAAATGTGAAAGAATAATATGCATGGGAAGTATGATGATATGAAATGTATTTTGAAATATCATAAGAAATGATGTGTGATATGCATTGAAGACAGAATCATTCAAATATGCAGGTGCATATTTGGTTCTAGTTGACTTCCTAATAGTAGTGATGTTAGGAGAAGTGTTAGGATCAAAAGTAGGTGTGTGATCAGTATGTTGAATTGGCTCATTGGAAGGTGAGGAATTTTGAGGGGTGGTGGGAGAATCAGGGCAATCTTTTGGAGTAAGGTTGCAGGTATGTGGTCAGAGTTGATGGGATGGTATATGGAAGTAAGGTGGTAAAAAAGGAATGGAATGGTTTATTGTTCATTATCAAGGGTAGGAGCATAAGTGTTGTTAGTGGTGGGATGAGGTGTGTAGGGAAATGTGTTTTCATAGAAAACACAATTTTCTAGAGGTGATAATGGATCTAGTATTGAGATAAAAAAAGGAGATATCCTTTAATACTCATGGAAAAACCTAGAAATACGCGTTTTGTGGATTTAGGATCTAGTTTGTCCTTATGTCTTGTGATGGTGGAAGCATAGGCAAGACATCCAAAGGTTTTAAGGTGTGTGAAGGATGGAGGTTCTTTGAAAAGAAACTCATAAGGAGTATTATTTTGGATGGTAGGACTGCATAATCTATTAACCAAATAAGTTGCACGACAAAGGGAAAAAGACCAAAAAAATTCAGGTAAGTTGGCATGGAATAAAAGGGATCTAGTAACATTACGTAAGTGGATATCTTTTCTCTCAACAATGTAGTTTTGTTGAGGTGTTTCAATATAACTTCTTTGATGTAAGATCCCTAGAGATGCATAATAAGATGACATAAGAAATTCAGTTCCATTATCACTTCTAATGATTTTGATGAAATTGAGTTTGGCAATAAATGATGAAATTTTTAATGCGAATTTAGTTTCAAATTTATGAGTCATGATAAAATTCCAAGTATAACGTGTGAAGTCATCAACAATAGTTAAAAAATATTAGAAACCATCCAAAGAAGGAACATGTATAGGACCACATATATCCATATGTACTAAATCAAAGTAATGAGATGAAACAGAAGTACTTATAGGAAAGGGAGGCCTACATTGTTTATCTAAATGGAAAGTGTGGCAAAGAGAATTTTTATTGTATTTGATAGTAGAAATATTTTGTGACGTATTATGTAAAACCTCATTAGAAGGATGTCCTAAGCGATGATGCCACAAGGATAAATCTATATTATCTTAATCTTTAAAACTAGCAGAGTTACAAGAATTAGGATGTGCAAAATTGTAGGGTGAATTATGGACAGGGACTTTGTGAAGGATGTAAAGGTTATTATGATGAGTCATTTGTTTAATCATCCGCTTGGTACACACATCCTGAATGTAACATGAATTGTGTAAGAATGAAATGATATAATATGGCATATTTAGAGATAGAGATTAGGCTAAACCTAAACTCGAGGATATAAAAAACATTGTGCAGGTGAAAGAAGGGATCAAGTATAATAGTTCCATAAAAATTTGCAGTAATACGAGTCCCATTAGGGAGATGAATATAAACAGGATCAATACCTTTAATATCTGAAATGCACTTGATATAGGGGCATACATGATGAGACTCCCATGAATCAAGGATCCACATAGAAGGTATTTGAGATCCAGTACCTCTATTAATAATACCTGAGATTATGTGGTTGTTAGGATTAGGAACTTTATCAGTCTTGGGATGTTGATGATCCTTCCGGGGTTGTTGGAGGAGAAGAAGTTAATGTTGGTAATCCTCCTTAGAAATGACACCTTCTTTGTCTTAAGTCTGTGTAGTCTTGGACTCCAAAGAAAACTTTGTATTCTTGTTACGATATCCAGGTGGAAACCCATGTTTGAAATAACAGGTTTCCACTATATGATTTGTTTTGTTGCAATTGATGCATAGCATGAAATTCTTCGAGTTTCCTTTACCTTTTCCCTGAGTGTTATTGTTATTGTTGGTGTTGTTGGCATACATAATGGTTGAGTTGGGTGCGACGTAGGTGGAGCAACCACTTATTGTTGAGAAATTAGCGGATAAACGCGATTGATGTTGGAAATCGGATCGAGGAGCAAGATTTGTGTTAGAATGTTATGATAGTTATCGTTTAAACCCTTCAGAAAACACGAAACATACTCCATATGCTTGTAATTGCAAACGATTTTGGCCCAATCACAGGTGCATGGTGTGGGGCATGAACAAGAAGGGGTTGACCTCAAATCTTCTAATTCATCCCAAAGGATCTTGAGATCAGTGAAGTATGTAGACATAGATTTATCACTTTGTTGAATGGAATGCAGATCACGGAGAATCGAAAGTGATTACCTTTGGTGAAGCGTTCTTTAATATCTCCCCAAAGATCGAAAGTGGAATCAAAGCAAATGGTGCTTTATGCGGTGTGAGGTGAAAGGGTACGATTGATACAAGAAAGTACCATACTATTCGCACGATCCCATAACTCGTAATTCGGATCAGAGAAGGTTGGTTTGGGGAGATTACCATTGATGAAAGGGATTTTTCTCTTCGATGTCAAGGCACAACGCATGAATTTACTACTGTGTTGATAATTGTTATCATCGAGAGGTGGTGCAACTAGGGTGGCGCTAGGGTTCTCACTAGGATAAAGATAAAAAGGGTTTCTAGGGTTCAAGATTGGATCTGTGGGATCGATCTTGAAATTATCGTGATTTTCACGTGACAAAGTTGCGACCTAATTGCCATGTTATAAAAAAATTTAGATTTTTTTCCAGTCTTTCCCATGTGCAAGTCTGACTCTCAATTTTTTAATAATAAAAACATGTAACGACGTGATTATCACGTCCCAACTTCCTTTTTTGCCACGTGATTTTCGCGTCACTATATCACGTGGTTGAAGAAATTTTTTCTTATTGTGATTAATTTAATAATTCATATTTTAATTCCTATTTAAACAAATTAAAGCATTATCATTACCAATTTTTACATTTCAAAATTCCAAATCATCTAAATCGGTAGGCATTCATCATCTCTCAACATCTCATTGTAGGCATTCATCATTTTATCGTAGAATATTTTTTCTAACAATTATTGTTTATTGTTGTTGTGGTAGAATGACCGTAAGACGTATTGCATAGACACCACTTAACAGAGGAAGATATTTTTTACTCGATCAATCAACAAGGTAATGCAAATAAAATTTGGATAATTAAACATTCTCATATTTTCTTACTTCAATTCAATATTTATGCAGGATGAATATGATTACTGTAGATGTTTTGTCCAGGTTGATAGATTGAATTTCTCACAAATTCAAATAATGAAATTTTGTAAACACATCCCATTGAACATGGAAAAGAGAACAAGACCCAAGTGCAGAAGGATACGTTTAGAAATCTGAAATGAAAGCGAATTTGAATTACCTTAGAAATGAGTTAAATCTTTTAAGTTTTTAGCATTAAGTTTTTTTAATACATTTCTTTTTAAATACATGGTATTAAAAAACCATAAAAAATGTTTACTACATTAATATTTAATTATTTATAATATATATTTGTTTTTATTGTCAATGACATTCTTCTTATCCCTAACATTAGTTGTCTATTAATTTTACGAAATCTAAATTTATTTTAAATGTTTAAATTTAAAATGATCCGATTTTAAGTGACGAGACATTTCAATAAATTTTTTAATTTCACTTAGTGTAAATCATTCATCCTTACATCTTGTCAATCAAAAGTTCAATCTCATAAAATATTATGAGCATTGGATTCGAAAAAAATAGTTGAAAGATAGTGATTTGGATCGCTTCCCCTGTATCTAATTCAGGGGTGGACAACCAGATGATTTTAGGCGGTGGCGGACCCGAAATCTTAATCTGACTTAAATCACAATTTTGATTTGAAGACCTAATTTCGTCCGTTTATAAATCCGTTTTTTTGGATTACGATATTTTGGATAAGTCGGTTGGTTCGGCCGGCTAGTTCGATTTATTGCAGAGATTATTTCATCGATTATTTCATCTTTTGGGTTTTTTAGTTGTAGTTCTGACATCCACATAGTATTAGATAATTAGCTTTTTTTTATTTGGGCTATCTTGTCTAATATTGAGCTCAGTGGTTTTTACTTGTTATGGTCTAATATATTTTTTTTATATAGTATAAGACTTTCCTTTTTGTAACAATGTGTGATTCATAATTCAATACAGTTCTAGGACAAATGACCCTATTTTGTTATCAGTTCTCAATTATAATAATATGGTATCAGGAGACTACACACTTTCTTTCACCTTTTCCCCTTTTCATCGTCATCTTCTACCCTCGCACAAAACAAAGATTCATCGTCTTCATCCCTACTTTCCATGGTTTCCGACGATGAATCAGACAGAAATTGAGAGTCGGAATTGCACACGAGAAATGTAAAAGAAAGAAAATAAAAAAATCAGACTTATACAGGTTGGCAGATGGGGGAAATTTGAAAAATTTTAAATTTAAGTTGTAACGTGAAAATCACTTCGCAATGTTAAATTAAAAAAAAAAAAAACGTTTAGGAGAGAAAATTGTGAAGTAAAAATCACGTGGCAAAATTGTGAAGTGAAAATCACGTGGCAAAGTTGTGAAGGAAATTTGAGAAAGAAGCTGAATCTGAGCTGCGTGTGATAGAATTTTTTTGGAAATATATAGAGCAATCAACGACGTGATTTTCACTTCACAACTTTGCCACTTGATTTTCACTTCACAACTTTGCCACGTGATTTTCACTTTACAACTTTGTCACGTAAAATAAAAAAGTCAGGGGTGCACAGGTTGGTAGATGAGGGGAAATTTCAACATTTCAAAATTTTAGTTGTGACGTGAAAATCACTTCACAACGTTAAATTCAAAAAAAAACTTTTAGGAGGGAAAGTTGTGAAGTCAAAATCACGTGGCTGATTGCTCTATATATTTGCAGATTTTCTCTTTGCTTAAATTAAGCTTCTTTCTCAAATTCCCCCTTTCAATTTTTCCTCCTTCATCGATTTTCCTCTTCCAACATTTTTCCTCTTCTTTCTCAAATTCCAACTTTCAATTTTTATCTTCAAATTAAAAGGTATTTCAAGAAGGCCCAAATATTTCATTTTCATTTTTCTATTTTTTATTTGTTAAATATTGTGTTGATTTTATTTTTATTTTATAACTAACATTGTTAAAAAAGTTCTTCAAGATTCAATCATCAAGCTCAAGATTCAAGCGTTTTTCTCATCTTCATTGAAGTATTTAAGCAATTTTTTTTCCAGATTTAAATATATATATTAGATTGTTGGTTGTTGTTATCGTAGGATAATATTTTTAAAACATAATTTTACTAAAATAAATATATAGTTAATCCACAAGTAATTTATTAAAATATTTGAATAGATTTTTTTTAAAACAAAATGTTATTTTTCATAATATATTATTCTATTTATATATTATTTTTAATAGTTTTTTATTTTAAAAATAAAATTATTTTGTAACGTGATATTCACTTCACAATTTTACCACATGAAAATCACGTCGCAACTCATTGTAACATTTTCTGCCTTCACTGCTACTATTGAATTACAACATATATAGTGAGAACATTTGTCCAGAATATTGTGTCATAAATATCACGTGCCACACTATTTCGACGTGATTTTCACGTGACAAAATTGCGACGTGATTTTCATGACGCAACAGAGTTGTCACACGAGTTTCTGCCGCGTGAAAATTCATGTTGCTAAAAATGTGTTATGAAGTGATTTTTCACGTTGTAACGTGAATATCACGTGATTTTAGACGGTTTTGATAACAAAGTAATATAAATAAAAAATTATTATTATTTTATAATAAATGATTTGATGAATATTTTAACTATTCATTCATATTAAGCTTTTTTTTAACGTGGTTTAGGTAAATAATAAACAATTCTTGCATCGGAAAGTTTTGACGGGTTAATGAAGTTATATATTGAAGCTTTGCCCAATATGTAGGTATATAAAAGTCATATATAGAAAGAATTTTTTAATGCATTCTAAGGAATATTTTTGCATTTTAAAAAAAAATTAAAATTATCCTAGCTAACATGTTTAGGTTTATAAGAATATTTTCCCTACCCTTATATGTTAATTCAATTTGATCTTATAATCATTCAAATTTATTCAATCACTCGATCTATAATTATTTATAAAGAGGATACATGATTTTGATATCTATTTTCTATTCTATAATTATCCTTCATTAAGATTCTTATTTCACAATTAATATATAAAGTCCACTTTACCACAGAATAACCATATGAAAGTTATACGAAAGATATGACCAAAGTAAAAACGGTTCAAATGTGGTTTGTCCTGCATTTGAATAACCCTATCACACATAACTTCCATGCAATGATAGTGTTTGTAAACCCATGATCACAAACACTATCATTTTACTTTCTTTTCTATTCACATTAATGCATTTTCACATCAATGATCATTGAAGTAATTAATTTATGATAAATATTAATAAACTTTTCTATTTAATTTGGTTTAATTTTGTTTTTAATTTGACATGTTCTAATTTTTTGTGTGTAAACATTTGAATTTTATTTTAGATTGCCTTTGTTGTTTATATACTTTTGCGGCTTTAAAGAAGTTATGAAGAAATTAAATGATGAACAAAACTTTTATTAGAAGATAACGGAATTAACTACATTTTAACGTAGAAAATAAAAGAGAAATATAAGGGAAATTATTCAATACGATGTAAGATAAAACCTTTTCATACAAAAATATAATATATTAAAATATTGTTTTTTTTGTTAATCAAACGTTTACTAATTATAGTCTGAATTTTTTTTACAAAAAAAATAACGTAAAATCACTCCATTTTTATGAGTTTTTACCAATTTCATTTCTATTATTTTTTCCTACTACAAATGAATAAAATGTATCAATTTATGTATTCTTCAATTAATGATTCACCAAGCATTATGAATGGAAAGATATTTATCTCTTAATTTAGTAAGATTTAAGTAAAAAAATGATGTACTCTTTTTTGACATTATTTTACATTGATAAATTGTGCATATTTAATTCTATTCATAGTTTATTTGTATTTCTTTTAGAAATGATACAATAATTAAACATGTAAAAATATCTATTATTTTTTATTTTAGATTGTTTATCACAAATTTTATTTCATATATAATTTAAATTAAATTAATATTAAATAATATATATATATATATATATATATATATATATATATATATATATATATATATATATATATTATATTTATATATTTATTTATATGTGTATATATTAAAGAAAGTGGATTAACAACATGGATAAACATAAAATTTTCATTTTATCAAAAGTGAAATCAAAATCAAAATTAAAAACATTATAGAATCAAAAGCCACTTCGGATTGAAAACACCGGAAAGGTGTGATTGGGAGGTCGGGTAGAGCTACATAAGTCAAACAGATTCCTTCAATTTAGGGTTTGAAGTAAATATATTTGACTAAATTTACCAACATTTATTTTGGTTTTTACTTTTATTAAAATAAGAAGAAAAAAGAATTTGTTTATAAAATAACGTAAAAAATATAAAAACTACTTTTTAATTTTCATCTTATTGCTTAGTTGAGTGGAGGGAAATAACTTTTCTAGTGTTTTACAAAAGAAAAGAGAAAAACACACACACATAAAAAAGGAAAAGTTAAAATACTAAAACACCAAAATAAGATAAATAAAGAATTGGAGATGAATTTTCCTATAAAGAAGAAAACGAAAATAAAATAGAAGATGAGACATATACCCATGAAATCCTATATGCACAATCAACATGTGTTTCAACGAATTATATCCATGTAACCTATAAGTTATTTTTAGTATATGATATAATAAATTTCTATAGATATATGTCACATATACACACACAAGATTAATCAACTATCAGTAAAATGTCGGTTGTATATGACACATTTTTTAGTGATTTATTGTGAAGAATTCTTAATATACAAAATCTTAAATTTATATAATCATGGATTAAATATCAACACTTTAAACATAAAACAAAATTAAGTTATTTAAATATTTATTAAATCCATTTAATATATTTATTAAATATTTGAAATTTTAAATAAATAATTTAAAACAAAACAGAAAATTAAAATTAATATCCTTTGTTGTAAAAAGATTGAACAGTAATTAAAGAATACTTTTCCAAATGATGTTAAGGCTTGTTTGTTATAAAAAAGATTTAAAAAAAAGATTTTAAAAGATTTCAGTTTTTTTAAATATTTTTTTAAAGTATGAAATTGAAAGTTTGTTACAATTAATATCTTTTGCGATAAATGAGAAGTTTGTTTCAATTTTTTATTATAACATTTTAAGAGATAGTTTTAAATAAAATAAAACTTTAACTGAGAAGTTTGTTAAAACAACATCCAGTAAAAGATATATCCCTAGATATTAGAAGAGACCTATCTACTCCTCCAAGTAGTTGGCATTAAATATCGTAACAATCGAATCATATACATTTACACACAACTGCTTCCAACACAAACCCTTCTTCATCCTTAACAACATCCATGTCCGACAACATCAAACCTTCTTCCTTAGAACCATCCATGTCACATAACACCAAACCTTCTTCCTCAACAGCACCCAACACTAACCCTTCGAACACACAACCTCGTAAAAAACTTATCATCAAGCTCAGTTATCCTCCTGGTTCAAGAAAACGCGATTCAGATTCTTGTGCCACAGATGAAAACAAGAGAAGGAAGATTCAAGATTCTGTAAAACCAACCGTATCCTGTTATTGGGTTGATTCAAATTATCAAACCAAATCAACAGTTTTGTCTCAACCAAAGAATAATGGCAATGTTGTTGAAAACAAGAAGATCATCAAGAACCAAGTTTCCAACACGACACCTTTGTCTCAACCAAAGGATAATGACAATGTTGTTGAAGACAAGAAGATGATCAAGAACCAAGTTTCCAAAACAACACCTTTATCTCAACCAAAGGATAATGACAATGTTGTTGAAGACAAGAAGATGATCATGAACCAAGTTTCCAAAACAACACCTTTGTCTCAACCAAAGGATAACATGAAGGATTCAACAACGAGAGGTAAAGAATGTGGGTTGAAGAAAGCGATGGAGTGTGTTAAGAGGAGGCAATGTTGGTTGATATTGAAGAGGATGTTGGTAGACAGAGATGGTTGGGATTTGAAAGATCCTCCAAAAATAGCAAAGTCTAATAAGTGTAAGATAAAGGCAATAGGTTTGAAGGAAATAGAGAGAAAAATGAGATTGTATGCAACAGAGGATGAGTTTGCTAGCGACATGAGACTTGTGTTCTCTAATGCAATGGTAATGTATCCTCCAAGGAATCATATTTACCAAATTGCAAAAAAGTTTAGTGACACTTTTGAACACAAATGGAAGTCATTGAAGAATACGTGGGAACTTGAGGATACAAAAAGAAGCAACACTCAAAAGAGATACTAAAGAGTGCAACATGTTGTGTTCTTATAGAAACTGTTCTCAAGTTATAAACTGTTAGCAGCAATGTGGTTTAAAATCTGTCAAGTTATTGTCAATGAATGTGTAGTATATATGGTCAATCATTCTTTATTCTTGTGTTTGTAAATTCTGCATAACGAATAATAAAATATGTGTAGTTTCTGAATCTTTTAAAATTTGATTATTCTGTATCTGTCATGAATGTTAGTTGTTACTATTTTGTTAGTGGATTTGAATGAAGGATGCTTAATTAAATGATAGATTATGACATTACATCTTTTGGTAAATGTTTCATCTCGATGCGATAGCAACTCTAAGCTGCAGCATTCTGTGCTTGTTGTTGAACAATATGTATAATTTTTAACCATTTACTCAAGTTATAAGTCTTGGTTTACCCCATGTGATACTTTTTCAGCAACAAAAACTGTTATATTTCAGCCCCAATTGATCATGGATCAGACTTTTTTTATAGATCACCACTTACTCAAACCATTTAAAAAGGATCAACACACACAATATTTTCAACAATGGAACAAAAAAGATATTTCTTTCGTAAACCATTTAAAATTTCCAGCATGAGCATATTTTAGTGCATGGTTGGTTATTTTACGACCATCATGACATGATGCACTTATGATGATACGTTAAAATTGAAAATCTGCAAGTATATCACTTTATTAGTTATGTCTAGTAATATTACTCAACCTCAATAACTCCGGCATAACTCCTTAGCAAAATAATAAATAATTACATTTTTGTTTAAAAGTTAAAAAATTACAATATTAAAATTACAAAAAAGTTGTTTTAACATCCATTTGGTGTACTATTAAGTTATAAATAACAACAATTGAAATCAGTACCCTAATGGATGCAATTCTAGTGATTGGAGAAAAATTATCAAGGACATCTATATTTTCTCTTTGCCTAAAACCTTTGGCTACAAGGAGAACCTTGTAATTATCAATGATTTTATCAGGTTTTAGTTTATTTTTCAAAACCCATTTACAGCCGATTGATTTGCATCCAAGATACAAGTCTACTAAGTGTCAAGTCCTGCTAGATTCTAGAGAATCCATCTCATCGTTAATAGCTTCTTGAAACAAATATGCATCCAAAGATGGCGTAGCACTCAAAAGAGTTGCATTGTAGTGAAGATCAGTGGGATGACTCATATGTTGACTGAGTTGTTGACATGAATATGAGATGTCA
This sequence comes from Lathyrus oleraceus, assembly GCF_024323335.1. Taxonomy (NCBI): domain Eukaryota; kingdom Viridiplantae; phylum Streptophyta; class Magnoliopsida; order Fabales; family Fabaceae; genus Lathyrus; species Lathyrus oleraceus. The sequence goes on from NC_066580.1 coordinate 342,181,187, forward strand.
GGCTTGATGTTAAGTAAGTAAATAAGCTGTCTAACAAGCCTTTGGTACTTAGTAGGAACTTGCATAGGATGCCATCAGTTGTCTTTAATTTGGTGTCTCGAGCCATGGGATTTATGGCAGGTTTGCCGCCCAGTAATCCAGCAGTTGAAAGGAGATCAAATGTGTGTTTTTGTTGACAAATATTAAATCTTGAGTCACCTCTTGCCACTTCTACGCCTAATAAATATTTCAATATGCCAAGATCCTTGATATGAAAATGATGTTGTAGTGTATGCTTTGCTTTATTGATGATGTCCAGATTATTTCCTGTAATTATAACGTCATCAACATATATCAACAATACAGTAAAGTGTTCTTTGGATTGATGTATAAATAGGGAGTGACCATAAGAGCATTATTTGAAGTTATTGGTGAGTAAAAAATTGGATAACTTTTCAAATCATTGTCTACTTGATTAATTCAATCCATAAATAGATTTGAGAAGTTTGCAAACTTGATTTGCGTAAGAATGTGTAATGCCTTTAGGTAAATACATGTACACTCCGTCATCCAAGACTCCATGAAGAAAAGCATTGTGCGGATCAAGTTGATGAAGACATAAGTTTAAAGAGAAGGCAATGGCAATAAGTAATCTTACATTTGTGAGCTTTGCAACATGAGAAAATGTATAAAAAAATAAATACCTTGAATTTGGTTGAAGCCTTGAGCAACTAACATCGCTTTATGTCTTTCTATTGTGCCATATAAATTGAATTTGGTCTTATAGACCCATTTGCAACCTATAAATTTCTTACCTGGTGGTAAAGTGGTGAAATTCCATGTGTGGTTGTTTGTTCAAGCTTGGATTTCAACATTCATAGCCTTGATCCAATGAGGATGAAGACTAGCTTGCTTATAAGTAGCAGGATCACATGCAGTAGTAATGGAAAATGTGAAAGAATAATATGCATGGGAAGTATGATGATATGAAATGTATTTTGAAATATCATAAGAAATGATGTGTGATATGCATTGAAGACAGAATCATTCAAATATGCAGGTGCATATTTGGTTCTAGTTGACTTCCTAATAGTAGTGATGTTAGGAGAAGTGTTAGGATCAAAAGTAGGTGTGTGATCAGTATGTTGAATTGGCTCATTGGAAGGTGAGGAATTTTGAGGGGTGGTGGGAGAATCAGGGCAATCTTTGGAGTAAGGTTGCAGGTATGTGGTCAGAGTTGATGGGATGGTATATGGAAGTAAGGTGGTAAAAAAGGAATGGAATGGTTTATTGTTCATTATCAAGGGTAGGAGCATAAGTGTTGTTAGTGGTGGGATGAGGTGTGTAGGGAAATGTGTTTTCATAGAAAACACAATTTTCTAGAGGTGATAATGGATCTAGTATTGAGATAAAAAAGGAGATATCCTTTAATACTCATGGAAAAACCTAGAAATACGCGTTTTGTGGATTTAGGATCTAGTTTGTCCTTATGTCTTGTGATGGTGGAAGCATAGGCAAGACATCCAAAGGTTTTAAGGTGTGTGAAGGATGGAGGTTCTTTGAAAAGAAACTCATAAGGAGTATTATTTTGGATGGTAGGACTGCATAATCTATTAACCAAATAAGTTGCACGACAAAGGAAAAAGACCAAAAAATTCAGGTAAGTTGGCATGGAATAAAAGGGATCTAGTAACATTACGTAAGTGGATATCTTTTCTCTCAACAATGTAGTTTTGTTGAGGTGTTTCAATATAACTTCTTTGATGTAAGATCCCTAGAGATGCATAATAATGACATAAGAAATTCAGTTCCATTATCACTTCTAATGATTTTGATGAAATTGAGTTGGCAATAATGATGAAATTTTTAATGCGAATTTAGTTTCAAATTTATGAGTCATGATAAAATTCCAAGTATACGTGTGAAGTCATCAACAATAGTTAAAAAATATAGAAACCATCCAAAGAAGGAACATGTATAGGACCACATATATCCATATGTACTAAATCAAAGTAATGAGATGAAACAGAAGTACTTATAGGAAAGGGAGGCCTACATTGTTTATCTAAATGGAAAGTGTGGCAAAGAGAATTTTTATTGTATTTGATAGTAGAAATATTTTGTGACGTATTATGTAAAACCTCATTAGAAGGATGTCCTAAGCGATGATGCCACAAGGATAAATCTATATTATCTTAATCTTTAAAACTAGCAGAGTTACAAGAATTAGGATGTGCAAAATGTAGGGTGAATTATGGACAGGGGACTTTGTGAAGGATGTAAAGGTTATTATGATGAGTCATTTGTTTAATCATCCGCTTGGTACACACATCCTGAATGTAACATGAATTGTGTAAGAATGAATGATATAATGGCATATTTAGAGATAGAGATTAGGCTAAACCTAAACTCGAGGATATAAAAACATTGTGCAGGTGAAAGAAGGGATCAAGTAAATAGTTCCATAAAAATTTGCAGTAATACGAGTCCCATTAGGGAATGAATATAAACAGGATCAATACCTTTAATATCTGAAATGCACTTGATATAGGGGCATACATGATGAGACTCCCATGAATCAAGGATCCACATAGAAGTATTTGAGATCCAGTACCTCTATTAATAATACCTGAGATTATGTGGTTGTTAGGATTAGGAACTTTATCAGTCTTGGATGTTGATGATCCTTCCGGGTTGTTGGAGGAGAAGAAGTTAATGTTGGTAATCCTCCTTAGAATGACACCTTCTTTGTCTAAGTCTGTGTAGTCTTGGACTCAAAGAAACTTTGTATTCTTGTTACGATATCCAGGTGGAAACCCATGTTTGAAATAACAGGTTTCCACTATATGATTTGTTTTGTTGCAATTGATGCATAGCATGAAATTCTTCGAGTTTCCTTTACCTTTTCCCTGAGTGTTATTGTTATTGTTGGTGTTGTTGGCATACATAATGGTTGAGTTGGGTGCGACGTAGGTGGAGCAACACTTATTGTTGAGAATTAGCGGATAACGCGATTGATGTTGGAAATCGGATCGAGGAGCAAGATTTGTGTTAGAATGTTATGATAGTTATCGTTTAAACCCTTCAGAAAACACGAAACATACTCCATATGCTTGTAATTGCAAACGATTTTGGCCCAATCACAGGTGCATGGTGTGGGGCATGAACAAGAAGGGTTGACCTCAAATCTTCTAATTCATCCCAAAGGATCTTGAGATCAGTGAAGTATGTAGACATAGATTTATCACTTTGTTGAATGGAATGCAGATCACGGAGAATCGAAAGTGATTACCTTTGGTGAAGCGTTCTTTAATATCTCCCCAAGATCGAAAGTGGAATCAAAGCAAATGGGGCTTTATGCGGTGTGAGGTGAAAGGGTACGATTGATACAAGAAAGTACCATACTATTCGCACGATCCCATAACTCGTAATTCGGATCAGAGAAGGTTGGTTTGGGGAGATTACCATTGATGAAAGGGATTTTTCTCTTCGATGTCAAGGCACAACGCATGAATTTACTACTGTGTTGATAATTGTTATCATCGAGAGGTGGTGCAACTAGGGTGGCGCTAGGGTTCTCACTAGGATAAAGATAAAAAGGGTTTCTAGGGTTCAAGATTGGATCTGTGGGATCGATCTTGAAATTATCGTGATTTTTCACGTGACAAAGTTGCGACCTAATTGCCATGTTATAAAAATTTAGATTTTTTCCAGTCTTTCCCTGTGCAAGTCTGACTCTCAATTTGTAATAATAAAAACATGTAACGACGTGATTATCACGTCCCAACTTCCTTTTTTGCCACGTGATTTTCGCGTCACTATATCAGTGGTTGAAGAAATTTTTCTTAGTGATTAATTTAATAATTCATATTTTAATTCCTATTAAACAAATTAAAGCATTATCATTACCAATTTTTACATTTCAAAATTCCAAATCATCTAAGCTTTTTTTTTTAACGTGGTTTAGGTAAATAATAAACAATTCTTGCATCGGAAAGTTTTGACGGGTTAATGAAGTTATATATTGAAGCTTTGCCCAATATGTAGGTATATAAAAGTCATATATAGAAAGAATTTTTAATGCATTCTAAGGAATATTTTTGCATTTTAAAAAAAATTAAAATTATCCTAGCTAACATGTTTAGGTTTATAAGAATATTTTCCCTACCCTTATATGTTAATTCAATTTGATCTTATAATCATTCAAATTTATTCAATCACTCGATCTATAATTATTTATAAAGAGGATACATGATTTTGATATCTATTTTCTATTCTATAATTATCCTTCATTAAGATTCTTATTTCACAATTAATATATAAAGTCCACTTTACCACAGAATAACCATATGAAAGTTATACGAAAGATATGACCAAAGTAAAAACGGTTCAAATGTGGTTTGTCCTGCATTTGAATAACCCTATCACACATAACTTCCATGCAATGATAGTGTTTGTAAACCCATGATCACAAACACTATCATTTTACTTTCTTTTCTATTCACATTAATGCATTTTCACATCAATGATCATTGAAGTAATTAATTTATGATAAATATTAATAAACTTTTCTATTTAATTTGGTTTAATTTTGTTTTTAATTTGACATGTTCTAATTTTTTGTGTGTAAACATTTGAATTTTATTTTAGATTGCCTTTGTTGTTTATATACTTTTGCGGCTTTAAAGAAGTTATGAAGAAATTAAATGATGAACAAAACTTTTATTAGAAGATAACGGAATTAACTACATTTTAACGTAGAAAATAAAAGAGAAATATAAGGGAAATTATTCAATACGATGTAAGATAAAACCTTTTCATACAAAAATATAATATATTAAAATATTGTTTTTTTTGTTAATCAAACGTTTACTAATTATAGTCTGAATTTTTTTTACAAAAAAAAAATGTAAAATCACTCCATTTTTATGAGTTTTTACCAATTTCATTTCTATTATTTTTTCCTACTACAAATGAATAAAATGTATCAATTTATGTATTCTTCAATTAATGATTCACCAAGCATTATGAATGGAAAGATATTTATCTCTTAAATTTAGTAAGATTTAAGTAAAAAAATTGATGTACTCTTTTTTGACATTATTTTACATTGATAAATTGTGCATATTTAATTCTATTCATAGTTTATTTGTATTTCTTTTAGAAATGATACAATAATTAAACATGTAAAAATATCTATTATTTTTTATTTTAGATTGTTTATCACAAATTTTATTTCATATATAATTTAAATTAAATTAATATTAAATAATATATATATATATATATTATATATATATATATATATATATATATATATATATTTATTATTATTTATATGTGTATATATTAAAGAAAGTGGATTAACAACATGGATAAACATAAAATTTTCATTTTATCAAAAGTGAAATCAAAATCAAAATTAAAAACATTATAGAATCAAAAGCCACTTCGGATTGAAAACACCGGAAAGGTGTGATTGGGAGGTCGGGTAGAGCTACATAAGTCAAACAGATTCCTTCAATTTTGGGTTTGAAGTAAATATATTTGACTAAATTTACCAACATTTATTTTGGTTTTTACTTTTATTAAAATAAGAAGAAAAAAGAATTTGTTTATAAAATAACGTAAAAAATATAAAAACTACTTTTAATTTTCATCTTATTGCTTAGTTGAGTGGAGGGAAATAACTTTTCTAGTGTTTTACAAAAGAAAAGAGAAAAACACACACACATAAAAAAGGAAAAGTTAAAATACTAAAACACCAAAATCAGATAAATAAAGAATTGGAGATGAATTTTCCTATAAAGAAGAAAACGAAAATAAAATAGAAGATGAGACATATACCCATGAAATCCTATATGCACAATCAACATGTGTTTCAACGAATTATATCCATGTAACCTATAAGTTATTTTTAGTATATGATATAATAAATTTCTATAGATATATGTCACATATACACACACAAGATTAATCAACTATCAGTAAAATGTCGGTTGTATATGACACATTTTTTTAGTGATTTATTGTGAAGAATTCTTAATATACAAAATCTTAAATTTATATAATCATGGATTAAATATCAACACTTTAAACATAAAACAAAATTAAGTTATTTAAATATTTATTAAATCCATTTAATATATTTATTAAATATTTGAAATTTTAAATAAATAATTTAAAACAAAACAGAAAATTAAAATTAATATCCTTTGTTGTAAAAAGATTGAACAGTAATTAAAGAATACTTTTCCAAATGATGTTAAGGCTTGTTTGTTAAAAAAGATTTAAAAAAAAGATTTTAAAAGATTTCAGTTTTTTTAAATATTTTTTTAAAGTATGAAATTGAAAGTTTGTTACAATTAATATCTTTTGCGATAAATGAGAAGTTTGTTTCAATTTTTTATTATAACATTTTAAGAGATAGTTTTAAATAAAATAAAACTTTAACTGAGAAGTTTGTTAAAACAACATCCAGTAAAAGATATATCCCTAGATATTAGAAGAGACCTATCTACTCCTCCAAGTAGTTGGCATTAAATATCGTAACAATCGAATCATATACATTTACACACAACTGCTTCCAACACAAACCCTTCTTCATCCTTAACAACATCCATGTCCGACAACATCAAACCTTCTTCCTTAGAACCATCCATGTCACATAACACCAAACCTTCTTCCTCAACAGCACCCAACACTAACCCTTCGAACACACAACCTCGTAAAAAACTTATCATCAAGCTCAGTTATCCTCCTGGTTCAAGAAAACGCGATTCAGATTCTTGTGCCACAGATGAAAACAAGAGAAGGAAGATTCAAGATTCTGTAAAACCAACCGTATCCTGTTATTGGGTTGATTCAAATTATCAAACCAAATCAACAGTTTTGTCTCAACCAAAGAATAATGGCAATGTTGTTGAAAACAAGAAGATCATCAAGAACCAAGTTTCCAACACGACACCTTTGTCTCAACCAAAGGATAATGACAATGTTGTTGAAGACAAGAAGATGATCAAGAACCAAGTTTCCAAAACAACACCTTTATCTCAACCAAAGGATAATGACAATGTTGTTGAAGACAAGAAGATGATCATGAACCAAGTTTCCAAAACAACACCTTTGTCTCAACCAAAGGATAACATGAAGGATTCAACAACGAGAGGTAAAGAATGTGGGTTGAAGAAAGCGATGGAGTGTGTTAAGAGGAGGCAATGTTGGTTGATATTGAAGAGGATGTTGGTAGACAGAGATGGTTGGGATTTGAAAGATCCTCCAAAAATAGCAAAGTCTAATAAGTGTAAGATAAAGGCAATAGGTTTGAAGGAAATAGAGAGAAAAATGAGATTGTATGCAACAGAGGATGAGTTTGCTAGCGACATGAGACTTGTGTTCTCTAATGCAATGGTAATGTATCCTCCAAGGAATCATATTTACCAAATTGCAAAAAAGTTTAGTGACACTTTTGAACACAAATGGAAGTCATTGAAGAATACGTGGCAACTTGATGATACAAAAAGAAGCAACACTCAAAAGAGATACTAAAGAGTGCAACATGTTGTGTTCTTATAGAAACTGTTCTCAAGTTATAAACTATTAGCAGCAATGTGGTTTAAAATCTGTCAAGTTATTGTCAATGAATGTGTAGTATATATGGTCAATCATTCTTTATTCTTGTGTTTGTAAATTCTGCATAACGAATAATAAAATATGTGTAGTTTCTGAATCTTTTAAAATTTGATTATTCTGTATCTGTCATGAATGTTAGTTGTTACTATTTTGTTAGTGGATTTGAATGAAGGATGCTTAATTAAATGATAGATTATGACATTACATCTTTTGGTAAATGTTTCATCTCGATGCGATAGCAACTCTAAGCTGCAGCATTCTGTGCTTGTTGTTGAACAATATGTATAATTTTTTAACCATTTACTCAAGTTATAAGTCTTGGTTTACCCCATGTGATACTTTTTCAGCAACAAAAACTGTTATATTTCAGCCCCAATTGATCATGGATCAGACTTTTTTTATAGATCACCACTTACTCAAACCATTTAAAAAGGATCAACACACACAATATTTTCAACAATGGAACAAAAAAGATATTTCTTTCGTAAACCATTTAAAATTTCCAGCATGAGCATATTTTAGTGCATGGTTGGTTATTTTACGACCATCATGACATGATGCACTTATGATGATACGTTAAAATTGAAAATCTGCAAGTATATCACTTTATTAGTTATGTCTAGTAATATTACTCAACCTCAATAACTCCGGCATAACTCCTTAGCAAAATAATAAATAATTACATTTTTGTTTAAAAGTTAAAAAATTACAATATTAAAATTACAAAAAAGTTGTTTTAACATCCATTTGGTGTACTACTAAGTTATAAATAACAACAATTGAAATCAGTATCCTAATGGATGCAATTCTAGTGATTGGAGAAAAATTATCAAGGACATCTATATTTTCTCTTTGCCTAAAACCTTTGGCTACAAGGAGAACCTTGTAATTATCAATGATTTTATCAGGTTTTAGTTTATTTTTCAAAACCCATTTACAGCCGATTGATTTGCATCCAAGATACAAGTCTACTAAGTGTCAAGTCCTGCTAGATTCTAGAGAATCCATCTCATCGTTAATAGCTTCTTGAAACAAATATGCATCCAAAGATGGCGTAGCACCCAAAAGAGTTGCATTGTAGTGAAGATCAGTGGGATGACTCATATGTTGACTGAGTTGTTGACATGAATATGAGATGTCAGGCTTGATGTTAAGTAAGTAAATAAGCTGTCTAACAAGCCTTTGGTACTTAGTAGGAACTTGCATAGGATGCCATCAGTTGTCTTTAATTTGGTGTCTCGAGCCATGGGATTTATGGCAGGTTTGCCGCCCAGTAATCCAGCAGTTGAAAGGAGATCAAATGTGTGTTTTTGTTGACAAATATTAAATCTTGAGTCACCTCTTGCCACTTCTACGCCTAATAAATATTTCAATATGCCAAGATCCTTGATATGAAAATGATGTTGTAGTGTATGCTTTGCTTTATTGATGATGTCCAGATTATTTCCTGCAATTATAACGTCATCAACATATATCAACAATACAGTAAAGTGTTCTTTGGATTGATGTATAAATAGGGAGTGACCATAAGAGCATTATTTGAAGTTATTGGTGAGTAAAAAATTGGATAACTTTTCAAATCATTGTCTACTTGATTAATTCAATCCATAAATATATTTGAGAAGTTTGCAAACTTGATTTGCGTAAGAATGTGTAATGCCTTTAGGTAAATACATGTACACTCCGTCATCCAAGACTCCATGAAGAAAAGCATTGTGCGGATCAAGTTGATGAAGACATAAGTTTAAAGAGAAGGCAATGGCAATAAGTAATCTTACATTTGTGAGCTTTGCAACATGAGAAAATGTATAAAAAAATAAATACCTTGAATTTGGTTGAAGCCTTGAGCAACTAACATCGCTTTATGTCTTTCTATTGTGCCATATAAATTGAATTTGGTCTTATAGACCCATTTGCAACCTATAAATTTCTTACCTGGTGGTAAAGTGGTGAAATTCCATGTGTGGTTGTTTGTTCAAGCTTGGATTTCAACATTCATAGCCTTGATCCAATGAGGATGAAGACTAGCTTGCTTATAAGTAGCAGGATCACATGCAGTAGTAATGGAAAATGTGAAAGAATAATATGCATGGGAAGTATGATGATATGAAATGTATTTTGAAATATCATAAGAAATGATGTGTGATATGCATTGAAGACAGAATCATTCAAATATGCAGGTGCATATTTGGTTCTAGTTGACTTCCTAATAGTAGTGATGTTAGGAGAAGTGTTAGGATCAAAAGTAGGTGTGTGATCAGTATGTTGAATTGGCTCATTGGAAGGTGAGGAATTTTGAGGGGTGGTGGGAGAATCAGGGCAATCTTTTGGAGTAAGGTTGCAGGTATGTGGTCAGAGTTGATGGGATGGTATATGGAAGTAAGGTGGTAAAAAAGGAATGGAATGGTTTATTGTTCATTATCAAGGGTAGGAGCATAAGTGTTGTTAGTGGTGGGATGAGGTGTGTAGGGAAATGTGTTTTCATAGAAAACACAATTTTCTAGAGGTGATAATGGATCTAGTATTGAGATAAAAAAAGGAGATATCCTTTAATACTCATGGAAAAACCTAGAAATACGCATTTTGTGGCTTTAGGATCTAGTTTGTCCTTATGTCTTGTGATGGTGGAAGCATAGGCAAGACATCCAAAGGTTTTAAGGTGTGTGAAGGATGGAGGTTATTTGAAAAGAAACTCATAAGGAGTATTATTTGGATGGTAGGACTGCATAATCTATTAACCAAATAAGTTGCACGACAAAGGGAAAAAGACCAAAAAAATTCAGGTAAGTTGGCATGGAATAAAAGGGATCTAGTAACATTACGTAAGTGGATATGTTTTCTCTCAACAATGTAGTTTTGTTGAGGTGTTTCAATATAACTTCTTTGATGTAAGATCCCTAGAGATGCATAATAAGATGACATAAGAAATTCAGTTCCATTATCACTTCTAATGATTTTGATGAAATTGAGTTTGTCAATAAATGATGAAATTTTTAATGTGAATTTAGTTTCATATTTATGAGTCATGATAAAATTCCAAGTATAACGTGTGAAGTCATCAACAATAGTTAAAAAATATTAGAAACCATCCAAAGAAGGAACATGTATAGGACCACATATATCCATATGTACTAAATCAAAGTAATGAGATGAAACAGAAGTACTTATAGGAAAGGGAGGCCTACATTGTTTATCTAAATGGAAAGTGTGGCAAAGAGAATTTTTATTGTATTTGATAGTAGAAATATTTTGTGACGTATTATGTAAAACCTCATTAGAAGGATGTCCTAAGCGATGATGCCACAAGGATAAATCTATATTATCTTAATCTTTAAAACTAGCAGAGTTACAAGAATTAGGATGTGCAAAATTGTAGGGTGAATTATGGACAGGGACTTTGTGAAGGATGTAAAGGTTATTATGATGAGTCATTTGTTTAATCATCCGCTTGGTACACACATCCTGAATGTAACATGAATTGTGTAAGAATGAAATGATATAATATGGCATATTTAGAGATAGAGATTAGGCTAAACCTAAACTCGAGGATATAAAAAACATTGTGCAGGTGAAAGAAGGGATCAAGTATAATAGTTCCATAAAAATTTGCAGTAATACGAGTCCCATTAGGGAGATGAATATAAACAGGATCAATACCTTTAATATCTGAAATGCACTTGATATAGGGGCATACATGATGAGACTCCCATGAATCAAGGATCCACATAGAAGGTATTTGAGATCCAGTACCTCTATTAATAATACCTGAGATTATGTGGTTGTTAGGATTAGGAACTTTATCAGTCTTGGGATGTTGATGATCCTTCCGGGGTTGTTGGAGGAGAAGAAGTTAATGTTGGTAATCCTCCTTAGAAATGACACCTTCTTTGTCTTAAGTCTGTGTAGTCTTGGACTCCAAAGAAAACTTTGTATTCTTGTTACGATATCCAGGTGGAAACCCATGTTTGAAATAACAGGTTTCCACTATATGATTTGTTTTGTTGCAATTGATGCATAGCATGAAATTCTTCGAGTTTCCTTTACCTTTTCCCTGAGTGTTATTGTTATTGTTGGTGTTGTTGGCATACTGTGACGGTGTATTCGTCGCTATATGATCTATCGATTAAATCATAAGCTAAGAGATACATTGAAATTTCGAGTCGCCACCGCACTTTTATTTATCCAAAGGATTGGCTAAAAAGCGAACAAAAGCCTAAGAAGTTTTACACGTAGAAAACTAATAAAAAGATCAGAGAGTCTGGGTAAGGGGTAAATTACGCAATGGGAAGGTGTTAGGCACCCACTACGTCCTAGGTACTCCTAGGGAGCCCTTTTCACACTTGTTATGCTAAATTGTTATTTGTTATGACAAAAATATTGTGCAAACATGATTGGGATGATGAGAAAAGAATATACAAGTTTTATTTATTTTTGGGTTCGAACGGATGAACATGTTGCCTACGTACCTTCCATCAAAGGTAAGGATCAGAACGCCGTAGTTCGGCTAAAAGATTTCCAAAAGTTGGTGGATTCAGTTTTAAACACAAGCACTGAGGCTTTTCATTATCAATGGGAGAACACTCGACCAAAAACAACATCCACCATGTGAGGATAGCTTCGACGTACTAGAGGGGTTAGCCCTGTTTGAAGTACGGAAGTCTTACTGTCGACTCACTAAGGATAGGCAAGATTTACATCAACCACAAAGATAATTGAAGCCTATGGCTAATGCATGAAAAGATTAATGGACAAAGCCAAAACAAGTGAATGAGTGAAGTTAATTGATTGTGATTATGAAAATGAAGTCAAAGTATGATTAAGATTGATTCAGATAAGTATTATGAAATGAGTTTGAAAAAAGTCAAGGACTCGAGTCCAGGTTTTTAGTTAGAAAACATGAAGATGTTTGCACAACACTTATGTCAAGTTTAAAAGGTATAGTGTGAAAAGGTTTAGGACATAATGAATGATGAATGGATGAGGATGGATTGTAAAACTTCTTAGAAGGTTCCACTTCTTGAGATCATATGGGAGATGATTCAAGTGTGTCCTTTGGAATGGCAATTAATAATAACAAACAAGCAAAGCAAGCAAAAGCGGATATCGGATGCCAATCAATGGGCTTATACCAATCTCCTAAAACAAAACGGGATATCAGATGCCACTCAATGGTCTTACACTAATCTCCACAGGCAAAGAAATAAAAGCGGATACCGGATACCAATAAATGGATTTACACCAGTCTCCTAAAATAGAAATGGATATCAGAAGCCACTCAATGGACTTACACTAATCTCCTCAAAAGAAAAACAAAGATGAGAAATGGAAGTTAACTGCCAATCTGTCTGGACTTAGGTTAACTCCACAGTATGGTCCTAGGAAATCCAATGCCACATTACAGGGACTTACAATGGATCCTCACATACAAGAACAAAAGCAACAACATGATCACAGGAATGCAAATGCCAACTTACAGGGACTTATAATTGCAACCTCTCATACAAACAGGTAAAATAAACTATGATCACAGGAAAGCAGATGCCAACTTACAGGGACTTATAACTGCAACCTCACATACAAATCAAACAGATCAAATTATGATCACAGGATAACAGATGCCAGCTTACAGGGACTTATAACTATATCCTCACATACACACAAAGCAATGACAGGAGATATGAGTGACCAAGGAGGTCTTGCACTCTATCCTTCCATATCACAGGAGCAAATGCCAAAGCAATGGACTTACAATTGTCCTCAATGGGCAAACAACAATGATAACATCACAAAACAAATGAGATGATCATGCACTAATGGCAATTGATGATGATGATAAATGCATAACATACAGGCAAACAAGTGCACATGAAGCAATCAATCAAGCAATGAATAGCAAACAACACACTCTATAGCCAAACAATGGGGGCTCACACAAGAGGGTTTGACTTTGAAAGTCCACTGTAATTGGTAAGGGTCGCTCTTAACCTTGCCATTGAGAGGCTAAGGTGAAGCAGATGAATAGGAGATGAGGGGTGTGCCTCATTGCTTCTATCTCAGATCAGAGAGAGCATCAAAGAAAGTGTGGGAGTTCAGAAAGTAGGAACTCTCTCCACATTATTGACTCTATAGATCTTGGGTTTTTATCTCAATGCTTCAACCATGTAATGGGAGCAAAGAGAGGACACACTGAATAGTGGGGGATAGATTGCTTATCCCTACCTTCCACCAATTGCCTTACTTGAAGGACTTTTCCTGCTTGGGACAAATATAAACAAACACAGGCATTGCCTCTTAAGGAGGACTTCAGACAGTTTGCCCGGTCAAATAACAGACCGGGTCTCCAGACTACATGAAGAAGAAAGGTTTATACCTCAAAGCAAATGCTAAAAAGCAAAGCAAGCAAGTTCAGAGAACTTAGGCAACTAAAGTACCTGCAAAAGTCAGACCAATTAGTAAACAACTCAACAGTCAAAATCAAAAGGAAATAACCCAATAGTCAACCACAGAGGGACCAATTGTGCAAGGCACAAAGACTCAAGCATATGAGTCACCTACAAAAACAAAGGTTAGCACATGATAAACAATTCAACTCAAACAAATTTGAATGATCCTCAAGGCATTGGTGCTTAACCTGAAACAGATGAACTCAACATAAGCTTAGAAGACCACTAGGACTAGCCTAGGGTCAAAGATGAAAGAAAAAGTCAAGGCAGCAAGGAAAAGTCAACCCAGACCAAGTCTAAACATTCAAAAAGCATTCTCAATTGGATTCATAATTATATCATGCATCATTGTCATTTCATATGCAAAAGGATGCAAAGCATGGCAAGAGAAGCATACAAAAGTCAACAGCAAAGACTTCATCCAAACGTCAAACTCAAACAATCTCAAAAATCATGAAATAAATCACACTCAATCCTAACATCTAACATGGTAAGCATGTAAAATTTCATGGCATTTGGATGAGAAGAAGGCAGTCAATTAAAATCATGAAGTCAAACCAAATTCAAGTAAGCATGGTGAAAGTCAACAAACATGGGTCAACTTCAAAAAATCATATCAATTTGAAAACAGAAGAGAAATGAATGAGATTAACACCAATGCAAAGCTTGAGATGTCTAGTTATCACATATGAAATTTCAAGGTCATACAATAAGATTTGAGAATTTCACGAAAGATATGGCAACACATAGCACAAAAAGTCAACAAATGACCAAGTATGAAAGAAAATTCTCAATCAAATGGAAAACAGCAAGATTAATTCCAAGAAAATTCATACATCAACTAGACATATGAGAGATCATTCATGCAAAATTTGGGGTCAATTGGATAAGAGGAAGCATGTGAAAAAAAATTGGGAAAATACATGATCATGGTATAGCACCAAATGTAACACATAACTTCAGAAAATCATAACTTTCAATCCACAAATGATAAATGCACAAACTTTATATGGAAATGAAGGTCAATGTGTCTAGTTTCACCACAAAAAATTTCAAACTCATTGGGTACAACATGACAATTTCACAAAAGGAATGGCACAATGTACCATTTGAGCATACATGTCAAGAAAATAATTATCATTAAAAATCCAGCCAATGGAAAAATAATTAAAATTCATAATAAAATTCTAGACACATTCATGAGTATGAGGAAAAAATTTCACAATTTTTGGAGTTGAAATGAATTTAAAATGAATTATGGAAGTTGGTGAACATTTGGATGAAGCATGAGCAAATAAGCATGAACTAGTGGTCAACAAAGGTCAACGCAGTGGCAAAGCTGTAATATTGAGCTCACTAATTAAAACTCTGCGTTTTGGGCAGAGGAAAGGAAATGTTTTCATTGGTCCTCAGCCAATGAAACAGTGAACACCAATGAAACTTCAAATTTTCTGTTTTTTTTTTAAGAAACCCTAGGTTTGCAGCATGGTTTTGCAAGCAAACAACAATCATTTTCAAACAACATCAACCATCATCAACAAATAATCATGGCATGGCATTTTCAGGCAACAACAGCAACACCAAAATTCGACCATCATAGCATAAATATGGACAAAGCATTTGGCTTAAACAACAGCAGCAAGGTTTATGCATCAATTTCAAGGTGTCTTCAAGCAATCATCAACAACATCAAACAACATAATTCAACCAAGCATACAACCTCATGCATTATCAACCAACAACAGCATAAGCATATTCATGAGATTTCCTTGGCAGCTCAAAAACAGCAAAACAGCAGGGCATTCATAAGATTTTCTTGGCAGCTAATGGCAGCAGAACAGCAGGAAAAACTCAGTATGCTTCAAACAAAACTCGACCAAAAAACAAAAGCAAAGCAAGTGGTGATGGTTTAATGCAATTAAAACAAACAACAGCAGCCAACAGGAATCTGGGGGATGGTTAAGGTTTCAACATGAACAGCAAATCATCATTATGTACTCATCATAAACAACAGCAAGCAACAGCATGGTATTTGAACATCAATGTTCCTCATTCAACCAACACAGCATGGCATTTGTAAACAATCAGCATTCATTTTCAAACAACATCATCCATGGACACGAACAAAACATATCCAGCATATGGCAATGAGCATTAACAGCAAAACAACATAATCATGGGAATCTTTCTGGACAGAACATCAGGTTTTAAACAGCAGCAGGCATATTCCTCATGTTCATCAATCATCATATCAAACAAAACAAACAACAACAACAACATGTTTCATGGATTTTCTGGTCATGATGTTTGGTTCAAATAACAGCAGCAGGGCATTTGTAATCAACAGCAACACAAAAATCGACCAGCCATTCTAACAGTAACATCATGCATTCATCAACCAAATTCATCATCAAACACGAATTCAAAAGCCTCATGCAGGAACATGGTATTGGCATAGTAACCTTCATGCAAGTTCATGCAAACATGACCAAACATAATCAACACAAAGCATGTGGAATTTCTGTTTTAGCTGGAAAATAACAAAGTTCAACAGCATAGCAGTAACAATATATTCATACAAACACAAGCAACAACAGCCAATGAACTTCACAATTTTTCTGGGTTCTCATGCATACTTTAGGGTTTCTACTAGC
Organism: Lathyrus oleraceus; assembly: GCF_024323335.1. NCBI lineage: Eukaryota > Viridiplantae > Streptophyta > Magnoliopsida > Fabales > Fabaceae > Lathyrus > Lathyrus oleraceus. The sequence continues at coordinate 342,197,895 of NC_066580.1, forward strand.
AACCAACATACATCTTCATGTTCATCATTAACATCAAACAGGTTTTGAGCAAAAGCACTCAATGGCAAGGCATATGTACTTATGTAACATCATAATACCAACACGCAAAACACAACCCAAGTGGATTTCTGGAAACAGTATGAGAGTTTCAAAAACTGCAGCAGGCCTTCATCAATAATATGCAGAATCAACAAGAATCAACATGCTCAGAAATCAATCATACACCCATCAATAGATTCATCAAACTAAATACAAACATCATATAGCAATGGTTTTCAAGAAATCACAACCATGTGAGCAAACCGATGGAGAGTGCATTTGTACACCATATTTCAAATCCAAACATCTTATAGCATACTTAATCATTTCAAACCATTTAAAGTTCCTTGCAATCAGCACAAAACAAACCAACTGAAACATAGCATAGCATGGAGAATAATGGAAGTCGATTGCTTACTTGATTTTGAAGAAAATCGAGCTGCAGTGGTTGTTTGGAGATTTCAAGCTCAAACAGCTGTTCCTTTGGCCTTGCAATGATGAAGAATGGAGTATGTTAGCTCAGCACCTCTTGAAACCTTCCAACACTTGACCTGCCATTGTTGAGCTTGATGAAAAAACAGAGCTAGATATTGTGGTTTCAGTTGGGAAATGAAGTCCACAAATGCTTCCAAATCATGTCCAAGTGAAGAAATAACCAAGGGTTACTTGTGTGTTTTGATGGTTTTGGGTGAAAAATCTCAATCGAGCAAAATGCAAGATGAGTGAGTAAGAGTATTTTTCTGTATGTGGCTGCCGATTCTCTAGTCTCTAGGGTTGCTTTGTGGCAGAAAATCAGTTTATATGTGACTGTCTTAAGGAATGCTTAATCCTACTTAGCTAAAAATGACCAAATGCACATTTGCTAATCTTTGTACAAGTGAAGTGGAGGGTGTGTGCTGCTGCGAATTGGGCCTGCTACAGGCTGCAAATAGACCATATTTTTGCTGTTTGTGGTTTGTACTTGAATGCTGTACCTGATTCTACTTATTGAAGCCATTTTGCAAAATTGCCAAGTTTGCATTTTTATCCAAATTGTGGTATGGTGATGGAATGTGCATGAAATAGGACTTGAGGCAAGTTTCAAATGTGATTTTAAACCTTTCCCAATTGGCCAAATCAAGAAAGAGTCAAAAAAACAAAAAGTCAAAGTTTGGTCAAACCTTGAATTTAAATGCAAAAGGTCCAAAAATGCCATTTTGATTGGCAAGGTTTTAGGTCATGAAATTTATATTTTGGAAAGAGGATGAAAATGTGGTGTGTAGGAAAAAACCCCACCAAATTTGGCCTTATGGTTTGAGAGATATGGCTCTGTGAAGTTCAAAAATTGATGAAAATGAATTGATCATATCTTGACAACCACACAAGGGATTTTGATGTTCTTGGACTTTTTGAAAATGGGAAGACAAGATCTTCAACTTTCATGTTGGGCAAAAATTCATTTGGAGCTTGTATCATGATGTAAGTTTAAGATCAAGAAGTTTCCATTTTTGGCAGTTGAAATTACAGGTCCACTTTCTATTTCTGGAAAATTTCTGATTGACTTGATTTTCTTCCATGATGAGGTTTGACATGATAGATGAGGCTTATATAAGCATGAATGAGCTCCTTCAAATCAATTCTATCCATCAAATCACTGATTAAATCCTCAGTTGACCAAGTTTGACTGTCTGTTGACTTTTTCTAGGGTTTTGGATGATTGGATCACTTCTGATGAATTACAAACCCTAAATCCTTGAGAACTTGACTTCAAATGATGTCCCAAGGTGTATGAACCTTTGATTATTGATCATGGTGCCCAAATTCTACAAGAATGGCCACCATCCATTGCTTTGACTGATCAATGACTGACTTTGACCTAATTGCTTCATCTGCAATCAACAAGGTTAAACAGAATATTTTTGTACTTTTTGAATGATAAACATATGAAAGCAAAGATATACAAATGCAAAGTATGCTTGGTGATCAAGAAACAACCCACAAGGCAATCTACCCACTAGGAGGGGACAAAGGCATGCAATGATCCTTGAGGTTATGATGTGAATGATATGGGCCATGAGGGATCTTAGGGCCCAAAATTGGGGTCTTACAGATGCCCCTATTTAAGGTCATTCTAGCCGGAGAAGTGAAGTTTAGAAATCTTCATCTCGACGCGGTAGAATGGACTTAAATAACAGTAATGAGACAAATTTTGGTCCCTAAGAGACCTCATGATGCAGATGTATGCGTGCAAAAGACACAAATTCTGTGGGGAATATGATTCACACAGAAGAAAAGACGATCCATCGGAGTAGTACACTCACCAGGAACAGAGACTCTAACAAGACTCTATGGGGATAATAAAAGAAACGTGTGAACAAGATACGACTCCAAACTGGGGAAAAACAAAACTGACATAACGTGAACAAAACACGACTCTGATTAGAAGAATAGAAAACAGACAGGAGAACTCACTGGGGAGTGAAGGACTCACACTGGGGAAAAGAATTCCAAAGGAAAATAAATCCATTGGAGAAACACAAGCTGACTCCTGAGGAGAAGCAACAAAAAGTTCCACTGGGGAAGTAACAAAGAAATGAGATGTTACCAGGCATACAGGTAATAAACTCAGGAAAATCTGACTCCACAGGGGGACCGAGGTCAAAATAGGGAGCAGAAAGGAGGGAACACCAAGGATACCGGTTACTGGGTATAAAATAGGTGACCGACCAAAGCGTGAATTGGATTTCACTTCCAAAACACTCATCATCCTGAAGGGAGCTAGAAAAGCAAACTTGTTTATAGGATGGACATTCAATTCCACAAGGAAAATGAATCTTACTCTGAGGGGAAAACAATCAAAAGATCGACTCAAGAGCGCACGATATATAATATCCATTACCGGCAGACCGTGGATAGAATACTCAGATGAGACATATTATTCATTACCGGCAGACCGTGAATAATATACTCGAAAGGAACATTATCCTGAACCGGTTACTGGGTTGTTTAAGGATAAGATCCGAGATCGTGAATTGGTTTGTGTTCCAAGACACTCATCACCCTGAAGAAAGCTAGAAAAGCAGACTTGTTTAAGGATGGACAAAAAAAGCGTGAATTGGTGTGTGTTCCAAGACACTCATCATCCTGAACACAAACTGGTTAAAGGATGGGCAAAAAAGCGTGAATTGGTGTGTGTTCCAAAACACTCATCATCCGAAAGAAAGCTAGAACAACAGACTTGTTTAAAGGATGGACAAAAAACGTGAATTGGTGTGTGTTCCAAAACACTCATCATCCGAAAGAAAGCTAGAACAGCAGACTTGTTAAAAGGATGGCTATTCGATTCTACAGAGAATACGAATCTTGCTCAGTTGGGGAAAATCAACAAAGGATTCCAACTAAAGAGCGCATGAGAAATATTATTCATTACCGGCAGACCGTGAATAATAAACTCGCATGGAAGATTATCCTGAACCGGTTACTGGGTTGTTTAAGGATAAAAATCCGAAGACGTGAATTGGTTTTCACTTCCAAAACACTCATCACCCTAAACACAAACTGGTTAAAGGATGGACATTCGATCCTACAAAGAATACGAATCTTACTCGACTGGGGAATATCAACAAAGGACTCCAACCAAAGAGCGCATGAGATATATTATTCATTACCGGCAGACCGTGAATAATACACTCGCATGGCAAGAAACACCAGGGATACCGGTTACTGGGTATATAATAGGTGATCTGCCGAAACGTGAATTGGTTTTCACTTCCAAAACACTCATCATCCAAAACACAAACTGGTTAAAGGATGGACATTCGATTCTACAAAGAATGCGAATCTTGCTCAGTTGGGGAAAATCAACAAAGGATTCCAACTAAAGAGCGCATGAGACATATTATTCATTACCGGCAGACCGTGAATAATATACTCGCATGGAAGATTATCCTGAACCGGTTACTGGGTTGTTTAAGGATAAAAATCCGAAAAGAAAGGCATCGGGATACCAAACTAGGTATATAATGATGACCAATCAAAAAGGAGCAACAGACATTACCAACAAAGGGTAAATGAAAGGCGATCTGCTGAGGATAAATTGCAAGCATCCGGCAATTATCGACAGAAGACTAGCTGGGGATGCACTGGTAAACAACCAATGATCCGGGGAACAAATCACTAGCATACGGTGAAAGGACCCACTGGGGATAAAATTGCTAGCATACGGCAATTATCCACAAAAGACTTGCTGAGGATATAAGTGCTAATCTGAGCAACTTATACAAGCAAAGGAAAATCATCATCAAATATTGAATGAAGATAACCACAAAATTAGGGTTTACATCTACCGAATACGGGGTAGAAGACCAACAACTCCGCGTGGGGATAGAACAAATCACAAATCCGCACGGGAAACCAAAATAGGGTTGATAACAAACCACAAACTGCTGGAAAGCAAGAAAATAGGATTTACAACTACCGGGTAGTAGGTAGAAAACCAAAAAAACTCTGGCTGGAGAATAAAAGGTGTATAACCACCAATTCTGTTAAGAAAGCCAGGAGAGATAGGACTTACAACTGCTGGTTTGTAGGCAGAGGCCCAAAAACATTCCGCTGGGGAACAACCCACTGGGAAGCACAAGACATTTGACAAATAGCCAATTCGGGAATAATCCGAAAAGACAGACTGAATAAAGACACGTCCTAATGAGGATGTAACTCAAATAGGAAAATCCAACCCAATATATGTGTTGGGAGGAAACGGAAGAAACCGTCATCCACGAGGATATATCTCAGTGGGGAACTGCAGAAGGAAAAACAACATTTTCTGCTTATGGGGTTGACTCTATATGGAGAGATTTTAAACACCCGACATCTGCTTGGGGAGATCTATAGAGAGATCTATATCACCATAGCAGGAGACACGACAAACAAAAGATATATGGCAAAAAATGCAACATGAATATCTGAATGTTTATGAATATGCATGAATATGCGTGATTTATGTTTGATGAATGCTGACAAAACAGACAATTCTAACACAAACAGGTTCAGGAACAAAACGTCCGGTATTACTTCCAGGGGAAAAACCAACTGGAGAGCCAATCTGCGGAGATCTACATGCTGTAAAGCAAAGATCTGCAGGTACTGCTGAAGAAGCAGAGAATCAGAAATATCAGGACACAACCCAATCAGGGTACAGAAAGTCACAACGGGCAAAACAGCCACCAAGACGAATCTGTAAGGGGAACAAGAGAAGTCCCAAAGTATATCTGCAGGGGATCCCAGTGTCGACTGAGAAACAAAAAGTGCATTGCACGAACTGCTGTAGAAGCAAAACTCACAACTCCGCTGGGGAACAACCCACTGAGGGAGAATGATATCATCCAAATAGAGTGTAATTGCATAAGCAACTCTACTGGGGAAAAATGTCGACTATACTCTTGGGGAACAACCCACTGAGGAAGGACAGATCAAACAGATAGATTCTGCAACAAACCACTCCACTTGGGAGAATATGCACAGCAAAACTGATCACAACAAGTAGATTCTGCAATATAAGCCACTCTACTGAGGATCACAAACAGTCAGGAAATAAATCCGTTCACTGGAGGCTAGAGCCATCATTCGACCATATTGGGGATTGAAAGAAGTATTCAACGGGCAAACATGCCACAACAAACATTCTGCAGGCTAAGCTGAGGAAAAGATGATTGTAATACTGGGATGTCAACCCAAATCAAAACTGCTCAGGAAAATAAATCCTGCTCTGCTGGAGAGAATAACTCTGATGGAGAGATAGCAATAATTCCGCAGACGACTTCGCCGGGGAGAAGGTAAAGTACCGGGTATCAAACCACTGACTTACCGAGTCTTCAAAAAGAAAGCGATCATGCTGAGGAAACAGACAAATCCTGCTGGCACACTGCATGGGGAAAAGAGGTAACAACTCCACTCGCAACTCTGGTGGGGATGTTAATAACAGCTCTACTCGCGACTCCAAGGGGAGTATCAGTCAATGGCTATACTCATGACTGCGCTGAGGAGACAAATCAAGTCTGGGGGTATGACCCACTGGAGAAAGCGACGGGGCACCAGGATGACAAACCATCAACCGCCGAAACTTCTACAAGAAAACACCCATGCTGGGAAACTGCTGCTGGAGAAAACGAAGTCTTCAACAACCCTCTGCTTGCGATTGTACTGGGGAACAACCCCAACAACAACTTTGTTTGAGGAACAACCCCAACAAAGATCTGGAGAAAGAAAAATACCACCAAACCAGGAGTATGAACGAATGTCTTACCTGTTGGGAATCATGCCACCCTCGGGAGAGCACTGAGATATTCTTGAGTATCCTTTCAATCTTGTGAATGTTCACTTTGTTTAAAACAAAAATTTTGAAAAATTTGATTTGTTTAAACAATGATATTTTATCAATTTAAAACATGCAAAACATTTGTTGAATTGAAACAAATAAGAGTGCAAATAATTGGATAAAAAGCTCAAATTGATTTGATAGAATGGTAGTTTGCAAATGGCAAGACTCCATAGATCTGTACAAATTTGAAATCAGTGATATATATTGGAAGAGGGCTACATTGAACATAATGATCCTTTCTCTACCAATTTGAATCTCGATGTATCCGAAGCTTCAGTTGACGACGAATCGAGAATCTTCTGACGAAATGACGACTGTGAAACAGAAAGTCTTGTCAGGATGCAGTTACTTGCCAAAATCCCTAATTTTTGCCTAGATTGCCCCAGAGTGAGGTACTCAATCTAGCGGGATGCAAATATTCTCTTTTTTCAAAGTCTCTAATTTTTGCCTGGATTACCCTTGCAGGTTCTCCACCGAGACGCTCATTTTTTGCCTAAGCCGCCCTTTCGGGTTTTCAACTTAGCGAGCTATTCTGTTTTTTTTCATTCTTTTTTTTTTTTTTTTTTTTTTGCATATACTTTTTTTTTTAGGCAAAGTATCTTTTGACTGCATCTGAATTCACAGGACGAGTGAAATCCTCCCCATCCATTGTTGTAAGCATCAAAGCTCCGCCTGAAAAGGCTCTCTTAACAACATATGGACCCTCGTAGTTTGGAGTCCACTTGCCCCTGGAATCGGGCGTGAAAGACAAAACTTTCTTGAGCACAAGGTCACCTTCTCGGAACACACGAGGCTTGACCTTCTTGTCGAATGCTTTCTTCATTCTCTGCTGATATAACTGACCATGGCACATGGCAGTTAAGCGCTTCTCTTCGATCAAATTCAGTTGGTCGTAACGACTCTGAATCCATTCAGCATCAGTCAACTTGGCTTCCATCAAGACTCGCATTGATGGGATCTCCACCTCTACTGGGAGAACGGCTTCCATGCCATAAACAAGAGAGAAAGGGGTTGCCCCTGTTGAAGTGCGTACAGACGTACGGTATCCATGCAAAGCAAATGGCAGCATCTCTTGCCAATCCTTGTACGTGACAGTCATCTTCTGGATAATTCTCTTGATATTCTTGTTAGCAGCTTCAACAGCCCCATTCATCTTAGGTCTGTAAGGAGAGGAATTATGGTGTGCAATCTTAAATTCAGCGCACAACTCATCCATCATCTTGTTGTTCAGGTTGGATCCATTATCAGTAATGATCCTTTCTGGTACACCATAACGGCAAATCAACTGGTTCTTGATAAACTTCACAACCACCTGCCTGGTTACATTCGCGTACGAAGTGGCTTCAACCCATTTGGTGAAGTAATCAATTGCTACGAGAATAAACCGATGTCCGTTGGACGCTTTCGGCTCAATCATGCCGATCATGTCGATTCCCCACATAGAGAAAGGCCATGGTGATGAAATCACATTCAGGAGTGTCGGAGGAATATGAATCTTATCTGCATAAATTTGACACTTGTGACATTTCTTCACATACTTGCAACAGTCAGACTCCATTGTCAGCCAATAGTAGCCTGCTCTCAACATTTTCTTAGCCATGGCATGTCCATTGGAATGAGTACCAAATGAACCCTCATGGACCTCAGTCATCAACAGGTTTGCTTCGTGTCTATCCACGCATCTGAGCAAAACCATATCAAAATTTCTCTTGTACAACACTTCACCACTGAGGTAGAAACTGCCTGACAACCTTCTCAAAGTTTTCCTATCTTTCACAGATGCCCCAGGCGGGTAGACCTGGTTCTGGAGGAAATTCTTGATATCAAAATACCAAGGCTTGTCATCTTTCACTTCTTCAATTGCAAATATGTGAGCGGGTCTGTCCAAGCGCATCACAGTGATGTTGGGAACATCATTCCACCATCTGACTACAATCATGGAAGCAAGCGTAGCAAGGGCATCTGCCATCCGATTATCCTCTCGAGGAATATGATAAAATTCAACTTCTGTGAAGAAAGTTGAAATTCTCCTTGCATAATCTCTGTACGGAATGAGACCCGGTTGATTCGTCTCCCATTCACCTTTGATCTGATTGACAACCAAAGCTGAATCACCATAGACATCAAGATACTTGATCCTTAAGTCAATGCATTCTTCAAGTCCCATAATACAGGCTTCATACTCCGCCATATTATTCGTGCATTTGAAAGTTAGCCTTGCTGTAAATGGAATGTGCGATCCCTGGGGATTAACAATTACTGCCCCAATTCCATTTCCATATTGATTAACAGCGCCATCAAACACCATCGTCCATCTGGAACCAGGTTCTGGACCTTCATCAAGTGTAGGCTCATCGCAATCTTTCATCTTCAAATACAGAATTTCCTCGTCAGGGAAGTCATACTGAACAGACTGATGATCTTCAATCGGCTGGTGCGCTAGATGGTCAGCCAAGATACTACCTTTGATAGCTTTCTGAGCTCGATACTCAATATCATACTCAGACAACAACATCTGCCAACGGGCGATCCTCCTAGTTAAAGCAGGCTTCTCGAAGATATACTTAATTGGATCCATTCTGGATATCAACCAAGTTGTATGATTTATCATGTACTGGCGCAGACGCTTAGCTGCCCAAGCCAAAGCACAGCACGTCTTCTCAAGCATAGAGTACCGAGACTCACAATCAGTAAATTTCTTACTGAGGTAGTAGATAGCAAACTCCTTCTTCCCTGATTCATCTTGTTGACCGAGTACACAACCCATCGAATCTTCAAGAACTGTTAAGTACATAATCAGAGGTCTTCCTTCTACTGGCGGAGACAAAATCGGAGGTTCGGACAGATAATCTTTGATACTGTCGAAAGCTTTCTGGCAATCCTCGGTCCAATCATGAGACTGATCTTTCCGGAGGAGCTTGAATATCGGTGCACATGTGGCAGTCATGTGGGATATAAATCTGGAAATGTAATTCAAGCGGCCAAGAAAACCTCGGACTTGCTTCTCAGTTTTGGGTGCAGGCATCTCTTGTATTGCTTTGACCTTTGCAGGATCAACCTCAATACCTCTTTCGCTTACCACAAAACCCAACAACTTGCCGGAACGGACTCCAAAGGTACATTTGTTCGGATTCAGACGAAGCTGGAATTTCCTCAAACGCTGAAAAAGCTTCAACAAATGCTCAATATGCTCTACTTCCGTTCGGGACTTAGCAATCATATCATCAACATAGACTTCTATCTCCTTGTGCATCATGTCATGAAACAAGTTAGTCATAGCTCGTTGATACGTGGCTCCGGCGTTCTTCAAACCGAAGGGCATCACTCGATAACAGAATGTTCCCCAAGGTGTGATGAATGTTGTCTTCTCCATATCCTCTGGTGCCATCTTGATTTGATTATATCCGGAAAATCCGTCCATAAAGGAAAAGACTTTGAATTTAGCTGTATTGTCTACCAACATGTCAATGTGTGGTAAAGGAAAATCATCTTTTGGGCTAGCTTTATTCAAATCTCTATAGTCAACGCACATACGGACTTTTCCGTCCTTCTTAGGAACAGGCACAATATTGGCCACCCATAGAGGATATGTCGAAGTCACCAGAAACCCCGCATCAATTTGCTTCTGAACTTCCTCTTTGATCTTCACTGCCATATCTGGATGAGTTCTTCTGAGCTTCTGCTTCACAGGCACGCACTCAGGCTTCAAAGGCAGGAAATGTTGCACAATATCTGTATCTAAACCCGGCATGTCTTCATAAGACCAAGCAAAGATATCTGAATATTCTCGTAGCAAGCTGATCAAATCTTCCTTAACAGACCCCTCAAGAAGTGCCCCAATCTTCACCAGGCGCTCACAGTCTTCAGATCCCAAGTTGACTGTTTCCAAGTCTTCGAGATGCGGCTGAATGATCTTCTCTTCGTGCTCAAGGAGACGGGTGATCTCATCAGGGATCTCTTCAACGTCATCTTCTTCTGCCTCAAATACAGGGAATTCAAAGTTGGGAGATGGCGTTGGATCATTATGTTCAATGGGTTTTAGGATCAACCTGCATAATGATTTTGGTTAAGAAAAATTTCAGAATTTAAGCAAGCAAATCATTATGCAGATGAAAAATGTTGCTTTGATAGCTTTTATTTTTGTTTTTATGGTTTTTTGTGATCACTGATTTCATAAAGAAAAGCAAAAAGTGAAAACAAAGGAAAAACAAATGTTTTGACAATGCAAAAATTGAATGAAAACATCATTGTATATATGCTTTGCCAACAATGTCATCACTTCTCCTTTTGGCGTGGGAGAAGGGTTTTAAACAAAAGTGAACAATTTACTCTGATCTATGGATAACTGTAGGAACATCCACAGCGACCCAATTGTGGCAGACACCACCAGGAATAACAAAATTGTTCAAATCTTCTGCATCTTCTTCTTTAATGATAGCAGCAGCTTCCTCTTCTGCAGGTTGATCAGCATGGATGAATCCTCCACTGGTGAACAGACCTTGCTCATTGCATGCCCCAGAACCAAAGCCAATGCCAGCCCGGGATCGGTTATCTTCAAGTTCAAGCACTTTCCCTAATCCAGCAACTGCACCACATTCTATGGCCAGCTTTGCATCACGGTAGGAAGTGAATGAAGGAGACTTCTTCTCGATTGGTTTATCAATAGATAAAGCTTGGAACTGAGTTCCAACTTCATCCTCTGCATCAATATACGAGAAAGAAGACAGATGACTGACCAGGAGAGCCTTTTCTCCCCCTACTACAACCAATTTCTTGTTTTTCACAAACTTCAGCTTTTGGTGTAGGGTGGATGTCACGGCGCCAGCCTCGTGAATCCATGGTCTGCCCAAGAGACAGCTGTATGATGGGTGAATATCCATTACTTGAAAAGTGATCTGGAAATCACTCGGTCCAATCTTGATCGGGAGATCAACTTCCCCAATCACGGTCTTGCGCGACCCATCAAAAGCTTTAACAACAACCCCACTCTGCCTCATAGGAGGACCTTGATATGACAAACGAGAGAGTGTGGATTTTGGCAATACATTAAGAGAAGATCCAGTGTCTACCAACGCATTGGACATTGCATCAGATTTGCAGTTCATTGATATGTGTAAAGCCATGTTGTGGTCTCTTCCCTCCTCAGGGAGATCAGCGTCACAAAAGCTTAGAGTGTTGCAAGCGGTGATGTTTGCAACAATGCTATCAAATTGTTCAAGGGTGACGTCATGATCAACATACGCCAGGTCCAAGACTTTCTGAAGAGATTCCCGATGGGGTTCTGAATTCAGCAACAGAGAAAGTATGGAAATCTTGGAGGGCGTGTGTAGAAGCTGGTCTACAATGTTGTACTCACTCTTTTTGATGAGCCTCAGCATCTCATCAGATTCTTCATCAATAATGCCACTTGGGCCAACAACTGAAGAAATGGGAGTCTTTGGTATGGAGGAGGAAGGCTGGGTAACAGCAAGTGCCGGATTCTGAACATTCACAGCATTCCCTACTGGGTGCACAACAGTGTCAGAGGTGGTAGCCTTTGCTGGCGCAGAAAATACACGACCGCTTCGGGTCAACCCACTAACATCGGCAATAGTGGTCACAGAAGTAGACGGCAGAGGAACCTCAACCCCATCCTGGACAGCAACAGGATTGTATCTGAAAGGTACAGCTTTATCAGATGAATAAGGCACAGGGCCTGCTGGTTTGATAATCAAAGAAGGTGAAGCCTTAGGCTTGTTGCTATTGTAGCGAATAACAACAGGCTCAGGCAATTTGAACACCGGGGAGATGACATTCACTTCGGGCTCAACAACATCCACATTGCGATTCTGGAGAATCTCAATGGTACCTTCGTTCAACAGCATTTGTAATTCCTTGCGAACTTGGTCACAACCCAAACGATTGACCGAGCAGACGCGGCACTGGTCATGGTTATGCTTCAAATTGCTGTGCTGACACAGCATTTTATGTAATCCAACCAATGACTGCCGGATATGACTGATGTACTTCACCTTGTATTTCCCAAGGTCTTCCTGGATCATGTTCACAGACTTCCCATGCGAAGGCAATGGGTTCCTGGTGACATTTGGGTTGGAGTCTTCAAAACTCAGAATTCCGCTTCTCATAAGGTCTTGAACCTTAGTCTTCAGCTGGAGGCAATTTTCAATGTCATGGCCCGGAGCGCCAGAGTGATAGACACAATGCAGGTCAGGCTTATACCACCACTGAGGGTTGGCCGGTATAGCCGGAGGATCTCTCGGAGACACCAACTTCCGCTCTATTAAAGAGGGATACAACTCTGCGTACGACATCGGAATTGGATCGAAGCTGATCTTCTTCCTTTCATAACCTGCGTTTGCTTGATTACTCGTATTCCCACGAGGTTGATAAGCCTGTTGCTGTGGACGAGCTTGTTGTTGATACTGGGGTTGTTGATATTGTTGTTGATGCTGATACTGCTGAGCATTGTCCTTGAATACAGGCGCCACATGAGCCACCTGGTGCTGATGTCCAGAATGTCGTGCAGGCTTCCTCTGAACAGAGGGTCTTCGATGCTTTGGCTGAGACTGCACAGCATGCGCTTCGCCTTCTTTCCTCTTAAATGCTCCATATCGCTTAGAGGAAGAACCATCATCTTTGGCTAACCGTCCCTCGCGGACGCCTTCTTCAAGACGCATCCCCATGTTCACCATCTCGGTGAAATCAGAGGGAGCGCTAGCCACCATTCTCTCATAGTAAAATGACCCAAGAGTCTTCAGAAAGATCTTGGTCATCTCCTTCTCTTCTAATGGTGGAGTAATTTGAGCTGCCAGCTCACGCCATCTCTGGGCGTACTCCTTGAACGATTCTTTGTCCTTTTGTGACATAGACCTGAGTTGATCTCTGTCAGGCGCCATGTCAACATTGTATTTATATTGCTTGACGAAAGCTTCGCCAAGATCGTTGAAAGAGCGGATGTTGGCACTGTCCAGACTCATGTACCAACGGAGAGCAGCACCAGACAAACTGTCTTGGAAGTAGTGGATCAAGAGTTGATAGTTGTCGGTCTGCGTGGACATCTTTCTGGCATACATAACCAAGTGTGCCAAAGGACAAGTGTTCCCTTTATACTTTTCAAAGTCTGGGACCTTGAATTTGACTGGTATTTTCACACCGGGAACTAGACAAAGTTCGGCTGCTGACTTGCCGAAGAGATCTTTGCCTCTAAGAGTTCTCAATTCCTTCCTCAGCTCGAGGAATTGATCGTTCATTGCATCCATTTTTTCGTGAACATCTGAGCCCTCAGAAGCTTCAGAGTGATAAATGGTGTCGTCTACCCTCGGCATGGTATGCACGACAGGAGGAACAGGTATAGGGACCGGGCTAGATGCCGGCATTTGAGCAAAGGTAGGAGCTGGCAGATCTGGCATGAAACCAGGAGGCATCCCCCAAGGAAAACCGGGAGGCATAGCATTTGGCTGCTGGGCACTGACGGGCACCGTTGAGGTAGCTATTTCAGAAATGACAGTCCGCTGAACCGGAGTTGCGGGCTGAGGAGCAGGCTGATTCTGGGCAGCAAGAAGTTGCTCCATCAGAGCGCCAAGTCTGGCGACTTCATCTCTCAAACTCTGGTTCTCTTGTTCCAACTGCTCCATAATCCTTGCAGAGTTGACTCTCGTATAATACCGGTGAGTCAGCTTGTCTTCAAAATAAATGAAGAGCAGATGTTAGAACCAGAAGACCAGAAAAATGGGTACCTGTTTATGCAAGAATGATGCATGAAATGCTTGTGCAAATGCTTTTGTTTTCAAGGAACCCTCAGGGTATTCATTTGCAATATTTCGAATATTTAAACAATTTAATTGCTCATGGAAAATATTTCATTCAAAATATATCAAAACAAAGAAATACAGCATTTTTGAATTCAATTATTACAAAGAGAAAAGGTAAATGACATCCTATGGATCCCTAACAGCTCGGGATGCTGGAAGACGAGAAGTGCACAACTTCTTGATCTCTCTCTCATAGGCGGCCTCCATATCAGCCTTCTCCTTTGCAAGTTGATCATACTTCCTTTTCCAGAATTTGGAAGACTGAGGAAGCAGAGAAGTCCAAGTGTCGTTCGGATCGTCGATCACTCGGTGCTCGAGAAATTCAATCATAGCATCCTTCTCCTTGAGCTGCTGCAGCAATTCCTCTCTCTCGCGGATCCAGGCACGCGAAAGGTCTTCTTCTCTCAACTCCTCTACACGTTGGGTAGGGAGGGTTGAAGGCCCAGCCACATCCAACAGTGTAGGTCTCGGATGATCATATGGCATCAGGTATGTAGCAGCCCTCTGTCTGACCCAAGAGGTATAGGGCTCCAAAGCAATGCAGTTCTTTGGACCCAATTCGTTCCTACCCTTTATGCGAATATTGCGCCAAGCGCGGACAAATCTGGCTTTCAGGCCTTGGGGATCTTTACCCTCCTGAAAGAATACACCTTCTAACAGAATGTTATGGGGTTTATCCTTTAGGGGGAACCCAAGCTGACGACGTGCAAGCGTAGGATTGTAGCTGATTCCACCACATGTACCAAGAAGAGGCACATTGGGGAATTCACCACAAGAATCGATGATCTGAACGGTATCATACACGCGATCATACCAGGTGATATCATCATTGGTGAGAGACATGAGTCTCTGAGACCACCGTAGACATCCCTTGTTCTCCTTGAAAGCAACTGTCTGTGGCAAGTGCGAAATAAACCACTTGTACAGCAGGGGCAAACAGCAGACAATAACGCCTCCATTCTTCATATTCCTTAGGTGCAAGGAAACATATGCATCACCCAACAAGGTCGGAACTGGATTAAGAACTGAAAAGATCCTAATGGCATTCATGTCGACGAACTTGTCGAAGTTGGGAAACAGCACCAATCCATAGATGAGCAGAACAAACAGAGCCTCAAAGGCATCCTCACTCATGGCCTTCCCATAAAAGGTAGCTTGGGCAATGAGGAACTCGGAAGGAAAACCCTGAATTCCGCCTTTGGTAGTCAGATTAGCTCTAATCAGATCTTCATCTATATGCAACAAGCTAGCAATCTCTCGAGCAGATGGAATACTCTCTAGGCCACTGAACGGCACTTGATCCAGAATAGGAATCCCAATAAGATGAGAGTATTCTTCCAAAGTCGGCAGCAACTGGAAGTCCGGAAATAAGAAGCAATGATAGAGCGGATCATAGAACTGAGCAAGAGTGCTCATCAATCCCTCATCCACTTGAGTAGTCAGCAACGGCAGAAGCTTCCCATAGCGAGCTTTGAAACCCAAGGGATCTAATACATACGATGTCAGATTCCTTAACTCTTTTACATCAGGCTGTTTGAAGCTGTACTTCTTTGTATACCTCTTTGGTCTTTCCATGTCTGAAAATTTTGCAAATAACCCTTTAAGTTCCTTGAAAATTTTCTTTTCTCTGATGATATGAATGCGGATGAATGCGTGAATGCATGAATGCAACAAACACACTCAAGGATCAAGTAAAGCACACCAAACAAAGGTCGTGGGAAAGCTCTATGTATCCCTAATATCAATCATCCATTTTGGTGGATTTAGGTTTTCACCTTATCGACACCCAAGTTCCATTGATATTAACGGTACATGAACCGGCTCTAACATTCTTAATATCAACCAGCCGCTTTGGTGGATTTTAGGTTTTTACACCTGATCCGGGATCCATTGATATTAACAATGCTTGAACGACTCAACCACGAATCACGGGTTTGTTGAGAGTCACGAGCATGGAGTCTCGGTTAAGAACCACCCAAAGGGAGTGGACTAGGGTTTAAACCTGCCAGACATGTTCTATCAGAGGTTCCCATAGTCATCGTCCCATCTTTCGAATATTATCGGAGGAACGAATACTCGTATTCCAAGAATATTCTCAAGAGAAACTCTTATGAGTGTAGTATCGCGTAACAATCGTATCAGAACTGACATCTGAACGACCTCCGCACTACGGTCCTAAAAATAGGCCAAGATGGGTTTGGTAAACTAAGGTCCTTGGCTTCTGCGGAACATGATTGAAAGAATAATGTCTAACCACAAATAACTTGTGTGACATTATTAGTTCAACATGACCTCCACCAAGTGAATGGGCTCGCAAGTCAACTGGCTAAGGACTACTCCACACCAGTCGACAAGACTATGCCATTCTCCTATCCTAGAGAGCACTCGAGTTCGGGTATAGAACTCATCTCACAGATCACCAAAGCAAACAGCAAATGTATATCAAGCAATTCACACATTACAATCAATACAGTTATCCCAAATTGTACAAAAATATGTCAGATAAAGAATAAACAATATAGCACAACA
The DNA here is from genome assembly GCF_024323335.1 of Lathyrus oleraceus. Classification (NCBI taxonomy): domain Eukaryota; kingdom Viridiplantae; phylum Streptophyta; class Magnoliopsida; order Fabales; family Fabaceae; genus Lathyrus; species Lathyrus oleraceus. The sequence goes on from NC_066580.1 coordinate 342,214,632, forward strand.
AGGGTGAAAAGTAGGCAATACAACCAGGGATTCTGGGTTTGTTTCCCCAGCAGAGTCGCCACTTTTCTGTGACGGTGTATTCGTCGCTATATGATCTATCGATTAAATCATAAGCTAAGAGATACATTGAAATTTCGAGTCGCCACCGCACTTTTATTTATCCAAAGGATTGGCTAAAAAGCGAACAAAAGCCTAAGAAGTTTTACACGTAGAAAACTAATAAAAAGATCAGAGAGTCTGGGTAAGGGGTAAATTACGCAATGGGAAGGTGTTAGGCACCCACTACGTCCTAGGTACTCCTAGGGAGCCCTTTTCACACTTGTTATGCTAAATTGTTATTTGTTATGACAAAAATATTGTGCAAACATGATTGGGATGATGAGAAAAGAATATACAAGTTTTATTTATTTTTGGGTTCGAACGGATGAACCCGTTGCCTACGTACCTTCCATCAAAGGTAAGGATCAGAACGCCGTAGTTCGGCTAAAAGATTTCCAAAAGTTGGTGGATTCAGTTTTAAACACAAGCACTGAGGCTTTTCATTATCAATGGGAGAACACTCGACCAAAAACAACATCCACCATGTGAGGATAGCTTCGACGTACTAGAGGGGTTAGCCCTGTTTGAAGTACGGAAGTCTTACTGTCGACTCACTAAGGATAGGCAAGATTTACATCAACCACAAAGATAATTGAAGCCTATGGCTAATGCATGAAAAGATTAATGGACAAAGCCAAAACAAGTGAATGAGTGAAGTTAATTGATTGTGATTATGAAAATGAAGTCAAAGTATGATTAAGATTGATTCAGATAAGTATTATGAAATGAGTTTGAAAAAAGTCAAGGACTCGAGTCCAGGTTTTTAGTTAGAAAACATGAAGATGTTTGCACAACACTTATGTCAAGTTTAAAAGGTATAGTGTGAAAAGGTTTAGGACATAATGAATGATGAATGGATGAGGATGGATTGTAAAACTTCTTAGAAGGTTCCACTTCTTGAGATCATATGGGAGATGATTCAAGTGTGTCCTTTGGAATGGCAATTAATAATAACAAACAAGCAAAGCAAGCAAAAGCGGATATCGGATGCCAATCAATGGGCTTATACCAATCTCCTAAAACAAAACGGGATATCAGATGCCACTCAATGGTCTTACACTAATCTCCACAGGCAAAGAAATAAAAGCGGATACCGGATACCAATAAATGGATTTACACCAGTCTCCTAAAATAGAAATGGATATCAGAAGCCACTCAATGGACTTACACTAATCTCCTCAAAAGAAAAACAAAGATGAGAAATGGAAGTTAACTGCCAATCTGTCTGGACTTAGGTTAACTCCACAGTATGGTCCTAGGAAATCCAATGCCACATTACAGGGACTTACAATGGATCCTCACATACAAGAACAAAAGCAACAACATGATCACAGGAATGCAAATGCCAACTTACAGGGACTTATAATTGCAACCTCTCATACAAACAGGTAAAATAAACTATGATCACAGGAAAGCAGATGCCAACTTACAGGGACTTATAACTGCAACCTCACATACAAATCAAACAGATCAAATTATGATCACAGGATAACAGATGCCAGCTTACAGGGACTTATAACTATATCCTCACATACACACAAAGCAATGACAGGAGATATGAGTGACCAAGGAGGTCTTGCACTCTATCCTTCCATATCACAGGAGCAAATGCCAAAGCAATGGACTTACAATTGTCCTCAATGGGCAAACAACAATGATAACATCACAAAACAAATGAGATGATCATGCACTAATGGCAATTGATGATGATGATAAATGCATAACATACAGGCAAACAAGTGCACATGAAGCAATCAATCAAGCAATGAATAGCAAACAACACACTCTATAGCCAAACAATGGGGGCTCACACAAGAGGGTTTGACTTTGAAAGTCCACTGTAATTGGTAAGGGTCGCTCTTAACCTTGCCATTGAGAGGCTAAGGTGAAGCAGATGAATAGGAGATGAGGGTGTGCCTCATTGCTTCTATCTCAGATCAGAGAGAGCATCAAAGAAAGTGTGGGAGTTCAGAAAGTAGGAACTCTCTCCACATTATTGACTCTATAGATCTTGGGTTTTTATCTCAATGCTTCAACCATGTAATGGGAGCAAAGAGAGGACACACTGAATAGTGGGGGATAGATTGCTTATCCCTACCTTCCACCAATTGCCTTACTTGAAGGACTTTTCCTGCTTGGGACAAATATAAACAAACACAGGCATTGCCTCTTAAGGAGGACTTCAGACAGTTTGCCCGGTCAAATAACAGACCGGGTCTCCAGACAGTTTGCCCGGTCAAATAACAGACCGGGTCTCCAGACTACATGAAGAAGAAAGGTTTATACCTCAAAGCAAATGCTAAAAAGCAAAGCAAGCAAGTTCAGAGAACTTAGGCAACTAAAGTACCTGCAAAAGTCAGACCAATTAGTAAACAACTCAACAGTCAAAATCAAAAGGAAATAACCCAATAGTCAACCACAGAGGGACCAATTGTGCAAGGCACAAAGACTCAAGCATATGAGTCACCTACAAAAACAAAGGTTAGCACATGATAAACAATTCAACTCAAACAAATTTGAATGATCCTCAAGGCATTGGTGCTTAACCTGAAACAGATGAACTCAACATAAGCTTAGAAGACCACTAGGACTAGCCTAGGGTCAAAGATGAAAGAAAAAGTCAAGGCAGCAAGGAAAAGTCAACCCAGACCAAGTCTAAACATTCAAAAAGCATTCTCAATTGGATTCATAATTATATCATGCATCATTGTCATTTCATATGCAAAAGGATGCAAAGCATGGCAAGAGAAGCATACAAAAGTCAACAGCAAAGACTTCATCCAAAAGTCAAACTCAAACAATCTCAAAAATCATGAAATAAATCACACTCAATCCTAACATCTAACATGGTAAGCATGTAAAATTTCATGGCATTTGGATGAGAAGAAGGCAGTCAATTAAAATCATGAAGTCAAACCAAATTCAAGTAAGCATGGTGAAAGTCAACAAACATGGGTCAACTTCAAAAAATCATATCAATTTGAAAACAGAAGAGAAATGAATGAGATTAACACCAATGCAAAGCTTGAGATGTCTAGTTATCACATATGAAATTTCAAGGTCATACAATAAGATTTGAGAATTTCACGAAAGATATGGCAACACATAGCACAAAAAGTCAACAAATGACCAAGTATGAAAGAAAATTCTCAATCAAATGGAAAACAGCAAGATTAATTCCAAGAAAATTCATACATCAACTAGACATATGAGAGATCATTCATGCAAAATTTGGGGTCAATTGGATAAGAGGAAGCATGTGAACAAAAATTGGGAAAATACATGATCATGGTATAGCACCAAATGTAACACATAACTTCAGAAAATCATAACTTTCAATCCACAAATGATAAATGCACAAACTTTATATGGAAATGAAGGTCAATGTGTCTAGTTTCACCACAAAAAATTTCAAACTCATTGGGTACAACATGACAATTTCACAAAAGGAATGGCACAATGTACCATTTGAGCATACATGTCAAGAAAATAATTATCATTAAAAATCCAGCCAATGGAAAAATAATTAAAATTCATAATAAAATTCTAGACACATTCATGAGTATGAGGAAAAAATTTCACAATTTTTGGAGTTGAAATGAATTTAAAATGAATTATGGAAGTTGGTGAACATTTGGATGAAGCATGAGCAAATAAGCATGAACTAGTGGTCAACAAAGGTCAACGCAGTGGCAAAGCTGTAATATTGAGCTCACTAATTAAAACTCTGCGTTTTGGGCAGAGGAAAGGAAATGTTTTCATTGGTCCTCAGCCAATGAAACAGTGAACACCAATGAAACTTCAAATTTTCTGTTTTTTTTTTTTTTAAGAAACCCTAGGTTTGCAGCATGGTTTTGCAAGCAAACAACAATCATTTTCAAACAACATCAACCATCATCAACAAATAATCATGGCATGGCATTTTCAGGCAACAACAGCAACACCAAAATTCGACCATCATAGCATAAATATGGACAAAGCATTTGGCTTAAACAACAGCAGCAAGGTTTATGCATCAATTTCAAGGTGTCTTCAAGCAATCATCAACAACATCAAACAACATAATTCAACCAAGCATACAACCTCATGCATTATCAACCAACAACAGCATAAGCATATTCATGAGATTTCCTTGGCAGCTCAAAAACAGCAAAACAGCAGGGCATTCATAAGATTTTCTTGGCAGCTAATGGCAGCAGAACAGCAGGAAAAACTCAGTATGCTTCAAACAAAACTCGACCAAAAAACAAAAGCAAAGCAAGTGGTGATGGTTAATGCAATTAAAACAAACAACAGCAGCCAACAGGAATCTGGGGGATGGTTAAGGTTTCAACATGAACAGCAAATCATCATTATGTACTCATCATAAACAACAGCAAGCAACAACATGGTATTTGAACATCAATGTTCCTCATTCAACCAACACAGCATGGCATTTGTAAACAATCAGCATTCATTTTCAAACAACATCATCCATGGACACGAACAAAACATATCCAGCATATGGCAATGAGCATTAACAGCAAAACAACATAATCATGGGAATCTTTCTGGACAGAACATCAGGTTTTAAACAGCAGCAGGCATATTCCTCATGTTCATCAATCATCATATCAAACAAAACAAACAACAGCAACAACATGTTTCATGGATTTTCTGGTCATGATGTTTGGTTCAAATAACAGCAGCAGGGCATTTGTAATCAACAGCAACACAAAAATCGACCAGCCATTCTAACAGTAACATCATGCATTCATCAACCAAATTCATCATCAAACACGAATTCAAAAGCCTCATGCAGGAACATGGTATTGGCATAGTAACCTTCATGCAAGTTCATGCAAACATGACCAAACATAATCAACACAAAGCATGTGGAATTTCTGTTTTAGCTGGAAAATAACAAAGTTCAACAGCATAGCAGTAACAATATATTCATACAAACACAAGCAACAACAGCCAATGAACTTCACAATTTTTCTGGGTTCTCATGCATACTTTAGGGTTTCTACTAGCAACCAACATACATCTTCATGTTCATCATTAACATCAAACAGGTTTTGAGCAAAAGCACTCAATGGCAAGGCATATGTACTTATGTAACATCATAATACCAACACGCAAAACACAACCCAAGTGGATTTCTGGAAACAGTATGAGAGTTTCAAAAACCGCAGCAGGCCTTCATCAATAATATGCAGAATCAACAAGAATCAACATGCTCAGAAATCAATCATACACCCATCAATAGATTCATCAAACTAAATACAAACATCATATAGCAATGGTTTTCAAGAAATCACAACCATGTGAGCAAACCGATGGAGAGTGCATTTGTACACCATATTTCAAATCCAAACATCTTATAGCATACTTAATCATTTCAAACCATTTAAAGTTCCTTGCAATCAGCACAAAACAAACCAACTGAAACATAGCATAGCATGGAGAATAATGGAAGTCGATTGCTTACTTGATTTTGAAGAAAATCGAGCTGCAGTGGTTGTTTGGAGATTTCAAGCTCAAACAGCTGTTCCTTTGGCCTTGCAATGATGAAGAATGGAGTATGTTAGCTCAGCACCTCTTGAAACCTTCCAACACTTGACCTGCCATTGTTGAGCTTGATGAAAAAACAGAGCTAGATATTGTGGTTTCAGTTGGGAAATGAAGTCCACAAATGCTTCCAAATCATGTCCAAGTGAAGAAATAACCAAGGGTTACTTGTGTGTTTTGATGGTTTTGGGTGAAAAATCTCAATCGAGCAAAATGCAAGATGAGTGAGTAAGAGTATTTTTCTGTATGTGGCTGCCGATTCTCTAGTCTCTAGGGTTGCTTTGTGGCAGAAAATCAGTTTATATGTGACTGTCTTAAGGAATGCTTAATCCTACTTAGCTAAAAATGACCAAATGCACATTTGCTAATCTTTGTACAAGTGAAGTGGAGGGTGTGTGCTGCTGCGAATTGGGCCTGCTACAGGCTGCAAATAGACCATATTTTTGCTGTTTGTGGTTTGTACTTCAATGCTGTACCTGATTCTACTTATTGAAGCCATTTTGCAAAATTGCCAAGTTTGCATTTTTATCCAAAATTGTGGTATGGTGATGGAATGTGCATGAAATAGGACTTGAGGCAAGTTTCAAATGTGATTTTAAACCTTTCCCAATTGGCCAAATCAAGAAAGAGTCAAAAAAACAAAAAGTCAAAGTTTGGTCAAACCTTGAATTTAAATGCAAAAGGTCCAAAAATGCCATTTTGATTGGCAAGGTTTTAGGTCATGAAATTTATATTTTTGGAAAGAGGATGAAAAATGTGGTGTGTAGGAAAAAACCCCACCAAATTTGGCCTTATGGTTTGAGAGATATGGCTCTGTGAAGTTCAAAAATTGATGAAAATGAATTGATCATATCTTGACAACCACACAAGGGATTTTGATGTTCTTGGACTTTTTGAAAATGGGAAGACAAGATCTTCAACTTTCATGTTGGGCAAAAATTCATTTGGAGCTTGTATCATGATGTAAGTTTAAGATCAAGAAGTTTCCATTTTTGGCAGTTGAAATTACAGGTCCACTTTCTATTTCTGGAAAATTTCTGATTGACTTGATTTTCTTCCATGATGAGGTTTGACATGATAGATGAGGCTTATATAAGCATGAATGAGCTCCTTCAAATCAATTCTATCCATCAAATCACTGATTAAATCCTCAGTTGACCAAGTTTGACTGTCTGTTGACTTTTTCTAGGGTTTTGGATGATTGGATCACTTCTGATGAATTACAAACCCTAAATCCTTGAGAACTTGACTTCAAATGATGTCCCAAGGTGTATGAACCTTTGATTATTGATCATGGTGCCCAAATTCTACAAGAATGGCCACCATCCATTGCTTTGACTGATCAATGACTGACTTTGACCTAATTGCTTCATCTGCAATCAACAAGGTTAAACAGACAATATTTTTGTACTTTTTGAATGATAAACATATGAAAGCAAAGATATACAAATGCAAAGTATGCTTGGTGATCAAGAAACAACCCACAAGGCAATCTACCCACTAGGAGGGGACAAAGGCATGCAATGATCCTTGAGGTTATGATGTGAATGATATGGGCCATGAGGGATCTTAGGGCCCAAAATTGGGGTCTTACACATACATAATGGTTGAGTTGGGTGCGACGTAGGTGGAGCAACCACTTATTGTTGAGAAATTAGCGGATAAACGCGATTGATGTTGGAAATCGGATCTAGGAGCAAGATTTGTGTTAGAATGTTATGATAGTTATCGTTTAAACCCTTCAGAAAACACGAAACATACTCCATATGCTTGTAATTGCAAACGATTTTGGCCCAATCACAGGTGCATGGTGTGGGGCATGAACAAGAAGGGGTTGACCGCAAATCTTCTAATTCGTCCCAAAGGATCTTGAGATCAGTGAAGTATGTAGACATAGATTTATCACTTTGTTGAATGGAATGCAGATCACGGAGAATCGAAAGTGATTACCTTTGGTGAAGCGTTCTTTAATATCTCCCCAAAGATCGAAAGTGGAATCAAAGCAAATGGTGCTTTATGCGGTGTGAGGTGAAAGGGTACGATTGATACAAGAAAGTACCATACTATTCGCACGATCCCATAACTCGTAATTCGGATCAGAGAAGGTTGGTTTGGGGAGATTACCATTGATGAAAGGGATTTTTCTCTTCGATGTCAAGGCATAACGCATGAATTTACTCCTGTGTTGATAATTGTTATCATCGAGAGGTGGTGCAACTAGGGTGGCGCTAGGGTTCTCACTAGGATAAAGATAAAAAGGGTTTCTAGGGTTCAAGATTGGATCTGTGGGATCGATCTTGAAATTATCGTGATTTTCACGTGACAAAGTTGCGACCTAATTGCCATGTTATAAAAAAAATTAGATTTTTTTTCCAGTCTTTCCCATGTGCAAGTCTGACTCTCAATTTTTTAATAATAAAAACATGTAACGACGTGATTATCACGTCCCAACTTCCTTTTTTGCCACGTGATTTTCGCGTCACTATATCACGTGGTTGAAGAAATTTTTTCTTATCGTGATTAATTTAATAATTCATATTTTAATTCCTATTTAAACAAATTAAAGCATTATCATTACCAATTTTTACATTTCAAAATTCCAAATCATCTATATCAGTAGGCATTCATCATCTCTCAACATCTCATTGTAGGCATTCATCATTTTATCGTAGAATATTTTTTCTAACAATTATTGTTTATTGTTGTTGTGGTAGAATGACCGTAAGACGTATTGCATAGACACCACTTAACAGAGGAAGATATTTTTTACTCGATCAATCAACAAGGTAATGCAAATAAAATTTGGATAATTAAACATTCTCATATTTTCTTACTTCAATTCAATATTTATGCAGGATGAATATGATTACTGTAGATGTTTTGTCCAGGTTGATAGATTGAATTTCTCACAAATTCAAATAATGAAATTTTGTAAACACATCCCATTGAACATGGAAAAGAGAACAAGACCCAAGTGCAGAAGGATACGTTTAGAAATCTGAAATGAAAGCGAATTTGAATTACCTTAGAAATGAGTTAAATCTTTTAAGTTTTTAGCATTAAGTTTTTTTAATACATTTCTTTTTAAATACATGGTATTAAAAAACCATAAAAAATGTTTACTACATTAATATTTAATTATTTATAATATATATTTGTTTTTATTGTCAATGACATTCTTCTTATCCCTAACATTAGTTGTCTATTAATTTTACGAAATCTAAATTTATTTTAAATGTTTAAATTTAAAATGATCCGATTTTAAGTGACGAGACATTTCAATAAATTTTTTAATTTCACTTAGTGTAAATCATTCATCCTTACATCTTGTCAATCAAAAGTTCAATCTCATAAAATATTATGAGCATTGGATTCGAAAAAAATAGTTGAAAGATAGTGATTTGGATCGCTTCCCCTGTATCTAATTCAGGGGTGGACAACCAGATGGTTTTAGGCGGTGGCGGACCCGAAATCTTAATCTGACTTAAATCACAATTTTGATTTGAAGACCTAATTTCGTCCGTTTATAAATCCGTTTTTTTGGATTACGATATTTTGGATAAGTCGGTTGGTTCGGCCGGCTAGTTCGATTTATTGCAGAGATTATTTCATCGATTATTTCATCTTTTGGGTTTTTTAGTTGTAGTTCTGACATCCACATAGTATTAGATAATTAGCTTTTTTTTATTTGGGCTATCTTGTCTAATATCGAGCTTAGTGGTTTTTATTTGTTATGGTCTAATATATTTTTTTTATATAGTATAAGACTTTCCTTTTTGTAACAATGTGTGATTCATAATTCAATACAGTTCTAGGACAAATGACCCTATTTTGTTATCAGTTCTCAATTATAATAATATGGTATCAGGAGACTACTCACTTTCTTTCACCTTTTCCCCTTTTCATCGTCATCTTCTACCCTCGCACAAAACAAAGATTCATCGTCTTCATCCCTACTTTCCATGGTTTCCGACGATGAATCAGACAGAAATTGAGAGTCGGAATTGCACACGAGAAATGTAAAAGAAAGAAAATAAAAAAATCAGACTTATACAGGTTGGCAGATGGGGGAAATTTGAAAAATTTTAAATTTAAGTTGTAACGTGAAAATCACTTCGCAATGTTAAATTAAAAAATAAAAAAACGTTTAGGAGAGAAAATTGTGAAGTAAAAATCACGTGGCAAAATTGTGAAGTGAAAATCACGTGGCAAAGTTGTGAAGGAAATTTGAGAAAGAAGCTGAATCTGAGCTGCGTGTGATAGAAATTTTTTGGAAATATATAGAGCAATCAACGACGTGATTTTCACTTCACAACTTTGCCACTTGATTTTCACTTCACAACTTTGCCACGTGATTTTCACTTTACAACTTTGTCACGTAAAATAAAAAAGTCAGGGGTGCACAGGTTGGTAGATGAGGGGAAATTTCAACATTTCAAAATTTTAGTTGTGACGTGAAAATCACTTAACAACGTTAAATTCAAAAAAAAACTTTTAGGAGGGAAAGTTGTGAAGTCAAAATCACGTGGCTGATTGCTCTATATATTTGCAGATTTTCTCTTTGCTTAAATTAAGCTTCTTTCTCAAATTCCCCCTTTCAATTTTTCCTCCTTCATCGATTTTCCTCTTCCAACATTTTTTCTCTTCTTTCTCAAATTCCAACTTTCAATTTTTATCTTCAAATTAAAAGGTATTTCAAGAAGGCCCAAATTTTTCATTTTCATTTTTCTATTTTTTATTTGTTAAATATTGTGTTGATTTTATTTTTATTTTATAACTAACATTGTTAAAAAAATTCTTCAAGATTCAATCATCAAGCTCAAGATTCAAGCGTTTTTCTCATCTTCATTGAAGTATTTAAGCATTTTTTTTTCCAGATTTAAATATATATATTAGATTGTTTGTTGTTGTTATCGTAGGATAATTTTTTTAAAACATAATTTTACTAAAATAAATATATAGTTAATCCACAAGTAATTTATTAAAATATTTGAATAGATTTTTTTTAAAACAAAATGTTATTTTTCATAATATATTATTCTATTTATATATTATTTTTAATAGTTTTTTATTTTAAAAATAAAATTATTTTGTAACGTGATATTCACTTCACAATTTTACCACATTAAAATCACGTCGCAACTCATTGTAACATTTTCTGCCTTCACTGCTACTATTGAATTACAACATATATAGTGAGAACATTTGTCCAGAATATTGTGTCATAAATATCACGCGCTACACTATTTCGACGTGATTTTCACGTGACAAAATTGCGACGTGATTTTCATGACGCAACAGAGTTGTCACACGAATTTCTGCCGCGTGAAAATTCATGTTGCTAAAAATGTGTTATGAAGTGATTTTTCACGTTGTAACGTGAATATCACGTGATTTTAGACGGTTTTGATAACAAAGTAATATAAATAGAAAATTATTATTATTTTATAATAAATGATTTGATGAATATTTTTAACTATTCATTCATATTAAGCTTTTTTTTAACGTGGTTTAGGTAAATAATAAACAATTCTTGCATCGGAAAGTTTTGACGGATTAATGAAGTTATATATTGAAGCTTTGCCCAATATGTAGGTATATAAAAGTCATATATAGAAAGAATTTTTTAATGCATTCTAAGGAATATTTTTGCATTTTAAAAAAAAATTAAAATTATCCTAGCTAACGTGTTTAGGTTTATAAGAATATTTTCCCTACCCTTATATGTTAATTCAATTTGATCTTATAATCATTCAAATTTATTCAATCACTCGATCTATAACTATTTATAAAGAGGATACATGATTTTGATATCTATTTTCTATTCTATAATTATCCTTCATTAAGATTCTTATTTCACAATTAATATATAAAGTCCACTTTACCACAGAATAACCATATGAAAGTTATACGAAAGATATGACCAAAGTAAAAACGGTTCAAATGTGGTTTGTCCTGCATTTGAATAACCCTATCACACATAACGTTTACTAATTATAGTCTGAATTTTTTTTACAAAAAAAATAACGTAAAATCACTCCATTTTTATGAGTTTTTACCAATTTCATTTCTATTATTTTTTCCTACTACAAATGAATAAAATGTATCAATTTATGTATTCTTCAATTAATGATTCACCAAGCATTATGAATGGAAAGATATTTATCTCTTAAATTTAGTAAGATTTAAGTAAAAAAATTGATGTACTGTTTTTTGACATTATTTTACATTGATAAATTGTGCACATTTAATTCTATTCATAGTTTATTTGTATTTCTTTTAGAAATGATACAATAATTAAACATGTAAAAATATCTATTATTTTTTATTTTAGATTGTTTATCACAAATTTTATTTCATATATAATTTAAATTAAAATAATATTAAATAATATATATATATATATATATATATATATATATATATATATATATATATATATATATATATATATATTTATTTATTTATTTATATGTGTATATATTAAAGAAAGTGGATTAACAACATGGATAAACATAAAATTTTCATTTTATCAAAGTGAAATCAAAATCAAAATTAAAAACATTATAGAATCAAAAACCACTTCGGATTGAAAACACCGGAAAGGTGTGATTGGGAGGTCGGGTAGAGCTACATAAGTCAAACAGATTCCTTCAATTTAGGGTTTGAAGTAAATATATTTGACTAAATTTACCAACATTTATTTTGGTTTTTACTTTTATTAAAATAAGAAGAAAAAAGAATTTGTTTATAAAATAACGTAAAAAATATAAAAACTACTTTTTAATTTTCATCTTATTGCTTAGTTGAGTGGAGGGAAATAACTTTTCTAGTGTTTTACAAAAGAAAAGAGAAAAACACACACACATAAAAAAGGAAAAGTTAAAATACTAAAACACCAAAATAAGATAAATAAAGAATTGGAGATGAATTTTCCTATAAAGAAGAAAACAAAAATAAAATAGAAGATGAGACATATACCCATGAAATCCTATATGCACAATCAACATGTGTTTCAACGAATTATATCCATGTAACCTATAAGTTATTTTTAGTATATGATATAATAAATTTCTATAGATATATGTCACATATACACACACAAGATTAATCAACTATCAGTAAAATGTCGGTTGTATATGACACATTTTTTAGTGATTTATTGTGAAGAATTCTTAATATACAAAATCTTAAATTTATATAATCATGGATTAAATATCAACACTTTAAACATAAAACAAAATTAAGTTATTTAAATATTTATTAAATCCATTTAATATATTTATTAAATATTTGAAATTTTAAATAAATAATTTAAAACAAAACAGAAAATTAAAATTAATATCCTTTGTTGTAAAAAGATTGAACAGTAATTAAAGAATACTTTTCCAAATGATGTTAAGGCTTGTTTGTTATAAAAAAGATTTAAAAAAAAGATTTTAAAAGATTTCAGTTTTTTTAAATATTTTTTTAAAGTATGAAATTGAAAGTTTGTTACAATTAATATCTTTTGCGATAAATGAGAAGTTTGTTTCAATTTTTTATTATAACATTTTAAGAGATAGTTTTAAATAAAATAAAACTTTAACTGAGAAGTTTGTTAAAACAACATCCAGTAAAAGATATATCCCTAGATATTAGAAGAGACCTATCTACTCCTCCAAGTAGTTGGCATTAAATATCGTAACAATCGAATCATATACATTTACACACAACTGCTTCCAACACAAACCCTTCTTCATCCTTAACAACATCCATGTCCGACAACATCAAACCTTCTTCCTTAGAACCATCCATGTCACATAACACCAAACCTTCTTCCTCAACAGCACCCAACACTAACCCTTCGAACACACAACCTCGTAAAAGACTTATCATCAAGCTCAGTTATCCTCCTGGTTCAAGAAAACGCGATTCAGATTCTTGTGCCACAGATGAAAACAAGAGAAGGAAGATTCAAGATTCTGTAAAACCAACCGTATCCTGTTATTGGGTTGATTCAAATTATCAAACCAAATCAACAGTTTTGTCTCAACCAAAGAGTAATGGCAATGTTGTTGAAAACAAAAAGATCATCAAGAACCAAGTTTCCAACACGACACCTTTGTCTCAACCAAAGGATAATGACAATGTTGTTGAAGACAAGAAGATGATCAAGAACCAAGTTTCCAAAACAACACCTTTATCTCAACCAAAGGATAATGACAATGTTGTTGAAGACAAGAAGATGATCATGAACCAAGTTTCCAAAACAACACCTTTGTCTCAACCAAAGGATAACATGAAGGATTCAACAACGAGAGGTAAAGAATGTGGGTTGAAGAAAGCGATGGAGTGTGTTAAGAGGAGGCAATGTTGGTTGATATTGAAGAGGATGTTGGTAGACAGAGATGGTTGGGATTTGAAAGATCCTCCAAAAATAGCAAAGTCTGATAAGTGTAAGATAAAGGCAATAGGTTTGAAGGAAATAGAGAGAAAAATGAGGTTGTATGCAACAGAGGATGAGTTTGCTAGCGACATGAGGCTTGTGTTCTCTAATGCAATGGTAACGTATCCTCCAAGGAATCATATTTACCAAATTGCAAAAAAGTTTAGTGACACTTTTGAACACAAATGGAAGTCATTGAAGGATATGTGGGAACTTGAGGATACAAAAAGAAGCAACATTCACAACAGTACAAGATACTAAAGAGAGCTTATATTCTGTTTTCAATTGATTTTATTGTATAAAATGTTTTTGAAAGACCAACATGTTTGTCAATTAATGTATTATTAGTTTTCAATTCTGTCAAGTTATTGTCAAGCATTCTAAGTAATTGCTAACTTAATTAGAAAGGAGGAAAAAATACAACACTGTCACATCATAGTCTAATACAATTTTTTCACTATTGGTTACAATACATAGTTTTTTTGAATGTCAAAGGTACAAATTAGTGTTGAAAGATTTTAACATGTTTTACTAAAACATAATTTTAATATTGTTTGTATAATTAATTTCTTGAGAAAGTTCATAATTGTATCATAATGTAATGATAGCAAAACTTGAGTTATTTTATTAGAAAGTTAATAGCAGTTAGATTACATGTAACTGTGGTTGATTCATATTGCAAGGAGATTTGTTTTTCGTAATTAAAACAAGTAGTAAATGCTTCAAATTACTTCTCTTTGGAAGTATTATTGTAAGTAGTTGCTTCTCTCCATGCACAAGGCAACAATATATTACGTCACTACCATGCACTTGCACATAAAGTTAAGACAGAAAAATTAAGTATGCTTAAATTGGGCCATGGTATTAATCCTAACTTATTCTCAAATATTAGATGAACGAGACTTTTGATATAAATCATCACTTACTAAATCCATTTGAAATGCATAAATGGACAAAATATTCTCAGAGAACAAAAATTCAGTCTATACTTAAGATTAATTCTCAAAACATATTATCTAAATAAGCTAAGTTTTAAGCCATATTGATGGTAAGATACGAGATCTTGTTATATTGAGGTCGTCTCCCACTCTGATTATTGTTTCCACATCTATTTTACCATTGACCTTGGTTTTTGTTGTTCGGGGAAGTTTGAGCATGTGGAGGTTGATGTTGTGGTTGATACCGAGACAATTGTTGTTGGTATTGGAGAGCAGCAACATATGGGTAATATGGCATGGGAGGCATAGGAGCTTGCCATTGAGGGTGAACATTTGCCATGACAACATTGATCTCTCCTTCCATCCTCTTGGCGAAGCTACCTTGAGGTTTCTTGGCCATTGCCTACTGGTTAGCAGTGTCAACAATCTTCCCAGTTTTTAAGTCGTTTTCAATACATTCGTTAATTGTCACAACGTCAGAGAAATTTAAGGACATACTACCAACCATTTTCTCTACGTACAAACAATGAAGTGTGCCCATGAAAATATCAACCAATTATTTATTGAACAACATAGGTCAAACGTGAGCAACCATTTCTCGCCATTTCTGAGCGTACTCTTTATAGGTTTCGTTCATTCACTGAATCTGATTTTGCAATTGCAATCTTGTAGGAGCCATGTCCAAGTTGTATTTATACTGTTTCAAGAAGGCTTCAGACAAGTCTTTTCCAAGATAGGATCTTGCTACGCTCGAGGCAAATATACTAGTCAAGAGATGCCCAATACATGATATATTGAAAGCAATGAATAAGCAACGCGTCATTATCAATGTAGGAAGTCATCTTCCTGCAGTACATGGTGATGTGGCTTCTCAGACAACTAAGCCCTTTGTATTTTTGTAGTTATGATGCCTTTAACTTTGGAGGTAAGATCACGTTTGGTACAAGACATAATTCTTTCGCGTATATACCATACGCGGAAAACCCCTCAATAACCTTGATGCGATCATCTAACAACTGATATTCAACATGCTTGCTTTCACTTCCACCAGGACCATTCTGATTGATAACCATACCTTGCAGATAAGCTTGAGAATTAGGAAACTAAGCAGCTTGCGGTGTAGTTTGAGCAGGTTCTTGGGGATAAGCAGGTTGAGGAAACATTTGAGCAGGATACATTGCACCAGGATTAACAGTCTGACCAGGTTGGACCCCATAGGAAGCATAGGGTGCCCAGGATAAGCAAACGGAGGTACAACAACAGAAGGTGCCCCAGGATGGGCTATAGGTATTCTAGATTGAAGGCCTTGGTACAAATATTGAGCAGTAGGATGAACAACTTGAGAAGTAATTTCAATATGAATGTGAGGATCTATGTAGTCAGGCTCATTTTCAGTAGGTGCCTTAGCAGTTACAACCACTCGAGAATGTTGATGTTGTTCATCATGATTGTCAACGTCCACTACTTGAAGAGATAGATGGGGAGGCATTCTCCATGGATGAACAATAAAATTTCCATTGATCGGATGCACATGCATTGGCTGGTTGATTCGAGATACAACAGAATGCAGACTAGGCCCTAAAATAGAGCCTAGTTGATTTGAGATAGAATATATTTTCCCCCAGCTTGTCACACTCTGTCTAAAAAAAGTTTTTGCGAATGTTTTTAGGGTACCAAAGTTCCCTAAGGGTTGATTCGAGTTAGAACATATATAATTGTTTCTCAATGCTCCAAGTTCTTCAAAACAACAATTCATTTTTTTCTAGTTTATTTTGGAAAATATCAAAGTTGTTGAGAAATTTGTATTCATCATCATCACTATCATCATAATCATCATCATCATTTAAGATAATGATGATGATAGTGATGACAATGAATCTGAATTACTCAACAAATTGATGCTTTTCAAAATAAACTAGAAGAGAATGAATCGTTGCTTTGAAGAACCTGAAGCATTGCACTAAATTCTATATGTTAAAGAGCAAGAGATGAATTACGAGATCCATGCAATTCGAAAAATAGTGGATCATCTAAGTGGTTTTTCAAGAATAATATAATTTTTTAAATTATTATCTTTAAATAAAATTTGAATGGTTGTATATGTTTATTGAGGGGTAAGGGAAAAACAGTAATCCACATATTTTATAATAAACTCATATACATATCACCACGGTTGAAATATATAATCGTGGTGAATTGTTAATATTATATGTGCTTTAATTAAATTGATGTTATTGGGTTTCAAACCCATGAACTATATATATCACAACAGTTATTAACTATATCCGTTGTGATAGGTAGCACGCTACCTAGTTTATCACTACGGTCAATCACCTATGGTGGAAAACAACACATTTACAACCACATTCTACCTAACCACGACTGGTTAACCGTCATGGTATCCCTTTTACAATCATGGTGAAAAGGTCTTTACATAATAGTGGGTGATTCTATCTCTTTCTAACAGCCAAACACGTTTTTCTATTTGGATCCACCAAGCCTCCTCACTTTTTAGGATGTCATTTAGCTCTTTCTCAACTTCAAAGATATCTTTGAAATTATCTTGGATATGTACTTGTCTTCTAAGGCTTCGGGTATAAGGCTGAAAGGTCCATAGCTAGGGGACAACATATGGTTCCTGCTATGATTTTTTTCGCTTTGTTGATGATTTTTTCCCTAAATTCTATAGATCTGATCCAAGGTCCGAAAGATTGTTTAGCATTGGGTTCCAAGGATTTTTTTCTAGCTTGAGTGCATAAATCTTTTGAATGTCCAATGATACCACAGTTGAAACAAAATAAATGGATTTTCTCATATTTGAAGTCCACCCATGTAGTACCATCTTTAACACCGCCGAGATACATTCCTAACTAAAGGGTCTTTCTAGAGTCAAATAGGATTTTTGTTTTAACAATTGTGGCCTTATTTGGGTAGCTATATAGTTCAGACTCCAAAACCTTTCTAAGCTTTGCTCCGATTTTACACCTCATCTGTTTAGATCTGATTTTCAGAGATATTCCCCAAATTATGACCAAACTAAAGTCCAAGTCTTTGTAATTGCAGGATTCCATAGTCTTTGTAATTGCGGGATTGTCCATGGAGATGTGTTTGAGCCCCAATTCTAATTCCATAACTTTTATACCTACTAGGTGACACCAAATTCTAGCTAGACCAAACTATAGGGATAGTTTATGAATAAGCTTTTGAGATAGGAACTTTCCAAGAACAAATTTTTTAGTTCTTTATACGCTTCTTGCACATCCTCGTCTTCCCAAACACAAAAACTAGGGTCTTCAGCAGAACCTTGATTAGGAATGTTGGTATCTATGAACTGATGAGCACTTTTTTGTTGATAGTCTTGCTTGTTGATTTTTTCTCCTGTTGATATATTTGATGTAACATGCAGAACCGAAGAAGACAAATCAATGACTTGATCCCTGTAGGAGCTAAACCTTTTTCCGTTGTCCAACAGTCTTTTATCGTCCATGGAGTCTGAATGCAGCACACCGAAAAAATAAGCAAAATTGAAAAGGAACCGAGTAAAACACCTGATAACGATCTAAAAACACAGACTTTACAAAATTGGGTGCTCATAAGGGAATGGTCAAACACTAGAGACAGATACAGGAACCAGAAACACCAAGTTGACAAAGAAAGAAAAGATGGCGGAATTCTTGCAAATCGCAAAAAAATCAAGAAAAAACTCAGGAGTAACCTGAAACAAAAAGAACACTCACTCTAAATTACAGAAATATAGAGGAGGAAATGAGAAATCAACTTAAGAGAGATAACAGAAGTCGAGGACACGGAAGTACAGAACAAGAAAAAGAGATTCCACGATAGAAAATCAAATAAACTTTTCATAGTCAAAATTATTGACTTTATTCTTGATTTGCATATTTCTTGTATCCCATTGAAATTGCTCTATTCTAAGTTTTGTGTATGAGAGTTTGACACTAGTCACTTTTTTTACAAATAACAATAGAAAAAACTAAAATTAAGTTTAGTGTTCTATAGATATATTAAAATACATAATTAACTTTATTATGATGAACTTTTATTATATAAATCTTTAATTTATATAATTTTGAATTAAAAACTAACTTTTTAAATTTTGTGAAATTTAATCGATAAGAGATAGACTTTTTATGGATTTTCCGTGCAAATAAAGGAGAATGAACAAAATTATTTAAATTTAAAATAAAAATTAATTTTATAAATAAGATAAAATAAGAACATCAAAATAATATTTTAAAAAATTAAAATATAAATAGACATTAATTGTCATGTATTGGGGAGTAAGTTTATCAATGTTTGTTAAAGGAAAAGTAAAGCATTATTCATATGAGCAGTGGCAGAGCCAGATAAAAAAATTTGGGATGACTGCTAACGTAAAATAAAGATTATAAATAAAATGTAAATAGTATTTTAAATAAAATATTAAAGTTAAAATAAATACAAAGTTAATTGCTAAAAATTTAAATTACATGACTTAAAACTAACTTAAAGTAATGCTTTACGCGTTCCGAGTGACTTGAAATCGTCAATAATTGACTCCGAACTAATGCTTGCACTAATCTCCCTTTCAATATATACTGCCATGCTATCTTCAAGAAACCCATCATTCATCTTGTTTCTCAACTTAGTCTTAATAATTTTCATTGCTGAAAAAGACCTCTCAGTTGTGGTCGTAGAAACGGGAAGAGTCATGATAAGACGAAGTAGTTTATCAATCAAGAAGTAAGTTTCAGCCTGCCTAGATGCAACCAAACATGAACATAGTTCTTGAATAGTTGATAAATTATTCAAGTTTGATGCTTGACGAGCAACAAATAGAAAATGTTGGAGTTGGAATTTCAAATTATTCTTCTCTTGATCACTAAAATTCATAGGATAATATTTTTCAACTAAAGAACAAATAGTATCAATGCTAAAAGCTTTATATCCATCCTTAGGAGATAAAGAACAAGAAAGAGTTAACAAATCCATTGTCTGCTCACTAAATCTACTATTCAACTCTTGTAACTGTTTGTCAATGGTAGTGAAAAAGATTTCAACTTTAAAGTAATGTTGAATTGTGACTTGATTCTCTTCAAGACGGGAGCGTCCAAATCTTGTTGTTGAATGAACATCATTAAGATCAGGAATCTCAATACCATGCTTTTCACAAAAAGATACCACTTTAGTAAACAATATATCCCAACCATTTTCTCTCAAACCTTGAATAAGATGTTTTTTTGAACGAACCAAGTTCATAGCATTAACTACATCTTGATTTTTTTTGTAAGGCTTGACAAACCATATCTGTTATTCCCATGATTTCTTTCATCAAGTGCAAAATAAATATAAAATCAAATGCCTTCAAGTAATTGTAACAACTATCTGCATCCCCACGTGTAGCATAACTCCCTCTATTTTTTGCAATTTTTTTAAAACTAAACAAGTTGCTTCATACATGTTTATCAAGCTAGAAATTGAATCGTAATGTGATCCCCAACGAGTATCTCCGGCTCGTTTCAATGTACCAACTTGATTTGCACCTTTACCAGTTACAATCTCATCAATCTCTAACAAATAAGCAATTTCTTCTAATTGGGCAGCTTGTAACTCATCATGACGCTTTGTAGAAGAACAAACAACATTCACAATAAAGATCAGCTTCTCAAAAAATTTATGAACAGGTTTGACTTCTCTTGATGATGTAACTAATGCAAGTTGTAATCGATGAGCAAAACAATGAACATAGTATGCATAAGGATAATCCTTCATAAAAGGGCTTGTAAATCATTCCATTCTCCTCTCCTATTGCTAGCACCATCATATCCTTGACCATGAATGTTAGAAACATCAAGGTTATGTCGAGAAAGTATATCACATATTGCTTCCGTAAGAGTTAAAGATGTGGTGTCTTTAACATATGCCACATCAAAAAATCTCTCTTGTATTAAACCAAATTTATCAACAAATCTTAATACAAAAGCCATTTATTCCTTTTTTGACTCATCACGAGCTTCATCAACAATGATACAAAATTTGGAATCACCAATTTCCTCACGAATACTCTTTTTCACCCTACTAGAAAGAATTTGCAAGAGCTCTTTTTGAATTTGATGTGAAGTATACTTGTAATTTTGTGGAGCATTTTCCAACACAACTTTTGCAACTTCATCATTGTAGGATGCTACAAGTTTCAATAACTCAAGAAAGTTACCTTGATTTTTTGATTTGCTACTTTCGTCATGACCCCAAAAAGCACAAGCTTGTAGTGTTAACCAACAAACAGTGTCAATTGAAGTCTTGAGTCGTAACCGATTATTCATTCTTTGACTTGAACTTTGCACTTGAATAACATTTCTAATATGACCATCTTGATTCAACAAGTCTTGACAAGCTTTCATTGCATTGTTGTGTGGTGAGCAAGGATCCTTCCCTGTGTGTTTAAGAAAGGAATAATGTTTTCCATTCCTAACTTTCTTCCAATTTCTAAAACCCATAGAAATAAAGACAAGTGATCCGAGACGTCCACTTAGTTTTTTGCTAAAAAGATGACATGGTAAGCAATATGCGGCATCTTCAGATGGTGAATATTCTAACCATGATAGAAATATGCTAAACCAAGTATGTTGAAACCTTCTCGGATGATCTTCGTTACCGGACAAAGGATAGTTTTCTAAATGAATTTGATATGGACCCCATTTTAGATAAACTCTTCGTATTGCATCCACTTGATTTGGTGGATATTGCCAAATCGGAGGACGCTTTCCAGGATCGTGTTCCAAAGAATTTTCAAAATCATGATGCTCTTCAATTGTTGGATTCTCAAGAACTGTTTCAGATTCGGATGTCGGGATTATAATTTCTTCATCTCTCTCTTCTCTTTCAATTTCACATGCTTTCCTTTTGAAAAAAGAATCAATTTT
The DNA here is from genome assembly GCF_024323335.1 of Lathyrus oleraceus. Classification (NCBI taxonomy): domain Eukaryota; kingdom Viridiplantae; phylum Streptophyta; class Magnoliopsida; order Fabales; family Fabaceae; genus Lathyrus; species Lathyrus oleraceus. The sequence goes on from NC_066580.1 coordinate 342,236,570, forward strand.
CCTATTATTCATCTTTACTCTTCCTATAATATCATATCAGATCCAAAACTCAATTTACAGAACATAAAAATTAAAAGAGAAAAAAATTAATAAACTTAATTAATCAACTTTAATCCGTTTTCAAATACCGGTAACTTCACTATTAGAAATTAGCAGCAACAATGATTAAATAAACTTTATTACAATGTTATGATTTGACTTAATAAACCTCCTATAGATTATTTTAACACATCAAGAAAGAAGAACCCTACAAATCTCAAAAACACAAATCAAGCAATGACTTTAATTTGTTACTTTTTATAAAAGAAGAATGAATAAAGTTTTTTACCTGTTAGATGTCGATCACTTTAATCTGTTCCAATTCCGATGCCGGTAGCAAACCCATATGAGAAAGAAAGGAAAGGTAAGAGTTTTTTACCTTATCTGTATTTTAACCTAACTTTGAATGAAAAAGAAAAAATATAAATTAATTTTAATTTTAAATAAGAATCTTTTAGTAATTTAATATATATGAATTAAAAAAAATAAAAAGTTGAGGGGGTGGCCGTTGCCTTCCCACGCTCCCCCTCAGTTCCGCCACTGCATATGAGTGTCACAATTTATTGATAAATAGTGTAAAATATCTTGTATCAATTAAACTTATTTAAATATATTTATTAAATATTTTAATTTTAAATAAATAATTTTAAAACAAAAACAAAAGGATAAATTAAAATTATTCCGTTGTAAAAATATTTATTAATATTCAAAGACTTATTTTTTAAATGACCTTTGCGCTTGTTTGTTACAATTTTTAAAACAAAATAAAAAATAAAAAATTCATTTTTTTGTTTGCTATAAAATTTTAAGAGGTTTTAAAAAAAATCAGATGAGAAATTAGTTAGAACAACTTCTCATAAAGAAATTAAAGTTGCGATGACTCATTCATAATAAAATTTTAAATAATAATTAAAAAAACAGATTGAATATTTAAAGTTGTTTTAAGTATTAATGGTGTATCTCTAAATATCGTACGATCAAATAAAATCTAATTTTCGAATAAGATTTTATATTTAAAGTTATGTTATATACTTATTCCTCATTTAGCTAGACATCTATCCTTGTGTCTTTGGGAACTTGAAATTCAAGTTAGTGAAGGCTGTTTGACAAGTGCATTAAATATGGAAAAAAAGAAGAACAAAGTGCATAAAATGAAAATTTAAGGAAATTTTAATAGTGAAGACATTTAGGAATTTTTTTTATCTAAATAACTCTAATTTTAAAAAAAATCCAAAATAACCTATTTTTCAGATTAATTATCAAATTGCTCCACTTTTAAAAGGAGACGTCAGATGAATTGGCGCCTGCTCTTAAATTTAGAGAGGAGACGCCAATTGAATTGTTTAGTGCACCTAGTGCTGTCAATCCAATTGGCGTCTGTGTGTTAATTTTTAAAGGAGACGCCAATTGGTCTGACACTTGTGTGTTTCGTAATTTTTTTAAAAAACATTGTACATTTTAGATAAAGTTGAAATCAGAACAATTCATATCGTGTTTACACAAAAAGACTAATGTCGATGACCGAGATCACCTAACCGATCTCTGGTCCCACATCCCCTAGCTACCATAACTCGTGGCCCTAATCCACATTGATGATTCATCCCAGGTGTTTGAGTATCTGAGGGCCCAGGAACATCACCACCAATTGTAGGAGATTGCCTGAGATATTTAGACAAATCAGCGTAGTCTTGTGTATGCATTGAAGGACTACCACCATAACTGAGTTCATGACCCATGCCAGAGTAGTTGGGTTGTGTATGAGTTGTTGGAGGATGACCAAGATGATTGAAGGGAGACATTGGTGTGAATGACACGTCGAGGAAAGGTTGAAATGATTGTTGTGGTGTTTGGTAGCCATATGATTGTTGAAGGTTTTGGTTTTGTGATGTTTGGGCTTCTTGGCTATAGTAGGAGGAGGGACGATTGGTGTTAAATGACCGCTGAGTGTTTTGGCTAAGCCGACTATGATAGGGTGATGTGTTGGGTGTCTTGATGATGATCTACTTGTTGGTGGTGGTACGAGGTATGCTCTTAGTATTGTGGTTGGGTGTTTGGCATGTTAGGGTTGTAGGTTTGTGTGTTTGTGGATCGGAAATTTTGATGGATAGGGGGTTGTGAGTAACCGGTCTGACAATGTTGTCGGGTGTTAGATGTTGAACCTTCTGGTGTGTAAGTTTCTTAGTTTGGGTCGTATAGGTATATATCCTCGGCGATGAACTCAAATCCAACCGATTTGTACCAAACCATATAATTACGACTTGGTTTTTCTTCAGTTGGCATCACAAAGTTAGTTAAGACATGATCTTGTCGGTGCTTCTATTTTCGATACACAGATCTGGCGAAGCTTTACCATGGGTTAAAGTTCCATTGGTCGTTAACTTTGTGTAAATGCCATTCCTTGAGGTTTGTCGGGGGATCTAGGATGTGTTGAAGCATATCAGACTACAATTTAACACGATCACTATTGTGCATATCCACAGTGGTGAATCTTATGATCGGTGTGCATGCAGTCCAAACAGTTACGTCTTGTTCATTGATTTCATGGTCATGATTCAAATTTAGATATGAACGCCAAATGAATTGAAATGTGAACATATATTAGATTATAAATTTGTTAGAAGAAATTAACAAATTATTATGAAATAATTAGTTTAATGGAAATACATCTGTCGGTCGAAGGTGATCCAAGAGATTGCGATACTAGGTAATACAGTGTCTAGGACATCTGTTATAACTCATACCACGTGCCGACCATCTGCACCATAAAAGTAAAAATATTATTTAGAGATAATAATCGCTAAAGTAAGTAAATATAGTCCATTTTTAAAAACTTACTTTTGTGCGTACGGAAATGTGAATGGTTGTTGTTGACGAGCACTAGGGATGGTAGTCTGGACCAACCCCATGCTAGGAGCAAACGTCACATCCAGAAAATGTAGATGTGTCTTTGTGTGCATTTTTACACAAAGAGCTATAAAGATAAGCCAAACAAGCAGACCTTCAATTATAACTTCTTATGCTATCTACATGTCTTAGTAAAGGTAAATACATAACATGCATACTAGAACCACTACCTTCGGGAAATAAAAATAAACCAATTAAAAGCATAATATAACACCTAGTTATTATTATTCGAGCCTCTTCGGTAGAATTCTCATCTAACTATAAGCTGTTATGATATGCCTTAAGGCGTGAAAGGAGTATACCTTGATCTCTCGAGTTATCATCTAACAAGTTAGAATTCAAGAGGTCCATGCAAATTAAATTCGCATAGTTAGTTTTACTATTTACCGCCTTACCTTCGATAGGCAGTCCCAATAACATATAGACATCTTTTAACGTCACGGTACATTCACCGGTTCGAAACCAGAATATGTGTGTCTCGGGACGCCATCTTTCACATAATGCAAGAATACATTTAGTATCAACCGACCAAGACATTATTTTGCTTACATGTCCAAAATCAGCGAGTTTGACATAAGGTTGAATAATCACGTCCATGTGAACAAATTCGTGGACACGAGTTCGAAACCTAGAAACATCCTAAAAAATAAAAAATAAAATAAGTTACTTTATAAAAAATAAACAACAAAATAAGTTACTTTAAAAAAAACAAATTAAGTTACTTTAGAAAAATAATACAAGAGTTAAATGCTTACATAAGTTGTTATGTTTTCAATTGTGCCTCTATACGATTCACCCATAGTGAGCAGAGACATCTTGTCGTAGTAAATATATGAAAGAATGGTTGTTGTAGTTGAAAGAGTGGTTGTTGCAGAGGAAGAAGTCATTGTTGGTGATGAAGAAGTGAAACTTGTATGAATATTTATAATGAGAGACATGCAAAGACATGCAAAAGTTTGGATGCATGGATAATTGGGCTTGATGTAGGCGTCAATTGGTTTGGCTTACACATGCAATCTTACAATGCAAGCGCCATATGGATTGTCGCCTCCTAGGCTTGCATGCATGCATGGTCTTCACATAGGGTGCAGGATGCATGACTATCTACATGCAGAATTTCGAGGTCTTTAAGGTGCCACATGGATTGGCGCCCATGTACTAATATTACATGCAGACGCCAATAGGACTGACGCTAGGGTTTGCATGCATGCCATGTCACATGGATATTTAAGTGTCTTACAATTTCATTCTACAATCAACATAAATTCATTTGCACCAAAAATTTACTTTCCATCTGCACCCAAATATTACAATGTCATCTGCATCCAAATATATTATCAATGCTCACTACAACGGTGAGACATATGAGTCTGATGTATACGAGTTTTCTTTTTGAAACACCGATACTATCCGCTTTACGATCAAGAGAAATTCAAATTTCTTGCATTTGAAAAAATGAATTGAATCTTGCATAGGATCTGGTCTTGCGTCACAAATCACGTATCAAAATCCAATTTATTTCGAGAATAGTCAATGTAAATTTGACCCGCTAAAGGTACGGGACGATGAAGATGTTGAATATATGTTTGTTAGTCACGAAAATTCTGGTTGCAACTCTATTGAGTTATATATTACTCTTCAACCAAGTATACTGTCTCAGCAATCTCAAATAACTAATAAAGTTGAATCTGATGAATTTGATTCAGAAAACTCAGATGAAGCCGACCTAGAAGTAGAAGCAGAAGTCAACGTCATTGATGAAGAAGAAGAGAGACTGAGACACAGGTCGATCTTATGTTGAATAACAACATTGAAGCTGACGATCATCCAACGCCATTACCTCCAAGTCATGTATATAATCCTCCTCAACATATGACAAACATGGATTTGCATGACGATAAAATATCCAACAGTGTTTTTATAACCTGTATCCACGATCAGAGGGTGAGTTAAAAGTGGGAGACATGTTCCGCACTAAAGAGGAATATGTGTGAGCTATCGAAAAATTTCACATGAATAACTCTGTTAATTTCACCGTGAAACACACTGATTTGAGAAGGTATGTCATCGAATGTCATAACATCCTTTACAAGTTTCGGTTGGCTGCGTCTCACAAGAAGAGAAGCGGCGCTTGGGAGATAGCTTCTATAGACCCACCTCACAGTTGCATTATAACTAATGTTGTACAAGATCACCGTAAATTAAGTGTTGCATTGATATGTCAAAACATTTTGCCGCTTGTTAACAAAGACCCATCAGGGAAGGTGAGTATAATAATATCTAATATCAGAACAAGATATAATTATACTCCATCTTACAAGAAAGCATGGATTGCAAGGACAAAGGTTGTTGAACATATATTCAGCAACTGGGAGGATTCATACAAAGAATTGTCATGGTTTTTATGGGCACTTAAAACATACGCACCAGGAACTATTGCAATTATGGAGAGACTGCCAGCATTTACGCCAGATGGAACTTGTGTTGCTGGAAATAGAATCTTTCACCACCTCTTTTGGGCATTTGAACCGTGCATCAGAGATTTTGCATTCTGCAAATCTATTATTCAAATTGATGGAACATGGTTATACGGAAAATGGAAGGGTACTTTGCTTATGGATGTTGCACAAGATGACAACAATAATGTCTTTCCCATTGCCTTTGCTCTGGTTGAAGGTGAAACCGTTGGTGGTTGAGATTTCTTCCTTCGACATCTCAGAACACATGTCGCTCCACAAGCCAATCTTTGTTTGGTTTCAGATAGACATGCTGCCATTGAGAGTGCTTACAATAACCATGATAACGGATGACATGATCCTCCTTCTACCCATGTCTATTGCATTAGACATATCACACAAAACTTCATGCGTGCAATCAAAGACATAAACTTTCGCAAAAAAGTGGTGAATGCAGGGTATGCTCTAACTCAACCGTCATTTCAACATTATCATGATGAAATTAGATTGTCTAATGTAGATGCAAGAAGATGGGTGGATAACATATCAGTAGAGTAGTGGACAATGGAATTTGATAGAGGTTGTCGATTGGGCCACATGACAATAAACCTCGTGGAATGCATGAACGGCGTATTCAAAGGCATTGGAAATCTACCAATAACCGTTTTGGTCAGAACAACCTATATTAGGTTGGCATCTAGATTCGCAACCAGAGATGAAAGATGGTGTGCAGTGTTAGTGTCAGATCAAATATTCAGTGAATGTTGTATGAAAGTGATGAAAGAGAAAAGTATCAAAGCTAGCACACACGCAGTTACAGTCTTTGACCGTCGTAGGCAAAATTTCAGTGTACAGGAAACAATGGATCTCAATAAGGGGATGCCAAATTTATCCTATGTTGTCAAACTAAACAGAAGTCGGTGTGACTGTGGAAAGTTCTAGACCTTCCGTATTCCTTGCTCCCATGCCATTGAGGCATGCGTGCATACTCACCAAGATGCTTATATCCATCTATCTGATGTTCACAAGGCCATTACCATTATGAATGTGTATAAAAAAGCTTCTCAGTACAACCAATGGGGGAATACTAGCCTCCATATGAAGGTGACATAGTTTGGCACAACAATGAGATGCGAAGAAAGAAAAAAGGACGGTCAAACAATACACGTATTAGAACAGAAATGGATACGACTGATAAAATGATAAGATTATGTAGTATATGTCATCAACCCGGACACAATAAGAACAAATGTCCCAATCTAGGAGCAACATCTGCATCATAATTTAGTAGCTCCTTTCAATTTTTGTAACCTTGATTTTTTATATATCATTATCTTTTTGTTACAACAAGGTTAATAACTAACATCACTACAACATAAGAAAACTTAAAACATAACATTTTTAACTGATTACAATAATCAAACTTATGTCATCTCGTCCAAACATCATTTCCCTAGCATCCTTATCAGTTTTTACTCGCATCCAACCAAATATATTATCGAATCTCTCAATACTTCTTATTTTTTCTCCTTCTGATATTTTTCCATCTAACCAACGAACCAACTCCTTCTTCAGTTGATCGAAAGTACAAATGTTCCAGAAGAGCATCAACATCGGAGGCTTGTCTCTCGAATAAATCACTTTTCCATAGCGGCGGCGAACACCAAACATGTTTGCAATATGACGAAATGAGATGTGGAAAAATGAATCAGACAACACCTCTATTTATGAAGAAAAAAAATTGTACATTACACTGAAGCGCCAAACCAATTGGCGCCTTCTCTCAATTAGTGTACCTGGGCACCAATTGGATTGGCAGCACCATGTGCCGTAGCCAATCCAATTGGCGCCCCCTCTTAAAAATTAAGGATAAACGTCAATTGGTCTGGCGCCCATGCCTTAAGTATTTTTTTTTTTGAAATTGGGGTAGATTGAGATTTTTTTTTTAAATTGAATTATTTTAGAATTTTTTTTAAAATATGGGATATTTTAGTAAAAAATTTACATTTAGGCCCCATTCGAATATTTTTCTACCCTTGTGTGGAAATTTAATTTGCATCCCAATTAATTCAATCACTCAATCAATAAGAAGATGGATGAAGATATACATAGATTTTTCTCCTTGCCTAAAGTGAAATCAAAATCAAAATTAGAAAAACAATTAAGTAACTGATGAAACCCTAAAGCCAACTTCGGGTTGAAATAACTTATAGGCCCCATTCGAATATTTTCCTCCAATTTAGGGTTTGAAACAAATATATTTGACTTAATTTACCAATAATTATTTTTTATATTTTTATTAAAATATGAAGAAAAAAAATGTATTTATAAAATAATGTACAAAAATATAAAATTAATTTTTAGTTTTAATCTTATTTCTTAGCTTAGTGGAGGGAAATGAATTTTCTAAGGTTCAAAAGAGATCATTATTTATGTTCAAAGCTTAGTTTAATAAAATTTGAATTTATACACTTTTTATTATTAATAAATAATTAAATTGTTTAACTAATATTTAAGTTCAAATGTAATCGTTATCACCTAAACAATTAATATAATTAATATACATTTTTAAGCATTAGGGTTATTACAATATAATAGTAATAGTCACAATCCTTTTAAAATGAAATCATTCTCCTGATAAGAGGGTGTTTGTTTTAAGTCTAAGAACTATATCTTTGAAAATAAATGACTATGAATTAATTAAAACCGTGTTTGTTAAAAATTTAGAAAAATTTATTTATAGGATAAAATCAAAGTAGATATATAAAATTTGTTAGATAAAAATAACTGGGTGTGGAACTTGGCCTTTAAAAAAGGCTAAATTATTTTGCTAAAGTTAAAAAGTAAAATTATTAAAAAGTTATGTAAAGTATTATTAATCATTAATTATTTTTATATCAACCAAGATATTATATCTTGTGTTATATCTCTATATAAATCAAGATTCTTTTAGTTTGAAGTTGTAGAATTTTATAAACAAAGAAACTTTCTTCTCTTTTCAAATTCGACTTGCAATGTCTCGAAACAATGTGTTTGAAAATTCACCAGAACTCTTGCCCTCACCTTATGATGAAATTGGTATGTAGTGTTTAGTCACTTTGGTTTTCTATGTTTAATTCATTATTGTGATTTGTTTAATAAAATTATTTATGTTTTCACACAGATCATTATTTATGTACAAAAATAATAAAACAATGAATATTTTTATATTGTTGTAAAAAGATTGAACAGTAATTAAAAACTACTTTTCTAAATGATGTTAAGTCTTGTTTGTTATAAAAAAATTAAAAATAAGTTTTTAAAAGATTTCAAATTTTTGTTATTTATAATTTTTTTTTAAGTATGAAATAGAAAGTTTGTTACAATTAATATCTTTTGAGATAACTTATTAGTTAGATACTAAAATTAAAAACGAGTAAAATAAAACAAAATAAATAAGATTGAATATTTAAAATTATGTTATTAATGATATATCTCCCTAAAATCAAGTCTTCACATTTACAGTATCCAACACAAACCCTTGTTCTTCCTTAACAACATCCATGTCCGACAACACCAAACCTTCTTCCTTAGAAGCATCGAACACAAACCCTTCTTCCTTAACTACATCCATGTCACATAACACCAAACCTTCTTCCTCAACAACACCCAACACTAACCCTTCGAACACACAACCTCGTAAAAGACTTATCATCAAGCTCAGTTATCCTCCTGGTTCAAGAAAACGCGATTCAGATTCTTGTGCCACAGATGAAAACAAGAGAAGGAAGATTCAAGATTCTGTAAAACCAACCATATCCTGTTATTGGGTTGATTCAAATTATCAAACCAAATCAACAGCTTTGTCTCAACCAAAGAATAATGGCAATGTTGTTGAAAACAAGAAGATCATCAAGAACCAAGTTTCCAACACAATACCTTTGTCTCAACCAAAGGATAATGACAATGTTGTTGAAGACAAGAAGATGATCAAGAACCCACTTTCCAAAACAACACCTTTGTCTCAACCAAAGGATAACATGAAGGATTCTGTGACAAGAGGTGAAGAATGTGGGTTGAAGAAAGCGATGGAGTGTGTTAAGAGGAGGCAATGTTGGTTGATATTGAAGAGGATGTTGGTAGACAGAGATGGTTGGGATTTGAAAGATCCTCCAAAAATAGCAAAGCCTAATAAGTGTAAGATAAAGGCAATAGGTTTGAAGGAAATAGAGAGAAAAATGAGGTTGTATGCAACAGAGGATGAGTTTGCTAGCGACATGAAGCTTGTGTTCTCTAATGCAATGGTAACGTATCCTCCAAGGAATCATATTTACCAAATTGCAAAAAAGTTTAGTGACACTTTTGAACACAAATGGAAGTCATTGAAGAATATGTGGGAACTTGAGGATACAAAAAGAAGCAACACTCACAAGAGATACTAAAGAGTGCAACATGTTGTGTTCTTGTAGAAACTGTTCTCAAGTTATATAGTAGTAATTTGAAAAGAGATTTACATTTAGAGACAAACTTTTTTATCAAATAAGTGCTTATATTTAAAACAGAAAGAAAGAGAAAGAGATATGTTTGGTGTCACAGTTGGTTTTGTCAAAATTATGAGAACACGTGCTAGTTTTATAAAACATACAACTTTTGTAAAATTAACTACTCATCAAAATTAAGTTAAATTTATAGAGAATCCACCGAACTTTTTTATAAGCAACGCTGTATTAAAAGAGAAGCACAAATGGTACTTCAACCTATCATTAATATCAAATATGTAATTCTTTGTATTTGTAAATGCTAGTTTGAATGTAGTCAAATAGAGTTTCTAATAGTTGGATATGATGGATTTGACATTGAGATAAATACACGAACTAGGTGTTATTTAGTTATTTAGAGAAGTAAGCAATCTCAGAGAGGTATCCAATTGTTGTAAGGGTGAAGAAAAGTTGAATAAATTTTTTAGTTGAAAGCAAAGAGAAATTTTGCAGAATTTGATTCATCTTCTTCCCTTTTTTTCTAAAATCCTAATTTCTCTTTTGTTCCTCAATTCACTTTCACATATTTCTTTTCTTCTCAAATCATTGTGCACGTGAATCATCATGCAACCAAGGAGTGGCTGAATCACTCGAGTGAAGAGTGGGGAACAAGAATCGTGAATCAATCAAGGAAAGTGATAAAATCTCATTTTGTAAAGAGGGATTTCCAACATCTTATATCTAGAACACTGACTGCGATTCTTGAGAAGTATATAACAATGACTTCTCATTCGAACGAGCATTTTCTAGCAAATCTTCCAATCTTGAATGGTAAGAATTAATGATAATTGATGCAAGCAGATGAAGGTTGTCTTCTGCTATCAAGACATATGGGATCTTATGAAGAATAAAGTATCACCAATTAGCGAAGAAGAAACAGATGAACAAAAGGTTGCACATAAAGATTTGACGAAGAAAGATTATAAAGTTCTCTTTATAATTTATCAATGCGTTTATCCAGACAACTTTGAGAAAGTTGGTGATCCATAATCATCGAAGGAAACATGGGATATCGTGGATAAATCTTTTAGAGGTGTTGAGAAGGTTAAAAAGGTGAGGCTACAGACTAACAAAAGAACGTATGCGTTGCTTCATATGGAAGAAACTGAAAGTGTGGCTTATTTTTTCACTAGGGTTACGAAATTGGTGAATCAAATAAAGATGTGTGGAGAAGTGTTGACATTAAGATCAGTTGCTGCAAAGATCTTGAGGTCATTGGCTCCAAAATTCGACCATGTGATAATAGCCATAAAAGAGTCGAAATATTTGTTAACCGTGACAAAAGAAAAGCTTCAAAGGACACTTGAACCTCATGAACGAATAATGGTTGAAAGACCAGCAAGCAAGTCGAAAGGTGATGTTGCTCTACATGCACAATCAACAAAAGATAAGAAAGCCAAAGGAAGTTGGAATGGTGACAAAGGTAGAGGTGGTTACAACAACTTAAATGGCAGAAGTCATCAAAAAGAACGAAATTCGTCAAACTAGAGAAGACCCTCAAACCAAGGCAACCACATAGGTGGTGTTGCAGGTAGAGGAAAAGATGGTGGAAGGAAACCTGACAAGATCCACATTCAGCATTTCAATTTCGAGAAGTATGGTTACTACACTAGTGTTTATCCTGAAAACAAAATAAATAATCAAGAAAATGATGCAAGGATTGTAAGACACGAAGAAGAAGAGATGTTGCTAATGGTCACAATAAAAGAGGATGAAATATGTAAGGACCAATGGTACTTGGATTCAGGTTGCTCATCAAATATGATTGAAAGGAAAGATTGGGTTGTCAATATAAGCCCCTCAATGAAGAACAAGGTGAGATTCACAAATGACAATACCCTAGTCGTTGAAGGTGGTCAGAAAAATAGCAAGTGTACTATTTTTCCTTTGTAGTAATAATGAGGAAAGTTCCCTGAATGTTGATCTCAAGGATTGTTTGAAAATATTGAGTTCCAATTGTTGTTCAATTAAATAAAAACTAAGGTTGGGTATTTTGGTGCGAATATATAAAAATAATTGCAATTAAAATAAATAGTGCAGAGAATGGATTTGAAAGATACGAGAGTAATATGTTAGGGAATGTGTGTGATTTTTCCCTATAACAACTCTGAGTCACTATTTCAATAATAAATATCAATTAATTAGTACCAATTCTTAAGGATGTTTTCTCCTAATGCCTTAGTGAGAAAATCTTTAATCATTCATACCTAATCTCTATGTCCATAGAAATTAACCGGTGAAATTAAGTATTATTATTTCAAGAACAATTTGATTTCTACAGGGTATCCCTAGTCCTAGGTAATATCTATTATAGAATAATATCATGAAAGCATTATCAAAGGTGATCCAACCTAATTAATAATCATATAACAATCTCAATTATTCTGAAAGAGAAAGTGTTAATGACATCACGAGAATAAGTTAATTACGAAAAACAATATTGTTATTGCAAATATAAACTCAAAGTCATTACAGATTCAAGTTAGGGACACCCCCTAGTATTGGGGGATTTAGCTACTCACAGTATTCAAGCAAATCAAAATATAAAATGTAGACATTACAAGTATTCATATGAAACTTGACCTTCAGTTGCTTCCGCTCATGAAAATCTCGTCTCCCCCAAAACCTTGATTTCGCCAATTCTGAATCATGTGATTTTTCCTCTTAAAAAAAGTGTCCTTTCTTGTCTGAAAAACTCCCCTTTAATAGAAAAGTATTCCTCTCTCCTCAAACAGATCCACAAAAGTCAATAACATCAGCTTTCCATTTGACCAAAATGCCCTTCATTTAAGATTGACAAAAGAAAAGACAAAATGGGTTTTTTTTGCACGCATGCCTGCTACGGCCCGTAGTCGGTGTTATAGGTGGCCGTAGCAGGCTACTGTCTCTGATGATCATGTCCATGCCTCTCTACTACGGCCCGTAGCAGGTGCTACGGCTAATAGCAGGTGCTACGGGCGGCCGTAACAGGACACTGTTTCTATAATATCTGGCCTTTGTTCCAAACCTTCCATTATGGTGCGTAGCAGGTGCTACGGGTGGCCTTAGTGGGCCTCTGTTTTGGATGGACTTTTGATCTATTTAGACCTCTCTTCTACGGCCTATAGCAGGTGTTACAGGTGGTCGTAGCAGGCCTACTGAAGCGTGGGAAACTTCTCTAATTCTTTGCGATTCTCCTTAGCTTCTACATCCGATTGTACTTGAATATCTATTTGAACCTGAAAGAAACTAATAACACATAACCCAAGCATAAAATGAGGAAAATGGAAACAAACTTAATAAACACGGTGAAAAGATTAAATGATGCTAACGGTAAAAGAAGGTGTAAAAACCACTTAATCTGTATACAAAATACAACTAACTCGCCTACTTTCACCTGTTAACATGATTATAATTATAGCATAAATGGTGACTGATCACAACCCCAAACTTAGCTTGTCTCTTGTCCTCAAGCAACTTTAAGGACAAAGAACTCATGTCACTCCCAATTGAAAGAACACCTTTCATATGCCACCATACCTCTAAGATCTTTCATGACCCTCATTTGTTGATGGCTTTGGTTTTTGCTAGATTACCGAGGTCAATTAATTGACCACATCTTCACTTGAAAGTACTTCTTCACCTGTCAGCTCAATTCACACTCACCAAATATCTTAGGTGTTAATGTGTTCTACACTCAAACTTCATAGTACACAATACCATACCATAGGCTTGAATAAATTCTCTTTTAAATCAAGGTGCACGACACCCACGCTATTTCAGGTCTTTATGATTGTAATTGGGCTATGGTTAAAGTGGTATGATTTTGGAAAAGTAGGCTAAGGTTCAGAGTCAATAAAATCGTTATCTTCACTATGTTTATTCTGATGGATTAGTGCTGGAACTATTTCTTGCAATCGTCCTTTAGGATTTGTCTTTATTTCAATATCCGTTGACTTCTCCTTCTTTCAAGTGCCCTGATGATTATTTTTCTATGGTTCTTTGATTTTTCAAATTTTCATCTTTTCTTTTTCTTCTCTTATTTTTTTTCAATCATCGGGTGCCTTCATTTGTACTGAAGCTTCACAGCTACCCCAAACTTAAAGGTTGTTATTCCAATAGCAACCTCAAACTTAGAATGAACATGGATATGATAACTCACAAAAATACCATGAACATGGCGGGGGAATGTTTGAGCCATGGGTTAATATTATGTGGATTTTCAAACAAACAAATGGTTAAAGGCTCAAATGGGGTTAACAATGGATAATAATAAAAGGATGGCTAGAAAGGCCCAGGGGTAGAAAAATGTGCCTTAGTGTATGTAATCATGCACCCGAAATCAGAAAAGAACGTACGCAAGTTCTGAATGATAAAAACATACTTGAGTGCTCCCTTATGATGTACATTGTGTTTGGGGTAGAGCTGACAACCTCCACAGTACCTCTTGCTCGATGTGGATTCTCAATGAGTTTTAATAAACATACTCAACTTTTAATGCAACTCAATCAAACCAATCATATCATTTAGAAGTATATAAAAAATATTTTGGCGAGTTAACTTGCATAGAGGACACACATTCCTTCAGTTTGGTTACTTTTCACACAACCACTAAAGCTACAATTACCATATTACTATATGGAAGTAAACAATCATAAAATGAACCACTTAAAGCAAACAAAACAAAAAAATTAATATAAAACTGAAACTAAAACTAAAATTTACGAATACTTTCCTTGGGTTGCCTCCCAAGCAGCGCTCTTTTATTGTCATTAGCTTGATGCCTTATTCCCTCTGTTATGGGGGGTATTTCAGCTTCCGCACCTTGTTGCACTTCTTTTCCATAACTAAGAAATCGTCTTTTTCAGAGGTATGGATTCCTTTGTGCCACAAGTCCTTTCCAACTTCCACATCCTTACCTCAATATTGCTTTCTCTTCTTTATCATGGCTTTTGGAATGGAAATAGGAGTTTTTTCACTCGGGGTTGCTCATGGAGGTGAAAGCAGTTGAGATGGCCTTCTTGAGTCTTTTTTCTGATGTTGGCATGTCACTTTGGCCTTTCATATCTATCCTGATCATGCCTACTTCATAGTGATTTTGTTTTTCCACCTATAGCTTCCTAATTTCAAGAACATTCAAGGTTATTTCATCATCATAAACTTTTAAAGTTAGTGTACTGTGGTCTATGTCGAAATCGCATCGACTTGTCCGCATGAATGGTCGACCAAGAATGATTGGTGTCACTTCATCCTCAGGTATGTCTATGATCACAAAACCAACGGGAAAACTAAATTTCTCTATTGTCACCAATATGTCTTCCGCTATCCCATATGCATTCTTTATGGAGTGATATGCAAACTTCATATTTGTCCTTGTATCACATACATTTCCAAGACCAAGCCTTTGGTAGATTGACAATGGCATTAGAATCAATTAGTACCTTCTTGAAAGATATGTCTTTTATAGTGCATAGGATTGTGACCTCTCCAGGATCCTTCTGCTTGCTTGGGATTCTCCTACTTGGTGATATTTCACTACGCTTTTCATTAAAGGCTACCAACCCATTTTCTATTGGTCTCTTTTCAGTGATTACCTCTTTCATGAATATTTTGTACATGGGCATTTGCTCGAGTGCTTCAAAGAAAGGCATATTTCTATCTATCTTTTTGAACACTGTGATGAAATTCTCAAGGTTTGTCTCTCTTGGATCCTTCTTTGTCACTCTCTAAGGGTAGGTTAACTTAATCACAAGTTTAGCCTCTTTTTTATTTTTCTCTTCAATTGGCTTTACTAGTGGTATCACTTCTTCTTTTTCTTTCTTATTTTCCCTCACTTCCATAACTACCTCCATGACATGGTCATCCTTTGTTGCCCTCTCTTCTTCATCTTTAAAACCTTTCTGACTTCTTGTCGTGACAACATTAACATTCTCATGACTTCTAGGATTTTGTACTGTTTCACTTGGGAGGGAACCTTGTGCTCGAGAACCTGTTATTTGTTGTGCTATCTGACCCATCTGAACTTCAATATGTTTGATAGAAGCAGCAATGTTCCTCTGATTATTTCTTGTTTCTTCTTGGAATTCATAATTTTAAGCTGACATCTTTTCAAAGGCAAGTTCCCAATTGGCCTTTTTGGGTGCTTGTTGCTGATATTACTGTGGTTGGTTGTGATATTAAATGGGACCCTGCTTTTGAACATTCCCTTGCTGATCTTTCCAGGAAAATTTTGGATGATTCTTCCAGCCTGGATTATAAGTGTTAGAATAAGGGTTGTTCTGCTTTAGAAATTTTATCTCTTCCATTTGTTGCGTGGTTGCAACACATTATATAGTTAAATGAGGCCCGCCACAAATTTCATAACCGACATCTTGGACCGGTTGAATTTGAGCTATCTGTTGCGTACCAACATTCATTTCTTTAAGTTTCTTTTCAACTTTTGCAGCAATTGTGTCTTTTATCCTTATTTTATTGGTTTCAAGATTCAGATCAATAACTCTTTCATATTTACTTGAACACCTATCATATAACTCCAAATGCTCATTTGTAGCTATTGCCTCAATGATCTTTTCAATACTTGTGTGTCACACCCCAAATTTTACCCCTAGATTTCATAATCATTTTCCCCCTAGACATCATTCATGCATAGCTAACCTCAAGATCAAGATATGTCTGGTTTGTTTCATCTATAAATTAGGGTTTTCCTCAAAGAGCTCAAAGGATCGATCAGTCAAATATTTGGATTGATCACCAATAAATCAAGTTGATCATTTCCATAGTATTGCAAATCAACAAAAGCAAGGGCGGTTTCGAACACTTTTTTGACAAAAAGGAGTGAAAGATGCCCATATTTGATAGCTCAAATAAGCAAACTTGGGCATCTAACAGGGGTCAAATTGTTTTGGCTTCCCTCAAGTAGATATGGGGTGGTTCTTTTGTGAATTTGTGGTACCCCTATAATGCTACTCGATGTTGCATTGGCTCTCGGTGTTAACTATGAACTTACGGTGTCCTTCCGATGTTGACCTTGTAATCACCCTGACACTGGCAGAGAGTAAGGGGGGAGCCAGTGCGCACAGTGAATTACAAGGCTTGGGCCCGTCCTTCATGGAAATTACCTTCATACCTCAGTGTAACCCTAAATCGGGATTTGCAAATTCTTTCTTTCATTATTCTGTGGATTTCTAAAGAAAATTAAAGACCTTGACAATAAGGAATTGAGGGGGAAATGATGATTGAACGAGTCGACTATGATAGATCTTTGCACTTACTTTAAAATTCTCTCAATTTCGAGATCTGAAGGAGCTGTGAGCAATGATATTGGAAAACGAACATGAAGCACGTAAATTATTGAAATCAAAGGCTAAATGTGTTTCTGATTCGGTAGCCTAAGGAGGCTACAATTCTGTAAAGCAGAAATTGGATCTGAATATGAGGAAATCGTAGGAATCAAAAGTTGATTCCCACATACGACACCACTATTCTGTTTCAAATCTAGAAATGAATAATTGATGATCTTGAATGGTGGCTCTGATCTCCGTTACAACGGTGGGAGATGGACCAACATGGTTAACACTCAAATGCCCAAGTGACTTCAAGATTCAAGATGGATATAGTATGTCGCGATTGGAAAATTTAGAGAGTCACCATCATCCTTTATTTGTTCATAAGGAACAGGGAAATAATGATAAAACCTAATATTAAGGATGAGACCTAGGGTTCAGAAGTCAGCTAAGCAAGAGGAAGATATTAGGAACCCCTCACTTCCATTGTACCTAATGGGATCCTCCTCTAAATCTAGGGTTAGTGTGCTTGTCTAAGGGAAGTTTGCTTATGCTATTTATTATTGCTTAATTTATTTGTTTACACGGGAATATGTTGCTAAGGGAAAAATATTAAAAACGGGACAAAGAAAATGTATTTTTGGTTATTATACTCGCTAGAGCGCTACGACTCTATGCCTACGTACCCTCATGTTTGATAAAGGATCAGAGCACCGTAGCTCTTCTAAAAAATGTTTGTTTGTTTTATAAATTTTAGATCTTAAAAAGTTCTCCACACATCGGGGTGAAAAGATGTTTAATTTGAAAAATGCCTCGATGCACAAGGGCATCAGACTTATAATTTGAGTGTGTGAAATTGATTTTAAATGACTTGTTAATTGCAAAGAACTTATGGTTAATTTAATTTAAAAATTAAATTAAATGTCATATGTACATAATTATTTTTTAAAATTAAGAAAATATTAAACAGAGCCAATTAGTAAAAGAAAGATTAATATTTTTGTCAAACTATGTATTATTAGTTACATATCTTTTTATAATCTCAAACTAGTATTGAAAGCCTTAACATGTTTGTCAATTAATGTATTATTAGTTTTCAATTCTGTCAAGTTATTGTCAAGCATTCTAAGTAATTGCTAACTTAATTAGAAAGGAGGAAAAAATACAACACTGTCACATCATAGTCTAATACAATTTTTTCACTATTGGTTACAATACATAGCTTTTTTGAATGTCAAAGGTACAAATTAGTGTTGAAAGCTTTTAACATGTTTTACTAAAACAGAATTTTAATATTGTTTGTATAGTTAATTTCTTGAGAAAGTTCATAATTGTATCATAATGTAATGATAGCAAAACTTGAGTTATTTATTAGAAAGTTAATAGCAGTTAGATTACATGTAACTGTGGTTGATTCATATTGCAAGGAGATTTGTGTTTCGTAATTAAAACGAGTAGTAAATGCTTCTAGTTACTTCTTGTTGGAAGTATTATTGTAAGTAGTTGCTTCTCTCCATGCACAAGGCAACAATATATTACGTCACTACCATGCACCTGCACATAAAGTTAAGACAGAAAAATTAAGTATGCTTAAATTGGACCATGGTATTAATCCTAACTTATTCTCAAATATTAGATGAACGAGACTTTTGATATAAATCATCACTTACTAAATCCATTTGAAATGCATAAATGGACAAAATATTCTCAGAGAACAAAAATTCAATCTATACTTAAGATTAATTCTCAAAACATATTATCTAAATAAGCTAAGTTTTAAGCCATATTGATGGTAAGATACGAGATCTTGTTATATTGAGGTCGTCTCCCACTCTGGTTTCTGTTGTTCTGGGAAGCTTGAGCATGTGGAGGCTGATGTTGTGGTTGATACTGAGACGGTTGTTGTTGGTATTGGAGAGCAACAACATATGGGTAATATGGCATGGGAGGCATAGGAGCTTGCCATTGAGGGTGAACATTTGCCATGACAACATTGATCTCTCCTTCCGTCCTCTTGGCGAAGCTACCTTGAGGTTTCTTGGCTATTGCCTACTGATTAGCAGTGCCAACAATCTTCCCAGTTTTCAATACATTCGCTAATTGTCACAACGTCAGAGAAATTTAAGGACATACTACCAACCATTTTCTCTAAGTACAAACAATGAAGCGTGCCCATGAAAATATCAACCAATTATTTAGCGAACAACATAGGTCTAACGTGAGCAACCATTTCTCGCCATATTTGAGCGTACTCTTTATAGGTTTCGTTCATTCTCTGAATCTGATTTTGCAACTGCAGTCTTGTAAGAGCCATGTCCAAGTTGTATTTATACTGTTTCAAAAAGGCTTCAGACAAGTCTTTTCTAAGATAGGATCTTGTTGCGCTCGAGGCCAATATACTAGTCAAGAGATGCCTCATACATGCTATATTGAAAGCAATGAATAAGCAACGCGTCATTATCAATGTAGGAAGTCATCTTCCTGCAGTACATGGCGATGTGGCTTCTCAGACATCTAAGCCCTTTGTATTTTTGTAGATATGACGCCTTTAACTTTGGAGGTAAGACCACGTTTGGTACAAGACATAACTCTTTCGCGTCCATACCATACTCGGAAAACCCGTCAATAGCCTTGATGCGATCATTTAACAACTGATATTCAGCATGCTTGGTTTCACTTCCACCAGGACCATTCTGATTGATAACCAGACCTTGCAGATAAGCTTGAGAATTAGGAAACTAAGCAGCTTGCGGTGTAGTTTGAGCAGGTTCTTGGGGATAAGTAGGTTAAGGAAACATTTGAGTAGGATACATTGCACCAGAATTAACAGTCTGACCAGGTTGGACCCCATAGGGAGCATAGGGTGCCCAGGATAAGCAAACGGAGGTACAACAACAGAAGGTGCCCCAGGATGGCCAATAGGCATTCTAGATTGAAGGCCTTGGTACAAATATTGAGCAGTAGGCAGAACAGCTTGAGAAGTAGTTTCAATATGAATGTGAGGACCTCTGTATTCAGGCTCATTTTCAGTAGGTGCCTTATCAGTTACAACCACTCGAGTTTGTTGAGGTTGTTCCTTGTGATTGTCAACGTCCACTACTTGAAGAGATAGATGGGGAGGCATTCTGCATGGATGAACCGCGGTTGACATATATAACTGTGGTGAATTGTTAATATTATATGTGCTTTAATTAAATTGATGTTATTGGGTTTCGAACCCATGAACTATATATATCACAACAGTTATTAACTATAACCGTTGTGATAGGTAGCACACTACCTACTTTATCACTATGGTCAATCACCTATGGTGGAAAGCAACACATTTACAACCACATCCTACCTAACCACGACTGGTTAACCGTCATGGTATCCCTTTTACAATCATGGTGAAAAGGTCTTTACATAATAGTGGGTGATTCTATCTCCTTCTAACAGCCAAACACGTTTTTCTATTTGGATCCACCAAGCCTCCTCATTTTTTAGGATGTCATTTAGCACTTTCTCAACTTCAAAGATATCTTTGAAATTGTCTTGGATATGTACTTGTCTTCTAAGGCTTCAGGTATAAGGCTGAAAGGTCCATAGCTAGGGGACACCATATGGTTCCTGCTATAATTTTTTTCCGCTTTGTTGATGATTTTTCCCCTAAATTCTATAGATCTGATCCAAGGTCCGAAAGATTATTTAGCATTGGGTTCCAAGGATTTTTTTCTAGCTTGAGTGCATAAATCTTTTGAATGCCCAATGATACCACAGTTGAAACAAAATAAATGGATTTTCTCATATTTGAACTCCACCCATGTAGTACCATCTTTAACACCGTCGAGATACACTCCTAACTAAAGGGTCTTTCTAGAGTCAAATAGGATTTTTGTTTTAACAATTGTGGCCTTATTTGGGTAGCTATATAGTTCAGACTCCAAAACCTTTCCAAGCTTTACTCCGATTTTACACCTCATCTATTTAGATCTGATTTTTCAGAGATATTCCCCAAATTGTGACCAAACTAAAGTCTAAGTCTTTGTAATTGCAGGATTCCATAGTCTTTGTAATTGCAGGATTGTCCGTGGAGATGTGTTTGAGCCCCAATTCTAATTCCACAACTTTTATACGTACTAGGTCACACCAAATTCCAGCTAGACCAAATTATAAGGATAGTTTATGAATAAGCTTTTGAGATAGGAACTTTCCAAGAACAAATATTTTATTTCTTTATACGCTTCTTGCACATCCTCATCGTCCCAGACGCAAAAACCCGGGTCTTCAGCAGAATCTTGATTAGGAATGTTGGTATCTATGAACTGATGAGCACTTTTTTGTTGATAGTCTTGCTTGTTGATTTTTTCTCCTGTTGATATATTTGATGTAACATGCAGAACCGAAGAAGACAAATCAATGACTAGATCCCTGTAGGAGCTAAACCTTTTATCGTTGTCCAACAGTCTTTTGTCGTCCATGGAGTCTGAATGCAGCACACCGAAAAAATAAGCAAAATCGAAAAGGAACCGAGTAAAACACCTGATAACGATCTAAAAACACAAACTTTGCAAAACTGGGTGCTCATAAGGGAATGATCAACCACTAGAGACAGAAATAGGAAACAGAAACACCAAGTTGACAGAGAAAGAAAAGATGGAGGAATTCTTGCAAATCGCAAAAAAAAATCAAGAAAAAACTCAGGAGTAACCTGAAACAAAAAGAACACTCACTCTAAATTACAGAAATATAGAGGAGGAAATGAGAAATCAGCTTAAGAGAGATAACAGAAGTCGAGAACACGGAAGTACAAAACAAGAAAAGAGATTCCACGATAGAAAATCAAATAAACTTTTCATAGTCAAAATTATTGACTTTATTCTTGATTTGCATATTTCTTGTATCCCATTGAAATTGCTCTATTCTAAGTCTTGTGCATGAGAGTTTGACACTAGTCACTTATTTTACAAATAACAATAGAAAAAACTAAAATTAAGTTTAGTGTTCTATAGATATATTGAAATACACAATTAACTTTATTATGATGAATTTTTATTATATAAATCTTAAATTTATATAATTCTGAATTAAAAACTAACTTTTTAAATTTTGTGAAATTTAATCGATAAGAGATAGATTTTTTATGGATTTTCCGTGCAAATAAAGGAAAATGAACAAAATTATTTAAAATTTTAAAAAAATTAATTTTATAAATAAGAAAAAATAAGTAGATCAAAATAATATTTTAAAAAATTAAAATATAAATAGACATTAATTTTCATGTATTGGCGAGTAAGTTTATCAATGTTTGTTAAAGGAAAAGTAAAGCATTATTTATATGAGTGTCACAATTTATCGATAAATAGTGTAAAATATCTTGTATCAATTAAACTTATTTAAATATATTTACTAAATATATTTATTTTAAATAAATAATTTAAAAAAAAAAGAAAAGGATAAATTAAAATTATTCCATTGTAAAAATATTTATTAATATTCAAAGACTTATTTTTTAAAGAGATTAATTATAATACACTGTCAATGTAAAATATTTTACACAGTCGATTCATCACCATCACCCTTCTGTATTATTTTATAGAATTTTAAAATAAAAGTCAAACTTGTTTCAACATCCAACGGCTATGATTAGCTGACGGTGTAAAAAAAATTTACACTGTCAGTGTATTTTAATTAAATCCTTTTTTAAATGACCTTTGCGCTTGTTTGTTACAATTTTTAAAACAAAATAAAAAATAAAAAATTCATTTTTTGTTTGTTATAAAATTTTAAGAAGTTTTAAAAAAAATCAAATGAGAAGCTAATGAGAACAACTTCTCATAAAGAAATTAAAGTTGCGATGACTCATTCATAATAAAATTTTAAATAATAATTAAAAAAAACAGATTGAATTTTTAAAGTTTTTTTAAGTATTAATGGTGTATCTTTAAATATCGGTACGATCAAATAAAATCTAATTATCGAATAAGATTTTATATTTAAAATTGTGTTATATATTAGACATCTATCCATGAAACAATAAGTCTTATACTTATTCCTCATTTAGCTAGACATCTATCCTTGTGTCTTTGGGAACTTGAAATTCAAGTTAGTGAAGGCTATTTGACAAGTGCATTAAATGTGGAAAAAAAAGAACAAACTGCATAAAATGAAATTTTAAGGAAATTTTAATAGTGAAGACATTTAGGGAATTTTTTATCTAAATAACTCTAATTAAAAAAAAATTAAAATAACCTATTTTTCAAATTAATTATCAAAATTACTCCACTTTTAAAAGGAGAGGTCAGATGAATTGACGTCAGCTCTTAAATTTAGAGAGGAGACGCCAATTGGATTGGTTAGTGCACCTAGTGCCGTCAATCCAATTAGCGCATGTGTGTTAATTTTTAAAGGAGACGCCAATTGGTGTCAAACTTGCGTGTTTCGTATTTTTTTAAAAAAAATATTGTACATTTTAGATAAAGTTGAAATCAAAACAATTCATATTAATATTAATACGTGTTTACACAAAAAGACTAATGTCGATGACCGGGATCACTTAACCGATCTCCGATCCCACATCCCCTAGCTACCATAACTCCTGGTCCTAACCCACATTGATGATTCATCCCAGGTGTTTGAGTATCTGAGGGCCCAAAAACATCACCACCAACTGCAGGAGATTGCCTAAGATATTTAGACAAATCAGCGTAGTCTTGTGTATGCATTGAAGGGCTACCGCCATAGCTGAGTTCATGACCCATGTCAGAGTAGTTGGGTTGTGTATGAGTTGTTGGAGGACGACCAAGATGATTGAAGGGAGACATTGGTGTGAATGACACGTCGAGGAAAGGTTGAAATGATTGTTATGGTGTTTGGTAGCCATATGATTGTTGAAGGTTTTGGTTTTGTGATGTTTGAGCTTCTTGGTTATAGTAAGAGGAGGGACGGTTGATGTTAAATGATCGCTGAGTGTTTTGGCTAAGACGGCTATGATAGGGTGATGTGTTGGGTGCATAACGATGTTGGGTGTCTTGATGATGATCTACTTGTTGGTGGTGGTACGAGGTATGCTCGTAGTATTGTGGTTGGGTGTTTGGCATGTTAGGGTTGTAGGTTTGTGTGTTTGTGGATCGGAAATTTTGATGGATAGGGGGTTGTGAGTAACCGGTTTGACAATGTTGTCAAGGGTTAGATGTTGAACCTTCTAGTGTTTAAGTTTCCTAGTGTGGGTCGTATAGGTATATATCCTCGGCGATGAACTCAAATCCAACCGATCTGTACTAAACCATATAATTACGACTTGGTTTTTCTTCGGTTGGGATCACAGCGTTAGTTAAGACATGGTCTTGTCGGTGCTTCCATTTTCGACACACAGATCTGGCGAAGCTTTACCATGGGTTAAAGTTCCATTGGTCGTTAACTTTGCGTAAATGCCATTCTTCAAGGTTTGTCGGGGGATCTGGGATGTGTTGAAGCATATCGAACTGCAATTTAACACGATTACTATTGTGCATATCCACAGTGGTGAATCTTATGATTGGTGTGCATGTAGTCCAAACAGTTACGTCTTGTTCATTGATTTCATGGTCATGATTAAAATTTAGATATGAACGCCAAATGAATTGAAATGTGAACATATATTAGATTATAAATTTGTTAGAAGAAATTAACAAATTATAACGAAATAATTAGTTTAATGGCAATACATCTGTCGGTCGAAGGTGATCCAAGAGATTGCGATACTGGGTAATACAGTGTCTAGGACATCTGTTATAACTCATACCACGTGTCGACCATCTGCACCATAAAAGTAAAAATATTATTTAGAGATAATAATCGCTAAAGTAAGTAAATATAGTCCATTTTTAAAAACTTACTTTTGTGCGTATGGAAATGTGAATGGTTGTTGTTGACGGGCACTAGGGATGGTAGTCTGGACCAACCCCATGCTAGGAGCAAAACGTCACATCCAGAAAATGTAGATGTGTCTTTGTGTGCATTTTTACATAAAGAGCTATAAAGATAAGCCAAACAAGCAGGCCCTCAATTATAACTTCTTATTCTATCTACATGTCTTAGTAAAGGTAAATACATAACATGCATACTAGAACCACTACCTTCGGGAAATAAAAATAAACCAATTAAAAGCATAATATAACACCTAGTTTTTATTATTCGAGCCTCTTCGATAGAATTCTCATCTAACTATAAGTTGTTATGATATGCCTTAAGGCGTGAAAGGAGTATACCTTGATCTCTCGAGTTATCATCTAACAAGAATTCGCTTAGTTGGTTTTACTATTTACCGCCTTACCTTCGATAGGCAGTCCCAATAACATATAGACATCTTTTAACGTCACGGTACATTCATCGGTTCGAAACCAGAATGTGTGTGTCTCAGGACGCCATCTTTCACATAATGCAAGAATACATTTAGTATCAACCGACCAAGACATTATTTTGCTTACATGTCCAAAATCAGCGAGTTTGACATAAGGTTGAATAATCACGTCCATGTGAACCAATTCGTGGACACGAGTTCGAAACCTAGAAACATCCTAAAAAATAAAAAATAAAATAAGTTACTTTATAAAAAATAAACAACAAAATAAGTTACTTAAAAAAAACAAATTAAGTTACTTTAGAAAAATAATACAAGAGTTAAATGCTTACATAAGTTGTTATGTTTTCAATTGTGCCTCTATACGATTCACCCATAGTGAGCAGAGACATCTTGTCGTAGTAAATATATGAAAGAATGGTTGTTGCAGTTGAAAGAGTGGTTGTTGCAGAGGAAGAAGTCATTGTTGGTGATGAAGAAGTGAAACTTGTATGAATATTTATAATGAGAGACATGCAAAGACATGCAAAAGTTTGGATGCATGGATAATTGGGCTTGATGTAGGCGTCAATTGGTTTGGCTTACACATGCAATCTTACAATGCAAGCGCCATATGGATTGTCGCCTCCTAGGCTTGCATGCATGCATGGTCTTCACATAGGGTGCAGGCTGCATGGCTATCTACATGCAGAATTTCGAGGTCTTTAAGGTGCCACATGGACATGCGCCCATGTACTAATATTACATGCAGACGCCAATAAGACTGACGCTAGGGTTTGCATGCATGCCATGTCACATGGATATTTAAGTGTCTTACCATTTCATCCTACAATCAACATAAATTCATCTGCACCAAAAATTTACTTTCCATCTGCACCGAAATATTACAATGTCATCTGCATCCAAATATATTATCAATGCTCACTACAACGGTGAGACATATGAGTCTGATGTATACGAGTTTTCTTTTTGAAACACCGATACTATCCGCTTTACGATCAAGAGAAATTCAAATTTCTTGCATTTGAAAAAACAAACTGAATCTTGCATAGGATCTGGTCTTGCGTCACAAATCACGTATCAAAATCCAATTTATTTCGAGAATAGTCAATGTAAATTTGACCCGCTAAAGGTACGGGACGATGAAGATGTTGAATATATGTTTGTTAGTCACGGAAATTCTGGTTGCAACTCTATTGAGTTATATATTACTCTTCAACCAAGTATACTGTCTCAGCAATCTCAGATAACTAATAAAGTTGAATCTGATGAATTTGATTCAGAAAACTCAGATGAAGCCGACCTAGAAGTAGAAGCAGAAGTCAACGTCATTGATGAAGAAGAAGAGAGACTGAGACACAGGTCGATCATATGTTGAATAACAACATTGAAGCTGACGATCATCCAACGCCATTACCTCCAAGTCATGTATATAATCCTCCTCAACATATGACAAACATGGATTTGCATGACGATAAAATATCCAACAGTGTTTTTATAACCTGTATCCACGATCAGAGGGTGAGTTAAAAGTGGGAGACATGTTCTGCACTAAAGAGGAATATGTGCGAGCTATCAAAAAATTTCACATGAATAACTCTGTTAATTTCACCGTGAAACACACTGATTTGAGAAGGTATGTCATCGAATGTCGTAACATCCTTTGCAAGTTTCGGTTGGCTGCGTCTCACAAGAAGAAAAGCGACGCTTGGGAGATAGCTTCTATAGACCCACCTCACAGTTGCATTGTAACTAATGTTGTACAAGATCACCGTAAATTAAGTGTTGCATTGATATGTCAAAACATTTTGCCGCTTGTTAACAAAGACCCATCAGGGAAGGTGAGTATAATAATATCTAATATCAGAACAAGATATAATTATACTCCATCTTACAATAAAGCGTGGATTGCAAGGACAAAGGTTGTTGAACATGTATTCAGCAACTGGGAGGATTCATACAAAGAATTGTCATGGTTTTTATGGGCACTTAAAACATACGCACCAGGAACTATTGCAATTATGGAGAGACTGCCAGCATTTATGCTAGACGGAACTTGTGTTGCTGGAAATAGAATCTTTCACCACCTCTTTTGGGCATTTGAACCGTGCATCAGAGATTTTGCATTCTGCAAATCTATTATTCAAATTGATGGAACATGGTTATACGGAAAAAGGAAGGGTACTTTGCTTATGGGTGTTGCACAAGATGACAACAATAATGTCTTTCCCATTTCCTTTGCTCTGGTTGAAGGTGAAACCGTTGGTGGTTGAGATTTCTTCCTTCGACATCTCAGAACACATGTCGCTCCACAAGCCAATCTTTGTTTGGTTTCAGATAGACATGCTGCCATCGAGAGTGCTTACAATAAACATGATAACGGATGACATGATCCTCCTTCTACCCATGTCTATTGCATTAGACATATCACACAAAAATTCATGCGTGCAATCAAAGACATAAACTTTCACAAAAAAGTGGTGAATGCAGGGTATGCTCTAACTCAACCGTCATTTCAACATTATCATGATGAAATTAGATTGTCTAATGTAGATGCAAGAAGATGGGTGGATAACATATCAGTAGAGTAGTGGACAATGGAATTTGATAGAGGTTGTCGATTGGGCCACATGACAATAAACCTCGTGGAATGCATGAACGGCGTATTCAAAGGCATTGGAAATCTACCAATAACCGTTTTGGTCAGAACAACCTATATTAGGTTGGCATCTAGATTCGCAACCAGAGATGAAAGATGGTCTGCAGTGTTAGTGTCAGATCAAATATTCAGTGAATGTTGTATGAAAGTGATGAAAGAGGAAAGTATCAAAGCTAGCACACACGCAGTTACAGTCTTTGACCGTCGTAGGCAAAATTTCAGTGTACAGGAAACAATGGATCTCAATAAGGGGATGCCAAATTTATCCTATGCTGTCAAACTAAACAGAAGTTGGTGCTTTCTAGACCTTCCGTATTCCTTGCTCCCATGCCATTGTGGCATGCGTGCATACTCACCAAGATGCTTATATCCATCTATCTGATGTTCACAAGGCCATTACCATTATGAATGTGTATAAAAAAGCTTCTCAGTACTACCAATGGGGGAATACTAGCCTCCATATGAAGGTGACATAGTTTGGCACAACAATGAGATGCGAAGAAAGAAAAAAGGACGGTCAAACAATACACGTATTAGAACAGAAATGGATACGACTGATAAAATGATAAGATTATGTAGTATATGTCATCAACCCGGACACAATAAGAACAAATGTCCCAATCTAGGAGCAACATCTGCATCATAATTTAGTAGCTCCTTTCAATTTTTGTAACCTTGATTTTTTATATATCATTATCTTTTTGTTACAACAAGGTTAATAACTAACATCACTACAACATAAGAAAACTTAAAACAGAACATTTTTAACTGATTACAATAATCAAACTTATGTCATCTCGTCCAAACATCATTTCCCTAGCATCCTTATCAGTTTTTACTCGCATCCAACCAAATATATTATCGAATCTCTCAATACTTCTTATTTTTTCTCCTTCTGATATTTTTCCATCTAACCAACGAACCAACTCCCTCTTCAGTTGATCGAAACTACAAATGTTCCAGAAGAGCATCAACATCGGAGGCTTGTCTCTCGAATAAATCACTTTTCCATAGCGGTGGCGAACACCAAACATGTTTGCAATATGACGAAATGAGATGTGGAAAAATGAATCAGACAACACCTCTAT
Source organism: Lathyrus oleraceus (assembly GCF_024323335.1). Taxonomy (NCBI): domain Eukaryota; kingdom Viridiplantae; phylum Streptophyta; class Magnoliopsida; order Fabales; family Fabaceae; genus Lathyrus; species Lathyrus oleraceus. The sequence goes on from NC_066580.1 coordinate 342,265,815, forward strand.
TTATGAAGAAAAAAAATTGTACATTACACTGAAGCGCCAAACCAATTGGCGCCTCCTCTCAATTAGTGTACCTGCGCACTGTTAATTCCTTAGGATTGGCATTAATTTTGTAAAACAAATAATGTAATCATCTCTGTTGTTTTAATATGTTGGGTTGAAGAAATTCAACATCTGGACCAACATGTCATGTACGATGTCACGACATCAGGTCTGTGACATCGCACATGTGTAGAAAACTGAATTAATTAATTCAGTATATATTCTGGGATTAGCAAGGATATCTGGTGAATATCCTAACTCCCATGTGGAGGTCTTAAAGACTTAATCAGAATATATATAGGCTCTAAATATGGAGATATATATGGAGAGATTTTAGGATTGAAGACCTTGTTTGTAGCAGAATTTTTCTGCTGAAGTTGTAACAGCCAAGAACAAGTCTGCTGCGATTTCTGAAGGCCCAAATCCAGTTGGGTGATTAGGTTATAAATAGGTTATTGTAACCTAGTCTTTGTAAGCCTCTTAGAATGAATTTTTAGGGGTGTGTGTAAGGTAAACCTCCCAATCTGTGGGAAGGTTACCATGTGTTTCTCAGTGGTAAAAGCTAAGAGTATTTGTAACTCAAAGCCTCTAGGCAAGAGTGATTATGTTCTTGAATGGAGCTGTGAAGCAAGTTCAAGGTGATTGAACATTAAATTGTATTAGTAGTGATAGGAATGGAAACTGGAGGTTTCTATCTAGGAGTTCCTAGGTATAGATTGCATTGGGTAGGGATTAAGTGATGAGTTGTAAACGGGGGAGTTTAACTCTGAATTAATACTGCTAATAGTGGATCTTCTTCCTGGCTTGGTAGCCCCCAGATGTAGGTCATGTTGGACCGAATTGGGTAAACAATTCTCTGTGTTTGTTTTCCTTCTGCAAGTTATATTCCTGTATGCCATTACTCAGGTTGTATTGTAGTCTGCTAACCAAGATGATAACAGACCTGGTACATATCCCTCTGGGTGAATGTCAATCAGAATGTTTTAACATTCATCACTGACCGCATATACTAAACCTTAGGCATGGTGATCTCAGTTCAGTATTTATGTAAGTCTGATCCACAAAAGGATAACAGACCTTGGCAAAGGATCGTAGTGAAACTGTCACACTGGATGTCTTGACAGTTCTTCCAGTAAGCTGATACTGAAGTAGAGACTGGTTGGTCTTTTACAGTACAACAAAATTCAGCACAGTCTGTTTTCAGGAACATAACAGACGTAGTATATGGTCCTGGACTTGGATGTCAAACTGAAGGTTGTGACATTCATTCCTGACAGCATATGCTAAATCGTTGGATGGTTAGTTTTTCTGTTTCAGGATTTTTCTCAGGCTATTCCCCAGGAATCCAACTGCTGATCTAAAATCCAGGAAACTAACCACTAAGCTACAATTAATGAACCTAGCAAATAGACAGTTTGTTAGCTCCTTAATAAGTGGAAATTAGTTTAACTTGTTTCAACCTTTAATTTAGGAAATACAAGTACATGGCCAACAAACTGGAAAAATGTAACAGATGATGTCCAAATCAGGATTGAGACATCGTGCTGATAACTGTGTAGGAAAACAACAGAAGGGAGTGTTATGATGCACAGAACTAGGTGTTCCTTCATTCTAGGGTGACATCGAATGAGATGTCGTGACATCTGTGAGCGTGTGCATATGAGTACAGAGTGTAACAACTGTCTTGCTGTGTTAGGTACAATGTTAGATCAGATGTCATGACTTGGAGCAGAACATCTGAAATCTGACTACACCAGAATTTCAATTGGTATCAGAGCAGGCATCCTGTTCTGGTTCTGGATGAGATCCATGGGTGATACTTTCTGGTATCTTGCAAGGAGTTATGGTAGTACTAATGCTGGAACCTGTGGAAGGTTCTGTAATTTCCCTGAATGGTCCCTTGAAGTAGGTGGATGGACTATTCAGAACAGGAATGATGTGCACCTGTCTCTGAGGGTTGGCAATTGGCCTGTGTGTGGGGCAGATGTGGCAGTATTGAATCACACTCAAACTTGGTATGGTCTTGGAGGCTGATCTGGTGAAGTGTGTGTTCATAGGTTGAGTTGTATTATGATTTCCGCTGCATAATACCTGGCAAAACTCAAACTCTGATGTAGTTTCCCCTCATGTCGATGAAAGGCTGCTATATTCAAGATCTCATCATAATCTACTGAAGATGTCAAAGATACTTCAGTCTTCTCAAGTCCACTCATCATGACGTTCTCACTTCAGGGTGGTAAGAATCACTTAATCACTGATTCGTTTACTCTCTTGAGTAGTGTGGATGAAGACCTTGAAGACTTTCAAGGAAGGTTTGTTCCAAGGAGGCGGAACTAATGTTCTATGTGATGTTAGAACATGTGGTTCAACAAGTATGCAGCTACTGGTTGAAGAGCAGATGCTTTTAGGTATCAAACAAAGGGATACTTCTGTTTGGAACCTACTCCTGACCTGGAAGAGGAGACATCTGTGTGTGCTCAGTTGACAAGGGTAGGGTCAACTGTGTGCGTGCTCAAGAAGGTAACCTTTAGAAGTCTGATCTCTAAAAGTTGAGCTGGTTGAGATGTGACATTGTGCAATCGCCTGCTGTTTGGCATATTCTTGTAGATTGATTAGGGTTGGATAGTTGTTCCCTGAAGTACTATGTTGTGTTGGAAGACAAGTCCTTTGGAGGTTAGCAGTCAATAATGGGGTAACCTGATTGCTATATCATTTAAGAGGATTGGAACCATGAATCTTGTTATTCAAACACCACGCTCAGAAGTGGCAGTTCTTACAAGGAGTGAGAATATGAAGATTCAGAGGTTGGTTGAGGGAGTATGCTCTGGCAATGCATATCTACTATTGACTGGTGCTGTGTGTCTCACTAGTACTTATGGTCAGCTGAAGTCTGATTGGTGTGATTGGAGGAGTCAGTTGCCACTGGCAGGGATAATGTATGTCATGTTGAGACACGTGTGTACAATGCATGGATATTGGTATGGAGTTTCCATGATTGTTAATTTGAGGGGGAGTTCTGGTTAACTTCCTCAAGTTTGGTCAGCCTAGGGTCTGGTTGGCTGTTGACCTGTGTCACATGGGTTCTGGTTGTTGTGTGACACATTTGCAAGGAAGGATTCATCTCTCTCATTCCTAAGGGTGAATCTAATCTGGAAAGAGTCTCAAGACTATTGAGGTGCTTGCAAGCAGAAGATGTTGACACTAGAAGAGTATTTTCAAAGTATTCTTATGGTGGAAGTATCTGAAAGGATAATTGGGAAAGGATTTAAGATCAATGTCTACTTGTGTCAAGTACAAGTATTTAATTGATTATCCTTGGAGCTCAAGATAACTGATGTTCTTAAAGATGTTGGAACATCTCTTCTTCAAGACCCTGTGCAGAATCACAGGAAGGATAGTACATTGGGTTATGATCTATCTCTTTGGTGGCAGCAAAAGCGTATGATCTCTGAAAAGGTTTCCTGGCAAGAAACATGTTCAACCTTGGTGTGTACAAGAAGAAGAAGGTATCATAGTCTTGATGGTGGTTACTTGGATCAGTTCATTTCTGATCTAGGTGAGGAAGTGCATTGGCTAATGCACACTGTGGAGTTAAGAACAAGTGGCAACATTCTTAACATCATGGAAACAGCCTTGCTTTAGGAAGAGGAATCATTGGCATAGCTGAAGGGATAGTTTCTAACTGGTCCTTCTGAAGACTCATGCATCAAAATGTCTGATGTCTTTGGAGAAGAAGCAGGGATTCATCAAGGTGTGAACTTGGATGACGTAACTGCGAATCTGCAGGATGGAGGTTGTTTACTCAAACTTGGTTCCACAATCAAGTCTATGAGAACATTGAACTCTTGTTCTGTGAAGGGATGAAGTTCTTTCAAGTGGCAGAAGAAGGAGCTGAATTCAACAGCCGGATGTCAAAACCCAATGTTGTGACATTTGGTTCAGCATCAGATTCTTAGTTGGTGAAGTGGCACATCAACTTGAGATAGAAGGATCCACAGGGTTGTAGATTGGACACTTCAAAAATTTGAAGTTCAAATCTCACTTGGAAGGTCAGAATATCTTTGGGAGAAGTCTGATAAACTTGGGGAGGTCAAAAAGCAGCATTTGACCTTTTCATATGAGGATTCATGAAGGAGGTAATCAACCAGTGGCAGTTGGTCTATCTCAGAAGTGAGTTCGAAGAATCAAGATAATCAACATATGGTAGCTGATTATTCTTGAGGAAAGTCTGAGACAAATTACTTTTGAGCAGAAAAGTATTAAGTTGAAGACAAAAGGAGGTGGTTTCTATTCATCCCTTGGAGCTTGTGGTAGGAGTTCTGAGCCATCTATGGAAGATTATCTCTTGTAATGGGATGAAAATGTATATGTCCCAATTTATGTTTAGGTTCTTCTTGATCAAGCTGGTGACTCAGTGATGTCTGAAGACTATCAGATGGTGTTCCCTGTTATGTTGTGAAGGATGTCCTAACGAATGTTAGAACATTTTGTGAATTGGCTTTCTGTTCTGGTTAGAAGAGAGATTGACACAGAGTGTGGATGTGTTCAACCAAGAGGGTTGAACAGAGGGTGTGCTCTTGAAGACATGAAGATGAGTCTTATGTTTTCCATTCATCAAGTGGTTTGAGTTCTTTTTGAATCAGGAAGTAGGTGAAGGTCCAACCATGTTGGATATGTCTGATCTCCAGGTTTCAAGAGGAGAGTTGGGTGCTCATGACAGAGGGAGTTGTACCTTTGTGCTGCAAGTAATCACCAAGCTTGTGGTATGGCTTCTTGTTAGTTATTGGGATGATGTGGTGAGGGTCAAGGCTGGATGAGCAGAAGAATGTCTGATCGGATGTCATGACATTGCCCTGGACAATACTGTCAATTCCTTCTGAATCTTAAAGTCATTAGGAATTATGAGGGTGATGTGTCTAATTCTGATAACTCAGAATAAGCCTGATGGCTACAGTTGTGTGGTACAAGGGGAGTAACCATCCGCTGAAGTGGGGGAATTGGGCTGTAGCAGTGCCAGATGTCAAGTCTCTACTGGAGGTATGACAGGGGTCTTGGGAAATGTTGAATACTGGCAGAATGCAGGAAAAAGCCACGTGGATTGTTAAGACATCACGTGCAACGTGTCTGACTGCATATATGGAATAGTCTCCATGCACTGGAACTGCTGTTTTGGAAAAGAAACAGTCAAGATCTATAAAAGGTATTCAAAGATAGTCTGGGATTTTGTTGGTGATTCTCTGACTGTTTCTCAGCCAAATTTAATGAATCTTGACCAAGCATTTATTGCTACCGTTAATTCCTAAGCGCGGGCTGGACTATTTAAAGGAAGGAATAGCACTCTTCTTCTCACAAGAGAAACACTCCATTCCCTCAGAATCATGGGGTATGTTAAGGTTTGGGCAAGCTGCGCCTGGATCTGGTTTTGTGAGGGGTCCCTTTTCAAATGTTTAGCTAAAAAGGGGGAGAGAAATACAGTCCTAGGGTTGAGAATGGACCAGAAGCAAGCTAACTGTGGTAGCAAACAGAAGTTGGTGTCAGGCACAAAATCCACCAACTGGGTATATCACTTGTGTCTTGTGATCTGAGTTAAGAGGACAGTTGTGTCTTTTGATCTGAGTTACATCTTCTATGTACTCAGCATTACATATTCTTCCGGAAGCTCTCCTGTTGAGGGAAAGGGTTCTGGTACAACTGATATGTGTTCCTCTACTTCCTCATGTACACCAACATAGGTGTTTGTGGTGGTGGAGACAATGACAGAGATGAAGAGCATACCCATAATGGGATGTTTTGTCCAGTGTATTGTTTATTTGTTTTAGCTAAAATTTGCCAAAGGGGGAGAATGTTAATTCCTTGGGATTGACATTAATTTTGTAAAACAAATAATGTAATCATCTCTGTTGTTTTAATATGTTGGGTTGAAGAAATTCAACATCTGGACCAACATGTCATGTACGATGTCACGACATCAGGTCTGTGACATCGCACATGTGTAGAAAACTGAATTAATTAATTCAGTATATATTCTGGGATTAGCAAGGATATCTGGTGAATATCCTAACTCCCATGTGGAGGTCTTAAAGACTTAATCAGAATATATATAGGCTCTAAATATGGAGATATATATGGAGAGATTTTAGGATTGAAGACCTTGTTTGTAGCAGAATTTTTCTGCTGAAGTTATAACAGCCAAGAACAAGTCTGCTGCGATTTCTGAAGGCCCAAATCCAGTTGGGTGATTAGGTTATAAATAGCTTATTGTAACCTAGTCTTTGTAAGCCTCTTAGAATGAATTTTTAGGGGTGTGTGTAAGGTAAACCTCCCAATCTGTGGGAAGGTTACCATGTGTTTCTCAGTGGTAAAAGCTGAGAGTATTTGTAACTCAAAGCCTGTAGGCAAGAGTGATTATGTTCTTGAATGGAGTTGTGAAGCAAGTTGTTGATTGTAATTTTAAGTGTCGGGTTTTTGTTATCGTATCCACAGGGATTGTAAGATATCACCGCCGTTCGATGGTTGTTTAATTCTAGCTTAAGGTAACAATAGGGTTTTGGTTGTTGTCACGTTATCTTGCATAAAAAATGTAATAAAATACGGTAAAAGTTATGGTTTGAATATTGGAGAAATATTGCCAAAGTTAGGGTTCAACGATCAGTTTGCATGTGTTTGTTCGGTCAACAATCTTATAAACTCCTTTAGATGATAAATTATTTCACAAAGTCCTCCCAATGTGTTTCTCTCGAACACACATTTTGAGTTTTCCCATTTTGATCGATTGTTTATCTCTAACACAACCTATCAAAATGACAACTTTTTGGTTCAACCTTATGGTGAACAAAATCATTCATTACTATCTCTAGCTAACAAACAAGATTGGATGAAAACCTAGGTTAAGAGTTATTAAACATATCTCGATCATAAACCAACACAAAGAGTTTTGAATAAGAACAAAGTTTTCATCATATATTCACCATTAAAGAGTTTACACATGAAGATCCTTACATTTACACACAAAGCTAATGATCATCTACATCTAACCTTGACAAATGGAGGACTTAGCTACTCATTTTCATGGTAGCTTGGTCGGCAAGTTTCGGAAGAAGGTTGATCAACATCTGAGTCGAATAATCGAGATTGGATGGGAATCCACCTTCTTTTTGTAAAAGATGGTTAAGAGATGAAGAGAAATGAAATTTAGGGCACAAAAGCTTCTAAGAACAATGCTGTAAAAATATCTAGAAAAAGTGCAAAGTATGGAAAAACTAGGTATGGCTCCAAAAAGTGGCACTTGCTACTTATAGAGCTGTACTGGTCTGTCATGCTCGCTAGGCGAGCATAATGGCTCGCCTAGCGAGGGTCTAATTGAGGCACATGAGGCACCTGCACCCAGAGAAACAGTCTATCTCAGACTGTCATGTTCGCCTAGCGAACAAAACCTTCGCCTAGCGAAAGGCACGCTTCAACCCTCGCTCCAGCGAGGTTGAGAGGTTTGGCTACTGGAATCCTCGCTGGGATCTCGCTGATGGCTCGCCTAGCGAGTGAGTGCTGGCTGCGCTTTTCACCAAGTCTGTACGCGTTCGCTGGAACGTTCGCTGGAAGCTCGCCTAGCGAGTCCTTCGCTACAGCTCTCGCCTAGAGAGCAAGCTGATGAATGCATCTTCTCTTTGGTTCCTTTGCCAACTTTCTTGTGTCTTCATTTTCAATTATTTCATGCCTTCTTCCTGCACAATAACACACAAATCAAAGGTACCAAGATCGTTTATCAATGTATTGCATTTCATCTAAAACAAAGGTGGTTTTGACAATTTAGCAAGGAAATGGAGTGAAAGATACCCATATTTGATAGCTCAAATAAGCACTTTTGGGTATCTAACAACTCTCCCCAACTAGATTCTTGCTTGTCCTCAAGCAAAGTATGCCTCTTGAAGGACAAGAGGATTTGCTTTAAGAAAAAGGTTTCTCCGAAGTTGGATAAAACGGCTCAAACACAAGCGAATCAGCATATACAAGTTTCCAACGGTTCGAATAAAATAATACACAAGAACTAAAACTTAATAGCTATGCGAAATATTTATCTATCTACAACAATATTATTCTGAATGAATCACCCTATCTCTCCTCTTCGAATAAGGAATGAAGAATTTACGCGTTTGCAACCGCGGGAATAATCTCACTCTCTAACAAATAATGAAGAAATCAATTCAATTCATACAATGTCTAACAATTATAAATGGTAATGTGGAAGCACGAAGATCACTAAGGGCTTTTCGGTTGAAGCTTGGTCAGGTTAACAAACAAGGGTCATTTCTAAGGCCATTGAAAACGAAATTACCGATGCAAAAGAGACATTCACTGTACACTTATTCACACATCTCGACTTCGTTCCATTTGTTTCTTATTTGAAACCTTCACAACTCTTATTTCACAACTCAATTTTTATTTTTCACTATTTTTCTTCCAAGCAAGCATTCATTTTCATTCTTTCTATTTTTGTTCTTTTCTTTCACATCATATTTAAAAAAAAACAGATGTTTCTTTTCTATATTTTTATTTTCAATGCTTGCTTGGTTTTTCATTTTTTTTCAAGAGTTGTGGTACTTACCGATTCTCCCAACTTATTTCTTACTCACCCTAAGTGAATGCTCTTAACTTTTTACGGCAAAAGAACAATAATCAAGATTTTCCGGGTTGTAAAAAAAAAGATTTTTGAAATCTCGCTTTATTTCAAGCTGAGATTCAACTGTTTAAGCTCAAAGGGGTTAACGAATACTCTCTCTGCTCACAGGTAAGTTATTTTTGGATGTAGTTGTGCTCGATAGAAAACAATTGCCTTGATCATTTCTAATTGCTTCCACATATTCACAATAATAAAAGACAAAGCATGAATCAAATGAATCAACAAAACTTATTAGAATCCAGCATTTAAGTGTACAATGGAGGTTTCCTCACAATTTGTGGTTTTAAGTTCTAGATGAAACATTCATTCAATTATGTTGCAAAAAGACAATATTCAATTTACCAAAAAGAGTAAAGTTCTTAATGCATTCTAAAATTCTAGCCGGAGGTAACCATGTACCTTAGCCCCATTCACTTGTTTATTCTTATCATTGCCATCCAAGCTCGGATGCACCTTCATTGGGTACTTCTTTGAGGAGCAACCAATCTAGAAGGTTTGCCACTCAATCAACCAAAAATTTATTAAACAAACAAAATTAAAAACATAAATAAATAACATTACTGAAAATTTAAATTTGTTCATGGGGGACAAAACACCCCAAAAGTACAAAGCCAACATCAAAATACAGAATCCGACAATACAATAGAAATAACATAAAATGAAAAATACAAAAACTTAACCCTCTAAGGGTTCAGAATCCTCCTCGCTACCGGCTTCAGAACCGGTAGCCTCATCATCATCATCATCATCATCATCAGCTGCAGCACCCGAAGACGCACCAGCGCCCGCCCCCTCACCATACACAGGCCTGTCCACAAGCCAGTTGGCGTTAAGCAGAAACTGCTCACGCGTCATCAAGGCATGAGCACCACTTCCCTGCAGCTGTAACTGCTGCATAGAGTCGTGCATATCTATCATGGCACGCTGGGATCCCGCCATCCATTCAAAACTGTAATCGCACACAGCTCGCAGGTAGGGATCTAGTCCAGGAGTAGAAGTACCAGGACCATCAGAAGCCCGGGTACTCTATGCAGCTGCACTGCCTCTAGCATTCTTCGCTCTACAATATTTGGCCACGTACCGGTCATCGATAGGTGGCGGGATCCTTACTTGACCCCTTGAGGGTAGTCTCACCCTCGCTTGCAAGCACAAGCTCATAATCAGGCAGGGGAAAGCTAGGGGACAATTCACACGAGCCCCCGACTTTAGCCCGCTCTCAATCACAAACTTAAGCTCATAAGCGATGATCCTCGCCACATCGATCTGGACGTTGGAGAGGATACTGTGAACCAAATGTGCCACTGGGATCGGCACTGTAGAAGTGTGGGACTTTGGCTGGATGTTTGTCAGCACCATCAGCAGAATCAGTTGAGCCAAGGGAGTCATGTCCTCCCTATGATACCTCATGGCAACCCCAGATGGGTTCCGCTCAACAGATTTCCCTCTTAATAGCAGGGCGGCAGGAATGGCTTCAATATCCCGGTGAAGCCGTAAATCAGAGTGGTATGTGTTTGTCTCCTCAGCTCCCAGCTGGAGCGGCTCACCAAGGACTCGGTTAATGGCATCCCTATACAATGCAACTGGACGGCCGGCCACTCTAGATATCCAAGTAAAGGGCTCGTCGTCATCAGGCAGTGCGTTTGCATAAAACTCACGCACCGTTGCTATGTCATAATGCTCAAGTGGGGAAATTAACCGATCCCACTTCATAGTGTTTATCAACCCGGCAAATGCTCTGTTTGTGCCTTGGGGGTTGATGAGGAATCGCTTCTCCGGAAGAATTTTCCGTTTCTCCAAAGCAATGTACCTGGCGGCCTGCTTCGGGCCGACAAACTTATCGGTATCAAACTGGATAGGTACAGACCGGGAAGTGTTTCCTCCCTTCCTCTTCTTTGAAGTTCCAAACCTTGATTCCATCTGCAAAATATAAAAGGAAACAACACACACCAAACAGATTAGACAGCAAAACCACAATTTAAAGAACTGTCTTGCTCGCTGCTGCTTCGCCTAGCGAAGTGGCAGCGAACGCTCGCCCCTGGTTCGCCTAGCGAGTGCTAGCGAACCTTACGGGTTTTTGGGTTCTGCAGCATTTTCAGAGAATCTTTCCCAAAACCCGCATTCTAATGGTTTCAATTTCAGAACCTAATGATTTATCAATTAAACGAACGTTCTATGCTATTGGGGATCACACATTTACATGCAAAACCTAAAATCCCCAATTGCAAAACCTAAAATCCCACATGCAAACCTAAAGTTTCCCATACCACAACTCATCCTAATTGACATTCAAATCGGAAATACAGAGTTCAAACATACAGAAAATGTAATAGGGCAAACCTTAGTTACACGGATTGATTGAAATGTGAAGTGGAGTAGGGTTTGCGATCTTCCAAATAGGGATAGAGTGTTAGTGAGAGAGATGAAAATGAGAGAGTGTGGAGAGTGCTCTGTTAAAATTTTCCTCAGCAGAGTTGAAAAACAGAAAAGTTGTGTTTGGGGCAAAATGAGTGCCCTGCTGAGATTTTAATAAGTTCTGTCATGTAGCGCTCGCTGCTGCTTCGCCTAGCGAGCAGCTAGCGAATCCGCTCGCTACTGACTCGCCTAGCGAGCAGCAAGCGAGCATGACAGCAATTGCCTTTTCAAAGGAAGCAGTTCAGGTTCATTCAGCAAGGTGTTAGCACTTCGAATCCCATCACAACACACAGAAAAAGCAGTAAATACTTACAATGTTGGGGTGCCTCCCAACAAGCGCTTGTTTAACGTCGGCTAAGCTCGACGGTGTGATGCTCACAGAGGAGCATCCAACGGAATTGCACAGCTCTCGCGATCCACATGACCGCCGAGATAAACTTTCAATCGTTGGCCATTCACGGTCCAACTATCTTTCTTGTCCATGTCTTCAATGACAATAGCCCCGTACTCCTTCACCTCTTTCACCCGAAATGGCCCGGACCATTTTGATTTCAACTTCCCGGGAAACAATTTCAACCTTGAGTTGAACAATAGGACCAACTGTCCGGGCATAAATTCTTTGCTTCGGAGCTTCTTGTCATGGTACTTTTTTGCCTTTTCTTTGTACAACCAACTTGAGTGATATGCGGCATTGCGCATCTCTTCCAACTCAAGTAGTTGCACCTTCCTTTTGTCACCGGCCAACTCATTTTCAAAATTTAAATACTTCAGGGCCCACAAGGCCTTGTGCTCCAATTCAACCGGCAAATGGCAAGTTTTACCAAACACCAATTGAAAGGGAGTTAGGCCAATTGGAGCTTTAAAGGCAGTACGGTATGCCCATAACGCCTCATCCAATTTTTAGGACCACTCCTTTTTTGAATTAGACACAGTTTTTTCGAGAATTCTCTTAATCTCTCGATTAGAGACCTCCGCTTGCCCATTAGCCTGCGGGTGATACGTAGTTGTCCCCCTATGTGATACACCGTACTGTTTTAAAATGTTTTCCAACGGTGCATTACAAAAGTGTGACCCTCTGTCACTTATCAACACTCGGGGGGTTCCGAAACGGGAAAATATGTTTTTCTTCAAAAAATTTATCACCGTTTTCGCGTCCGCCCGAGGTGAGGCAATCGCCTCAACCCACTTAGAGACATAATCGACTGCGACAAGCATATACTCGTTCCCATAAGAGGGTGGGAATGGTCCTACAAAATCGATGCCCCAACAATCAAATACTTTGACTTCTTGTATATTTTGGAGAGGCATCTCATCTCTCTTACCTATCCCACCGCTTCTCTGGCAACTATCACAACATTGCGCATGAGTGTGTGCGTCTTTGAAAATGGTGGGCCAATAAAATCCCGATTGGAGGATTTTAGTGGCCGTTCTCACCCCATTATAGTGGCCTCCGTAAGGCGAGTTGTGACAATGCCAAAGGATGCTCTGCGCTTCATCGCTAGTAACGCATCTCCTTAATAGGTTATCACTACCCAACTTAAACAAGTACGGGTCATCCCAAACATAATACTTGGCATCCGAAAGAAACTTCCTTTTTTGGTTCGAAGTTAGGTCGGGAGGCACAAAACCACTAGCCTTGTGGTTCGCAAAGTCTGCAAACCACGGCCTAACTTGAACTTTAAACAGTTTTTCATCAGGAAATTCTTCCCGGATTTCCTTCTCAGACGCTGTAACCTCCACATTCACTAAGCGGGATAAATGATCCGCCACCAAATTTTCCGACCCCTTCTTGTCTTTGATTTCCACATCAAATTCTTGTAACAAGAGGATCCAACGGATGAGCCTTTGCTTCGAATCCGGTTTGGTTAGCAGATATTTAATCGCCGCGTGGTCGGTATACACTACGACTTTAGACCCTATAAGATAAGACCTAAACTTTTCTAGCGCATACACTATTGCAAGTAGTTCTTTTTCCGTAGTGGCATAGTTTATTTGAGCCTCGTTAAGAACCTTACTTGCATAATGTATCGCATGAAATTTTTTATCTTTTCTTTGACCAAGTACCGCTCCAACTGCGTAGTCGCTCGCATCACACATTAGTTCAAAATTTTCATTCCAATTGGGAGCGACTATTATTGGAGCGGTAACCAATTTTTCTTTTAAAGTCTCAAAAGCTTGCAAACAATCATCGGTTAAGAGAAATACCTGGTCCTTAGCAAGCAAATTGCTCAAAGGCTTAGCCACCTTTGAGAAGTCCTTGATAAAGCGCCGATAGAACCCGGCGTGCCCCAAAAAGCTTCGGATGCCCTTCACATTCACCGGAGGAGGTAATTTTTCTATCACTTCAACCTTAGCTCTATCCACTTCAAGCCCCCTTCTAGAGACTTTGTGGCCTAGCACGATCCCCTCGGTCACCATGAAGTGACACTTCTCCCAATTAAGCACCAAATTGGTCTTCACACATCTTTCCAACACCGTTTTCAAGTTTGCCAAGCATAGACTAAAAGACCCACCAAATACCGAGAAGTCATCCATGAAGACTTTCATTGTTTTCTCTATCAGATCGGCAAAAATGGCTTGCACACATCGTTGGAAAGTCGCCGGTGCATTGCACAGCCCAAAGGGCATTTTTCGGTATGCGAACACTCCAAACGGACACGTGAAAGCCGTCTTCTCATGATCGGCCGGGTCAACCGCAATTTGGTTGTACCCGGAGTAGCCGTCCAAAAAACAATAGTATTGTTGGCCCGAGAGTCTTTCGAGCATTTGATCCATGAATGGGAGTGGAAAATGGTCCTTTCGAGTCGCGGTATTCAACCGCCTATAATCAATACACATTCTCCACCCCGTTGCAACTTTAGTAGGGATCAATTCATCCTTGTCATTTCGGATTACGGTAATTCCACCCTTCTTCGGAACCACGTGCACAGGACTAACCCACGGACTATCCGAGATCGGGTAAATCATCCCCTCATCCAACAGCTTTACAACTTCCTTTCGAACAACCTCCTTCATGGTAGGATTTAAGCGGCGTTGTGGTTGAGCTACCGGCTTGAAATCCTCTTTCATCAAAATCTTGTGCATACAATAGGAGGGACTAATTCCTTTTAGATCGGAAAGAGTCCAACCCATGGCTTCTTGATTTGTTTTTAGCACGGTGATCAGACGGGCTTCTTCTTCATTTGTCAAAAGGTTGCTTATGATGACCGGCTTTGCCTCGGTCTCATCTAGGAATACATACTTCAAAGTAGAGGGTAGTATTTTCAATTCAATAGGCGCTTTTTCGTCAATAACCTCCTTCTTCAAGTCTTCTTCCTCTACTTCCCACGGTTGTAGGTCATCTAAACTATCAAGTTCCTTTAAGCATTCCTCAAGAGCTAGCTCTTCTTCAACAGTGAAACCCTCCAATGAGTCGTCAAGAGCTAACTCCATAGGAGATATCTCATGAACATGCTTTGAAACTTCCAAAATAGCATCTTCGATCACATCGATGCGAAAGCTATCATTTCTATCTTTTGAGTGCTGCATTGCTTCGAATAGATCGAATGTTACTTCCTCATTTTGGACTCTCACCTTCATTAAACCGTCATCAACATCTATCATCATTCGCGCGGTCTTCATGAATGGTCGGCAACGGCGCCATTTTGTTGATTGTAATTTTAAGTGTTGGGTTTTTGTTATCGTATCCACATGGATTGTAAGATATCACCGCCGTTCGATGGTTGTATTAATTCTAGTTTTAGGTAACAATAGGGTTTTGGTTGTTGTCACGTTATCTTGCATAAAAAATGTAATAAAATGCGGTAAAAGTTATGGTTTGAATATTGGAGAAATATTGCCAAAGTTAGGGTTCAACGATCACTTTGCATGTATTTGTTCGGTCAACAATCTTATAAACTCCTTTAGATGATAAATTATTTCACAAAGTCCTCCCAATGTGTTTCTCTCGAACACACATTGTGAGTTTTCCATTTTGATCGATTGTTTATCTCTAACACAACCTATCAAAATGACAACTTTTTGGTTCAACCTTATGGTGAACAAAATCATTCATTACTATCTCTAGCTAACAAACAAGATTGGATGAAAACCTAGGTTAAGAGTTGGTAAACATCTCTCGATCATAAACCAACACAAAGAGTTTTGAATAAGAACAAAGTTTTCATCATATATTCACCATTAAAGAGTTTACACATGAATATCCTTACATTTACACACAAAGCTAATGATCATCTACATCTAACCTTGACAAATGGAGGACTTAGCTACTCATTTTCATGGTAGCTTGCTCGGCAAGTTTCAGAAGAAGGTTGATCAACATCCGAGTCGAATAATCGAGATTGGATGGGAATCCACCTTCTTTTTGTAAAAGATGGTTAAGAGATGAAGAGAAATGAAATTTAGGGCACAAAAGCTTCTAAGAACAATGCTGTAAAAATATCTAGAAAAAGTACAAAGTATGGAAAAATTAGGTATGACTCCAAAAAGTGGCACTTGCTACTTATAGAGCTGTACTGGTCTGTCATGCTCGCTAGGCGAGCAGAATGGCTCGCCTAGCGAGGGTCTAATTGAGGCACATGAGGCACCTGCGCCCAGAGAAACAGCCTATCTCAGACTGTCATGTTCGCCTAGCGAACAAAACCTTCGCCTAGCGAAGGGCACGCTTCAACCCTCGCTCCAGCGAGGTTGAGAGGTTTGGCTACTGGAATCCTCGTTGGGATCTCGCTGATGGCTCGCCTAGCGAGTGAGTGCTGGTTGCGCTTTTCACCAAGTCTGGACGCGTTCGCTGGAACGTTCGTTGGAAGCTCGCCTAGCGAGTCCTTCGCTACAGCTCTCGCCTAGCGAGCAAGCTGATGAATGCATCTTCTCTTTGGTTCCTTTGCCAACTTTCTTGTGTCTTCATTTTCAATTATTTCATGCCTTCTTCCTGCACAATAACACACAAACCAAAGGTACCAAGATCGTTTATCAATGTATTGCATTTCATCTAAAACAAAGGTGGTTTTGACAATTTAGCAAGGAAATGGAGTGAAAGATACCCATATTTGATAGCTCAAATAAGCACTTTTGGGTATCTAACACAAGTTCAAGGTGATTGAACATTACATTGTATTTGTAGTGATAGGAATGGAAACTGGAGGTTTCTATCTAGGAGTTCCTAGGTACAGATTGCATTGGGTAGGGATTAAGTGATGAGTTGTAAACGGGGGAGTTTAACTCTGAATTAATACTGTTAATAGTGGATCTTCTTCCTGACTTGGTAGCCCCCAGATGTAGGTCATGTTGGACCGAATTGGGTAAACAATTCTCTGTGTTTGTTTTCCTTCTGCAAGTTATATTCCTGTATGCCATTACTCAGGTTGTATTGTAGTCTGCTAACCAAGATCATAACAGACCTGGTACATATCCCTCTGGGTGAATGTCAATCAGAATGTTTTAACATTCATCACTGACCGCATATACTGAACCTTAGGCATGGTGATCTCAGTTCAGTATTTATGTAAGTCTGATCCATAAAAGGATAACAGACCTTGGCAAAGGATCGTAGTGAAATTGTCACACTGGATGTCTTGACAGTTCTTCCAGTAAGCTGATACTGAAGTAGAGACTGGTTGGTCTTTTACAGTACAACAAAATTCAGCACAGTCTGTTTTCAGGAACATAACAGACGTAGTATATGGTCCTGGACTTGGATGTCAAACTGAAGGTTGTGACATTCATTCCTGACAGCATATGCTAAATCGTTGGATGGTTAGTTTTTCTGTTTCAGGATTTTTCTCAGGCTATTCCCCAGGAATCCAACTGCTGATCTAAAATCCAGGAAACTAACCACTAAGCTACAATTAATGAACCTAGCAAATAGACAGTTTGTTAGCTCCTTAATAAGTGGAAATTAGTTTAACTTGTTTCAACCTTTAATTTAGGAAATACAAGTACATGGCCAACAAACTGGAAAAATGTAACAGATGATGTCCAAATCAGGATTGAGACATCGTGCTGATAACTGTGTAGGAAAACAACAGAAGGGAGTGTTATGATGCACAGAACTAGGTGTTCCTTCATTCTAGGGTGACATCGAATGAGATGTCGTGACATCTGTGAGCGTGTGCATATGAGTACAGAGTGTAACAACTGTCTTGCTGTGTTAGGTACAATGTTAGATCAGATGTCATGACTTGGAGCAGAACATCTGAAATCTGACTACACCAGAATTTCAGGCATCAATTGGATTGGCAGCACCATGTGCCGTAGCCAATCCAATTGGCAGCACCATGTGCCGTAGCCAATCCAATTGGCGCCCCCTCCTAAAAATTAAGGATAAACGTCAATTGGTCTGGCGCCCATGCCTTAAGTATTTTTTTTTTGAAATTGGGGTAGATTGAGATTTTTTTTTAATTGAATTATTTTAGAATTTTTTTTAAAATATGGGATATTTTAGTAAAAAATTTATATTTAGGCCCCATTCGAATATTTTTCTACCCTTGTGTGGAAATTTAATTTGTATCCCAGTTAATTCAATCACTCAATCAATAAGAAGATGGATGAAGATATACATAGATTTTTCTCCTTGCCTAAAGTGAAATCAAAATCAAAATTAGAAAAACAATTAAGTAACTGATGAAACCCTAAAGCCAACTTCGGGTTGAAATAACTTATAGGCCCATTCGAATATTTTCCTCCAATTTAGGGTTTGAAACAAATATATTTGACTTAATTTACCAATAATTATTTTTTATATTTTTATTAAAATATGAAGAAAAAAAAATTATTTATAAAATAATGTACAAAAATATAAAATTAATTTTTAGTTTTAATCTTATTTCTTAGCTTAGTGGAGGGAAATGAATTTTCTAAGGTTCAAAAGAGATCATTATTTATGTTCAAAGCTTAGTTTAATAAAATTTGAATTTATACACTTTTTATTATTAATAAATAATTAAATTGTTTAACTAATATTTAAGTTCAAATGTAATCGTTATCACCTAAACAATTAATATAATTAATATACATTTTTAAGCATTAGGTTTATTACAATATAATAGTAATAGTCACAATCCTTTTAAAATGAAATCATTCTCCTGATAAGAGGGTGTTTGTTTTAAGTCTAAGAACTATATCTTTGAAAATAAATGACTATGAATTAATTAAAACCGTGTTTGTTAAAAATTTAGAAAAATTTATTTATAGGATAAAATCAAAGTAGATATATAAAATTTGTTAGATAAAAATAATGGGTGTGGAACTTGGCCTTTAAAAAAGGCTAAATTATTTTGCTAAAGTTAAAAAGTAAAATTATTAAAAGTTATGTAAAATATTTCATGGATAAAATAAAAGTATATATGCATAGTTTGTTGAGATATTTATTGTAGGTCAAAAATAGTTTGGTAAAAGGAAAACTAAGAAATATTGAGTGACTCGTGTACATTACAAATAAATATAAATTATTATTTTTAAATTAAAAATAACATGTTTTTTTTTCTAAAAGTGAGCTGAAATAAAATTATAAATTTCATTAAATTTAAAATTAAAAAAATAAGCAAAATATTAATTAGATAAGATGAAAGTAAATATTAGTTTGTTGAGATATTTTAGAAAATAAAAATAAAATCAACATTATCTTCATTACTTAAACTAATTGATTTGATTTACACCATGATTTAAGTCGATCTATTATTAATCATTAATTATTTTTATATCAACCAAGATATTATATCTTGTGTTATATCTCTATATAAATCAAGATTCTTTTAGTTTGAAGTTGTAGAATTTTATAAACAAAGAAACTTTCTTCTCTTTTCAAATTCGACTTGCAATGTCTCGAAACAATGTGTTTGAAAATTCACCAGAACTCTTGCCCTCACCTTATGATGAAATTGGTATGTAGTGTTTAGTCACTTTGCTTTTCTATGTTTAATTCATTATTGTGATTTGTTTAATAAAATTATTTATGTTTTCACACAGATCATTATTTATGTACAAAAATAATAAAACAATGAATATTTTTATATTGTTGTAAAAAGATTGAACAGTAATTAAAAACTACTTTTCTAAATGATGTTAAGTCTTGTTTGTTATAAAAAAATTAAAAATAAGTTTTTAAAAGATTTCAAATTTTGTTATTTATAATTTTTTTTAAGTATGAAATAGAAAGTTTGTTACAATTAATATCTTTTGAGATAACTTATTAGTTAGATACTAAAATTAAAAACGAGTAAAATAAAACAAAATAAATAAGATTGAATATTTAAAATTGTGTTATTAATGATATATCTCCCTAAAATCAAGACTTCACATTTACAGTATCCAAGACAAACCCTTGTTCTTCCTTAACAACATCCATGTCCGACAACACCAAACCTTCTTCCTCAACAACACCCAACACTAACCCTTCGAACACACAACCTCGTAAAAGACTTATCATCAAGCTCAGTTATCCTCCTGGTTCAAGAAAACGCGATTCAGATTCTTGTGCCACAGATGAAAACAAGAGAAGGAAGATTCAAGATTCTGTAAAACCAACCATATCCTGTTATTGGGTTGATTCAAATTATCAAACCAAATCAACAGCTTTGTCTCAACCAAAGAATAATGGCAATGTTGTTGAAAACAAGAAGATCATCAAGAACCAAGTTTCCAACACAATACCTTTGTCTCAACCAAAGGATAATGACAATGTTTTTGAAGACAAGAAGATGATCAAGAACCAACTTTCCAAACCAACACCTTTGTCTCAACCAAAGGATAACATGAAGGATTCTGTGACAAGAGGTGAAGAATGTGGGTTGAAGAAAGCGATGGAGTGTGTTAAGAGGAGGCAATGTTGGTTGATATTGAAGAGGATGTTGGTAGACAGAGATGGTTGGGATTTGAAAGATCCTCCAAAAATAGCAAAGCCTAATAAGTGTAAGATAAAGGCAATAGGTTTGAAGGAAATAGAGAGAAAAATGAGGTTGTATGCAACAGAGGATGAGTTTGCTAGCGACATGAGGCTTGTGTTCTCTAATGCAATGGTAACGTATCCTCCAAGGAATCATATTTACCAAATTGCAAAAAGTTTAGTGACACTTTTGAACACAAATGGAAGTCATTGAAGAATATGTGGGAACTTGAGGATACAAAAAGAAGCAACACTCACAAGAGATACTAAAGAGTGCAACATGTTGTGTTCTTATAGAAACTGTTCTCAAGTTATAAACTGTTAGCACCAATGTGTTTTCAAATCTGTCAAGTTATTGTCAATGAATATGTAGTATATATGGTCAATTAGTCTTTTATGTAAATTCTACATAACCTTACAGTGAAATCAAGATACTTTATTCATTGTTTAGAAAGTGTATCATTGATGTAATTGCTAAATGAGGAACATTAATATAACTCAGTCCCATTAGTCTTACACAATTTCAATATTGGTTACACATCTTTTTATAATCTCAAACTAGTATTGAAAGCCTTAACATGTTTTATTAAAACAGAAATTTCCTTGCAAGAGAATTATTTTCTTCCTTTTTTTTTCTTTTATGATTGTGACAAGTATCAAAGGGATCCTTCTCTTAATAGTTTCCATCAGAATAAAATTTAAATAATTAATGTATTTAAAGCTAATTTTAAAGTAAATACTTCAATTTTAAAAAATATTATTGAAGTAGTTATCAGAGGGAAAGAGCCAAGCTAGTAGCTACTTAAAATAGTCCCTAGTCACATTTCAAAAAATTAGGTTATACCTAAATTTAATTTAAGTTTACTTATAAAATCAAACTAATCACAAATTAATAAATTTAATGAAAATCAAATAATCAACAAAAAAAAAATATTACAAATTGATGTTTGGTTTCCCTAGTCTCAAACTTTTAGATGTTTGTGAAATCAAATAAACAACAACAAAAATTGCATAAAAATGATTAATTATAAGTTTAATGAAACTACAAATTAATAAAAGGATTTGTTTCAATTTATTAACATGTCATATTATATTTATTCACCTTAAAAAAATTAACTCTAAAATGATGTGGAGAACAAAAATTAAATTAAAACTTTATTTTGAAAAAATTAAATAGAGAAGTTAAAACGTATATATTTTAAATAATAGAAATTGCATTTAAGCTATAATGTAATCGTGTATATAAATATTTTACAAGTCATAATTTAGACAACCACAATATTTCTTGTCCACCTAAAGATATCCTATTCCATTTATATGTAGTCTTATTTCCAACATTTTTTACTTTTTTATATACATTTAAAGATTATATAAAAATGGTAAATGTATATAGTAGTAATTTGAAAAGAGATTTACATTTAGAGACAAACTTTTTATCAAATAAGTGCTTATATTTAAAACAGAAAGAAAGAGAAAGAGATATGTTTGGTGTCACAGTTGGTTTTGTCAAAATTATGAGAACACGTGCTAGTTTTATAAAACATACAACTTTTGTAAAATTAACTACTCATCAAAATTAAGTTAAATTTATAGAGAATCCACCGAACTTTTTTATAAGCAACGCTGTATTAAAAGAGAAGCACAAATGGTACTTCAACCTATCATTAATATCAAATATGTAATTCTTTGTATTTGTAAATGCTAGTTTGAATGTAGTCAAATAGAGTTTCTAATAGTTGGATATGATGGATTTGACATTGAGATAATTACATGAACTAGGTGTTATTTGGTTATTTAGAGAAGTAAGCAATCTCAGAGAGGTATCCAATTGTTGTAAGGGTGAAGAAAAGTTGAATAAATTTTTTAGTTGAAAGCAAAGAGAAATTCTGCAAAATTTGATTCATCTTCTTCCCTTTTTTTTCTAAAATCCTAATTTCTCTTTTGTTCCTCAATTCACTTTCACATATTTCTTTTCTTCTCAAATCATTGTGCACGTGAATCATCATGCAACCAAGGAGTGGCTGAATCACTCGAGTGAAGAGTGGGGAACAAGAATCGTGAATCAATCAAGGAAAGTGATTAAATCTCATTTTGTAAAGAGGGATTTCCAACATCTTATATCTAGAACACTAATTGCGATTCTTGAGAAGTATATAACATTGACTTCTCATTCGAACGAGCATTTTCTAGCAAATCTTCCAATCTTGAATGGTAAGAATTAATGATAATTGATGCAAGCAGATGAAGGTTGTCTTCTGCTATCAAGACATATGGGATCTTATGAAGAATAAAGTATCACCAATTAGCGAAGAAGAAACAGATGAACAAAAGGTTGCACATAAAGATTTGACGAAGAAAGATTATAAAGTTCTCTTTATAATTTATCAATGCGTTTATCCAGACAACTTTGAGAAAGTTGGTGATCCATAATCATCGAAGGAAACATGGGATATCGTGGATAAATCTTTTAGAGGTGTTGAGAAGGTTAAAAAGGCGAGGCTACAGACTAACAAAAGAACGTATGAGTTGCTTCATATGGAAGGAACTGAAAGTGTGGCTTATTTTTTCACTAGGGTTACGAAATTGGTGAATCAAATAAAGATGTGTGGAGAAGTGTTGACATTAAGATCAGTTGCTGCAAAGATCTTGAGGTCATTGGCTCCAAAATTCGACCATGTGATAGTAGCCATAAAAGAGTCGAAATATTTGTTAACCGTGACAAAAGAAAAGCTTCAAAGGACACTTGAACCTCATGAACGAATAATGGTTGAAAGACCAGCAAGCAAGTCGAAAGGTGATGTTGCTCTACATGCACAATCAACAAAAGATAAGAAAGCCAAAGGAAGTTGGAATGGTGACAAAGGTAGAGGTGGTTACAACAACTTAAATGGCAGAAGTCATCAAAAAGAACGAAATTCGTCAAACTAGAGAAGACCCTCAAACCAAGGCAACCACATAGGTGGTGTTGCAGGTAGAGGAAAAGATGGTGGAAGGAAACCTGACAAGATCCACATTCAGCATTTCAATTTCGAGAAGTATGGTTACTACACTAGTGTTTATCCTGAAAACAAAATAAATAATCAGGAAAATGATGCAAGGATTGTAAGACACGAAGAAGAAGAGATGTTGCTAACGGTCACAATAAAAGAGGATGAAATATGTAAGGACCAATGGTACTTGGATTCAGGTTGCTCATCAAATATGATTGAAAGGAAAGATTGGGTTGTCAATATAAGCCCCTCAATGAAGAACAAGGTGAGATTCACAAATGACAATACCCTAGTCGTTGAAGGTGGTCAGAAAAATAGCAAGTGTACTATTTTTCCTTTGTAGTAATAATGAGGAAAGTTCCCTGAATGTTGATCTCAAGGATTGTTTGAAAATATTGAGTTCCAATTGTTGTTCAATTAAATAAAAACTAAGGTTGGGTATTTTTGGTGCGAATATATAAAAATAATTGCAATTAAAATAAATAGTGCAGAGAATGGATTTGAAAGATACGAGAGTAATATGTTAGGGAATGTGTGTGATTTTTCCCTATAACAACTCTGAGTCACTATTTCAATAATAAATATCAATTAATTAGTACCAATTCTTAAGGATGTTTTCTCCTAATGCCTTAGTGAGAAAATCTTTAATCATTCATACCTAATCTCTATGTCCATAGAAATTAACCGGTGAAATTAAGTATTATTATTTCAAGAACAATTTGATTTCTACAGGGTATCCCTAGTCCTAGGTAATATCTATTATAGAATAATATCATGAAAGCATTATCAAAGGTGATCCAACCTAATTAATAATCATATAACAATCTCAATTATTCTGAAAGAGAAAGTGTTAATGACATCACGAGAATAAGTTAATTACGAAAAACAATATTGTTATTGCAAATATAAACTCAAAGTCATTACAGATTCAAGTTAGGGACACCCCCTAGTATTGGGGGATTTAGCTACTCATAGTATTCAAGCAAATCAAAATATAAAATGTAGACATTACAAGTATTCATATGAAACTTGACCTTCAGTTGCTTCCGCTCATGAAAATCTCGTCTCCCCCAAAACCTTGATTTCGCCAATTCTGAATCATGTGATTTTTCCTCTTAAAAAAAGTGTCCTTTCTTGTCTGAAAAACTCCCCTTTAATAGAAAAGTATTCCTCTCTCCTCAAACAGATCCACAAAAGTCAATAACATCAGCTTTCCATTTGACCAAAATGCCCTTCATTTAAGATTGACAAAAGAAAAGACAAAATGGGTTTTTTTGCACGCATGCCTGCTACGGCCCGTAGTCGGTGTTATAGGTGGCCGTAGCAGGCTACTGTCTCTGATGATCATGTCCATGCCTCTCTACTACGGCCCGTAGCAGGTGCTACGGCTAATAGCAGGTGCTACGGGCGGCCGTAACAGGACACTGTTTCTATAATATCTGGCCTTTGTTCCAAACCTTCCATTACGGTGCGTAGCAGGTGCTACGGGTGGCCTTAGTGGGCCTCTGTTTTGGATGGACTTTTGATCTATTTAGACCTCTCTTCTACGGCCTATAGCAGGTGTTACAGGTGGTCGTAGCAGGCCTACTGAAGCGTGGGAAACTTCTCTAATTCTTTGCGATTCTCCTTAGCTTCTACATCCGATTGTACTTGAATATCTATTTGAACCTGAAAGAAACTAATAACACATAACCCAAGCATAAAATGAGGAAAATGGAAACAAACTTAATAAACACGGTGAAAAGATTAAATGATGCTAACGGTAAAAGAAGGTGTAAAAACCACTTAATCTGTATACAAAATACAACTAACTCGCCTACTTTCACCTGTTAACATGATTATAATTATAGCATAAATGGTGACTGATCACAACCCCAAACTTAGCTTGTCTCTTGTCCTCAAGCAACTTTAAGGACAAAGAACTCATGTCACTCCCAATTGAAAGAACACCTTTCATATGCCACCATACCTCTAAGATCTTTCATGACCCTCATTTGTTGATGGCTTTGGTTTTTGCTAGATTACCGAGGTCAATTAATTGACCACATCTTCACTTGAAAGTACTTCTTCACCTGTCAGCTCAATTCACACTCACCAAATATCTTAGGTGTTAATGTGTTCTACACTCAAACTTCATAGTACACAATACCATACCATAGGCTTGAATAAATTCTCTTTTAAATCAAGGTGCACGACACCCACACTATTTCAGGTCTTTATGATTGTAATTGGGCTATGGTTAAAGTGGTATGATTTTGGAAAAGTAGGCTAAGGTTCAGAGTCAATAAAATCGTTATCTTCACTATGTTTATTCTGATGGATTAGTGCTGGAACTATTTCTTGCAATCGTCCTTTAGGATTTGTCTTTATTTCAATATCCGTTGACTTCTCCTTCTTTCAAGTGCCCTGATGATTATTTTTCTATGGTTCTTTGATTTTTCAAATTTTCATCTTTTCTTTTTCTTCTCTTATTTTTTTTCAATCATCGGGTGCCTTCATTTGTACTGAAGCTTCACAGCTACCCCAAACTTAAAGGTTGTTATTCCAATAGCAACCTCAAACTTAGAATGAACATGGATATGATAACTCACAAAAATACCATGAACATGGCGGGGGAATGTTTGAGCCATGGGTTAATATTATGTGGATTTTCAAACAAACAAATGGTT
Organism: Lathyrus oleraceus; assembly: GCF_024323335.1. Lineage (NCBI taxonomy): Eukaryota > Viridiplantae > Streptophyta > Magnoliopsida > Fabales > Fabaceae > Lathyrus > Lathyrus oleraceus. Next base: position 342,291,477 of record NC_066580.1, read on the forward strand.
AAAGGCTCAAATGGGGTTAACAATGGATAATAATAAAAGGATGGCTAGAAAGGCTCAGGGGTAGAAAAATGTGCCTTAGTGTATGTAATCATGCACCCGAAATCAGAAAAGAACGTACACAAGTTCTGAATGATAAAAACATACTTGAGTGCTCCCTTATGATGTACATTGTGTTTGGGGTAGAGCTGACAACCTCCACAGTACCTCTTGCTCGATGTGGATTCTCAATGAGTTTTAATAAACATACTCAACTTTTAATGCAACTCAATCAAACCAATCATATCATTTAGAAGTATATAAAAAATATTTTGGCGAGTTAACTTGCATAGAGGACACACATTCCTTCAGTTTGGTTACTTTTCACACAACCACTAAAGCTACAATTACCATATTACTAGATGGAAGTAAACAATCATAAAATGAACCACTTAAAGCAAACAAAACAAAAAAATTAATATAAAACTGAAACTAAAACTAAAATTTACGAATACTTTCCTTGGGTTGCCTCCCAAGCAGCGCTCTTTTATTGTCATTAGCTTGATGCCTTATTCCCTCTGTTATGGGGGGTACTTCAGCTTCCGCACCTTGTTGCACTTCTTTTCCATAACTAAGAAATCGTCTTTTTCAGAGGTATGGATTCCTTTGTGCCACAAGTCCTTTCCAACTTCCACATCCTTACCTCAATATTGCTTTCTCTTCTTTATCATGGCTTTTGGAATGGAAATAGGAGTTTTTTCACTCGGGGTTGCTCATGGAGGTGAAAGCAGTTGAGATGGCCTTCTTGAGTCTTTTTTCTGATGTTGGCATGTCACTTTGGCCTTTCACATCTGTCCTGATCATGCCTACTTCATAGTGATTTTGTTTTTCCACCTATAGCTTCAAAATTTCAAGAACATTCAAGGTTATTTCATCATCATAAACTTTTAAAGTTAGTGTATTGTGGTCTATGTCGAAATCGCATCGACTTGTCCGCATGAATGGTCGACCAATAATGATTGGTGTCACTTCATCCTCAGGTATGTCTATGATCACAAAACCAACGGGAAAACTAAATTTCTCTATTGTCACCAATATGTCTTCCGCTATCCCATATGCATTCTTTATGGAGTGATATGCAAACTTCATATTTGTTCTTGTATCACATACATTTCCAAGACCAAGCCTTTGGTAGATTGACAATGGCATTAGACTCACACTGGCTCTAGAATCAATTAGTACCTTCTTGAAAGATATGTCTTTTATAGTGCATAGGATTGTGACCTCTCCAGGATCCTTCTGCTTGCTTGGGATTCTCCTACTTGGTGATATTTCACTACGCTTTTCATTAAAGGCTACCAACCCATCTTCTATTGGTCTCTTTTCAGTGATTACCTCTTTCATGAATATTTTGTACATGGGAATTTACTCGAGTGCTTCAAAGAAAGGCATATTGCTATCTATCTTTTTGAACACTGTGATGAATTTCTCAAGGTTTGTCTCTCTTGGATCCTTCTTTGTCACTCTCTAAGGGTAGGGTAACTTAATCACAAGTTTAGCCTCTTTTTTATTTTTCTCTTCAATTGGATTTACTAGTGGTATCACTTCTTCTTTTTCTTTCTTATTTTCCCTCACTTCCATAACTACCTCCATGACATGGTCATCCTTTGTTGCCCTCTCTTCTTCATCTTTAAAACCTTTCTGACTTCTTGTCGTGACAACATTAACATTCTCATGACTTCTAGGATTTTGTACTGTTTCACTTGGGAGGGAACCTTGTGCTCGAGAACCTGTTATTTGTTGTGCTATCTGACCCATCTGAACTTCAATATGTTTGATAGAAGCGACAATGTTCCTCTGATTATTTCTTGTTTCTTCTTGGAATTCATAATTTTAAGCTGACATCTTTTCAAACGCAAGTTCCCAATTGGCCTTTTTGGGTGCTTGTTGCTGATATTACTGTGGTTGGTTGTGATATTAAATGGGACCCTGCTTTTGAACATTCCCTTGCTGATCTTTCCAGGAAAATTTTGGATGATTCTTCCAGCCTGGATTATAAGTGTTAGAATAAGGGTTGTTCTGCTTTAGAAATTTTATCTCTTCCATTTGTTGCGTGGTTGCAACACATTATATAGTTAAATGAGGCCCGCCACAAATTTCATAACCGACATCTTGGACCGGTTGAATTTGAGCTATCTGTTGCGTACCAACATTCATTTCTCTAAGTTTCTTTTCAACTTTTGCAGCAATTGTGTCTTTTATCCTTATTTTATTGGTTTCAAGATTCAGATCAATAACTCTTTCATATTTACTTGAACACCTATCATATAACTCCAAATGCTCATTTGTAGCTATTGCCTCAATGATCTTTTCAATACTTGTGTGTCACACCCCAAATTTTACCCCTAGATTTCATAATCATTTTCCCCATAGACATCATTCATGCATAGCTAACCTCAAGATCAAGATATGTCTGGTTTGTTTCATCTATAAATTAGGGTTTTCCTCAAAGAGCTCAAAGGATCGATCAGTCAAATATTTGGATTGATCACCAATAAATCAAGTTGATCATTTCCATAGTATTGCAAATCAACAAAAGCAAGGGCGGTTTCGAACACTTTTTTGACAAAAAGGAGTGAAAGATGCCCACATTTGATAGCTCAAATAAGCAAACTTGGGCATCTAACAGGGGTCAAATTGTTTTGGCTTCCCTCCTTTTCTAGAATGGGTATCTATCTCAAGTAGATATGGGGTGGTTCTTTTGTGAATTTGTGGTACCCTTATAATGCTACTCGATGTTGGATTGGCTCTCGGTGTTAACTATGTGTAGCATCTCAAATTTGCACCTATCATTGTACATACATTCTCATATTAGGTCATAGCATTAACATGGTCCACTGCATAGCATTGCATTGTCCCTTTGCCTCAAGTGCAAACCATTCAGAAGAATTAGGTCAAACTGGTCAGGAGGTCAGTCAATCAAGCAAGTCAGTGCAATTTTCATTGATCCAAGGCCCTAGGGTTGGTCCAACATGTTCACATGACCTAGGGGTCCTTTGGAAGTGGTTTGGTCAAAGATTGGATGCTCAGAAGTCATCAGTCAATGCACAGTTTACCAGAAACCCTAAAAAGTCAATTGTTGGTCAACTGTGCCTGATTTTATGGTTTTGATGGTGGGAATTGGTTTGATAGGGCTTATTCATGTCCATATAAGCCTAATATAACATGTCAAACATCATCATGGAAGAATTTGAAGCCAGACAAGAAATTTCCAAAAATAGAAAGTTGACCTGTAATTGGAATTTGCCAAAAATGGAAAGTCTTGATCCTCAAACTTACATCATGATAAAAGCTTAAAATGAATTTTTTCCCAACATGAAAGTTGAAGATCTTGTTCTCCCATTTCCAAAAAGTCCAAGAACACTCAATTCCCATGTATGGTTGGCAAGTTATGATCAAATCATTCTCACAAATTTTTGAACTTCAAAAGGCCATATCTCTCAAACCATTTGGCCAAATTGGGTGGGGTTTTTTGCAACAAGTCACATTTGATCCCCTCTTTCCAAAAATTTCATCATCATTCACCAAAACATCACCAATCAAAATGGCACTTTTGGAAGTAACTTGAATTATTTTAAGTGAAGTGAAAAATTGACTTTTCAAAATAACCATTTTCAATCACTTTTACCAATTGGAATAGTTCAGATATCATATTTAGACTTTGTTGGAAGCCCAATTTCGTGCACTTTCATGCACCTCCATGTAAATTGGTGGATTTTTAGCAAAATGGTCCAAAAGCTTCATTTAACCAAATTTGGATTACCACAGAACTTAATCATGCTTAGCAAACTTAAACAGCATACATATATCACATTTTCTGCCAAACAGAACCCTAGCAGCCAACATTCAAAACAGAAAATTCCATTTCTCTCAATTCATCATTTTCTTCATTTTAAACTTTTCTGAAAAAAATTGCCAAAGGTCTCGAGCTTGGTTGGTTGCTGCATGATATACCATCATTTTCAAACTCATTTCAAGCCTCAAGCCACCACTGTTTCACCATTTTCCACGACTGTCTCAACAACCTCCATTCATGGCAGATTTGGTTTAAGGTTTTTTTCAAGACTGTTGAGCTAAAACTCCTTGTGCATTCATCATTTGGAACTCGAAGCAACATCTGTTTCAACAAGTCACCACCAAATCATTACTGTTTCATCATTTTCTTCAAGATCAAGTAAGAATTCGATTTTCATTATTTGCAAAACTATGCTATGCATTAGATAGATCTCCTTGCCATGAACATGATGAACTTTGAATTACTGAAAATGATTGAGTGATGAGTGAGTAATCTGGCTTTAAAGTTTTATGTTCAAACATGTTTTTGCTTGGTTCTTGCTTACTAGCTTGATTTAGGATAAATGGTTGTGGATTCATGATGAGGGATGCTTGATGGTTCTATTGGTATGTTCGATTTCATTTTCTGGGCAATTTCTTTTTTCACGAGTTGGATGATGAAGATGAACATCTTGCTGTTCATAAACCCTAGATAATTTCCAGATTTCTTTTCCTGAACATGTTGCATGAGCTTTGTACTGTTTGATTGCCATAACCAATGCCTGGTCGCCACGTTTATTTTCAACACGCACCGTTTCATTAAAATTTCCAACTATTTACTGAAATGCCACTCCGTGTCCAATTAACCATTAAATCATGTTTATTCCAATTATTTCTTCAATAATTATTCCATTTTGATGCTCACCTTCCAAAATTCATAGCTCATCCATTTTTAATCCAAAATTCATGAGACTTTTTGCATATTGTTCCTCTCAATCTCTACTTATTTATCGTGATTTTTCCTGATTTTTTTTGAGAAATGGATTTTTAATTGTGCTAGGGTTTGTGACATGTATCCATTTTTTGTACCTTTTGCCAAAACATTTGTGAAATGATGATGCTTTGTCCAATGGCTTTGAAATTATTTGTGCTTAAACTAGACATATTCATGTTGATTTTGGTGTAGAGTTTGTGAATTTATCATCTCTGGTTTGTGAGTTATGATGTTTTGAATTAGGGTGTGACAATTTGTGTCACACCATTGATGTGCAACTTCATGATTTTCTTTACCATGCTTCTTGACCTCAAATTGCTATGAATATTTTCATGATTGAACTTATGTATGTCTAGTTTACATGTGATTTTTCTTGGAATTGTTTGTGGCATTTCCTAATTGTTTGAGATTTTTCTCCCCTGTTTGGTCTTATGTTGACTTTTTGTGACACATGTTCCCATTTCATTTGTGAAATTCTCATACTTTATTGGATGTACATGAAATTTTATATGTGATTAGTAGACATCTTAATATTTTCCATGGTTTTGATCCCATTCATTTCTCATATGCTATCACTGATTTATGATTTTTTCAAGTTGATGCATGTTTGGTTGACTTCTTTGAGCATGTTTGGAATTGCCTTGCCTTTCTGATTTTCATTGACCACCTTCTACTTGTCCAAATGAGTTGAAATTGGACATGCTTACCATGCTATGGATTATGTTTGACCATGATTTATTTGATGATTTTTTGGAATGTTTATGATTGGTTTTGACTTAAGTCTTGCTGTTGACTTCTACGAGCTTCCATATGCCATGCTTTGATTTAATTTGTTCATGAAATGATGATGATGATTGATATGAATGTGAAACCAATTGAGTTTGTTTCTTGATTGTTTGAAATTGATTTTGGACACTTGCCACTTGCTGTTTTGACTTTCTCATCCCCTTTTGACCCTAGGCTTGCCCTAGTGGTCCTGTTGCTCACATTTGAGTTCATGCTTTCAGGTTAAGCAACGATTACCCAATGAGACCAATACAAATTGATTGAGTTTGCCTGTTTTATCATGACTAACCTATTTGTTTTGTAGGTTGCTTGGCTCACATGCCTTGAGCTTTGTGCATTGCACATTTGTCTGTTTGTGTGACTGTTGACCTTTGTTTCATTTTGATTTAACTTTGACTTGTGTACTAATGTTGTCTGACTGGTTTCAGGTACTTTTAGTTGCTTTTAGTTCCTTGTGAACTTTGCTTTGCTTTGCTTGATAAGCAATTTGCATTGAGGTATACTTTCTCATCTTCATGTAGTCTGGAAGACCTGGCCTGTTACTTGGCCAGGCAACTGTCTGAAGTCCTCCTTAAGAGGCAATGTTTGTGAGTGTTTAAAATTGTCCTTGTACATATGCAAAGACCTCCTAAGTGAAGAGGCAATTGGCAGAACCCAAGGGATATGCAATCTATCCCCTGCTATACTGTGTGTCACTCACCTTGCTCACACTACCTGTGTTGATGCATAGTGAGTAAAAACCCAAGATCTATAGAGTCTAACTTGTGGATAGAGTTCTTGCTTTCTGAACTCCCACACCTTCTGATATTCAAATGCTCTCCCTGACCAGGGATAAGAGCAATGAGGCACACCCCTCATCTCCTTTCATCTGCTTCACCTTAGCCCCTCAATGGCAAGGTTAAGAGCACCATTAACCCTATTCCAGTTGGCTTCAATGCCTAACCCTTGTATGAGCCCCTTGTTTGTGTATAGTGTGTGCTACTTGTGCTTGTGTGTTTGTTTGACTTGCTTCCTGTGCAAGTTAGGTTTAGTTTAGACTTGCCTCCTGTGCAAGTTAGGTGTGGCTTGCTTCCTGTGCAAGTCATGTTTAGGATAGGTTGGCTCCCTGTGCCAGTTAGCTAGAAACCTTAACTTAGGGACGATTTTTGCATGACGACATCTAGGCTCGAGTCGTAGTCTCCCTAGTGTTGTGTCTCCCTCTGTTATCTGGTTAGGCTAGTCCTTTTTCCCTGCGTAGGGGAACTACGTCGCCCTGATCCTCATACCAGATGAGGTACGTAGGCAGGAGATGAGCAGATCTCTCCGGGCACCTGTGTCTTTGTTTTGTGTTGTTGTGTGCTTGGAAGCTGATGTAAGTCCATCGAGTGGCGTTCGGGTTCCAGTGTGAGTTTGTTTTGGTTCGGATGCTAATGTAAGCCCAGTGATTGGCATTCAGGCTCCACGTTTGCCTTCTTGTGTGTGTTTTGGTTCGGATGTTGATGTAAGTCCAGTGATTGGCATTCAGGCTCCCCGTTTGCCTTTGCCTGTGTTTGTTTGTGTGCGTGTTAGCCGAGCTACGGATGCTCTGATTCTCCTTCGTCCAAAGGAGATACGTATGCATAGGATGCGATATCCTAGCGAGCATGTGTCGTTTCCCCAGTCCGAACTACTTAGACTCTGATGTCTATGCTTGATAGACTAAGTAGGCCCAGGATGCGATATCCTGCCGAGTCCGTCTTGTCTGTTTCCTGTGTCTCCTTCAGCCAGTGTGTGTGTGTGTGAGCAGTGTTTTTAGCAACCATTTTCCTTCCTATTATGCGTGGATCCCGTCGAGTACGACGGACGTGAGGGGTGCTAATACCTTCCCCTTGCGTAACCGACTCCCTTACCCTTTCTCTTTGGTCGCGAGACCATGTCTTTTTCCAGGTTTACTCTGAGCGTTTCCTTTCCCTCTTTTGGGATAAATAACGCACGGTGGCGGCTCTGTTGTTCTTGTTTTCCCGCCGGTTTTTCGCGTAATGCGACAGCTGGCGACTCTGCTGGGGATACAGAGAAGTTGACCTGTGCTGGTCCATCTTCCCTAAGCGAGTCTCTCCTAGCGCTCTCTAGGTTAGGGTTTTGGTTGCTTTGTGCTGTGTTTATTTATTGCATTCATTATATGTTCATTTCATTTACTATTTGCATCTATGTTTGTGATTATGTTTGCATTCATTCATTATTCATCTGCCTGGCTGGTTGTCTGTTTTCCTTTGTTGGGGTGGGAGTCACTTGAGGTAAAAGGTCCAATACCTAGACCATGAGTGAAATCTAGGATGCTTAGGAATAGAGTGATTCATGGGAAGCGGGTGGTATTGCGCCACTTAGCGGAACATTGATATCACGAGCAGTTCAGACCCTGGTGGGATATTGTCGTTGCATACTTCAGGTGTGTATATGACAGTATTCTGCGAAAGGTTATTTATGCTGTGTTTCTCTCGACCTTACCCTGGCCTAGACGACACCCGTGAGTGGGGAAGGGTTGATCATTACAAGTACTGTTGGTGACTTATGGTTCTGTTGGTGACTTTGGGTTCAGACAACAGTGTATTCAGTTGACCTTGGGTTTTCAAGTTGGATTTGGGTTCTGAGTTTAAGACTGAAGCTTCGACCTAGTGATCAGAATTGCACGACCAGCCAGTCCAGTCTGCATCATGTGCATCATAGCATATTTATTTTTCAAAAGATACGCAATCAAAAAGGAAAAAAAAAACAAAAAAATTGAAAAAAAAGAAAAGAAAAAAACTAATCTCTGCATGCATATCATTTCTCAGGTACATTCCAGAGCTTGGTCTACTGATAGAGATGGCAACAGTCCCAGAGCCGAAGCGGAAGACCTGTTCCTACAGCTTTCATCGTGAGTCGTTGACTTCATTGATCGAGTTGGGTAGTCTTGTGACCAGTGATTAGCTGAAGGGTTTTGTTGGGCAATATGGAGACATCCTGACAGTGTTGAAGACAGTAGTTGATCCGGTGCCTCTGCAGACACTTCTTCAGTTCTATGACCCGGAGCTCAGATGTTTCACATTTCAAGACTATCAGTTGGCGCCTACTCTCGAGGAGTATTCTATTCTGTTGAGCATCCCGATTCAGCATCAGGTTCCCTTTCTGGACGTCCCAAAGGAGGTTGACTTCAGAGTTGTTGCCAGAGCTCTCCGGTTGAGTGTCAAGGAAGTTTGTGATAATTGGAAGCCCAGTGGGGGAGTAGTGGGTCTGCCGTTGAAGTTTCTCTTGAGGGTTGCTGGAGATGAAGCAGAGAAAGGGAATTGGGAAGTTTTTCATGCCCAGCTTGCTGCTATGATCTATGGGATCGTCCTATTCCCAAGCATGCCAAATTTCATTGACCATGCTGCCATCAGTATCTTCATTGGAGGGAATCCAGTCCCCACCCTGTTAGCTGACACTTACTATGCCATCCACAGTAGGCATGGTAAGGGTGGAGCCATCAAGTGCTGTCTACCTCTCCTGTTCAGATGGTTTATGTCTCTCCTGCCAGCTAGTGGACCCTTTGTGGATACCCAGAGCACTCTTAAGTGGACTCAGAGGGTCATGTCGCTTACATCCTACGACATCAGATGGCAGTCATACCGGATGGACGTACGAAATGTTATCATGAGCTGTGGAGAATTCCGGAACGTGCCACTTGTGGGGACCAAGGGTTGCATAAATTATAATCCAGTTCTGTCTCTCCGTCAGTTAGGGTTTGTAATGAAGGGAAGACCGCTTGAGGCTGAAGTAGCCGAAAGTGTGTATTTTGAGAAGCAGAGTGACCCGACTAGATTAGAGCAGATAGGAAGAGCTTGGAGAGCTGTTGGAGTGAAGGATGGATCCGTCTTAGGGAAGAAGTTTGCCATTGCAATGCCCGATTACACCGATTGGGTAAAGAAGAGAGTGGAAACCTTATTGCTACCCTATGATGGGATGGAGCCGTTGCAGGAGCAACCACCTTTGGTCCTTGCTGATAGTGTGCCTGCTGAGCACTATAAGCAAGCTCTGATGGAGAGTCGCCGTTTGAGAGAGAAGGAGCAGGATACCCAGATGGAGTTGTATAAAGCCAAAGCCGATAAGTTGCACCTGGCCCATCAACTCAGGGAAGTGCAAGGAGAGGATGTTAGCAGAGCAAGAAGCAAGAAGAGATCCTATGAGGAGATGGAGTCCATGTTGGATGCAGAGCATAGGGAATGTTTGAGACTGCAGAGAGCAGAAGCCAACTATCAGAAGAAGATCAGAGACCTAGAGAAGCAACTCAAAGACAAAGACATCCAGTTGAAGAAGGAAGTAGACTTGAGACAGACATCAGAGGATTATCTTGGAGGAGAAGTCTTGGAGCTTAGAAGACAGCTGAAGGAGAAGATCACCCCTCTACCAGAATGTTCAGAATGCACACTGTTGATAGACCAGTGCCATTACCTGAAGACCCTCATTCCAGAAGACCGTCTGTCTTAGGTTGTCACTTTGATGTATTTGTTGAGAATCACCTCCAGGCTTGTTTGATGGGATTCATTTGTTTGTACTCCGTCTTTTGGATCTTTGTTGTTGAGAATCACCTCCAGGCTTGTTGGATGGGATTCATTTGTTTGTACTCTTTTTCTGGATCTTTGTCGACTTGGTTGTATTGATCTTATTTATAGATAAGGTTGTTGGTATTTCCCTATTGTTCTCATTTTCCCTGTATTTTGTTGTTCTCTTGTTGCTGCAGGTTGCCATCTTTTGGGGATGGATCAGGCTCTTTGAATGCCTGAGAAATGAGCATATCATGTGCATCATACACATCATTAACATCATACTCATATCATTTGCATAACAGGTGTTCTTGTACCGACTTCTCACTTTGGTTCCTGTGTTCAGGCAGGATAGCTGATCAGAGACCGCACCGCTACTCAACGAGACTCAACCATCAACGGAATATGGAACAAGTACAAGCTGAGTTAGCTGAGATGAGGGCTAACATGGCCCAGTTCATTCATATGATGCAAGGGGTTGCGCAAGGACAAGAAGAACTCCGAGCCTTGGTTCAGAGACAAGAAGCTACATTGCCACCAGTCAATCCACCTCTGCAGGAAGGAAACCCAGTTCATGATACTCCTGCTGCTGCTGTGCCCATCAACAACTACGCTGTAGGTGAAGAGTTGAGGGGTATTCGAGTTGACGGTCAACCAATTGCTCCATATGCTGCTAATGCCAGAGTCATCCATGCTCCGGCCCGTAACAGAATTCCGATTGTTGACAGACAAGAGGATATGTTTACTCTGCTCAGCGAAGATGAAGATATTTTGGGAAGAAATGATGCGAGAGATCGTAAAGTTGAGGCCCTTGCTGAGAAGATTCGGGCAATGGAATGTCAAAACTCCCTCGGTTTTGATGTTACTAATATGGGATTGGTTGAAGGCTTGAGAATCCCGCACAAGTTTAAGGCACCATCTTTTGATAAGTACAACGGCACCTCCTGTCCTCGCACTCATGTGCAAGCATATTATCGAAAGATCTCCGCATACACTAACGACGAGAAAATGTGGATGTATTTTTTCCAAGACAGCCTATCTGGGGCGTCTTTGGACTGGTACATGGAATTGAAAAGAGATTCGATCAGATGCTGGAGGGATTTGGGTGAAGCATTCCTCCGACAGTATAAGCATAATATGGATATGGCGCTGACCCAGACTCAGCTGCAGAGTCTGTGTCAGAAAAACAATGAGAGCTTTAAAGAGTACGCCCAGAGATGGCGCGAGCTTGCTGCAAGAGTTCAACCCCCTATGCTAGAAAGGGAGTTGACTGACATGTTTATCAGCACTCTTCAAGGTGTGTATATGGACCGGATGGGAAGCTGCCCATTCGGAAGTTTTTCTGATGTCGTCATCTGTGGCGAGAGAACAGAAAGTCTGATCAAGGCCGGTAGGATTCATGATGTGGGTTCTTCTTCGTCGTCGAAGAAACCCTTCTCTGGGGCACCTCGCCGTAGAGAGGGAGAGACCAATGCTGTACAACACCGAGGGGGTGTATATAGAGGAGGTGTGAGTAGAGAACAATATCGTCCGGTTGCTGCAGTGACCATTCCTGCACCTCAGCCTCGTCAACAACAACAACAAAGGGTTCAAAAACCGCAACAACAACAACAACAACAACAACAACAACGTCCTTATCAGCCGAGGCAAAGGTTGCAGCCTGACAGAAGGTTTGACCCGTTGCCAATGTCATACGCTGAATTATTGCCCGAACTACTCCGGTTAGGGTTTGTTGAGCTGCGTACAATGGCTCCTCCAACAGTGTTGCCTCCTGGGTATGATGCGAACGTCCGTTGTGACTTTCATTCTGGGGCACCAGGCCACCATACTGAGAGATGCCGGGCTCTCCAGCACAAGGTACAAGACTTGATCGATGCCAAGGAAATCAACTTTGCTCCGGTACCGAATGTGGTGAACAATCCTATGCCTTAGCATGGTGGGCATAGGGTGAATAATATTGAAGGGGGAGAAGCTGAAGATTTAGTTGTTGATGTTGAAGATGTTCAGACTTCTCTGCTGATAGTAAAGGGTCGTCTGTTAAAGGGGGGTGTCTACCCGGGCTGTGATGAGATTTGTTCAGGCTGTGTTGAAGCTGTCAATGGGTGTGACCAGTTGAGGGCTGGTGTTCAGAAGTTGATTGATGAAGGCTGTCTCCAGTTCAGTCGGGCTGTCAAAGATAATGGGTCGGTGTCGACTGTCACCATCTACTTTAAGCCGTCTGAAGGACGAGGACAAGGGGTTGTTGGTACACCTGCAGCAAATGGTACTCCAGTTACCGTTTCCACTCCAGTAACCATCAATGCTCCAACTACTATCGTTGCGTCTGGCAGAAGACCGGTTGAGAATAGTAGGGTTGTACCTTGGAGATATGATAATGCCTATCGCAACAATCGGAGGGCTGATAATCAGACTAGGCCAGCAAGTCAAGCGCTTGTGACAATCAGTGCACCGGTTAGAACTCCTGTGGTTGCAAGTCCTGTGGTGGACAATGTTGGGGGACCAGGAGGTTTTACCCGGAGTGGACGACTGTTTGCTCCTCAGCCGTTGAGAGATGCTAATGCTGAGGCATCTGCTAGGGCTAAGGGTAAACAGGTTGTGGTTGACGAGGAACCGGCTCAGAAGGAGGCTGAGGGTTCTTTTGAAAAGGACGTCGAGGAATTTATGAAGATCATCAAGAAGAGTGACTACAAGATAGTAGATCAGCTCAATCAGACTCCGTCTAAGATTTCAATACTCTCTTTGCTGTTGTGCTCTGAGGCACATCGTGATGCCTTGTTGAAGATGTTGAACATGGCATACGTCCCGCAAGAGATCTACGTCAACCAACTGGAGGGTGTGCTAGCCAACGTGAGCACCAGGCATGGTGTAGGTTTCACTGACCTAGACTTGACGCCTGAGGGTCGTAATCATAACAAAGCCTTGCACATCACTATGGAGTGCAAGGGTGCTGTTCTGTCTCACGTGTTGATAGACACCGGGTCGTCCCCGAATGTCTTACCCAAGCAGATTCTGAAGAAGATTGATGTTGAGGGAGTTGTGCTCACTCCCAGTGACCTTATCGTGCGCGCTTTTGACGGATCCAAACGTTCTGTGTTTGGTGAAGTTACCTTGCCGGTGAAGATAGGTCCGGAGGTATTTGACATAATCTTCTATGTGATGGACATTCAGCCCGCCTATAGCTGTCTGTTGGGGCGTCCGTGGATACACGCAGCTGGGGCAGTCTCGTCGACTCTCCACCAAAAGCTCAAGTATGTCTGGAACGGTCAGATTGTGACCGTATGCGGCGAAGAAGAGATTCTGGTGAGTCACCTCTCCTCGTTCAAGTATGTCGAGGTGGATGGTGAGATCCATGAAACATTGTGCCAGGCATTTGAGACCGTGGCGCTTGAGAAGGTAGCTTATGCTGATCAGAGGAAGCCCGGTGCTTCGATTGCATCCTACAAGCAAGCCAAGGAGGTGGTTGACTCCGGCAAAGTAGAGGGCTGGGGCAAGATGGTTGACTTGCCTATCAAGGAAGATAAGTTCGGTATCGGTTATGAGCCTCTCCAAGCAGAGCAGAGTGTGGGTCCGAGCACCTTTACCAGCGTTGGGCTGATGAATCATGGAGACGTCTTTGCAACTGGTGAAGACTGTGACAGTGATGGTGATTTGGACATCTGGGTCCGCCCTTGTGCACCAGGGGAGTCTATCAATAATTGGACGGCTGAAGAAGTGGTTCAAGTTACTCTTCTGACAGAGTAATTTTCCTTTCTTTTTTCATTTTGCATGAAAACCCTGCGCTCTGCCCAAGGCGTAGTGGTTCATTGTAGGGCCTCATCATGTTTTAATGATTATCATAAATAAAGGACGTTTTGCAATCAAATTTTGAGATCTTTGTCTTTCTATTTTTGTTTTCACTTTTTCAAAATAATAAAAATGGCAATGTTTTTGTTTTTTGTGACTTTATTGAAATCTTTTTCTAAAAATAAAACATTAAAAATGCAGAAGTGATCTTTTGGCATCCACTGTGAACAATCCTGTTATGGCTCAGTATGATTTTGATAATCCCATCTACCAAGCTGAAGAGGAGAGTGAGGAAGACTGTGAACTCCCTGCAGAATTGGTCAGACTACTGAAGCAAGAGGAAAGGGTCATCCAACCTCATCAGGAAGAGTTGGAGATTGTTAATCTGGGTACTGAGGACGCCAGAAGAGAGATCAAGATTGGGGCTGCTTTAGAAGACTCTGTCAAGAGGAGGCTAATTGAGATGCTAAGAGAATATGTGGAAATATTCGCCTGGACATATCAAGACATGCCTGGGTTGGATACAGACATTGTGGTGCATCGATTACCTCTTAGAGAAGAGTGTCCGTCGGTCAAGCAGAAGCTTCGCAGAACAAGTCCTGATATGGCTGTCAAAATCAAGGAAGAGGTTCAGAAGCAGTGGGATGCAGGTTTTCTGGCTGTTACCCGGTATCCACCGTGGGTTGCCAACATTGTTCCTGTGCCGAAGAAGGATGGCAAAGTCAGAATGTGTGTCGACTACCGGGATTTGAACAGAGCGAGTCCGAAAGATGATTTCCCATTACCTCACATCGATGTATTGGTGGATAATACGGCTCAATCCTCGGTCTTCTCTTTCATGGATGGTTTTTTGGGCTATAATCAGATCAAGATGGCACCAGAGGACATGGAAAAGACGACATTCATTACACCTTGGGGCACGTTCTGCTACAAAGTGATGCCATTTGGGCTGAAGAATGCCGGTGCTACCTATCAGAGGGCAATGACGACTCTCTTTCATGACATGATGCACAAAGAAATTGAAGTGTATGTGGATGATATGATTGCGAAGTCGCAGACAGAAGAAGAGCACCTGGTTAATCTACAAAAGTTGTTTGACAGGTTGGTCACGTTCAAGCTGAGGCTGAATCCGAACAAGTGTACGTTTGGGGTGAGATCAGGGAAGCTGTTAGGCTTCATTGTCAGTGAAAAAGGGATCGAGGTTGACCCAACAAAAGTCAAAGCTATTCAAGAGATGCCTGAACCGAAGACGGAGAAGCAAGTCCGTGGGTTTTTAGGGAGGTTGAACTACATTGCAAGGTTCATATCTCACTTAACTGCCACATGTGAACCAATTTTCAAACTGCTAAGAAAGAATCAGGCGATCAAGTGGAATGATGATTGTCAGAAAGCTTTTGACAAGATTAAAGAGTATTTACAGAAACCTCCAATCCTGATTCCTCCAGTTCCAGGGAGACCACTGATAATGTACCTATCAGTTACCGAGAACTCGATGGGGTGTGTATTGGGGCAGCATGACGAGTCTGGTCGAAAAGAGCATGCCATATACTACCTTAGCAAAAAGTTTACCGACTGTGAAACAAGATATTCACTGCTCGAGAAAACTTGCTGTGCTTTGGCCTGGGCTGCTCGCCGACTAAGGCAGTATATGTTGAACCATACTACCTTGTTGATTTCTAAGATGGATCCAGTAAAGTACATCTTTGAGAAGCCGGCTCTCACCGGACGTGTTGCCCGATGGCAGATGATTTTAACAGAATATGACATTCAGTACACGTCACAGAAGGCCATCAAGGGTAGTATTCTGTCAGACTACCTTGCCGAGCAACCGATTGATGACTATCACCCTATGATGTTTGAATTCCCTGATGAAGACATCATGTATTTGAAGATGAAAGATTGCGAAGAGCCGCTTGTTGAGGAAGGACCGGATCCTGATGACAAGAGGACACTGATGTTTGATGGGGCTGTGAATATGAACGGTAATGGTGTTGGGGTAGTGTTGATCAATCCTAAAGGTGCTCATATTCCTTTCTCTGCCAGATTGACATTCGACGTCACCAACAATGAAGCTGAGTATGAGGCTTGTATCATGGGGATAGAAGAAGCCATTGAACTGAGGATCAAAACTCTTGACATTTTTGGAGATTCAGCTCTAGTGATCAATCAGGTCAATGGAGATTGGAATACGAACCAGCCGCATTTGATTCCGTATAGAGATTACACCAGAAGAATACTGACGTTCTTCAAGAAGGTGAAGTTGTATCATGTCCCCCGGGATGAAAATCAAATGGCTGATGCTCTGGCTACTTTATCTTCCATGATAAAAGTTCATTGGTGGAATCATGTGCCACATGTTGCGGTGAATCAACTCGAGAGGCCTGCGTATGTGTTTGCATCCGAGTCTACTGCGATTGATGAAAAGCCATGGTATTATGATATCAAGAACTTCCTCAAGACTCAGGAGTATCCTGAAGGTGCATCAAAGAATGATAAGAAGACCCTGAGAAGGCTAGCTGGAAGCTTTTATTTGAATCAGGATGATGTGCTGTATAAGAGGAATTTTGACATGGTCTTGCTCAGATGCGTGGATAGACACGAAGCAGACATGTTAATGCAAGAAGTGCATGAAGGTTCGTTTGGTACCCACGCTGGTGGTCATGCAATGTCAAAGAAATTGCTGAGAGCCGGATATTACTGGATGACTATGGAATCCGACTGTTTCAAATATGCTCGGAAGTGCCATAAGTGTCAGATCTACGCTGATAAGGTGCATGTGCCACCAAGCCCGTTGAATGTCATGAACTCGCCTTGGCCGTTTGCCATGTGGGGCATTGATATGATTGGGAAAATTGAGCCTACTGCTTCGAATGGACATCGCTTCATCCTGGTTGCGATTGATTACTTCACCAAATGGGTAGAAGCAGCTTCCTATGCCAACGTCACCAAACAAGTGGTTGCCCAGTTCATCAAGAAGGAAATCATCTGTCGTTATGGAGTCCCTGAGAGAATCATCACTGACAATGGTTTGAATCTCAATAACAAGATGATGAAAGAACTGTGCAGAGATTTCAAGATCGAACATCACAATTCTTCTCCTTACAGACCAAAGATGAATGGTGCTGTAGAGGCGGCAAACAAGAATATCAAGAAGATTGTGCAGAAGATGGTCGTTACGTACAAGGATTGGCATGAGATGTTGCCTTTCGCTTTGCATGGGTACCGTACTTCAGTGCGTACGTCGACCGGGGCAACCCCCTACTCCCTTGTGTATGGTATGGAAGTAGTCCTGCCAGTTGAAGTGGAGATCCCTTCTCTGAGGGTATTATTGGATGTCAAGCTGGATGAAGCCGAGTGGATTCGAACAAGGTTTAATGAGTTAAGCCTTATCGAAGAGAGACGGCTAGCAGTTGTGTGCCATGGGCAGTTATATCAGAGAAGGATGAAGCGAGCCTTTGATCAGAAAGTGCGTCCTCAGACATTTCAAACTGGTGATCTAGTTTTGAAGAGGATCCTTCCTCCCGGTACAGATAACAGGGGCAAGTGGACTCCTAATTACGAAGGTCCATATGTTGTGAAGAAGGTCTTCTCCGGTGGAGCCTTGATGCTCACAACAATGGATGGTGAAGATTTTCCTTCCCCTGTTAACTCAGATGTAGTCAAAAAATACTTCGCATGAATTGACCCGCTGGACAAAAAGAATAAAAGAGTCCAGGAAAAAAATGGGCATCCCGGCGAACCAAAAAACAGAAAGAAAAGGTTCGGGCAAAAGTTAGGGATAAAAATGAAAAAATTGTACACTCGGTAAGTCGAAAACCCGCAAGGGCGGCTTAGGCAAAAATGGGTATCCCGGTGGATTAAAAACCCGAAAGGGGGATCCAGCCAAAAGAGGGATTAAAGCGAAGACTACAGTCTGAGTTATCTGTGCTTCATCACGCTTCGTCAGCTGCCATCTCAAAGGATGTGATCGGTCCAGTCAGTCTTCTCAGAAAGCAAGGGAGTGGGAGGAAAACTGATGATCTATGAGTTATAACAGAGTTGGGAAACAGTGGATGCCGTGTTCACATTGCCATTAGGATAGTTTATTTTCCTTTTGTGCGCAATTACCTCTTTCTAGGAATTGCTTCCCCATGTATTTGCCTTTTCAGGCGCATTTTCAATCAATAAAAGTCGTTATTCAGATAAATTGCTCTCTTGTTTTTACTTTTACTGTTTTGTTTGCAAAAACGTCCGAATTTTTGATAAACATTGCATATAAAAACATGAAGGCTAAACAATAATGTGCAGAAAGATTAAAACATTTGAAAATCATTCTGAATGTTGAGGACACTTGAGCGTATCTTGTCCATATATCCCCTGGGGCATTTGTTATTCCGTTTTGCAGGTCGTCACCTGTGAGCATTCTCCAGCAGTTATTTCCCAGAACAGAGCTTCTCTCTTAGATGGATTGTTTAAAGTCTTCCCCAGCGGAGCAGATATTTCTCCAGCATAGTTCATCCTGCCAGTGGGGTGGACAGGTTTCAGTATCAGATCAGTGTGTGCATCCCTAGCTTGAATCTATCCTACCTGTGGATTGCGTGGGTCGTCCCCGGCGGAGTAACAGATATTTCCCAAAGCAAAGTTTATCGTATCTGAGGTTTGTAGGATCCTTATCCCCAAAGAGTTGCCTGGTTTATCTTCCCCAGCGGAGCAGTTATTTCCCCAAGCGGAGTTTATCCTACCGGTGGATTGATTGGGATATCCCCAGCAATTTCACTTTTGTCAGTAGCAAGTTGCTTCTTTACTCCCCAGCGAGTTGCTTTGTTTTCCCCTAAGTGGAGTTGTATTGATGGTTCCCCGACAGTTGCCTTGTTTTCCCCCAGCGGAATTGTATTGAAGGTTTCTCAGCACAGTCGTCCTGTGTATCCCCAGCGGAGTTTCCACCATTTTGCATTTTGCATGTAGCGATCATTGCATCTTCAAAATTGCGTAGCATTTCCATTCCATATGGAGCATTACGCCATAGAAAAATTCAAACATATGCATTCATGTGTTAACCCAATCAGATTGTATCCCCGGCAGAGGCGGATCATTTTTGTTCAACATCAGCACAGCCTACTACAGTTGCTTTGACAGTACTCAGGATGGATATCCCCACAGAGGTTTATTTCCTCACCCGTTGGTGACAGAAAGTTTGTTTCTCCTCAGTGAGACCCCCAGCAAGTGATCAGCCTTGCCTTGACGTATCTAAGATGTCGTTTTTTTGTGATACCGGTAAGTGTCATGTCGGCACCCGCGTGTGTTTCTTTGTTTCGGTGTCGGTAAACACCATTGTTTCGGTGTCGGTAAACATCGAGTCTTCTCCTCAGTCATCGGTAAATGTCTGATAATTTCCCAGCTAAATCCCCAGTAGAGTCATCGGTAAATGTCCTATCTGGTTTCCGGTTGCGAATATTTGTTTTTCTCTTCCCAGTAAATTTTTCCCCAGTCATCGGTAAATGTCTGGTCGTTTTTGGATGTCGGTAAACATCATCTTTCGATGTCGGTAAACATCGAGTCTCATCCCAGTCATCGGTAAATGTCTGGTTATCCTTTGTTTCCTTGTTGATAAAATCAAGATCCCCAGAAGTCGTCAGTAAACGTCTTGTCTGATTCCATTACAAAGATTTTGTTCCTCTCCAAGCAAAGATGCCATCGGTAAATGGCCCCGTTTTTCTTCGATATCGGTAAATATCGAATTCCCAGTTGCAGCAGCCATCGGTAAATGGCCTTGTTGGAGTTGATATCGGTAAATATCAAGTTGCTTTGAAGCCACCATCGGTAAATGGTCTTGCTTCCTTTCTACATCAAGTTGTTTCCCAGCAGCCATCGGTAAATGGTCTCGCTGAAGTTGATATCGGTAAATATCGAGTTTCCAGTTTTTAACCATCGGTAAATGGTTTTGTTTTTCAGAGGTTGTTTTCCCAGCAGCCATCGGTAAATGGTCTCGCTGAAGTTGATATCGGTAAATATCAAGTTTCCAGTTTCCAACCATCGGTAAATGGTTTTGCTTTTCTGAAGTTGTCATGCAGTCGTCATCGGTAAATGACGTGGTTCTTTTTGTATTATATCCAGTCGGTGCAAATTTCTACGGTTCTTTGGTATTCAATCCCTGTTTACCCTAAAAGTCTGACAGCCATTGCTATCATCCGTTCGGGTTCCCAGCTGATTGAATAGGGGCAGCTGTAGCACCTCAAATTTGCACCTATCATTGTACATACATTCTCATATTAGGTCATAGCATTAACATGGTCCACTGCATAGCATTGCATTGTCCCTTTGCCTCAAGTGCAAACCATTCAGAAGAATTAGGTCAAACTAGTCAGGAGGTCAGTCAATCAAGCAAGTCAGTGCAATTTTCATTGAGCCAAGGCCCTAGGGTTGGTCCAACATGTTCACATGACCTAGGGGTCCTTTGGAAGTGGTTTGGTCAAAGATTGGATGCTCAGAAGTCATCAGTCAATGCACAGTTTACCAGAAACCCTAAAAAGTCAACTGTTGGTCAACTATGCCTGATTTTATGGTTTTGATGGTGGGAATTGGTTTGAGAGGGCTCATTCATGTCCATATAAGCCTAATATAACATGTCAAACATCATCATGGAAGAATTTGAAGCCAGACAAGAAATTTCCAAAAATAGAAAGTTGACCTGTAATTGGAATTTGCCAAAAATGGAAAGTCTTGATCCTCAAACTTACATCATGATACAAGCTTCAAATGAATTTTTGCCCAACATGAAAGTTGAAGATCTTGTTCTCCCATTTCCAAAAAGTCCAAGAACACTCAATTCCCATGTATGGTTGGCAAGTTATGATCAAATCATTCTCACAAATTTTTGAACTTCAAAAGGCCATATCTCTCAAACCATTTGGCCAAATTGGGTGGGGATTTTTGCAACAAGTCACATTTGATCCCCTCTTTCCAAAAATGTCATCATCATTCACCAAAACATCACCAATCAAAATGGCACTTTTGGAAGTAACTTGAATTATTTTAAGTGAAGTGAAAAATTGACTTTTCAAAATAACCATTTTCAATCACTTTTACCAATTGGAATAGTTCAGATATCATATTTAAACTTTGTTGGAAGCCCAATTTCGTGCACTTTCATGCACCTCCATGTAAATTGGTGGATTTTTAGCAAAATGGTCCAAAAGCTTCATTTAACCAAATTTGGATTACCACAGAACTTAATCATGCTTAGCAAACTTAAACAGCATACATATATCACATTTTCTGCCAAACAGAACCCTAGCAGCCAACATTCAAAACAGAAAATTCCATTTCTCTCAATTCATCATTTTCTCCATTTTAAACTTTTCAGAAAAAAATTGCCAAAGGTCTCGAGCTTGGTTGGTTGCTGCATGATATACCATCATTTTCAAACTCATTTCAAGCCTCAAGCCACCACTGTTTCACCATTTTCCACGACTGTCTCAGCAACCTCCATTCATGTCAGATTTGGTTTAAGGTTTTTTTCAAGACTGTTGAGCTAAAACTCCTTGTGCATTCATCATTTGGAACTCGAAGCAACATCTGTTCCAACAAGTCACCACCAAATCATCACTGTTTCATCATTTTCTTCAAGATCAAGTAAGAATTCGATTTTCATTATTTGCAAAACTATGCTATGCATTAGATAGATCTCCTTGCCATGAACATGATGGACTTTGAATTACTGAAAATGATTGAGTGATGAGTGAGTAATCTGGCTTTAAAGTTTTATGTTCAAACATGTTTTTGCTTGGTTCTTGCTTACTAGCTTGATTTAGAATAAATGGTTGTGGATTCATGATGAGGGATGCTTGATGGTTCTATTAGTATGTTCGATTTCATTTTCTGGGCAATTTCTTTTTTCACGAGTTGGATGATGAAGATGAACATCTTGCTGTTCATAAACCCTAGATAATTTCCAGATTTCTTTTCCTGAACGTGTTGCATGAGCTTTGTACTGTTTGATTGCCATAACCAATGCCTGGTCGCCACGTTTATTTTCAACACGCACCGTTTCATTAAAATTTCCAACTATTTACTGTAATGCCACTCCGTGTCCAATTAACCATTAAATCATGTTTATTCCAATTATTTCTTCAATAATTATTCCATTTTGATGCTCACCTTCCAAAATTCATAGCTCATCCATTTTTAATCCAAAATTCATGAGACTTTTTGCATATTGTTCCTCTCAATCTCTACTTATTTATCGTGATTTTTCCTGATTTTTTTTGAGAAATGGATTTTTAATTGTGCTAGGGTTTGTGACATGTATCCATTTTTTGTACCTTTTGCCAAAACATTTGTGAAATGATGATGCTTTGTCCAATGGCTTTGAAATTTTTTGTGCTTAAACTAGACACATTCATGTTGATTTTGGAGTAGAGTTTGTGAATTTATCATCTCTGGTTTGTGAGTTATGATGTTTTGAATTAGGGTGTGACAATTTGTGTCACACCATTGATATGCAACTTCATGATTTTCTTTACCATGCTTCTTGACCTCAAATTGCTTTGAAATTTTGCATGATTGAACTTATGTATGTATAGTTTACATGTGATTTTTCTTGGAATTGTTTGTGGCATTTCCTAATTGTTTGAGATTTTTCTCCCTTGTTTGGTCTTATGTTGACTTTTTGTGACACATGTTCCCATTTCATTTGTGAAATTCTCATACTTTATTGGATGGACATGAAATTTTATATGTGATTATTAGACATCTTAAGCTTTGGCATGGTTTTGATCCCATTCATTTCTCATATGCTATCACTGATTTATGATTTTTTCAAGTTGATGCATGTTTGGTTGACTTCTTTGAGCATGTTTGGAATTGCCTTGCCTTTCTGATTTTCATTGACCACCTTCTACTTGTCCAAATGAGTTGAAATGTGACATGCTTACCATGCTATGGATTATGTTTGACCATGATTTATTTGATGATTTTTTGGAATGTTTATGATTGGTTTTGACTTAAGTCTTGCCGTTGACTTCTACGAGCTTCCATATGCCATGCTTTGATTTAATTTGTTCATGAAATGATGATGATGATTGATATGAATGTGAAACCAATTGAGTTTGTTTCTTGATTGTTTGAAATTGATTTTGGACACTTGCCACTTGCTGTTTTGACTTTCTCATCCCCTTTTGACCCTAGGCTTGCCCTAGTGGTCCTGTTGCTCACATTTGAGTTCATGTTTTCAGGTTAAGCAACGATTACCCAATGAGACCAATACAAATTGATTGAGTTTGCCTGTTTTATCATGACTAACCTATTTGTTTTGTAGGTTGCTTGGCTCACATGCCTTGAGCTTTGTGCATTGCACATTTGTCTGTTTGTGTGACTGTTGACCATTGTTTCATTTTGATTTAACTTTGACTTGTGTACTAATGTTGTCTGACTGGTTTCAGGTACTTTTAGTTGCTTTTAGTTCCTTGTGAACTTTGCTTTGCTTTGCTTGATAAGAAATTTGCATTGAGGTATACTTTCTCATCTTCATGTAGTCTGGAAGACCTGGCCTGTTACTTGGCCAGGCAACTGTCTGAAGTCCTCCTTAAGAGGCAATGTTTGTGAGTGTTTAAAATTGTCCTTGTACATATGCAAAGACCTCCTAAGTGAAGAGGAAATTGGCAGAACCCAAGGGATATGCAATCTATCCCCTGCTATTCTGTGTGTCACTCACCTTGCTCACACTACCTGTGTTGATGCATAGTGAGTAAAAACCCAAGATCTATAGAGTCTAACTTGTGGATAGAGTTCTTGCTTTCTGAACTCCCACACCTTCTGATATTCAAATGCTTTCCCTGACTAGGGATAAGAGCAATGAGGCACACCCCCTCATCTCCTTTCATCTGCTTCACCTTAACCCCTCAATGGCTAGGTTAAGAGCACCATTAACCCTATTCCAGTTGGCTTCAATGCCTAACCCTTATATGAGCCCCTTGTTTGTGTATAGTGTGTGCTACTTGTGCTTGTGTGTTTGTTTGACTTGCTTCCTGTGCAAGTTAGGTTTAGTTTAGACTTGCCTCCTGTGCAAGTTAGGTGTGGCTTGCTTCCTGTGCAAGTCATGTTTAGGATAGGCTGGCTCCCTGTGCCAGTTAGCTAGAAACCTTAACTTAGAGACGATTTTTGCATGACAACATCTAGGCTCGAGTCGTAGTCTCCCTAGTGTTGTGTCTCCCTCTGTTATCTGGTTAGGCTAGTCCTTTTTCCCTGCGTAGGGGAACTACGTCGCCCTGATCCTCATACCAGATGAGGTACGTAGGCAGGAGATGAGCAGATCTCTCCGGGCGCCTGTGTCTTTGTTTTGTGTTGTTGTGTGCTTGGAAGCTGATGTAAGTCCATCGAGTGGCGTTCGGGTTCCAGTGTGAGTTTGTTTTGGTTCGGATGCTAATGTAAGCCCAGTGATTGGCATTCAGGCTCCACGTTTGCCTTCTTGTGTGTGTTTTGGTTCAAATGCTGATGTAAGTCCAGTGATTGGCATTCAGGCTCCCCGTTTGCCTTTGCCTGTGTTTGTTTGTGTGCGTGTTAGCCGAGCTACGGATGCTCTGATTCTCCTTCGTCCAAAGGAGATACGTATGCATAGGATGCGATATCCTAGCGAGCATGTGTCGTTTCCCCAGTCCGAACTACTTAGACTCTGATATCTATGCTTGATAGACTAAGTAGGCCCAGGATGCGATATCCTGCCGAGTCCGTCTTGTCTGTTTCCTGTGTCTCCTTCAGCCAGTGTGTGTGTGTGTGAGCAGTGTTTTTAGCAACCATTTTCCTTCCTATTGTGCGTGGATCCCGTCGAGTACGACGGACGTGAGGGGTGCTAATACCTTCCCCTTGCGTAACCGACTCCCTTACCCTTTCTCTTTGGTCGCGAGACCATGTCTTTTTCCAGGTTTACTCTGAGCGTTTCCTTTCCCTCTTTTGGGATAAATAACGCACGGTGGCGGCTCTGTTGTTCTTGTTTTCCCGCCGGTTTTTCGCGTAATGCGACACTATGAACTTACGGTGTCCTTCCGATGTTAACCTTGTAATCACCCTGACACTGGCAGAGAGTAAGGGGGTAGCCAATGCGCACAGTGAATTACAAGGCTTGGGCCCGTCCTTCATGGAAATTACCTTCATACCTCAGTGTAACCCTAAATCGGGATTTGCAAATCCTTTCTTTCATTATTCTGTGGATTTCTAAAGAAAATTAAAGACCTTGACAATAAGGAATTGAGGGGGAAATGATGATTGAACGAGTCGACTATGATAGATCTTTGCACTTACTTTAAAATTCTCTCAATTTCGAGATCTGAAGGAGCTGTGAGCAATGATATTGGAAAACAAACATGAAGCACGTAAATTATTGAAATCAAAGGCTAAATGGGTTTCTGATTCGGTAGCCTAAGGAGGCTACAATTCTGTAAAGCAGAAATTGGATCTGAATATGAGGAAATCGTAGGAATCCAAAGTTGATTCCCACATACGACACCACTATTCTGTTTCAAATCTAGAAATGAATAATTGATGATCTTGAATGGTGGCTCTGATCTCCGTTACAACGGTGGGAGATGGACCAACATGGTTAACACTCAAATGCCCAAGTGACTTCAAGATTCAAGATGGATATAGTATGTCGCGATTGGAAAATTTAGAGAGTCACCATCATCCTTTATTTGTTCATAAGGAACAGGGAAATAATGATAAAACCTAATATTAAGGATGAGACCTAGGGTTCAGAAGTCAGCTAAGCAAGAGGAAGATATTAGGAACCCCTCACTTCCATTGTACCTAATGGGATCCTCCTCTAAATCTAGGGTTAGTGTGCTTGTCTAAGGGAAGTTTGCTTATGCTATTTATTATTGCTTAATTTATTTGTTTACACGGGAATATGTTGCTAAGGGAAAAATATTAAAAACGGGACAAAGAAAATGTATTTTTGGTTATTATACTCGCTAGAGCGCTACGACTCTATGCCTACGTACCCTCATGTTTGATAAAGGATCAGAGCACCGTAGCTCTTCTAAAAAATATTTGTTTGTTTTATTGATTTTAGATCTTAAAAAGTTCTCCACACATCGGGGGGAAGAGATGTTTAATTTGAAAAATGCCTCGATGCACAAGGGCATCAGACTTATAATTTGAGTGTGTGAAATTGATTTTAAATGACTTGTTAATTGCAAAGAACTTATGGTTAATTTAATTTAAAAATTAAATTAAATGTCATATGTACATAATTATTTTTTAAAATTAAGAAAATATTAAACAAAGCCAATTAGTAAAAGAAAGATTAATATTTTTGTCAAACTATGTATTATTAGTTACATATCTTTTTATAATCTCAAACTAGTATTGAAAGCCTTAACATGTTTGTCAATTAATTTATTATTAGTTTTCAATTCTGTCAAGTTATTGTCAAGCATTCTAAGTAATTGCTAACTTAATTAGAAAGGAGGAAAAAATACAACACTGTCACATCATAGTCTAAAACAATTTTTTCACTATTGGTTACAATACATAGCTCTTTTGAATGTCAAAGGTACAAATTAGTGTTGAAAGCTTTTAACATGTTTTACTAAAACAGAATTTTAATATTCTTGAGAAAGTTCATAATTGTATCATAATGTAATGATAGCAAAACTTGAGTTATTTATTAGAAAGTTAATAGCAGTTAGATTACATGTAACTGTGGTTGATTCATATTGCAAGGAGATTTGTGTTTCGTAATTAAAACAAGTAGTAAATGCTTATAGTTACTTCTCGTTGGAAGTATTATTGTAAGTAGTTGCTTCTCTCCATGCACAAGGCAACAATATATTACGTCACTACCATGCACCTGCACATAAAGTTAAGACAGAAAAATTAAGTATGCTTAAATTGGACCATGGTATTAATCCTAACTTATTCTCAAATATTAGATGAACGAGACTTTTGATATAAATCATCACTTACTAAATCCATTTGAAATGCATAAATGGACAAAATATTCTCAGAGAACAAAAATTCAATCTATACTTAAGATTAATTCTCAAAACATATTATCTAAATAAGCTAAGTTTTAAGCCATATTGATGGTAAGATACGAGATCTTGTTATATTGAGGTCGTCTCCCACTCTGGTTTCTGTTGTTCTGGGAAGCTTGAGCATGTGGAGGCTGATGTTGTGGTTGATACTGAGACGATTGTTGTTGGTATTGGAGAGCAACAACATATGGGTAATATGGCATGGGAGGCATAGGAGCTTGCCATTGAGGGTGAACATTTGCCATGACAACATTGATCTCTCCTTCCGTCCTCTTGGCGAAGCTACCTTGAGGTTTCTTGGCTATTGCCTATTGATTAGCAGTGCCAACAATCTTCCCAGTTTTCAATATATTCGCTAATTGTCACAACGTCAGAGAAATTTAAGCACATACTACCAACCATTTTCTCTAAGTACAAACAATGAAGCGTGCCCATGAAAATATCAACCAATTATTTAGCGAACAACATAGGTCTAACGTGAGCAACCATTTCTCGCCATATTTGAGCGTACTCTTTATAGGTTTCGTTCATTCTCTGAATCTGATTTTGCAACTGCAGTCTTGTAAGAGCCATGTCCAAGTTGTATTTATACTGTTTCAAAAAGGCTTCAGACAAGTCTTTTCCAAGATAGGATCTTGTTGCGCTCGAGGCCAATATACTAGTCAAGAGATGCCTCATACATGCTATATTGAAAGCAATGAATAAGCAACGCGTCATTATCAATGTAGGAAGTCATCTTCCTGCAGTACATGGTGATGTGGCTTCTCAGACAGCTAAGCCCTTTGTATTTTTGTAGATATGACGCCTTTAACTTTGGAGGTAAGACCATGTTTGGTACAAGACATAACTCTTTCGCGTCCATACCATACGCGGAAAACCCGTCAATAGCCTTGATGCGATCATTTAACAACTGATATTCAGCATGCTTGGTTTCACTTCCACCAGGACCATTCTGATTGATAACCAGACCTTGCAGATAAGCTTGAGAATTAGGAAACTAAGCAGCTTGCGGTGTAGTTTGAGCAGGTTCTTGGGGATAAGTAGGTTAACGAAACATTTGAGTAGGATACATTGCACCAGAATTAACAGTCTGACCAGGTTGGACCCCATAGGGAGCATAGGGTGCCCAGGATAAGCAAACGGAGGTACAACAACAGAAGGTGCCCCAGGATGGCCAATAAGCATTCTAGATTGAAGGCCTTGGTACAAATATTGAGCAGTAGGCAGAACAGCTTGAGAAGTAGTTTCAATATGAATGTGAGGACCTCTGTATTCAGGCTCATTTTCAGTAGGTGCCTTATCAGTTACAACCACTCGAGTTTGTTGAGGTTGTTCCTTGTGATTGTCAACGTCCACTACTTGAAGAGATAGATGGGGAGGCATTCTGCATGGATGAACCGCGGTTGACATATATAACTGCGGTGAATTGTTAATATTATATGTGCTTTAATTAAATTGATGTTATTGGGTTTCGAACCCATGAACTATATATATCACAACAGTTATTAACTATAACCGTTGTGATAGGTAGCACACTACCTACTTTATCACTATGGTCAATCACCTATGGTGGAAAGCAACACATTTACAACCATATCCTACCTAACCACGACTGGTTAACCGTCATGGTATCCCTTTTACAATCATGGTGAAAAGGTCTTTACATAATAGTGGGTGATTCTATCTCCTTCTAACAGCCAAACACGTTTTTCTATTTGGATCCACCAAGCCTCCTCATTTTTTTGGATGTCATTTAGCACTTTCTCAACTTCAAAGATATCTTTGAAATTGTCTTGGATATGTACTTGTCTTCTAAGGCTTCAGGTATAAGGCTGAAAGGTCCATAGCTAGGGGACACCATATGGTTCCTGCTATAATTTTTTTCCGCTTTGTTGATGATTTTTCCCCTAAATTCTATAGATCTGATCCAAGGTCCGAAAGATTATTTAGCATTGGGTTCCAAGGATTTTTTTCTAGCTTGAGTGCATAAATCTTTTGAATGCCCAATGATACCACAGTTGAAACAAAATAAATGGATTTTCTCATATTTGAACTCCACCCATGTAGTACCATCTTTAACACCGTCGAGATACACTCCTAACTAAAGGGTCTTTCTAGAGTCAAATAGGATTTTTGTTTTAACAATTGTGGCCTTATTTGGGTAGCTATATAGTTCAGACTCCAAAACCTTTCCAAGCTTTACTCCGATTTTACACCTCATCTGTTTAGATCTGATTTTTCAGAGATATTCCCCAAATTGTGACCAAACTAAAGTCTAAGTCTTTGTAATTGCAGGATTCCATAGTCTTTGTAATTGCAGGATTGTCCGTGGAGATGTGTTTGAGCCCCAATTCTAATTCCACAACTTTTATACCTACTAGGTCACACCAAATTCCAGCTAGACCAAATTATAAGGATAGTTTATGAATAAGCTTTTGAGATAGGAACTTTCCAAGAACAAATATTTTAGTTCTTTATACGCTTCTTGCACATCCTTATCGTCCCAGACGCAAAAACCCGGGTCTTCAGCAGAATCTTGATTAGGAATGTTGGTATCTATGAACTGATGAGCACTTTTTTGTTGATAGTCTTGCTTGTTGATTTTTTCTCCTGTTGATATATTTGATGTAACATGCAGAACCGAAGAAGACAAATCAATGACTAGATCCCTGTAGGAGCTCAACCTTTTATCATTGTCCAACAGTCTTTTGTCGTCCATGGAGTCTGAATGCAGCACACCGAAAAAATAAGCAAAATCGAAAAGGAACCGAGTAAAACACCTGATAACGATCTAAAAACACAAACTTTGCAAAACTGGGTGCTCATAAGGGAATGATCAACCACTAGAGACAGAAATAGGAAACAGAAACACCAAGTTGACAGAGAAAGAAAAGATGGCGGAATTCTTGCAAATCGCAAAAAAAAAATCAAGAAAAAACTCAGGAGTAACCTGAAACAAAAAGAACACTCACTCTAAATTACAGAAATATAGAGGAGGAAATGAGAAATCAGCTTAAGAGAGATAACAGAAGTCGAGGACACGGAAGTACAAAACAAGAAAATAGATTCCACGATAAAAAATCAAATAAACTTTTCATAGTCAAAATTATTGACTTTATTCTTGATTTGCATATTTCTTGTATCCCATTGAAATTGCTCTATTCTAAGTCTTGTGCATGAGAGTTTGACACTAGTCACTTATTTTACAAATAACAATAGAAAAAACTAAAATTAAGTTTAGTGTTCTATAGATATATTGAAATACACAATTAACTTTATTATGATGAATTTTTATTATATAAATCTTAAATTTATATAATTCTGAATTAAAAACTAACTTTTTAAATTTTGTGAAATTTAATCGATAAGAGATAGATTTTTTATGGATTTTCCGTGCAAATAAAGGGAAATGAACAAAATTAATTAAAATTTAAAAAAAATTAAAATATAAATAGACATTAATTTTCATGTATTGGCGAGTAAGTTTATCAATGTTTGTTAAAGGAAAAGTAAAGCATTATTTATATGAGTGTCACAATTTATCGATAAATAGTGTAAAATATCTTGTATCAATTAAACTTATTTAAATATATTTATTAAATATTTTAATTTTAAATAAATAATTTAAAAAAAAAACAAAAGGATAAATTAAAATTATTCCGTTGTAAAAATATTTATTAATATTCAAAGACTTATTTTTTAAAGAGATTAATTATAATACACTGTCAGTGTAAAATATTTTACACAGTCGATTCATCACCATCACCCTTTTGTATTATTTTATAGAATTTTAAAATAAAAGTCAAACTTGTTTCAACATCCAACGGCTATGATTAACTGACGGTGTAAAAAATTTTTACACTGTCAGTGTATTTTAATTAAATCCTTTTTTAAATGACCTTTGCGCTTGTTTGTTACAATTTTTAAAACAAAATAAAAAATAAAAAATTCATTTTTTGTTTGTTATAAAATTTTAAGAAGTTTTAAATAAAATCAAATCAGAAGCTAGTTAGAACAACTTCTCATAAAGAAATTAAAGTTGCGATGACTCATTCATAATAAAATTTTAAATAATAATTAAAAAAAACAGATTGAATTTTTAAAGTTTTTTTAAGTATTAATGGTGTATCTCTAAATATCGGTACGATCAAATAAAATCTAATTATCGAATAAGATTTTATATTTAAAGTTGTGTTATATATTAGACATCTATCCATGAAACAATAAGTCTTATACTTATTCCTCATTTAGCTAGACATCTATCCTTGTGTCTTTGGGAACTTGAAATTCAAGTTAGTGAAGGCTATTTGACAAGTGCATTAAATGTGGAAAAAAAGAAGAACAAACGGCATAAAATGAAATTTTAAGGAAATTTTAATAGTGAAGACATTTAGGGATTTTTTTATCTAAATAACTCTAATTTAAAAAAAATCAAAATAACCAATTTTTCAGATTAATTATCAAAATTACTCCACTTTTAAAAGGAGACGTCAGCTGAATTGACGTCTGCTTCTAAATTTAGAGAGGAGACGCCAATTGGATTGGTTAGTGCACCTAGTGCTGTCAATCCAATTGGCGCATGTGTGTTAATTTTTAAAGGAGACGCCAATTGGTGTCAAACCTGTGTGTTTCGTATTTTTAAAAAAAAAATATTGTACATTTTAGATAAAGTTGAAATCAAAACAATTCATATTAATATTAATATTAATACGTGTTTACACAAAAAGACTAATGTCGATGACCGGGATCACTTAACCGATCTCCGATCCCACATCCCCTAGCTACCATAACTCGTGGCCCTAACCCACATTGATGATTCATCCCAGATGTTTGAGTATCTGAGGGCCCAGGAACATCACCACCAACTGCAGGAGATTGCCTGAGATATTTAGACAAATCAGCGTAGTCTTGTGTATGCATTGAAGGGCTACCGCCATAGCTGAGTTCATGACCCATGTCAGAGTAGTTGGGTTGTGTATGAGTTGTTGGAGGACGACCAAGATGATTGAAGGGAGACATTGGTGTGAATGACACGTCGAGGAATGGTTGAAATGATTGTTGTGGTGTTTGGTAGCCATATGATTGTTGAAGGTTTTGGTTTTGTGATGTTTGAGCTTCTTGGTTATAGTAAGAGGAGGGACGGTTGATGTTAAATGATCGCTGAGTGTTTTGGCTAAGACGGCTATGATAGGGTGATGTGTTGGGTGAATAGCGATGTTGGGTGTCTTGATGATGATCTACTTGTTGGTGGTGGTACGAGGTATGCTCTTAGTATTGTGGTTGGGTGTTTGGCATGTTAGGGTTGTAGGTTTGTGTGTTTGTGGATCGGAAATTTTGATGGATAGGGGGTTGTGAGTAACCGGTTTGACAATGTTGTCAAGGGTTAGATGTTGAACCTTCTAGTGTTTAAGTTTCCTAGTGTGGGTTGTATAGGTATATATCCTCGGCGATGAACTCAAATCCAACCGATCTGTACTAAACCATATAATTACGACTTGGTTTTTCTTCGGTTGGCATCACAGCGTTAGTTAAGACATGGTCTTGTCGGTGCTTCCATTTTCGACACACAGATCTGGCGAAGCTTTACCATGGGTTAAAGTTCCATTGGTCGTTAACTTTGCGTAAATGCCATTCTTCAAGGTTTGTCGGGGGATCTGGGATGTGTTGAAGCATATCGAACTGCAATTTAACACAATTACTTTTGTGCATATCCACAGTGGTGAATCTTATGATTGGTGTGCATGCAGTCCAAACAGTTACGTCTTCTTCATTGATTTCATGGTCATGATTCAAATTTAGATATGAACGCCAAATGAATTGAAATGTGAACATATATTAGATTATAAATTTGTTAGAAGAAATTAACAAATTATAACGAAATAATTAGTTTAATGGCAATACATCTGTCGGTCGAAGGTGATCCAAGAGATTGTGAAACTGGGTAATACAGTGTCTAGGACATCTGTTATAACTCATACCACGTGTCGACCATCTGCACCATAAAAGTAAAAATATTATTTAGAGATAATAATCGCTAAAGTAAGTAAATATAGTCCATTTTTAAAAACTTACTTTTGTGCGTACGGAAATGTGAATGGTTGTTGTTGACGGGCACTAGGAATGGTAGTCTGGACCAACCCCATGCTAGGAGCAAAACGTCACATCCAGAAAATGTAGATGTTTCTTTGTGTGCATTTTTACACAAAGAGCTATAAAGATAAGCCAAACAAGCAGACCCTCAATTATAATTTCTTATTTTATCTACATGTCTTAGTAAAGGTAAATACATAACATGCATACTAGAACCACTACCTTCGGGAAATAAAAATAAACCAATTAAAAGCATAATATAACACCTAGTTTTTATTATTCGAGCCTCTTCGGTAGAATTCTCATCTAACTATAAGCTGTTATGATATGCCTTAAAGCGTGAAAGGAGTATACCTTGATCTCTCGAGTTATCATCTAACAAGAATTCGCATAGTTGGTTTTACTATTTACCGCCTTACCTTCGATAGGCAGTCCCAATAACATATAGACATCTTTTAACGTCACGGTACATTCACCGGTTCAAAACCAGAATGTGTGTGTCTCGGGACGCCATCTTTCACATAATGCAAGAATACATTTAG
Organism: Lathyrus oleraceus; assembly: GCF_024323335.1. Taxonomy (NCBI): domain Eukaryota; kingdom Viridiplantae; phylum Streptophyta; class Magnoliopsida; order Fabales; family Fabaceae; genus Lathyrus; species Lathyrus oleraceus. The sequence continues at coordinate 342,325,009 of NC_066580.1, forward strand.
TATCAACCGACCAAGACATTATTTTGCTTACATGTCCAAAATCAGCGAGTTTGACATAAGGTTGAATAATCACGTCCATGTGAACAAATTTGTGGACACGAGTTCGAAACCTAGAAACATCCTAAAAAATGAAAAATAAAATAAGTTACTTTATAAAAAATAAACAACAAAATAAGTTACTTAAAAAAAAACAAATTAAGTTACTTTAGAAAAATAATACAAGAGTTAAATGCTTACATAAGTTGTTATGTTTTCAATTGTGCCTCTATACGATTCACCCATAGTGAGCAGAGACATCTTGTCGTAGTAAATATATGAAAGAATGGTTGTTGTAGTTGAAAGAGTGGTTGTTGCAGAGGAAGAAGTCATTGTTGGTGATGAAGAAGTGAAACTTGTATGAATATTTATAATGAGAGACATGCAAAGACATGCAAAAGTTTGGATGCATGGATAATTGGGCTTGATGTAGGCGTCAATTGGTTTGGCTTACACATGCAATCTTACAATGCAAGCGCTGAAGGTGAGAAAAACAAGAAAGGGGGGTTTGAATTGTTTTGGAAAATAAGTGCTTTTTCAAATAAAGACCACACAAGGAATTTATACTGGTTCGCTTATAACACAAAGCTACTCCAGTCCACCCGGCCAAGGTGATTTCGCCTTCAACAAGGACTTAATCCACTAATCTTGAAAGATTGTTTACAACCAACGTCTAAGAGAAGGATCTCTTAGTCCTCTCAAGTATACAGACTGTGCAGAGTCACTTGAGGAAATAAATCAATAGATAAAAAGACTATGTAATCTAGAGTGCTTCTAGGATAAAGCAAATATTACAACACTAAGAGCAAATGAAAGTTTCACGTTCTAAGCAAAAGCTTCGTGAAAGATTGAGAGAGAGAGAGAATGTTCAGTGTGTTCAGGTGTCTCTCAATGTTGTTTTCTGTCCTTTATATAGGGATGAAAGGACCGTTGAAAGTTGATGGCAGATAATTTGTCTTGAATAGGAATTAATGCCATAACTTCTGTTGTTTCTTGCCAAAACAACTTTGTCTCCTTGAATAACTTCTTTCCAATAATAGTTTCTTTCCATTTGAGATTGAAGTTGCCGTTACTCATTATGAATAAGGAAATCCAATATCAGAGTCTGTGTTATGCTGTTGGACTGAGATTCTGAGATGTTGCTTTAGAGCTTCTGATGGTTCTCATCTTTAGATGACTTTGAGACTTCTAGAATCTGATATATGGTTGATCAGAGTCAGAACTTCTAGAGCGTGCTGCTTCTTCAGACTCTTCTGATATCCTGATATGCTAATTTGCTCAGAGTCAGATCTTCTTAGAGAGCGCTTCTTCTTCAGATGCTTCGGATATTCTGATACTTTGTATCTGATAAGATTCTGTATCTGATGACATCATCAAATTTCTTTCTTCTTGTCTTAGAATCCTGCACATTTAGAAACTTTTCGTTAGAGTGCCATTTTTGGTTTCATCTTTTGTTATCATCAAAATCCTGGAATCTGTTGTAGAACAATTTTTGTTCTTACAATCTCCCCCTTTTTGATGATGACAAAACAAACTCAAATGATAGATGAAATATATAAAGAATAGAGTTTATCAGATTTAGATAAGAAAGCGCTCCCCCTGAGATAGGCTAGGGAGTTCAGAAGTTCTTACCAGAGCTTCTAAGAATATAAGTTTATTGTTTCCTTCTGCAATTTTCTAAAGTCCAGGTTAGATGAATTTATTTTGAGAGAAAAGTATATTTGCAGAGTGCTTGAGGACTTAGGCAATTTTTCATCAGAGCTATTTGATTTCTCCCCCTTTTTGTCAGAATCAAAAAGACTTAAACAATATAAAAAGCAACAAGAAAGGCATATATATTCAGATAGAGGCAAAGAAAACATCAGATACAGAGAAAAAATAAGCAACAAAAAAATCCTAAGTGCCTAAGGGTTGGGAGGCGGAGGCATTCTCTGAAGCAGTTGGTGCAGCATGTTCTGAATGTTGGCGTTGACAGTGTCCTGTTGGTCCAGTCTGGCCCTAACTTCCTTTTGCTCCTTCTGCAGTTCTTCCAGAGTCCTGACAACCAGGGGGGCAAAGGTAGAGGACTCCCCCTGAGTCAGAGCACTCTATTCTTCAGTAGCTCTGGCTTCAGCTTCTGTATCAGCCTTTGCTTCAGCTTCAGCAGCAGCAGCAGCAGCGTCAGCTAGAGCTTTGGCCTCAGCTTCCTTGGCTCTTTGGATTTTTGCTAGTCTTGCTCTTTCTTCTTCTTGCCTCCTGGCTTCTTCTTCATCTTCTTTTGCCAGGCGCTCCTGTAGTCGTACCTCAGCATCTCTGATGAAGTCGTTTCTGACTTGCTCAGAGATGTGCTTCAGTTTGAAAGCCTCAGAAGTCATCCAGCCAATGACTCTGTTCCAGTGTGTCCTTACGGAGGATGGATCATCACTGATGCCAGAGTTTATGGTCAGAGACTTGACCTTTTATACTGAAGCCCCTACGAACAACATAATGGCTTCCTCTAGGGTAGGCAGGGAATGTTCAGGTTCAGATGTTTGAGGTGGAGAGTTTGGAGGGCTTAGGTTTAGTGGTTGAGGTTCAGGTTCAACGGAAGTGTTTGGAGGGGTGATGTCGGAGGGTTGAGCTTCAGAAGGGATGTTGGTTGGTTGTTCTAGGGGTGGTGAAGTTACTTCGGTTCAGGTGGCGGTTGTTGTGGTTATTGTGGTTGTTGTGAGTAATGGTTTAGAGAATAGAGGTGGGCTAGAGTGGGAGAAGCGGGGTCAGAAGGTTCTGGGTCGGAGGAGAGGATAAGGTAGGGGTGATTCTGGGGCTGAAGATGAGGAGGTGGTTTGATTGAATTCTTCAGCTTCGGATAGTGGTAAGGATGTATTGGCGAGATTGAATTTAGGTAGAGGTTGTGAGGTTCTGGTTGTAGAGGGAGGGGTTTCAGATGATGTGTAGATGGGTGTTGGTAGAGGAGTAGAGGAAGCCAAAAGTGGTTCAGAGGGAATAGTAGGGGCAGACTTACCAGAAGTTTCTTGCAGAGGCGCTGAAGGTCTTGATCCAGATGCTTCGCCTAGTTTTGCTCTCTTTGCTCTTGAGGACTTCTCAGATGGACCTCTTTTGAACTTCACGAACTCTGGTTCTGCGTCTGGCAAATCGCTTAGCTTGAAGTCAGAGATGTCCACTCCTTCATCCTTTAGGCACTGAAGATAGTGGAGAATAGCTTCTACGGGTTCACTCTTGTAGAACCTTGCGAGACCATTCGGCATCTCCCTCTGATCCTTTAGGGCTTCCCAAGAAGTATCCAGAGTTGGTTTAACTAGAATCTTCTTCAGAATCCCCATGCTTTTCAGATTCTTTGAGTTCAGAGGCCTTCCAGTTTCTATTGCCATATCTTCCATGAGCTTGTGTTTCTCCAGATGGTCTACGAGCCCATTTTCTATTAGTACGTCAGAGAGAAGTCTTCCCAGAGAGATGTAGGCTTTGGGTTTCATGTTGTTTCTGGTCTCCCGTACAGAGTCTCTGAGATACTTGAAGAGTAGTGCTGGGAGGCAGAGCTTCAAACCCTTGTGAATGCAATACAGAATACACTTCTGATCTGTATTGATGTAGTCTGAGGAGTTTAATGCTGGGCGGTGATGAATGGTACCCAGAATGATCTTGAGCCATACCCGGAGGTTCTGATGAAGTTCTTTGTTCTTTTATGGATTGCCTTCTGTGTTGAGTTTGAAGATAGTGGGGTTGATTTCCTGAGCAATGTACTTTGACCTAGGGTTGATGTCGTAGATCCTTCTTCCTCCAGCTTTCTCCATGTTCAGCAATGAGGCAATTGACTTTTCAGTAATCACTATTTTGACCCCCAATACATAAGAGACTATGAAGTGGTCGTCAGCGTCAGCAAATCTCCAGAATTCTTTGATGAGGTTTGGGTAAACAGGGCCATTGAGTCGTTGAAAGTAGTTTTCCCAACCTTGGTTGCGGAGTTCTTCAGTTAGGTCTACTCCATTCCTCTTCATGTTGTTGAAATCCACAAGTGATTCACACAACACGTCCAGTTTATCAAAAGGGGTTGCAAGGTTGATATGTGGCTCACGGTCAAGAATATGAGGCTCCTTGTAAACTGGTGTTATAGTTACGCCTGTAACTGTTGGAGTTGGAGTGCTTGAGCTTTGAACTGTGTTGCTGGAGTCCATTTGTTGAGCGTAGTTGAATACTGATTGTTGTTGGGAATCCATTGTTGAAGAAGATGAACTGCTTGCAGAAATGCCTGAGAGAGCTTGGTTGAGAAGGTGAGTGAGAGTGAAGTGTGTGTGAAGTGTGAGAGGAGTGTTTAAATACCCTAAACAAAACGCATGCAAAACGACATACAAATCAGCGTTAGCACAAAAACCAAGTTAGCACGCTTAGAGGGAGAAATGATTAAGGCTCATTAATGAATGTCTAATCCCAACAGTATGCACACTGCTCGAGGAGATCTCAAACGTCTGCCCTTTGAATTTCTTCTGGACAGCTGTCTAGAAGTTCCAAGGTTAGACGCAATTCACTACACGTGTTTGCTTTATCTGATCTTCAGGAATACCAAACGAATGGTTCCTGGAGATTTCTAACTCAGATATCTTCTTAACTTGGTAGAAGTATCAGAGTCAGAGGCAGAAGCTCATTTGTTTATGTCAGAGTCTTATTTTACATCTTCAGAGGCACAATTTATTCAGGGCAATTTTGAATGTTCAGATTTTCTAAGATAAAAAGAAATCTATCTTCAGCTAAAGGCTTAGTAAAGATATCTGCCCATTGATGATCTGTATCAATGAACTTTAATGTTACTATCCCTTTCTGAACATAGTCTCTGATAAAATGATGTTTTATTTCAATGTGCTTAGCTCTGGAGTGTAAAATGGGATTCTTACTTAAACAAATGGCAGCAGTATTATCACAGAAGATAGGAATGTTACTCTCAAAGATTTGCAGATCTTCTAACTAATTCTTCATCCAGAGCATCTGAGTTGTGCACAGTGATGCTGAGATGTATTCTGCTTCTGCAGTTGATAGAGCGATAGTTGACTGTCTTTTGCTGGCCCAGGATATCAGATTGTTTCCTAGGAGCTGACAGTTTCCAGATGTGCTCTTTCGTTCCAATCTATCTCCTGCATAATCTGCATCACAGTAACCCGAAAGTCTATACTCTGATGTTTTCTCATACATCAGGCCCAGGTTAGGAGTTCCTTTCAGATATTTGAGAATTCTCTTAACTGCTATTAAGTGAGTTTCTCTAGGATCTGATTGGAATCTGGCACAGAGACAGACACTAAAGAGAATATCAGGTCGAGTAGCAGTCAGATAGAGAAGGGAGCCTATCATACCACGATAGAGCTTCTGACAAACCTTTTTACTGACTTCTTCCTTTTCAAGAATGCATGTTGGATGCATGGGAGTCTTTGCAGCGTTGCATTCAGCCATGTCAAATTTCTTCAGAACATCTTTTATATATTTTCTTTGATGAACGTACGTGACTTCTAAAGCTTGGTTAATTTGAATTCCTAAAAAGAACTTTAGTTCTTGCATTAAGCTCATTTCAAATTCTGCCTGCATTAACTCAGAGAATTCTTGACAAACAAAGGCGTTAGCAGAACCAAAAATAATATCATCAACATATATCTGACATATCATGAGATCATTGTTAAGGTTCTTACAAAAGAGTGTGGAGTCAACTTTCCCTCTGATAAAATTGTGTTCCAGAAGAAAGTTACTTAAACGTTCATACCAAGCTCTGGGAGCTTGTTTAAGTCCATATAAAGATTTTTTAAGTTTAAAAAAATGTTCTAGAAAATTTGGATTTTCAAAATCTGGAGGTTGGTTGACATACACTTCTTCTGATATATAACCATTAAGGAATGCGCTCTTGACATCCACTTGATATAATTTAATAGAATGATTAATGGCAAAAGATACAAGAAGACGAATAGATTCTAACCTTGCGACTGGAGCAAAGGTTTCATTGTAGTCAATACCTTCTTGTTGACTGTAACCTTGAGCTACCAGTCGAGCTTTGTTTCTGACGACTTCTCCTTTCTCATTCAACTTGTTTCTGAATACCCATCTGGTTCCAATAACGTGAGTGCCTCTGGGTTTGGGAACAAGATCCCAGACATCATTCTTTGTGAATTTATCTAATTCTTCTTGCATGGCTTGAACCCAGTCGTTATCTTGAAGTGCTTCATCACAGGACGTAGGCTCGATCAGAGACACTAGTCCCAGAGGAGTCTCTTCAGAGGTCCTGAAGGTAGATCTGGTTCTGACAGGTTCATCCTTGTTGCCCAGAATCAATTCTTCAGATACATTGATGCGACTTTTAGCTTTCTTTGGGATTACTGGGGAATTAATTTCCTCAGGGTTCTGAGTGGCAGTTGCTTCTGGAGTTTTATCAGATCCTGCAAGAGTGATTTCTAAATCTGCAAAATTTTCAACTAGCTTTGACTTTTCAGGGTCAAGCTTATCGTCAAATCTGACATGAATTGATTCTTCCACAATTTTGGTTTCTGTGTTGTATACTCTGTAGCCTTTAGAGCGTTCTGAGTATCCCAACATAATACCTTTCTGTGCTTTGGAATCAAACTTGTTCAGATGTTCTTTAGTGTTTAAAATAAAGCAAGAACATCCAAATGGATGAAAATATGAAATGTTTGGTTTTCTTCCTTTACACAGTTCATAGGGAGTCTTTCCCAGAATAGGTTCTATGGAGATTCTATTCTGAATATAACACGCTGTATTTACAGCTTCTGCCCAAAAGTGCTTAGCCACATTAGTTTCGTTGATCATAGTTCTGGCCATCTCTTGGAGTGTCCTATTTTTCCTCTCTACAACTCCATTTTGTTATGGAGTTCTAAGGCAGGAGAAATCATGGGATATTCCATTAGAGTCAAATAATTCCTCAAAGGATTTATTTTCGAATTCTCCACCATGATCACTTCTGACTCTGATAATTTTAGAGTCAAATTCTTTTTGCACTTTGGAGCAGAAACTAGTGAATACAGAGTGAGACTCACTCTTGTGTTTAAGGAATTTCACCCATGTCCAGCGACTAAAATCATCAACAATGACTAGTCCATACTTATTTCCATTGACTGATGCTGTTTTCACAAGACCAAATAAATCAATGTGAAGAAGTTCCAGAGGCTTAGAGGTAGTAACAATAGTTTTCTTTTTGAAGGATGTTTTTGAAAATTTTCCTTTCTGACATGCTTCACATAGAGCATCTGAAGAGAACTTCAGTTTAGGTAGACCTCTGACTAACTCGAGTTTATTTAGCTGAGATAGTTTTCTCATGCTAATGTGGCCCAAGCGTCTATGCCATACCCATTGCTCTTCGTGAACAGACATCAGGCATTTTACATTTTGTTCTTTTAAATCAGAAAGATTAATTTTATAAATATTGTTTTTCCTCTTGCCTGTGAATAAGACAGAGCCATTGTTTTGATTTATGGCTTTACATGTTTTTTGATTAAAGATTACATCATAACCGTTATCACTTAATTGACTTATGGATTACAAATTATGCATTAATCCTTCTACGTAAAGGACATCAGATATAGAGGGAAGAGTACCATTACCAATAGTTCCGGAGCCTCTGATCCTTCCTTTCTGATCTCCTCCGAAGCCTACGAATCCAGCATCTTTAAGTTCCAGGCTTTGGAACATAGACTTTCTTCCCGTCATGTGTCACGAGCATCCAGAGTCCAGGTACCATGACTGGTGTTTGAACTTTGCCGCATAGGATATCTGCAACATAAACAATCTTATCTTTTGGTACCCAGAGTCTCTTGGGTCCTTTCTGATTAGTTTTCCCAGAGTTTCTTATAACTTTGGGTTTTCTAGCATTTTCAAATTTTTGTTCTTGTGTGTGTGTATAGTGATATGAAAATGGAGATTTAAGTTGGTCACTAGTAGAAGTTTTATCTTCCTTAGGATCATACCCAATTCCCTTTTTATTGTTCTGACTGACTCCATAAATCATGGATGCCATTACACTCCTTCCTATCCCATTTTTCAGAAATTCTTGAAAGGCTTCTTCATATTTATAAATTATCGTATTTGATGTCTGTGGAGCTTGAGATAACGCTTCTTCCAGTTCTAAACGATTTTTATTTGCTGCATCTCTTTGTAATATTAAAGATCTGATTTCATCTTCTCGTTTTAGAATTGTCATCTCAAGTTTGCCACATTCTTCAAATGTTTCTTCAAGACAGCCTTTTATATTTTTAAATTTTTGTTTTAATTTCTGATATGAGCTAAGAGTTTCTGACAAGCATGATTCTAGATCAGATCGAGAGAGTTCAGAAAATACCTCTTCAGATTCTTCATCTGAACTGTTCCTGGATGTGGTAGCCATGAATGCCACATTGGCCTGTTCATCAGAGTCAGATTCTGACGAGTCAGATTCACTATCATCCCAGGTAGCCATTAATCCTTTCTTTGTCCTGAAAGTATTTTTCTTGAAACTTTCTTTTCTGGAATTGTCTTTCTTTAGCTTGGGGCATTCATTCCTGTAGTGACCTGTTTCTTTACATTCATAACAAGTAATATCTTTGTTATTTTTACCTTTTGAAGTTGATTCTGATCGATCCCCTCTGGGTCTTGGTCTTCTGAAGTTGTTGTTCCTCTTTTTCCAGAGTTTTTTAACTCTTCTGGTCAGGAGGGACAATTCTTCTTCATCATCAGAATCTTCCGGTTCAGAGTCATCAGCATCTTCTGTTTCAGCCTGGAATGCTTTGGTTCTGTCAGATTTGCGTCTTTCAGATCTGGACTTTAATGCTACAGACTTGTTCTTCTTCTGAGGTTCATCTTCCTCAAGTTCTATCTTATGGCTTCTGAGGGAACTGACAAGCTCTTCAAGGCTGATATTGTTCAGATCCTTAGACAGCTTCAGAGCAGTGACCATGGGTCTCCACTTCTTTGGCAAGCTTCTGACTATCTTTTTGACATGGTCTGCAGTTGTGTACCCTTTGTCTAGAACTTTGAGACCTGCAATAAGAGTTTGGAATCTAGAGAACATTACCTCTATGGCTTCGTCATCCTCCATTTTGAAAGCTTCATATTTCTGGATAAGCGCCAGAGCCTTTGTCTCTTTCACCTGAGAGTTTCCTTCATGAGTCATCCTCAGAGAGTCAAGTATTTCTTTGGCTGTTTCTCTGTTGGTGATCTTTTCATACTCGTTGTAAGATATAGCATTGAGAAGTATGGTTCTGGCCTTGTGATGATTTTTGAAAACACGCTTCTGATCATCTGACATCTTGCTTCTGGGAATTTCAACTCCATCCTCTATGACAGGAGGTTTGTATCCATCTGTGACAATGTCCCAGAGATCAGCATCATAGCCTAGAAAGAAGCTCTCAATCGTATCTTTCCAGTAGTCGAATTTTTCTCCATCAAAGACAGGAGGATTAGCAATGTAACTATCTCTTTCATTTGTGTGGGCCATGGTTTTTTCTCGTTCTGGATCTCTCTACACTGTTAAGTGTTTGATTAGAAAATCAATAACAGAGCCGAAGCTCTGATACCAATTAAAGGTGAGAAAAACAAGAAAGGGGGTTTGAATTGTTTTGGAATATAAGCGCTTTTTCAAATAAAGACCACACAAGGAATTTATACTGGTTCGCTTATAACACAAAGCTACTCCAGTCCACCCGGCCAAGGTGATTTCGCCTTCAACAAGGACTTAATCCACTAATCTTGAAAGATTGTTTACAACCAACGTCTAAGAGAAGGATCTCTTAGTCCTCTCAAGTATACAGACTGCGCAGAGTCACTTGAGGAAATAAATCAATAGATAAAAAGACTATGTAATCTAGAGTGCTTCTAGGATAAATCAAATATTACAACAGTAAGAGCAAATGAAAGTTTCACGTTCTAAGCAAAAGCTTCGTGAAAGATTGAGAGAGAGAGAGAATGTTCAGTGTGTTCAGGTGTCTCTCAATGTTGTTTTCTGTCCTTTATATAGGGATGAAAGGACCGTTGAAAGTTGATGGCAGATAATTTGTCTTGAATAGGAATTAATGCCATAACTTCTGTTGTTTCTTGCCAAAACAACTTTGTCTCCTTGAATAACTTCTTTCCAATAATAGTTTCTTTCCATTTGAGATTGAAGTTATCGTTACTCATTCGGAATAAGGAAATCCAATATCAGAGTCTGTGTTATGCTGTTGGACTGAGATTCTGAGATGTTGCTTTAGAGCTTCTGATGGTTCTCATCTTTAGATGACTTTGAGACTTCTGGAATCTGATATATGGTTGATCAGAGTCAGAACTTCTAGAGCGTGCTGCTTCTTCAGACTCTTCTGATATCCTGATATGCTAATTTGCTCAGAGTCAGATCTTCTTAGAGAGCGCTTCTTCTTCAGATGCTTCGGATATTCTGATACTTTGTATCTGATAAGATTCTGTATCTGATGACGTCATCAGATTTCTTTCTTCTTGTCTTAGAATCCTGCACATTTAGAAACTTTTCGTTAGAGTGCCATTTTTGGTTTCATCTTTTGTTATCATTAAAATCCTGGAATCTGTTGTAGAACAATTTTTGTTCTTACAAGCGCCATATGGATTGTCGCCTCCTAGGCTTGCATGCATGCATGGTCTTCACATAGGGTGCAGGCTGCATGGCTATCTACATGCAGAATTTCGAGGTCTTTAAGGTGCCACATGGACTGGCGCCCATGTACTAATGTTACATGCAGACGCCAATAGGACTGACGCTAGGGTTTGCATGCATGCCATGTCACATGGATATTTAAGTGTCTTACCATTTCATCCTACAATCAACATAAATTCATCTGCACCAAAAATTTACTTTCCATCTGCACCCAAATATTACAATGTCATCTCCATCCAAATATATTATAAATGCTCACTACATGGGTGAGACATATGAGTCTGATGTATACATGTTTTCTTTTTGAAACACCGATACTATCCGCTTTACGATCAAGAGAAATTCAAATTTCTTGCATTTGAAAAAATGAATTGAATCTTGCATAGGATCTGGTCTTGCGTCACAAATCACGTATCAAAATCCATTTTATTTCGAGAATAGTCAATGTAAATTTGACTCGCTAAAGGTACGAGACGATGAAGATGTTGAATATATCTTTGTTAGTCACAGAAATTCTGGTTGCAACTCTATTGAGTTATATATTACTCTTCAACCAAGTATACTGTCTCAGCAATCTCAGATAACTAATAAAGTTGAATCTGATGAATTTGATTCAGAAAACTCAGATGAAGCCGACCTAGAAGTAGAAGCAGAAGTCAATGTCATTGATGAAGAAGAAGAGAGACTGAGACACAGGTCGATCTTATGTTGAATAACAACATTGAAGTTGACGATCATCCAACGTCATTACCTCCAAGTCATGTATTTAATCCTCCTCAACATATGACAAACATGGATTTGCATGACGATAAAATATCCAACAGTGTTTTTATAACCTGTATCCACGATCAGAGGGTGAGTTAAAAGTGGGAGACATGTTCCGCACTAAAGAGGAATATGTGCGAGCTATCAAAAAATTTCACATGAATAACTCCCTTAATTTCACCGTGAAACACACTGATTTGAGAAGGTATGTCATCGAATGTCGTAACATCCTTTGCAAGTTTCGGTTGGCTGCATCTCACAAGAAGAGAAGCGACGCTTGGGAGATAGCTTCTATAGACCCACCTCACAGTTGCATTGTAACTAATGTTGTACAAGATCACCGTAAATTAAGTGTTGCATTGATATGTCAAAACATTTTGCCGCTTGTTAACAAAGACCCATCAGGGAAGGTGAGTATAATAATATCTAATATCAGAACAAGATATAATTATACTCCATCTTACAAGAAAGCGTGGATTGCAAGGACAAAGGTTGTTGAACATATATTCAACAACTGGGAGGATTCATACAAAGAATTGTCATGGTTTTTATGGGCACTTAAAACATACGCACCAGGAACTATTGCAATTATGGAGAGACTGCCAGCATTTACGCCAGATGGAACTTGTGTTGCTGGAAATAGAATCTTTCACCACCTCTTTTGGGCATTTGAACCGTGCATCAAAGATTTTGCATTCTGCAAATCTATTATTCAAATTGATGGAACATGGTTATACGGAAAATGGAAGGGTACTTTGCTTATGGATGTTGCACAAGATGACAACAATAATGTCTTTCCCATTGCCTTTGCTCTGGTTGAAGGTGAAACCGTTGGTGGTTGAGATTTCTTCCTTCGACATCTCAGAACACATGTCGCTCCACAAGCCAATCTTTGTTTGGTTTCAGATAGACATGCTGCCATTGAGAGTGCTTACAATAACCATGATAACGAATGACATGATCCTCCTTCTACCCATGTCTATTGCATTAGACATATCACACAAAACTTCATGCGTGCAATCAAAGACATAAACTTTCGCAAAAAAGTGGTGAATGCAGGGTATGCTCTAACTCAACCGTCATTTCAACATTATCATGATGAAATTAGATTGTCTAATGTAGATGCAAGAAGATGGGTGGATAACATATCAGTAGAGTAGTGGACAATGGCATTTGATAGAGGTTGTCGATTGGGCCACATGACAATAAACCTCGTGGAATGCATGAACGACGCATTCAAAGGCATTGGAAATCTACCAATAACCGTTTTGGTCAGAACAACCTATATTAGGTTGGCATCTAGATTCGCAACCAGAGGTGAAAGATGGTGTGCAGTGTTAGTGTCAGATCAAATATTCAGTGAATGTTGTATGAAAGTGATGAAAGAGGAAAGTATCAAAGCTAGCACACACACAGTTACAGTCTTTGACCGTCGTAGGCAAAATTTCAGTGTACAGGAAACGATGGATCTCAATAAGGGGATGCCAAATTTATCCTATGCTGTCAAACTAAACAGAAGTCGGTGCGACTGTGGAAAGTTCTAGACCTTCCGTATTCCTTGCTCCCATGCCATTGTGGCATGCGTGCATACTCACCAAGATGCTTATATCCATCTATCTGATGTTCACAAGGCCATTACCATTATGAATGTGTATAAAAAAGCTTCTCAGTACTACCAATGGGGGAATACTAGCCTCCATATGAAGGTGACATAGTTTGGCACAACAATGAGATGCGAAGAAAGAAAAAAGGACGGTCAAACAATACACGTATTAGAACAGAAATGGATACGACTGATAAAATGATAAGATTATGTAGTATATGTCATCAACCCGGACACAATAAGAACAAATGTCCCAATCTAGGAGCAACATCTGCATCATAATTTAGTAGCTCCTTTCAATTTTTGTAACCTTGATTTTTTATATATCATTATCTTTTTGTTACAACAAGGTTAATAACTAACATCACTACAACATAAGAAAAGTTAAAACAGAACATTTTTAACTGATTACAATAATCAAACTTATGTCATCTCGTCCAAACATCATTTCCCTAGCATCCTTATCAGTTTTTACTCGCATCCAACCAAATATATTATCGAATCTCTCAATACTTCTTATTTTTTCTCCTTCTGATATTTTTCCATCTAACCAACGAACCAACTCCCTCTTCAGTTGATCGAAACTACAAATGTTCCAGAAGAGCATCAACATCGGAGGCTTGTCTCTCGAATAAATCACTTTTCCATAGCGGCGGCGAACACCAAACATGTTTGCAATATGACGAAATGAGATGTGGAAAAATGAATCAGACAACACCTCTATTTATGAAGAAAAAAAATTGTACATTACACTGAAGCGCCAAACCAATTGGCGCCTCCTCTCAATTAGTGTACCTGGGCACCAATTGGATTGGCAGCACCATGTGCCGTAGCCAATCCAATTGGCGCCCCCTCTTAAAAATTAAGGATAAACGTCAATTGGTCTGGCGCCCATGCCTTAAGTATTTTTTTTTTTGAAATTGGGGTAGATTGAGATTTTTTTTTAAATTGAATTATTTTAGAATTTTTTTTAAAATATGGGATATTTTAGTAAAAAATTTACATTTAGGCCCCATTCGAATATTTTTCTACCCTTGTGTGGAAATTTAATTTGTATCCCAATTAATTCAATCACTCAATCAATAAGAAGATGGATGAAGATATACATAGATTTTTCTCCTTGCCTAAAGTGAAATCAAAATCAAAATTAGAAAAACAATTAAGTAACTGATGAAACCCTAAAGCCAACTTCGGGTTGAAATAACTTATAGGCCCCATTCGAATATTTTCCTCCAATTTAGGGTTTGAAACAAATATATTTGACTTAATTTACCAATAACTATTTTTTATATTTTTATTAAAATATGAAGAAAAAAATTTTATTTATAAAATAATGTACAAAAATATAAAATTAATTTTTAGTTTTAATCTTATTTCTTAGCTTAGTGGAGGGAAATGAATTTTCTAAGGTTCAAAAGAGATCATTATTTATGTTCAAAGCTTAGTTTAATAAAATTTGAATTTATACACTTTTTATTATTAATAAATAATTAAATTGTTTAACTAATATTTAAGTTCAAATGTAATCGTTATCACCTAAACAATTAATATAATTAATATACATTTTTAAGCATTAGGTTTATTACAATATAATAGTAATAGTCACAATCCTTTTAAAATGAAATCATTCTCCTGATAAGAGGGTGTTTGTTTTAAGTCTAAGAACTATATCTTTGAAAATAAATGACTATGAATTAATTAAAACCGTGTTTGTTAAAAATTTAGAAAAATCTATTTATAGGATAAAATCAAAGTAGATATATAAAATTTGTTAGATAAAAATAACTGGGTGTGGAACTTGGCCTTTAAAAAAGGCTAAATTATTTTGCTAAAGTTAAAAAGTAAAATTATTAAAAAGTTATGTAAAATATTTCATGGATAAAATAAAAGTATATATGCATAGTTTGTTGAGATATTTATTGTAGGTCAAAAATAGTTTGGTAAAAGGAAAACTAAGAAATATTGAGTGACTCGTGTACATTACAAATAAAATATAAATTATTATTTTTAAATTAAAAATAACATGTTTTTTTTTCTAAAAGTGAGCTGAAATAAAATTATAAATTTCATTAAATTTAAAATTAAAAAAATAAGCAAAATATTAATTAGATAAGATGAAAGTAAATATTAGTTTGTTGAGATATTTTAGAAAATAAAAATAAAATCAACATTATCTTTATTACTTAAACTAATTGATTTGATTTACACCATGATTTAAGTCGATCTATTATTAATCATTAATTATTTTTATATCAACCAAGATATTATATCTTGTGTTATATCTCTATATAAATCAAGATTCTTTTAGTTTGAAGTTGTAGAATTTTATAAACAAAGAAACTTTCTTCTCTTTTCAAATTCGACTTGCAATGTCTCGAAACAATGTGTTTGAAAATTCACCAGAACTCTTGCCCTCACCTTATGATGAAATTGGTATGTAGTGTTTAGTCACTTTGGTTTTCTATGTTTAATTCATTATTGTCATTTGTTTAATAAAATTATTTATGTTTTCACACAGATCATTATTTATGTACAAAAATAATAAAACAATGAATATTTTTATATTGTTGTAAAAAGATTGAACAGTAATTAAAAACTACTTTTCTAAATGATGTTAAGTCTTGTTTGTTATAAAAAAATTAAAAATAAGTTTTTAAAAGATTTCAAATTTTTGTTATTTATAATTTTTTTTTAAGTATGAAATAGAAAGTTTGTTACAATTAATATCTTTTGAGATAACTTATTAGTTAGATACTAAAATTAAAAACGAGTAAAATAAAACAAAATAAATAAGATTGAATATTTAAAATTGTGTTATTAATGATATATCTCCCTAAAATCAAGACTTCACATTTACAGTATCCTACACAAACCCTTGTTCTTCCTTAACAACATCCATGTCCGACAACACCAAACCTTCTTCCTCAACAACACCCAACACTAACCCTTCGAACACACAACCTCGGAAAAGACTTATCATCAAGCTCAGTTATCCTCCTGGTTCAAGAAAACGTGATTCAGATTCTTGTGCCACAGATGAAAACAAGAGAAGGAAGATTCAAGATTCTGTAAAACCAACCATATCCTGTTATTGGGTTGATTCAAATTATCAAACCAAATCAACAGCTTTGTCTCAACCAAAAAATAATGGCAATGTTGTTGAAAACAAGAAGATCATCAAGAACCAAGTTTCCAACACAATACCTTTGTCTCAACCAAAGGATAATGACAATGTTGTTGAAGACAAGAAGATGATCAAGAACCAACTTTCCAAAACAACACCTTTGTCTCAACCAAAGGATAACATGAAGGATTCTGTGACAAGAGGTGAAGAATGTGGGTTGAAGAAAGCGATGGAGTGTGTTAAGAGGAGGCAATGTTGGTTGATATTGAAGAGGATGTTGGTGGACAGAGATGGTTGGGATTTGAAAGATCCTCCAAAAATAGCAAAGTTTAATAAGTGTAAGATAAAGGCAATAGGTTTGAAGGAAATAGAGAGAAAAATGAGGTTGTATGCAACAGAGGATGAGTTTGCTAGCGACATGAGGCTTGTGTTCTCTAATGCAATGATAACGTATCCTCCAAGGAATCATATTTACCAAATTGCAAAAAAGTTTAGTGACACTTTTGAACACAAATGGAAGTCATTGAAGAATATGTGGGAACTTGAGGATACAAAAAGAAGCAACACTCACAAGAGATACTAAAGAGTGCAACATGATGTATTCTTATAGAAACTGTTCTCAAGTTATAAACTGTTAGCACCAATGTGTTTTCAAATCTGTCAAGTTATTGTCAATCAATATGTAGTATATATGGTCAATTAGTCTTTTATGTAAATTCTACATAACCTTACAGTGAAATCAAGATACTTTATTCATTGTTTAGAAACTGTATCATTGATGTAATTGCTAAATGAGGAACATTAATATAACTCAATCACATTAGTCTTACACAATTTCAATATTGGTTACATATCTTTTTATAATCTCAAACTAGTATTGAAAGCCTTAACATGTTTTATTAAAACAGAAATTTCCTTGCAAGAGAATTATTTTCTTCCTTTTTTTTTCTTTTATGATTGTGACAAGTATCAAAGGGATCCTTCTCTTAATAGTTTCCATCAGAATAAAATTTAAATAATTAATGTATTTAAAGCTAATTTTAAAGTAAATACTTCAATTTTAAAAAATATTATTGAAGTAGTTATCAGAGGGAAAGAGCCAAGCTAGTAGCTACTTAAAATAGTCCCTAGTCACATTTCAAAGAATTAGGTTATACCTAAATTTAATTTAAGTTTACTTATAAAATCAAACTAATCACAAATTAATAAATTTAATGAAAATCAAATAATCAACAAAAAAGAAATATTACAAATTGATGTTTGGTTTCCCTAGTCTCAAACTTTTAGATATAGTCTTATTTCCAACATTTTTTACTTTTTTATATACATTTAAAGATTATATAAAAATGGTAAATGTATATAGTAGTAATTTGAAAAGAGATTTACATTTAGAGACAAACTTTTTATCAAATAAGTGCTTATATTTAAAACAGAAAGAAAGAGAAAGAGATATGTTTGGTGTCACAGTTGGTTTTGTCAAAATTATGAGAACACGTGCTAGTTTTATAAAACATACAACTTTTGTAAAATTAACTACTCATCAAAATTAAGTTAAATTTATAGAGAATCCACCGAACTTTTTTATAAGCAACGCTGTATTAAAAGAGAAACACAAATGGTACTTCAACCTATCATTAATATCAAATATGTAATTCTTTGTATTTGTAAATGCTAGTTTGAATGTAGTCAAATAGAGTTTCTAATAGTTGGATATGATGGATTTGACATTGAGATAAATACACGAACTAGGTGTTATTTGGTTATTTAGAGAAGTAAGCAATCTCAGAGAGGTATCCAATTGTCGTAAGGGTGAAGAAAAGTTGAATAAATTTTTTAGTTGAAAGCAAAGAGAAATTCTGCAAAATTTGATTCATCTTCTTCCCTTTTTTTCTAAAATCCTAATTTCTCTTTTGTTCCTCAATTCACTTTCACATATTTCTTTTCTTCTCAAATCATTGTGCACGTGAATCATCATGCAACCAAGGAGTGGCTGAATCACTCGAGTGAAGAGTGGGGAACAAGAATCGTGAATCAATCAAGGAAAGTGATTAAATCTCATTTTGTAAAGAGGGATTTCCAACATCTTATATCTAGAACACTGATTGCGATTCTTGAGAAGTATATAACAATGACTTCTCATTTGAACGAGCATTTTCTAGCAAATCTTCCAATCTTGAATGGTAAGAATTAATGATAATTGATGCAAGCAGATGAAGGTTGTCTTCTGCTATCAAGACATATGGGATCTTATGAAGAATAAAGTATCACCAATTAGCGAAGAAGAAACAGATGAACAAAAGGTTGCACATAAAGATTTGACGAAGAAAGATTATAAAGTTCTCTTTATAATTTATCAATGCGTTTATCCAGACAACTTTTGAGAAAGTTGGTGATCCATAATCATCGAAGGAAACATGGGATATCGTGGATAAATCGTTTAGAGGTGTTGAGAAGGTTAAAAAGGTGAGGCTACAGACTAACAAAAGAACGTATGAGTTGCTTCATATGGAAGAAACTGAAAGTGTGGCTTACTTTTTCACTAGGGTTACGAAATTGGTGAATCAAATAAAGATGTGTGGAGAAGTGTTGACATCAAGATCAGTTGCTGCAAAGATCTTGAGGTCATTGGCTCCAAAATTCGATCATGTGGTAGTAGCCATAAAAGAGTCGAAACATTTGTTAACCGTGACAAAAGAAAAGCTTCAAAGGACACTTGAGCCTCATGAATGAATAATGGTTGAAAGACCAGCAAGCAAGTCGAAAGGTGATGTTGCTCTACATGCACAATCAATAAAAGATAAGAACGCCAAAGGAAGTTGGAATGGTGACAAAGGTAGAGGTGGTTACAACAACTTAAATGGCAGAAGTCATCAACAAGAATGAAATTCGTCAAACTAGAGAAGACCCTCAAACCAAGGCAACCACATAGGTGGTGTTGCAGGTAGAGGAAAAGATGGTGGAAGGAAACCTGACAAGATCCACATTCAGCATTTCAATTTCGAGAAGTATGGTTACTACACTAGTGCTTATCCTGAAAACAAAATAAATAATCAAGAAAATGATGCAAGGATTGTAAGACACGAAGAAGAAGAGATGTTGCTAATGGTCACAATGAAAGAGGATGAAATATGTAAGGACCAATGGTACTTGGATTCAGGTTGCTCATCAAATATGACTGAAAGGAAAGATTGGGTTGTCAATATAAGCCCCTCAATGAAGAACAATGTGAGATTCACAAATGACAATACCCTAGTCGTTGAAGGTGATCAGAAAAATAGCAAGTGTACTATTTTTCCTTTGTAGTAATAATGAGGAAAGTTCCCTGAATGTTGATCTCAAGGATTGTTTGAAAATATTTAGTTCCAATTGTTGTTCAATTAAATAAAAACTAAGGTTGGGTATTTTTGGTGTGAATATATAAAAATAATTGCAATTAAAATAAATAGTGCAGAGAATGGATTTGAAAGATACGAGAGTAGCAGGTTACTGTCTCTGATGATCATGTCCATGCCTCTCTACTACGGCCCGTAGTAGGTGCTACGGCTAATAGCAGATGCTACGGGCGGCCGTAACAGGACACTGTTTCTGTAATATCTGGCCTTTGTTCCAAACCTTCCATTACGGTGCGTAGCAGGTGCTACGGGTGGCCTTAGTGGGCCTCTGTTTTTGATGGACTTTTGATCTATTTAGACCTCTCTTCTACGGCCTATAGCAGGTGTTACAGGTGGTCGTAGCAGGCCTACTGAAGCGTGGGAAACTTCTCTAATTCTTTGCGATTCTCCTTAGCTTCTACATCCGATTGTACTTGAATATCTATTTGAACCTGAAAGAAACTAATAACACATAACCCAAGCATAAAATGAGGAAAATGGAAACAAACTTAATAAACACGGTGAAAAGATTAAATGATGCTAACAGTAAAAGAAGGTGTAAAAACCACTTAAACTGTATACAAAATACAACTAACTCGCCTACTTTCACCTGTTAACATGATTATAATTATAACATAAATGGTGACTGATCACAACCCCAAACTTAGCTTGTCTCTTGTCCTCAAGCAACTTTAAGGACAAAGAACTCATGTCACTCCCAATTGAAAGAACACCTTTCATATGCCATCATACCTCTAAGATCTTTCATGACCCTCATTTGTTGATGCCTTTGGTTTTTGCTAGATTACCGAGGTCAATTAATTGACCACATCTTCACTTGAAAGTACTTCTTTACCTGTCAGCTCAATTCACACTCACCAAATATCTTAGGTGTTAATGTGTTCTACACTCAAACTTCATAGTACAAAATACCATACCATAGGCTTGAATAAATTCTCTTTTAAATCAAGGTGCACGACACCCACACTATTTCAGGTCTTTATGATTGTAACTGGGCTATGGTTAAAGTGGTATGATTTTGGAAAAGTAGGCTAAGGTTCAGAGTCAATAAAATCGTTATCTTCACTATGTTTATTCTGATGGATTAGTGCTGGAACTATTTCTTGCAATCGTCCTTTAGGATTTATCTTTATTTCAATATCCGTTGACTTCTCCTTCTTTCAAGTGCCCTGATGATTATTTTTCTATGGTTCTTTGATTTTTCAAATTTTCATCTTTTCTTTTTCTTCTCTTATTTTTTTTCAATCATCGGATGCCTTCATTTGTACTGAAGCTTCACAGATACCCCAAACTTAAAGGTTGTTATTCCAATAGCAACCTCAAACTTAGAATGAACATGGATATGATAACTCACAAAAATACCATGAACATGGCGGGGGAATGTTTGATCCATGGGTTAATATTATGTGGATTTTCAAACAAACAAATGGTTAAAGGCTCAAATGGGGTTAACAATGGATAATAATAAAAGGATGGCTAGAAAGGCTCAGGGGTAGAAAAAATGTGCCTTAGTGTATGTAATCATGCACCCGAAATCAGAAAAGAACGTACGCAAGTTCTGAATGATAAAAACATACTTGAGTGCTCTCTTATGATGTACATTGTGTTTGGGGTAGAGCTGACAACCTCCACAGTACCTCTTGCTCGATGTGGATTCTCAATGAGTTTTAATAAACATACTCAACTTTTAATGCAACTCAATCAAACCAATCATATCATTTAGAAGTATATAAAAAATATTTTGGCGAGTTAACTTGCATAGAGGACACACATTCCTTCAGTTTGGTTACTTTTCACACAACCACTAAAGCTACAATTACCATATTACTAGATGGAAGTAAATAATCACAAAATGAACCACTTAAAGAAAACAAAACAAAAAAATTAATATAAAATTGAAACTAAAACTAAAATTTACGAATACTTTCCTTGGGTTGCCTCCCAAGCAGCGCTCTTTTATTGTCATTAGCTTGATGCCTTATTCCCTCTGTTATGAGGGGTACTTCAGCTTCCGCACCTTGTTGCACTTCTTTTCCATAACTAAGAAACCGTCTTTTTCAAAGGTATGGATTCCTTTGTGCCACAAGTCCTTTCCAACTTCCACATCCTTACCTCAATATTGCTTTCTCTTCTTTATCATGGCTTTTGGAATGGAAATAGGAGTTTTTTCACTCGGGGTTGCTCATGGAGGTGAAAGCAGTTGAGATGGCCTTCTTGAGTCTTTTTTCTGATGTTGGCATGTCACTTTGGCCTTTCACATCTGTCCTGATCATGCCTACTTCATAGTTATTTTGTTTTTCCACCTATAGCTTCCTAATTTCAAGAACATTCAAGGTTATTTCATCATCATAAACTTTTAAAGTTAGTGTACTGTGGTCTATGTCAAAATCGCATCGACTTGTCCGCATGAATGGTCGACCAAGAATGATTGGTGTCACTTCATCCTCAGGTATGTCTATGATCACAAAACCAACGGGAAAACTAAATTTCTCTATTGTCACCAATATGTCTTCCGCTATCCCATATGAATTCTTTATGGAGTGATATGCAAACTTCATATTTGTCCTTGTATCACATACATTTCCAAGACCAAGCCTTTGGTAGATTGACAATGGCATTAGACTCACACTGGCTCTAGAATCAATTAGTACCTTCTTGAAAGATATGTCTTTTATAGTGCATGGGATTGTGACCTCTCCAGGATCCTTCTGTTTGCTTGGGATTCTCCTACCTGGTGATATTTCACTACGCTTTTCATTAAAGGCTACCAACCCATCTTCTATTGGTCTCTTTTCAGTGATTACCTCTTTCATGAATATTTTGTACATGGGCATTTGCTCGAGTGCTTCAAAGAAAGGCATATTGCTATCTATCTTTTTGAACACTGTGATGAATTTCTTAAGGTTTGTCTCTCTTGGATCCTTCTTTGTCACTCTCTAAGGGTAGGGTAACTTAATCACAAGTTTAGCCTCTTTTTTATTTTTCTCTTCAATTGGCTTTACTAGTGGTATCACTTCTTCTTTTTCTTTCTTATTTTCCCTCACTTCCATAACTACCTCCATGACATGGTCATCCTTTGTTGCCCTCTCTTCTTCATCTTTAAAACCTTTCTGACTTCTTGTCGTGACAACATTAACATTCTCATGACTTCTAGGATTTTGTACTGTTTCACTTGGGAGGGAACCTTGTGCTCGAGAACCTGTTATTTGTTGTGCTATCTGACCCATCTGAACTTCAATATGTTTTATAGAAGCAGCAATGTTCCTCTGATTATTTCTTGTTTCTTCTTGGAATTCATAATTTTAAGCTGACATCTTTTCAAAGGCAAGTTCCCAATTGGCCTTTTTGGGTGCTTGTTGCTGATATTACTGTGGTTGGTTGTGATATTAAATGGGACCCTGCTTTTGAACATTCCCTTGCTGATCTTTCCAGGAAAATTTTGGATGATTCTTCCAGCCTGGATTATAAGTGTTAGAATAAGGGTTGTTCTGCTTTAGAAATTTTATCTCTTCCATTTGTTGCGTGGTTGCAACACATTATATAGTTAAATGAGGCCCGCCATAAATTTTATAACCGACATCTTGGACCGGTTGAATTTGAGCTATCTGTTGCGTACCAACATTCATTTCTTTAAGTTTCTTTTCAACTTTTGCAGCAATTGTGTCTTTTATCCTTATTTTATTGGTTTCAAGATTCAGATCAATAACTCTTTCAGATTTACTTGAACACCTATCATATAACTCCAAATGCTCATTTGTAGCTATTGCCTCAATGATCTTTTTAATACTTGTGTGTCACACCCCAAATTTTACCCCTAGATTTCATAATCATTTTCCCCCTAGACATCATTCATGCATAGCTAACCTCAAGATCAAGATATGTCTGGTTTGTTTCATCTATAAATTAGGGTTTTCCTCAAAGAGCTCAAAGGATCGATCAATCAAATATTTGGATTGATCACCAATAAATCAAGTTGATCATTTCCATAGTATTGCAAATCAACAAAAGCAAGGGCGGTTTCGAACACTTTTTTGACAAAAAGGAGTGAAAGATGCCCACATTTGATAGCTCAAATAAGCAAACTTGGGCATCTAACAGGGGTCAAATTTTTTTGGCTTCCCTCCTTTTCTAGAATGGGTATCTATCTCAAGTAGATATGGGGTGGTTCTTTTGTGAATTTGTGGTACCCCTATAATGCTACTCGATGTTGGATTGGCTCTCAGTGTTAATTATGAACTTACGGTGTCCTTCCGATGTTGACCTTGTAATCACCCTGACACTGGCAGAGAGTAAGGGGGTAGCCAGTGCGCACAGTGAATTACAAGGCTTGGGCCCGTCCTTCATGGAAATTACCTTCATACCTCAGTGTAACCCTAAATCGGGATTTGTAAATCCTTTCTTTCATTATTCTGTGGATTTCTAAAGAAAATTAAAGACCTTGACAATAAGGAATTGAGGGGGAAATGATGATTGAACGAGTCGACTATGACAGATCTTTGCGCTTACTTTAAAATTCTCTCAATTTCGAGATCTGAAGGAGTTGTGAGCAATGATATTGGAAAACAAACATGAAGCACGTAAATTATTGAAATCAAAGGCTAAATGTGTTTCTGATTCGGTAGCCTAAGGAGGCTACAATTCGGTAAAGCAGAAATTGGATCTGAATATGAGGAAATCGTAGGAATCAAAAGTTGATTCCCACATACGACACCACTATTTTGTTTCAAATCTAGAAATGAATAATTGATGATCTTGAGCGGTGGCTCTGATCTCCGTTACAACGGTGGGAGATGGACCAACATGGTTAACACTCAAATGCCCAAGTGACTTCAAGATTCAAGATGGATATAGTGTGTCGCGATTGGAAAATTTAGAGAGTCACCGTCATCCTTTATTTGTTCATAAGGAACAGGGAAATAATGATAAAACCTAATATTAAGGATGAGACCTAGGGTTCAGAAGTCAGCTAAGCAAGAGGAAGATATTAGGAACCCCTCACTTCCATTGTACCTAATGGGATCCTCCTCTAAATCTAGGGTTAGTGTGCTTGTCTAAGGGAAGTTTGCTTATGCTATTTATTATTGCTTAATTTATTTATTTACACGGGAATATGTTGCTAAGGGAAAAATATTAAAAACGGGACAAAGAAAATGTATTTTTGGTTATTATACTCGCTAGAGCGCTACGACTCTATGCCTACGTACCCTCGTGTTTGATAAAGGATCAGAGCACCGTAGCTCTTCTAAAAAATGTTTGTTTGTTTTATTGATTTTAGATCTTAAAAAGTTCTCCACACATCGGGGTGAAGAGATGTTTAATTTGAAAAATGCCTCGATGCACAAGGGCATCAGACTTATAATTTGAGTGTGTGAAATTGATTTTAAATGACTTGTTAATTGCAAAGAACTTATGGTTAATTTAATTTAAAAATTAAATTAAATGTCATATGTACATAATTATTTTTTAAAATTAAGAAAATATTAAACAGAGCCAATTAGTAAACGAAAGATTAATATTTTTGTCAAACTATGTATTATTAGTTACATATCTTTTTATAATCTCAAACTAGTATTGAAAGCCTTAACATGTTTGTCAATTAATGTATTATTAGTTTTCAATTCTGTCAAGTTATTGTCAAGCATTCTAAGTAATTGCTAACTTAATTAGAAAGGAGGAAAAAATACAACACTGTCACATCATAGTCTAATACAATTTTTTCACTATTGGTTACAATACATAGCTTTTTTGAATGTCAAAGGTACAAATTAGTGTTGAAAGCTTTTAACATGTTTTACTAAAACAGAATTTTAATATTGTTTGTAGAGTTAATTTCTTGAGAAAGTTCATAATTGTATCATAATGTAATGATAGCAAAACTTGAGTTATTTATTAGAAAGTTAATAGCAGTTAGATTACATGTAACTGTGGTTGATTCATATTGCAAGGAGATTTGTGTTTCGTAATTAAAACAAGTAGTAAATGCTTCTAGTTACTTCTCGTTGGAAGTATTATTGTAAGTAGTTGCTTCTCTCCATGAACAAGGCAACAATATATTACGTCACTACCATGCACCTGCACATAAAGTTAATACAGAAAAATTAAGTATGCTTAAATTGGACCATGGTATTAATCCTAACTTATTCTCAAATATTAGATGAAC
Source organism: Lathyrus oleraceus (assembly GCF_024323335.1). NCBI lineage: Eukaryota > Viridiplantae > Streptophyta > Magnoliopsida > Fabales > Fabaceae > Lathyrus > Lathyrus oleraceus. The sequence goes on from NC_066580.1 coordinate 342,350,689, forward strand.
AAGACTTTTGATATAAATCATCACTTACTAAATCCATTTGAAATGCATAAATGGACAAAATATTCTCAGAGAACAAAAATTCAATCTATACTTAAGATTAATTCTCAAAACATATTATCTAAATAAGCTAAGTCTTAAGCCATATTGATGGTAAGATACGAGATCTTGTTATATTGAGGTCGTCTCCCACTCTGGTTTCTGTTGTTCTGGGAAGCTTGAGCATGTGGAGGCTGATGTTGTGGTTGATACTGAGACGGTTGTTGTTGGTATTGGAGAGCAGCAACATATGGGTAATATGGCATGGGAGGCATAGGAGCTTGCCATTGAGGGTGAACATTTGCCATGACAACATTGATCTCTCCTTCCGTCCTCTTGGCGAAGCTACCTTGAGGTTTCTTGGCTATTGCCTACTGATTAGCAGTGCCAACAATCTTCCCAGTTTTCAATACATTCGCTAATTGTCACAACGTCAGAGAAATTTAAGGACATACTACCAACCATTTTCTCTAAGTACAAACAATGAAGCGTGCCCATGAAAATATCAACCAATTATTTAGCGAACAACATAGGTCTAACGTGAGCAACCATTTCTCGCCATATTTGAGCGTACTCTTTATAGGTTCCGTTCATTCTCTGAATCTGATTTTGCAACTGCAATCTTGTAAGAGCCATGTCCAAGTTGTATTTATACTGTTTCAAAAAGGCTTCAGACAAGTCTTTTCCAAGATAGGATCTTGTTGCGCTCGAGGCCAATATACTAGTCAAGAGATGCCTCATACATGCTATATTGAAAGCAATGAATAAGCAACGCGTCATTATCTATGTAGGAAGTCATCTTCCTGCAGTACATGGTGATGTGGCTTCTCAGACAGCTAAGCCTTTTGTATTTTTGTAGATATGATGCCTTTAACTTTGGAGGTAAGACCACGTTTGGTACAAGACATAATTCTTTCGCGTCCATACCATACACGGAAAACCCGTCAATAGCCTTGATGCGATCATTTAACAACTGATATTCAGCATGCTTGGTTTCACTTCCACCAGGACCATTCTGATTGATAACCAAACCTTGCAGATAAGCTTGAGAATTAGGAAACTAAGCAGCTTGCGGTGTAGTTTGAGCAGGTTCTTGGGGATAAGTAGGTTAAGGAAACATTTGAGTAGGATACATTGCACCAGAATTAACAGTCTGACCAGGTTGGACCCCATAGGGAGCATAGGGTGCCCAGGATAAGCAAACGGAGGTACAACAACAGAAGGTGCCCCAGGATGGGCAATAGGAATTCTAGATTAAAGGCCTTGGTACAAATATTGAGCAGTAGGCAGAACAACTTGAGAAGTAGTTTCAATATGAATGTGAGGACCTCTGTATTCAGGCTCATTTTCAGTAGGTGCCTTATCAGTTACAACCACTCGAGTTTGTTGAGGTTGTTCCTTGTGATTGTCAACGTCCACTACTTGAAGAGATAGATGGGGAGGCATTCTGTATGGATGAACAATAAAATTTCCATTGACCAGATGCGCATGCATTGGCTGGTTGATTCGAGATACAACAGAATGCACACTAGTCCGTAAAATAGAGCCTAGTTGATTTGAGATAGAATATATTTTCCCCTAGCTTGTCACACTCTGTCTAAAAAAAACTCTGCGAATGTTTGTAGGGTACCAAAGTTCTCTAAGGGTTGATTCGAGTTAGAACATATAGAATTTTTTCTCAATGATCCAAGTTCTTCAAAGCAACAGTTCATTTTCTTCTAGTTTATTTTGGAAAATATCAAAGTTGTTGAGAATTTTGTATTCATCGTCATCACTGTCATCATAATCATCATCATAATCATTTAAGATAATGATGATGATAGTGATGCCGATGAATCTGAATTACTCAACAAATTGATGCTTTTCAAAATAAACTATAAGAGAATGAATTGTTGCTTTGAAGAACCTGAAGCATTAAACTAAATTCTATATGTTAAAGAGAAAGAGATGAATTACAAGATCCATGCAATTCGAAAAATAGTGGATCATCTAAGTGGTTTTTCAAGAATAATATAATTTTTCAGATTATTATCTTTAAATAAAATTTGAATGGTTGTGTATGTTTATTGAGGGGTAAGGGAAAAACAGTAATCCACATATTTTATAAGAAACTCATATACATATTACCGAACCGTTGTGATAGGTAGCACACTACCTACTTTATCACTATGGTCAATCACCTATGGTGGAAAGCAACACATTTACAACCACATCCTACCTAACCACGGCTGGTTAACCGTCATGGTATCCCTTTTACAATCATGGTGAAAAGGTATTTACATAATAGTGGGTGATTCTATCTTCTTCTAACAGCCAAACACGTTTTTCTATTTGGATCCACCAAGCCTCCTCACTTTTTAGGATGTCATTTAGCACTTTCTCAACTTCAAAGATATCTTTGAAATTGTCTTGGATATGTACTTGTCTTCTAAGGCTTCAGGTATAAGGCTGAAAGGTCCATAGCTAGGGGACACCATATGGTTCCTGCTATAATTTTTTTCCGCTTTGTTGATGATTTTTCCCCTAAATTCTATAGATCTGATCCAAGGTCCGAAAGATTGTTTAGCATTGGGTTCCAAGGATTTTTTTCTAGCTTGAGTGCATAAATCTTTTGAATGCCCAATGATACCACAGTTGAAACAAAATAAATGGATTTTCTCAAATTTTAACTCCACCCATGTAGTACCATCTTTAACACCGTCGAGATACACTCCTAACTAAAGGGTCTTTCTAGAGTCAAATAGGATTTTTGTTTTAACAATTGTGGCCTTATTTGGGTAGCTATATAGTTCTGACTCCAAAACCTTTCCAAGCTTTACTCCGATTTTACACCTCATCTGTTTAGATCTGATTTTTCAGAGATATTCCCCAAATTGTGACCAAACTAAAGTCTAAGTCTTTGTAATTGCAGGATTCCATAGTCTTTGTAATTGCAGGATTGCCCGTGGAGATGTGTTTGAGCCCCAATTCTAATTCCACAACTTTTATACTTACTAGGTCACACCAAATTCCAGCTAGACCAAATTATAGGGATAGTTTATTAATAAGCTTTTGAGATAGGAACTTTCCAAGAACAAATATTTTAGTTCTTTATACGCTTCTTGCACATCCTCATCGTCCTAGACGCAAAAACCCGGGTCTTCAGCAGAATCTTGATTAGGAATGATGGTATCTATGAACTGATGAGCACTTTTTTGTTGATAGTCTTGCTTGTTGATTTTTTCTCCTGTTGATATATTTGATGTAACATGCAGAACCGAAGAAGACAAATCAATGACTAGATCCCTGTAGGAGCTAAACCTTTTATCATTGTCCAACAGTCTTTTGTCGTCCATGGAGTCTGAATGCAGCACACCAAAAAAATAAGCAAAATCGAAAAGGAACCGAGTAAAACACCTGATAACGATCTAAAAACACAAACTTTGCAAAACTGGGTGCTCATAAGGGAATGATCAACCACTAGAGACAGAAATAGGAAACAGAAACACCAAGTTGACAGAGAAAGAAAAGATGGCGGAATTCTTGCAAATCGCAAAAAAAAATCAAGAAAAAACTCAGGAGTAACCTGAAACAAAAAGAACACTCACTCTAAATTACAGAAATATAGAGGAGGAAATGAGAAATCAGCTTAAGAGAGATAACAGAAGTCGAGGACACGGAAGTACAAAACAAGAAAAGAGATTCCACGATAGAAAATCAAATAAACTTTTCATAGTCAAAATTATTGACTTTATTCTTGATTTGCATATTTCTTGTATCCCATTGAAATTGCTCTATTCTAAGTCTTGTGCATGAGAGTTTGACACTAGTCACTTATTTTACAAATAACAATAGAAAAAACTAAAATTAAGTTTAGTGTTCTATAGATATATTGAAATACACAATTAACTTTATTATGATGAATTTTTATTATATAAATCTTAAATTTATATAATTCTGAATTAAAAACTAACTTTTTAAATTTTGTGAAATTTAATCGATAAGAGATAGATTTTTTATGGATTTTCCGTGCAAATAAAGGAAAATGAACAAAATTATTTAAAATTTTAAAAAAATTAATTTTATAAATAAGAAAAAATAAGTAGATCAAAATAATATTTTAAAAAATTAAAATATAAATAGACATTAATTTTCATGTATTGGCGAGTAAGTTTATCAATGTTTGTTAAAGGAAAAGTAAAGCATTATTTATATGAGTGTCACAATTTATCGATAAATAGTGTAAAATATCTTGTATCAATTAAACTTATTTAAATATATTTACTAAATATATTTATTTTAAATAAATAATTTAAAAAAAAAACAAAAGGATAAATTAAAATTATTCTGTTGTAAAAATATTTATTAATATTCAAAGACTTATTTTTTAAAGAGATTAATTATAATACACTGTCAATGTAAAATATTTTACACAGTCGATTCATCACCATCACCCTTTGTATTATTTTATAGAATTTTAAAATAAAAGTCAAACTTGTTTCAACATCCAACGGCTATGATTAGCTGACGGTGTAAAAAAAATTTACACTGTCAGTGTATTTTAATTAAATCCTTTTTTAAATGACCTTTGCGCTTGTTTGTTACAATTTTTAAAACAAAATAAAAAATAAAAAATTCATTTTTTGTTTGTTATAAAATTTTAAGAAGTTTTAAAAAAAATCAAATGAGAAGCTAATGAGAACAACTTCTCATAAAGAAATTAAAGTTGCGATGACTCATTCATAATAAAATTTTAAATAATAATTAAAAAAAACAGATTGAATTTTTAAAGTTTTTTTAAGTATTAATGGTGTATCTTTAAATATCGGTACGATCAAATAAAATCTAATTATCGAATAAGATTTTATATTTAAAGTTGTGTTATATATTAGACATCTATCCATGAAACAATAAGTCTTATACTTATTCCTCATTTAGCTAGACATCTATCCTTGTGTCTTTGGTAACTTGAAATTCAAGTTAGTGAAGGCTATTTGACAAGTGCATTAAATGTGGAAAAAAAAGAACAAACTGCATAAAATGAAATTTTAAGGAAATTTTAATAGTGAAGACATTTTGGGAATTTTTTATCTAAATAACTCTAATTTAAAAAAAAAATCAAAATAACCTATTTTTCAAATTAATTATCAAAATTACTCCACTTTTAAAAGGAGACGTCAGATGAATTGACGTCTGCTCTTAAATTTAGAGAGGAGACGCCAATTGGATTGGTTAGTGCACCTAGTGCCATCAATCCAATTGGCGCATGTGTGTTAATTTTTAAAGGAGACGCCAATTGGTGTCAAACTTGTGTGTTTCGTATTTTTTTAAAAAAAATATTGTACATTTTAGATAAAGTTGAAATCAAAACAATTCATATTAATATTAATACGTGTTTACACAAAAAGACTAATGTCGATGACCGGGATCACTTAACCGATCTCCGAACCCACATCCCCTAGCTACCATAACTCCTGGTCCTAACCCACATTGATGATTCATCCCAGGTGTTTGAGTATCTGAGGGCCCAGAAACATCACCACCAACTGCAGGAGATTGCCTGAGATATTTAGACAAATCAGCGTAGTCTTGTGTATGCATTGAAGGGCTACCGCCATAGCTGAGTTCATGACCCATGTCAGAGTAGTTGGGTTGTGTATGAGTTGTTGGAGGACGACCAAGATGATTGAAGGGAGACATTGGTGTGAATGACACGTCGAGGAAAGGTTGAAATGATTGTTATGGTGTTTGGTTGCCATATGATTGTTGAAGGTTTTGGTTTTGGGATGTTTGAGCTTCTTGGTTATAGTAAGAGGAGGGACGGTTGATGTTAAATGATCGCTGAGTGTTTTGGCTAAGACGGCTATGATAGGGTGATGTGTTGGGTGCATAGCGATGTTGGGTGTCTTGATGATGATCTACTTGTTGGTGGTGGTACGAGGTATGCTCTTAGTATTGTGGTTGGGTGTTTGGCATGTTAGGGTTGTAGGTTTGTGTGTTTGTGGATCGAAAATTTTGATGGATAGGGGGTTGTGAGTAACCGGTTTGACAATGTTGTCAAGGGTTAGATGTTGAACCTTCTAGTGTTTAAGTTTCCTAGTGTGGGTCGTATAGGTATATATCCTCGGCGATGAACTCAAATCCAACCGATCTGTACTAAACCATATAATTACGACTTGGTTTTTCTTCGGTTGGCATCACAGTGTTAGTTAAGACATGGTCTTGTCGGTGCTTCCATTTTTGACACACAGATCTGGCGAAGCTTTACCATGGGTTAAAGTTCCATTGGTCGTTAACTTTGCGTAAATGCCATTCTTCAAGGTTTGTCGGGGGATCTGGGATGTGTTGAAGCATATCGAACTGCAATTTAACACGATTACTATTGTGCATATCCACAGTGGTGAATCTTATGATTGGTGTGCATGCAGTCCAAACAGTTACGTCTTGTTCATTAATTTCATGGTCATGATTAAAATTTAGATATGAACGCCAAATGAATTGAAATGTGAACATATATTAGATTATAAATTTGTTAGAAGAAATTAACAAATTATAACGAAATAATTAGTTTAATGGCAATACATCTGTCGGTCGAAGGTGATCCAAGAGATTGCGATACTGGGTAATACAGTGTCTAGGACATCTGTTATAACTCATACCACGTGTCGACCATCTGCACCATAAAAGTAAAAATATTATTTAGAGATAATAATCGCTAAAGTAAGTAAATATAGTCCATTTTTAAAAACTTACTTTTGTGCGTATGGAAATGTGAATGGTTGTTGTTGATGGGCACTAGGGATGGTAGTCTGGACCAACCCCGTGCTAGGAGAAAAACGTCACATCCAGAAAATGTAGATGTGTCTTTGTGTGCATTTTTACACAAAGAGCTATAAAGATAAGCCAAACAAGCAGGCCCTCAATTATAACTTCTTATTCTATCTACATGTCTTAGTAAAGGTAAATACATAACATGCATACTAGAACCACTACCTTCGGGAAATAAAAATAAACCAATTAAAAGCATAATATAACACCTAGTTTTTATTATTCGAGCCTCTTCGATAGAATTCTCATCTAACTATAAGTTGTTATGATATGCCTTAAGGCGTGAAAGGAGTATACCTTGATCTCTCGAGTTATCATCTAACAAGAATTCACATAGTTGGTTTTACTATTTACCGCCTTACCTTCGATAGGCAGTCCCAATAACATATAGACATCTTTTAACGTCACGGTACATTCATCGGTTCGAAACCAGAATGTGTGTGTCTCAGGACGCCATCTTTCACATAATGCAAGAATACATTTAGTATCAACCGACCAAGACATTATTTTGCTTACATGTCCAAAATCAGCAAGTTTGACATAAGGTTGAATAATCACGTCCATGTGAACCAATTCGTGGACACGAGTTCGAAACCTAGAAACATCCTAAAAAATAAAAAATAAAATAAGTTACTTTATAAAAAATAAACAACAAAATAAGTTACTTAAAAAAAACAAATTAAGTTACTTTAGAAAAATAATACAAGAGTTAAATGCTTACGTAAGTTGTTATGTTTTCAATTGTGCCTCTATATGATTCACCCATAGTGAGCAGAGACATCTTGTCGTAGTAAATATATGAAAGAATGGTTGTTGCAGTTGAAAGAGTGGTTGTTGCAGAGGAAGAAGTCATTGTTGGTGATGAAGAAGTGAAACTTGTATGAATATTTATAATGAGAGACATGCAAAGACATGTAAAAGTTTAGATGCATGGATAATTGGGCTTGATGTAGGCGTCAATTGGTTTGGCTTACACATGCAATCTTACAATGCAAGCGCCATATGGATTGTCGCCTCCTAGGCTTGCATGCATGCATGGTCTTCACATAGGGTGCAGGCTGCATGGCTATCTACATGTAGAATTTCGAGGTCTTTAAGGTGCCACATGGACTGGCGCCCATGTACTAATATTACATGCAGACGCCAATAAGACTGACGCTAGGGTTTGCATGCATGCCATGTCACATGGATATTTAAGTGTCTTACCATTTCATCCTACAATCAACATAAATTCATCTGCACCAAAAATTTACTTTCCATCTGCACCGAAATATTACAATGTCATCTGCATCCAAATATATTATCAATGCTCACTACAACGGTGAGACGTATGAGTCTGATGTATACGAGTTTTCTTTTTGAAACACCGATACTATCCACTTTACGATCAAGAGAAATTCAAATTTCTTGCATTTGAAAAAACGAATTGAATCTTGCATAGGATCTGGTCTTGCGTCACAAATCACGTATCAAAATCAAATTTATTTCGAGAATAGTCAATGTAAATTTGACCCGCTAAAGGTACGGGACGATGAAGATGTTGAATATATGTTTGTTAGTCACGGAAATTCTGGTTGCAACTCTATTGAGTTGTATATTACTCTTCAACCAAGTATACTGTCTCAGCAATCTCAGATAACTAATAAAGTTGAATCTGATGAATTTTATTCAGAAAACTCAGATGAAGCCGACCTAGAAGTAGAAGCAGAAGTCAACGTCATTGATGAAGAAGAAGAGAGACTGAGACACAGGTCGATCATATGTTGAATAACAACATTGAAGTTGACGATCATCCAACGCCATTACCTCCAAGTCATGTATATAATCCTCCTCAACATATGACAAACATGGATTTGCATGACGATAAAATATCCAACAGTGTTTTTATAACCTGTATCCACGATCAGAGGGTGAGTTAAAAGTGGGAGACATGTTCCGCACTAAAGAGGAATATGTGCGAGCTATCAAAAAATTTCACATGAATAACTCTGTTAATTTCACCGTGAAACACACTGATTTGAGAAGGTATGTCATCGAATGTCGTAACATCCTTTGCAAGTTTCGGTTGGGTGCGTCTCACAAGAAGAGAAGCGACGCTTGGGAGATAGCTTCTATAGACCCACCTCACAGTTGCATTGTAACTAATGTTGTACAAGATCACCGTAAATTAAGTGTTGCATTGATATGTCAAAACATTTTGCCGCTTGTTAACAAAGACCCATCAGGGAAGGTGAGTATAATAATATCTAATATCAGAACAAGATATAATTATACTCCATCTTACAAGAAAGCGTGGATTGCAAGGACAAAGGTTGTTGAACATGTATTCAGCAACTGGGAGGATTCATACAAAGAATTGTCATGGTTTTTATGGGCACTTAAAACATACGCACCAGGAACTATTGCAATTATGGAGAGACTGCCAGCATTTATGCTAGACGGAACTTGTGTTGCTGGAAATAGAATCTTTCACCACCTCTTTTGGGCGTTTGAACCGTGCATCAGAGATTTTGCATTCTGCAAATCTATTATTCAAATTAATGGAACATGGTTATACGGAAAATGGAAGGGTACTTTGCTTATGGATGTTGCACAAGATGACAACAATAATGTCTTTCCCATTTCCTTTGCTCTGGTTGAAGGTGAAATCGTTGGTGGTTGAGATTTCTTCCTTCGACATCTCAGAACACATGTCGCTCCACAAGCCAATCTTTGTTTGGTTTCAGATAGACATGCTGCCATTGAGAGTGCTTACAATAAACATGATAACGGATGACATGATCCTTCTTCTACCCATGTCTATTGCATTAGACATATCACACAAAAATTCATGCGTGCAATCAAAGACATAAACTTTAACAAAAAAGTGGTGAATGCAGGGTATGCTCTAACTCAACCGTCATTTCAACATTATCATGATGAAATTAGATTGTCTAATGTAGATGCAAGAAGATGGGTGGATAACATATCAGTAGAGTAGTGGACAATGGAATTTGATAGAGGTTGTCGATTGGGCCACATGACAATAAACCTCGTGGAATGCATGAACGGCGTATTCAAAGGCATTGGAAATCTACCAATAACCGTTTTGGTCAGAACAACCTATATTAGGTTGGCATCTAGATTCGCAACCAGAGATGAAAGATGGTCTGCAGTGTTAGTGTCAGATCAAATATTCAGTGAATGTTGTATGAAAGTGATGAAAGAGGAAAGTATCAAAGCTAGCACACACGCAGTTACAGTCTTTGACCGTCGTAGGCAAAATTTCAGTGTACAGGAAACAATGGATCTCAATAAGGGGATGCCAAATTTATCCTATGCTGTCAAACTAAACAGAAGTTGGTGCGTTCTAGACCTTCCGTATTCCTTGCTCCCATGCCATTGTGGCATGCGTGCATACTCACCAAGATGCTTATATCCATCTATCTGATGTTCACAAGGCCATTACCATTATGAATGTGTATAAAAAAGCTTCTCAGTACTACCAATGGGGGAATACTAGCCTCCATATGAAGGTGACATAGTTTGGCACAACAATGAGATGCGAAGAAAGAAAAAAGGACGGTCAAACAATACACGTATTAGAACAGAAATGGATACGACTGATAAAATGATAAGATTATGTAGTATATGTCATCAACCCGGACACAATAAGAACAAATGTCACAATCTAGGAGCAACATCTGCATCATAATTTAGTAGCTCCTTTCAATTTTTGTAACCTTGATTTTTTATATATCATTATCTTTTTGTTACAACAAGGTTAATAACTAACATCACTACAACATAAGAAAACTTAAAACAGAACATTTTTAACTGATTACAATAATCAAACTTATGTCATCTCGTCCAAACATCATTTCCCTAGCATCCTTATCAGTTTTTACTCGCATCCAACCAAATATATTATCGAATCTCTCAATACTTCTTATTTTTTCTCCTTCTGATATTTTTCCATCTAACCAACGAACCAACTCCCTCTTCAGTTGATCGAAACTACAAATGTTCCAGAAGAGCATCAACATCGGAGGCTTGTCTCACGAATAAATCACTTTTCCATAGCGGCGGCAAACACCAAACATGTTTGCAATATGACGAAATGAGATGTGGAAAAATGAATCAGACAACACCTCTATTTATGAAGAAAAAAAATTGTACATTACACTGAAGCGCCAAACCAATTGGCGCCTCCTCTCAATTAGTGTACCTGGGCACTGTTAATTCCTTAGGATTGGCATTAATTTTGTAAAACAAATAATGTAATCATCTCTGTTGTTTTAATATGTTGGGTTGAAGAAATTCAACATCTGGACCAACATGTCATGTACGATGTCACGACATCAGGTCTGTGACATCGCACATGTGTAGAAAACTGAATTAATTAATTCAGTATATATTCTGGGATTAGCAAGGATATCTGGTGAATATCCTAACTCCCATGTGGAGGTCTTAAAGACTTAATCAGAATATATATAGGCTCTAAATATGGAGATATATATGGAGAGATTTTAGGATTGAAGACCTTGTTTGTAGCAGAATTTTTCTGCTGAAGTTGTAACAGCCAAGAACAAGTCTGCTGCGATTTCTGAACGCCCAAATCCAGTTGGGTGATTAGGTTATAAATAGGTTATTGTAACCTAGTCTTTGTAAGCCTCTTAGAATGAATTTTTAGGGGTGTGTGTAAGGTAAACCTCCCAATCTGTGGGAAGGTTACCATGTGTTTCTCAGTGGTAAAAGCTGAGAGTATTTGTAACTCAAAGCCTTTAGGCAAGAGTGATTATGTTCTTGAATGGAGCTGTGAAGCAAGTTCAAGGTGATTGAACATTAAATTGTATTTGTAGTGATAGGAATGGAAACTGGAGGTTTCTATCTAGGAGTTCCTAGGTATAGATTGCATTGGGTAGGGATTAAGTGATGAGTTGTAAACGGGGGAGTTTAACTTTGAATTAATACTGCTAATAGTGGATCTTCTTCCTGGCTTGGTAGCCCCCAGATGTAGGTCATGTTGGACCGAACTGGGTAAACAATTCTCTGTGTTTGTTTTCCTTCTGCAAGTTATATTCCTGTATGCCATTACTCAGGTTGTATTGTAGTCTGCTAACCAAGATGATAACAGACCTGGTACATATCCCTCTGGGTGAATGTCAATCAGAATGTTTTAACATTCATCACTGACCGCATATACTGAACCTTAGGCATGGTGATCTCAGTTCAGTATTTATGTAAGTCTGATCCACAAAAGGATAACAGACCTTGGCAAAGGATCATAGTGAAACTGTCACACTAGATGTCTTGACAGTTCTTCCAGTAAGCTGATACTGAAGTAGAGACTGGTTGGTCTTTTACAGTACAACAAAATTCAGCACAGTCTGTTTTCAGGAACATAACAGACGTAGTATATGGTCCTAGACTTGGATGTCAAACTGAAGGTTGCGACATTCATTCCTGACAGCATATGCTAAATCGTTGGATGGTTAGTTTTTCTGTTTCAGGATTTTTCTCAGGCTATTCCCCAGGAATCCAACTGCTGATCTAAAATCCAGGAAACTAACCACTAAGCTACAATTAATGAACCTAGCAAATAGACAGTTTGTTAGCTCCTTAATAAGTGGAAATTAGTTTAACTTGTTTCAACCTTTAATTTAGGAAATACAAGTACATGGCCAACAAACTGGAAAAATGTAACAGATGATGTCCAAATCAGGATTGAGACATCGTGCTGATAACTGTGTAGGAAAACAACAGAAGGGAGTGTTATGATGCACAGAACTAGGTGTTCCTTCATTCTAGGGTGACATCGAATGAGATGTCGTGACATCTGTGAGCGTGTGCATATGAGTACAGAGTGTAACAACTGTCTTGCTGTGTTAGGTACAATGTTAGATCAGATGTCATGACTTGGAGCAGAACATCTGAAATCTGACTACACCAGAATTTCAATTGGTATCAGAGCAGGCATCCTGTTCTGGTTCTGGATGAGATCCATGGGTGATACTTTCTGGTATCTTGCAAGGAGTTATGGTAGTACTAATGCTGGAACCTGTGGAAGGTTCTGTAATTTCCCTGAATGGTCCCTTGAAGTAGGTGGATGGACTATTCAGAACAGGAATGTTGTGCACCTGTCTCTGAGGGTTGGCAATTGGCCTGTGTGTGGGGCAGATGTGGTAGTATTGAATCACACTCAAACTTGGTATGGTCTTGGAGGCTGATCTGGTGAAGTGTGTGTTCATAGGTTGAGTTGTATTATGATTTCCGCTGCATAATACCTGGCAAAACTCAAACTCTGATGTAGTTTCCCCTCATGTCACTGAAAGGCTGCTGTATTCAAGATCTCATCATAATCTACTGAAGATGTCAAAGATACTTCAGTCTTCTCAAGTCCACTCATCATGACGTTCTCACTTCAGGGTGGTAAGAATCACTTAATCACTGATTCGTTTACTCTCTTGAGTAGTGTGGATGAAGACCTTGAAGACTTTCAAGGAAGGTTTGTTCCAAGGAGGCGGAACTAATATTCTATGTGATGTTAGAACATGTGGTTCAACAAGTATGCAGCTACTGGTTGAAGAGCAGATGCTTTTAGGTATCAAACAAAGGGATACTTCTGTTTGGAACCTACTCCTGACCTGGAAGAGGAGACATCTGTGTGTGCTCAGTTGACAAGGGTAGGGTCAACTGTGTGCGTGCTCAAGAAGGTCACCTTTAGAAGTCTGATCTCTAGAAGTTGAGCTGGTTGAGATGTGACATTGTGCAATCGCCTGCTGTTTGGCATATTCCTGTAGATTGATTAGGGTTGGATAGTTGTTCCCTGAAGTACTATGTTGTGTTGGAAGACAAGTCCCCTGGAGGTTAGCAGTCAATAATGGGGTAACCTGATTGCTATATCATTTAAGAGGATTGGAACCATGAATCTTGTTATTCAAACACCACGCTCAGAAGTGGCAGTTCTTACAAGGAGTGAGAATATGAAGATTCAGAGGTTGGTTGAGGGAGTATGCTCTGGCAATGCATATCTACTATTGACTGGTGCTGTGTGTCTCACTAGTACTTATGGTCAGCTGAAGTCTGATTGGTGTGATTGGAGGAGTCAGTTGCCACTGGCAGGGATAATGTATGTCATGTTGAGACACGTGTGTACAATGCATGGATATTGGTATGGAGTTTCCATGATTGTTAATTTGAGGGGGAGTTCTGGTTAACTTCCTCAAGTTTGGTCAGCTTAGGGTCTGGTTGGCTGTTGACCTGTGTCACATGGGGTCTGGTTGTTGTGTGACACATTTGCTAGGAAGGATTCATCTCTCTCATTCCTAAGGGTGAATCTAATCTGGAAAGAGTCTCAAGACTATTGAGGTGCTTGCAAGCAGAAGATGTTGACACTAGAAGAGTATTTTCAAAGTATTCTTATGGTGGAAGTATCTGAAAGGATAATTGGGAAAGGATTTAAGATCAATGTCTACTTGTGTCAAGTACAAGTATTTAATTGATTATCCTTGGAGCTCAAGATAACTGATGTTCTTAAAGATGTTGGTGAAGGTGAGAAAAACAAGAAAGGGGGGGTTTGAATTGTTTGAAAAAATTAAGCGCTTTTGCAAAATGAAAATCACACAAAGATTTTATACTGGTTCGCTTATAACACAAAGCTACTCCAGTCCACCCGGCCAAGGTGATTTCGCCTTCAACAAGGACTTAATCCACTAATCTTGAAAGATTACAAACAACCCCTAAGAGAGAAGAAAATCTCTTAGTCCTCTCAAGTCTACAGACTACAAAGAGTCACTTGAGGAAATCAAATAAAAATAGATACAAGATGTGTAATCTAGAATGCTTCTAAGAAAGCAAATATTACAAACTTAAGAACAAATTTTTCACTTGATAAGCAAAAGCTTAGTGAAAATCTTTGAAGAACAAAGATGTTTTTCTTGAGCGTGATATAATTTCAGTATAGTTTTGGCTAGTGATTTCTTCTTTTTTGCTGAATGAGATTTCTTCTCTATTTATAGGAGTTGAAGTAGAGTTGAAGTAGCGTTGAATCTTTTGGATATTGAGATGTAATTACGCCATTCCATTAATAGCTTCTGCAGTAGACTTTTTCACTTAGAAGTGACTACTTACCACAATTAGTATCTTTTCTCTTGGAAGTGGAGATTAACGTCTCTTTCTAATTGAGGAAATCCATTTGCAGAACTTTAACTTGGCTTAAACGTTACTTCATCATGATTAACAATTCTGATTAGAGTCTTTGTGTATCTGGAGAAATTGGCTTCTGATGTTATTTCTTGAATGTTCAGATGGCGCTGATAACTTCAGACTTTGCAGAATGCATTTGTTCAGAGTCAGAGCTTCTAGACTTTACTTCATGTTCAGATGCTTCTGATACTTGCAGTTTTGTCCAGAGTTTAGAGCTTCTTGAATGAGATTCCTCTTTAGATGCTTCTGATACTTGAGATTTTGCATCTGATCTTGTTTTGCATCTGATGACATCATCAGATTTATTTCTTCTTTCTTTAGAACCCTGCACACTTAGAAACTTTTCGTTAGGGTACCACTTTTGGTTTCATCCTTTGTTATCATCAAAATCATGGAATCTATTGTAGAACTATTTTTGTTCTTACAATCTCCCCCTTTTTGATGATGACAAAACAAATAAAATTATCAGATGAAACATGAAAAATATTAGATCAGATAGACAAAAGCTCCCCCTGAGTTAGCGCTAGGGAGTTCAGAAGTTCTTACCAGAGCTTTTCCAAGTAATTAGGTTTCTGAAAACTTTCTGCAAATGCTTAACTTTAAAGTTAGAGTTATTTAATCAGAGCTATTATTTAATCAGAGCTATTATTTAATCAGAGCTATTTATATCAGAACTATTTCTACAATTGTTGCAGAATGCTTAAGGTTTTAGACATAGTTTTCATCAGAGCTATTTAATAATTTCTCCCCCTTTTTGGCATAATCAAAAAGGCATAAAACATAAAAAAATAGAGAGAAAAACACTTCATTAAACAGCACAAAGGCAAACAGCAGTCAAAAACAACAGATTCAAAGAAATATCAGAGCTAAAAAAGAAAAGACAGAAGCAAAAACACTAGGCAACCAAAATAAATCCTAAGTGCCTAAGGGTTTGGAGGAGGAGGAAGTCTCTGTAGTAGCATGGCAAACATATTCTGGAGGTTTTCATTCAGAGCGTCTTGTTTGTCCATCCTTGCCCGGAGCTCACTCTGATCTTGCTTGATCTCTTTCTGATCTTGCTTGATCTCCTTCAGAGTGTTAAGAATCAGAGGGATCGCAGAGGAAGACTCCCCCTGAATCAGAGCCTGCTGAGTTTCAGCTTCAGCAGCAGCTTGGGCTTCTGCATCTGCCTTAGCCTTGGCTTCTGCTTCCTGAATTCTCAGAAGTTCTGCTTCCTTTGCCAGGCGTTCTTCTTCCAACCTCTTAGCTTCTTCTTCAGCTTCCTTAGCTAATCTTTCTTCTTCCAATCTCTTAGCCTCAGCTTCTCTAGCCAGTCTCTCTTCCTCTAACCTTCTGGCCTCAGCTTCTCTAGCCAGTCTCTCTTGAAGTCTTTCCTCAGAGTCTCTGATGTAGCCATTTCTGACTTGTTCAGAGATACTCTTCAGCCTATAAGACTCAGAGGTCATCCAACTAATAACTCTGTTCCAGTGTGTCCTAACAGATTTAGGATCATCACTGACTTCAGAATTTTTAGCCAGAGACTTGATCTTCTGGACTGAGGATTCTGCAACCTGAATAATGGCCTCCTCAAGGGTAGGTGTGATAATTTTAGGTTCAGGTTCAGGTGAAAGAGGTGGAGAGTTTTGAGGGCTGAGATTTAGAGGTTGAGGTTCAGTTTCTGGTTCTGGCTGGGGTTCAGATTCTGCTTCTGGTTGAAGTTCAGAATCTGGGTCTGGTTGAAGACTGGGGGATGAAGCATAGAGTGGGTTTACATCTAATGGGTCAGAGTCTGGGCTAGGTACAGCGGGAATTAATGGTGGAGTGATATAAGGTTCAGATGGGCGAATTACAGATGGTTGAGTTTCAGAGGGTGTGGTGGTTGTTTGTGGTGGAAGGGAAGTTTGATTTTCAGAGGTAATGGTGGTTGTTTGTTGTGGAATAGAAGTTCGGAGGGGAGAGGTTACTTCAGTTTGTGTTTGAGTTTGTGGAGCGAAATTTTTAGCATAAATTTCAGCTATTGTTGGGGAGTTTGGGTCAGAGTGTTCTTGATCAGAAGACTCATGATCAGAGGACTCTTGGTTAGAAGAAGGGGAAAGGTAAGGTGGTGACTCATACTCAGAGGATGAGGAAGAACTGTGGTGATATAGTTGATTAGGGTCAGAGGTTGTTGTAAAAGTACGGGCAATTTTTAGAACAGGTGGAGGTTGAGAGGTTCTAATGGTAGAAGGTGGTATTTCTGAGGTTGTAAAAATTGGTTGAGAGGAGAGAGGGTTAGAGGAAGCCATTACAGATTCAGAAGAGACAGGAGGAATGGACTTACCAGAGGAGACATTCAGAGGTGCTGAAGCTTTGGTGCCAGAGGTTTCTCCAATTCTGGCTTTCTTTGCCTTCCTTGCTTCCTCAGCTATCTTCTTCTCAGAAAGGCCTCTTTTGTATCTGACCAGATCTTCTACAGAATCCAGACAGTCTTCAAGGCGGAAATCAGAAACGTCAATGCCTTCATCCAGACGATCCTGAAGGTAGATGGCAATGGCATCTCTGGGTTCATTTTTGAAGAACCTTTCAAGGCCATGAGGCATCTTCCTCTGATCCTTCAGAGCTTCCCAGGTCACATTCATAGTGGGCTTGACTCTGATGTCTTTGATGATTCCCATACTCCTCAGATTTCTGGCATTCAGAGGCTTTCCAACGTCAATTGCCAGATCATCCATACATCTGGTCTTCTCCAGAGCATCTACCAGCCCATGCTCAATGAAGATGTCAGAGAGCAATCTTCCCAGAGGGATGTAGGATCTGGGCTTCATATTGTTCCTTGTTTCTCTGACTGAATCCCTCAGATATCTGAAGAGAAGGACAGGGAGGTTGATTGGAATACCCTTCTGAATACAGTAGAGGATGCACTTCTGATCAGCATTTATATAATCTGAAGAGTTGGAGGCTGGACGATGATGGATTGTTCCCAGAATAATCTTCAACCAAACTCGGAGGTTCTGATGAAGCTCCTTGTTCTTAGAGGGGTTTCCTTCAACATTTGCTTTGAAGATTGTAGGGTTAATGACTTCTGTGATGCGCTTGGACCTTGGAGGAATGTTGTAAATCCTTTTACCTCCAGTTCTCTCCATGTTCAGCAAAGAGGCAATAGATGCTTCTGTGATGATGATCTTCACTCCCAGAACAAAAGAAACAATGAACTCATCATCAGCATCTGCACATCTCCAGAACTCTTTCACCAGAAGAGGATAGATTGGACCATACAATCTGTTGAAGTAGTTTTCCCAACCTTGCTTGCGAAGATCTTCAGTTAAATCAACGCCATTTCTTCTCAAATTCTCAAAATCTACCAGCGATTCACATAGAACATCCAAACCTTCAAAGGGAGTTGAAAGGTTTATGTGTTGTTCGCGTTCCAAAATGTGAGGTTCTTTGTAAACTGGGGTTGTGGTAACATCTACAACCATGGGTGTTTGAGTGTTTGAGGTTTGGGGGTTAGAAGCAGCTTCCATTTGTTGGGAGAAGTCAAAAACAGATTGTTCTTGAGGATTCATGATGAAGATTGATGAAGAAGATGAAGAACTGAGAAGGTTGCAGAGAAAACTTCGAGAGAGGGTTTAGGGTTTAAGAGTGAGTGAGAGTGATAAGTGTGTGAAATGTGAGAAAAGTGTTTATATACCTAAGGAGATTAAACACATGCAAAACGACACACATACCAGCGTTAGCACAAAAAAACAAAATGGCACGTTTGGGGGAAAAATGATTACAGCTCATTAATGAATGTCTAATCCCAACAGTAAGCACACTGCTCGAGGAGATTTCAAGCGTTCTGACCTTTGATTTCTCTTGACAGCTGTCTAGAAGTTCTAGGGTTAGACGCATGTTCCCCACGTGTTGATGTTTCTGATCTTCAGGAATACAAAAGGATTTCTGAAGATTTCTAACTCAGATATCTTCTTAACTTGGTAGAAGTATCAGAGTCAGAGGCAGAAGTATATTTGTTTTTATCAGAGTCTCATTTTACATGTTCAGAGCCAAATTTTACTCAGGACAATTTTTAATGTTCAGATTTTCTAAGATGAAACGAAATCTATCTTCAGCTAGAGGCTTAGTAAAGATATCTGCCCATTGATATTCTGTATCAATGAACTTCAGCGTTACTATTCCTTTCTGAACATAGTCTCTAATAAAATGATGTTTAATTTCTATGTGTTTGGCTCTGGAATGTAGAATGGGATTCTTACTTAAACAAATAGCAGCAGTATTATCACAAAGGATAGGAATGTTACTCTCAAAGATTTGTAGATCTTCTAGCTGATGTTTCATCCAGAGCATCTGAGTTGTGCATAGTGACGCTGAGATATATTCTGCTTCTGCAGTTGATAGAGCAATTGTTGACTGTCTTTTGCTAGCCCAGGAGATTAAGTTGTTTCCCAGAAGCTGGCAATTTCCAGATGTGCTTTTACGTTCTATTCTATCTCCTGCATAATCTGCATCACAATAACCAGAAAGCCTATACTCTGATGTTTTCTCATACATCAGGCCCAGGTTAGGGGTTCCTTTCAGATACTTAAGAATTCTCTTAACAGCTGTTAAATGAGATTCTCTAGGATCTGATTGGAATCTGGCACAAAGACAGACGCTAAAGAGAATATCAGGACGAGTAGCAGTCAGATAGAGAAGAGAGCCTATCATACCTCGATAGAGCTTCTGACAAACCTTGTTGCTTACCTCTTCCTTCTCCAGAATGCAAGTTGGATGCATGGGAGTCTTTGCAGAATTGCATTCAGACATATCAAACTTCTTTAGAACGTCTTTAATGTACTTGCTTTGATGAATGTACGTGACTTCTGGAGTTTGATTGATTTGAATTCCCAGAAAGAACTTTAGTTCTTGCATTAGACTCATTTCAAATTCTGCCTGCATTAACTTAGAAAATTCTTGGCAAACAGAAATATTAGCAGAACCAAAAATAATGTCATCAACATAAATTTGGCATATCATGAGATCATTTTTATGATTTTTACAGAAGAGTGTAGAATCAACTTTCCCTCTGATAAAATTTTGTTCCAGAAGAAAATTACTTAAGCGTTCATACCAAGCTCTGGGAGCTTGTTTAAGTCCATATAAGGATTTCTTAAGTTTGAAAACATGTTCTGGAAAATTTGAGTTTTCAAAACCAGGAGGTTGATTAACATACACTTCTTCTGAAATATAACCATTTAGAAATGCACTCTTGACATCCATTTGGTATAATTTTATAGAGTGATTAATAGCAAATGATACAAGAAGACGAATAGACTCTAACCTTGCGACTGGAGCAAAAGTTTCATTATAATCAATACCTTCTTGTTGACTATAACCTTGAGCTACCAGTCGTGCTTTGTTTCTGACAACTTCTCCTTTCTCGTTCAGTTTGTTTCTGAACACCCATCTGGTTCCAATGACATGAGTGCCTCTGGGTTTAGGAACAAGATCCCAGACATCATTCTTGGAGAATTGATCTAACTCTTCTTGCATAGCTGCCACCCAATCATTATCTTGAAGAGCTTCATCACAGGACGTAGGCTCAATCAGAGACACTAGTCCCAGAGGAATATCTTCAGAAGTTCTGAAGGTAGATCTGGTTCTAACAGGTTCATCTTTGTTTCCCAGAATCAAATCTTCAGATACGTTGCTACGACTCTTGACTTTCCTTGGAATTTCTGGAGATTTAATTTCTTCAGAGTCTGGAGTGACAGGTGCTTCTGGAATTTTCTCAGATTCTACCAGAGTGATCTCTAAATCTGCAAACTTTTCAACTAGCTTTGACTTTTCAGGGTCAAGCTTATCATCAAATCTAACATGAATTGATTCCTCCACAATTTTGGTTTCTGTGTTGTATACTCTGTAGCCTTTAGAGCGTTCTGAGTATCCTAACATAATACCTTTCTGTGCTTTGGAATCAAACTTGTTCAGATGTTCTTTAGTATTTAATATAAAACAAATGCATCCAAAAGGATGAAAATAAGAAATGTTGGGTTTTCTTCCCTTACACAGTTCATAGGGAGTCTTATCCAGAATAGGTCTAATAGAGATTCTATTCTGAATGTAACACGCTGTATTTACAGCTTCTGCCCAAAAGTGCTTTGCTACATTTGTTTCATTGATCATGGTTCTGGCCATTTCTTGGAGTGTCCTATTCTTCCTCTCTACAACTCCATTTTGTTGTGGAGTTCTAGGGCAGGAGAAATCATGGGATATTCCATTAGAATCAAATAATTCTTCAAAATCTTTATTTTCAAATTCTCCACCATGATCACTTCTGACTCTAATAATTTTAGAGTCAAATTCTTTTTGCACTTTAGAACAGAAACTGGTGAATACAGAGTGAGACTCACTCTTGTGCTTTAGGAATTTTACCCATGTCCAGCGGCTGTAATCATCAACGATTACTAGTCCATACTTCTTTCCATTGACTGATGCTGTTTTCACAGGACCAAATAAGTCAATGTGAAGAAGCTCCAGAGGCTTGGAGGTAGAAACAACATTTTTCTTTTTAAAAGATGTTTTTGAAAACTTTCCTTTCTGACAAGCTTCACACAGAGCATCTGAAGAAAACTTCAGTTTAGGTAAGCCTCTGACTAACTCAAGTTTAGTTAGCTGAGAAAGTTTCCTCAAGCTAATGTGGCCTAAGCGTCTATGCCATACCCATTGCTCTTCGTGAACTGACATTAAACATTTAACATTTTGATCTTTTAAATCAGAAAGATTTATTTTATAAATGTTGTTTTTCCTCTTGCCTGTGAAAAGGACAGAGCCATCGTTCTGATTAATGGCTTTACACGTTTTTTGATTAAAGATTACATCATAACCGTTATCACTTAATTGACTTATGGATAACAGGTTATGCATTAAACCTTCTACATAAAGAACATCAGATATAGAGGGAAGAGTACCATTACCAATAGTTCCGGAGCCTCTGATCCTTCCTTTCTGATCTCCTCCGAAGCCTACAAAGCCAGCGTCTTTAAGTTCCAGGCTTTGGAACATAGACTTTCTTCCCGTCATATGTCGCGAGCATCCAGAGTCCAGGTACCATGACTGGTGTCTGAACTTTGCTGCATAGGATATCTGCAACATAGATAATCTTATCTTTCGGTACCCAGAATCTCTTGGGTCCTTTCAGATTAGTTTTCCCAGAGTTTCTTACAACTTTGGGTCTTCTAGCATTTTTAAATTTGTGTTCTTGTGTGTGTGTATAGTGGTATGAAAAAGGTGATTTAATTTGGTTACTGGTAGAAGTTTTATCAGAATCAGAATCATACCCAATTCCCCTTTTATTATTCTGACCTACTCCATAAATCATGGATGCCATAATACTCCTATTTATCCCATTCTTCAGAAATTGTTGAAAGGCTTCTTCATACTTATAAATAATTTCATTTGAAGTTTGTGGTGCTTGAGACAACACTTCTTCTAATTTTAAGCTTTTTGTTTTAGCTCCATCTCTTTCTAACGTTAAAGATTTGATTGTATCTTCATGTGCTAGAATTGTTGTCTCAAGTTCACTACATTCTTCAGATTTTGCTTTAAGAAGACCTTTAATGCTTTTAACTTTTTGTTTTAATTTCTGAAGAGAGGTAAGAGTTTCTGATAAACATGATTCTAAGTCAGATCTAGAAAGTTCAGAAAATACCTCTTCAGATTCTTCATCTGAGCTGCTGGATGTGGTAGCCATAAATGCTACGTTGGCTTGTTCATCAGAGTCAGATTCTGATGATCCTGAATCACTATCGTCCCAGGTGGCCATTAATCCTTTCTTTGTTCTGAAGGCATTTTTCTTGAAGCTTTCCTTCTTAGAGTTATCTTTCTTCAGCTTGGGGCATTCATTTCTATAATGACCTGTTTCTTTACATTCAAAACAGGTAATATCTTTATTAGGTTTACCTTTTGAAGTTGACTCTGATCTATCCCCTCTGGGTCTTGATCTTCTGAAGTTGTTGTTGTTCCTTCTTTTCCAGAGTTGCTTAACTCTTCTGGTTAGTAAGGACAGTTCTTCTTCATCATCAGAGTCTTCAGGTTCAGAGTCGTCAGTATCTGCAGTTTCTGCCTGGAGAGCTTTGGTTCTGTCTGACTTCCGTCTTTCAGGTCTGGACTTCAGCGCCACTGACTTGTTCCTTTTCTGAGGCTCATCCTCCTCTAGTTCTATCTCATGGCTTCTGAGAGAACTAACAAGTTCTTCAAGGCTGATACTGTTCAGATCCTTTGATAACTTCAGAGCAGTAACCATAGGTCTCCATTTCTTTGGCAGACTTCTGACAATCTTCTTAACATGATCTGCAGTTGTGTATCCCTTGTCTAGCACTTTAAGACCTGCAATAAGAGTTTGGAATCTGGAAAACATAGCTTCTATAGCTTCGTCATCTTCCATCTTGAAGGCTTCATATTTCTGGATCAACGCCAGAGCCTTCGTCTCCTTGACTTGGGAGTTTCCTTCATGGGTCATCCTTAGAGAGTCAAGTATATCTTTGGCTGTCTCTCTGTTGGTGATCTTCTCATATTCGTTGTATGATATGGCATTTAGAAGTATTGTTCTGGCCTTGTGATGATTTTTGAACTCACGTTTCTGATCTTCTGACATTTTGCTTCTGGGAACTTCAGCTCCATTTAAGGTTGGAGGTTTGTATCCATCTGTGACAATGTCCCAGAGGTCAGCATCATAACCAAGAAAGAAACTTTCGATTCTATCTTTCCAGTAATCAAACTTTTCTCCATCAAAAACAGGAGGCTTGGCATTGTAAGAATCTTTCTCATTTGAGTGGGCCATTTGTTTTTCTCGCACTGGATCTCTCTACACGGTTAAGTGTTTGATTTGAAAATCAATAACAGAGCCGGAGCTCTGATACCAATTGAAGGTGAGAAAAACAAGAAAGGGGGGTTTGAATTGTTTGAAAAAATTAAGCGCTTTTGCAAAATGAAAATCACACAAAGATTTTATACTGGTTCGCTTATAACACAAAGCTACTCCAGTCCACCCGGCCAAGGTGATTTCGCCTTCAACAAGGACTTAATCCACTAATCTTGAAAGATTACAAACAACCCCTAAGAGAGAAGAAAATCTCTTAGTCCTCTCAAGTCTACAGACTACAAAGAGTCACTTGAGGAAATCAAATAAAAATAGATACAAGATGTGTAATCTAGAATGCTTCTAAGAAAGCAAATATTACAAACTTAAGAACAAATTTTTCACTTGATAAGCAAAAGCTTAGTGAAAATCTTTGAAGAACAAAGATGTTTTTCTTGAGCGTGATATAATTTCAGTATAGTTTTGGCTAGTGATTTCTTCTTTTTTGCTGAATGAGATTTCTTCTCTATTTATAGGAGTTGAAGTAGAGTTGAAGTAGCGTTGAATCTTTTGGATATTGAGATGTAATTACGCCATTCCATTAATAGCTTCTGCAGTAGACTTTTTCACTTAGAAGTGACTACTTACCACAATTAGTATCTTTTCTCTTGGAAGTGGAGATTAACGTCTCTTTCTAATTGAGGAAATCCATTTGCAGAACTTTAACTTGGCTTAAACGTTACTTCATCATGATTAACAATTCTGATTAGAGTCTTTGTGTATCTGGAGAAATTGGCTTCTGATGTTATTTCTTGAATGTTCAGATGGCGCTGATAACTTCAGACTTTGCAGAATGCATTTGTTCAGAGTCAGAGCTTCTAGACTTTACTTCATGTTCAGATGCTTCTGATACTTGCAGTTTTGTCCAGAGTTTAGAGCTTCTTGAATGAGATTCCTCTTTAGATGCTTCTGATACTTGAGATTTTGCATCTGATCTTGTTTTGCATCTGATGACATCATCAGATTTATTTCTTCTTTCTTTAGAACCCTGCACACTTAGAAACTTTTCGTTAGGGTACCACTTTTGGTTTCATCCTTTGTTATCATCAAAATCATGGAATCTATTGTAGAACTATTTTTGTTCTTACAGTTGGAACATCTCTTCTTCAAGACCCTGTGCAGAATCACGGGAAGGATAGTACATTAGGTTATGATCTATCTCTTTGGTGGCAGCAAAAGCGTATGATCTCTGAAAAGGTTTCCTGGCAAGAAACATGTTCAGCCTTGGTGTGTACAAGAAGAAGAAGGTATCATAGTCTTGATGGTGGTTACTTGGATCAGTTCATTTCTGATCTAGGTGAGGAAGTGCATTGGCTAATGCACACTGTGGAGTTAAGAACAAGTGGCAGCATTCTTAACATCATGGAAACAACCTTGCTTTAGGAAGAGGAATCCTTGGCATAGCTGAAGGGATAGTTTCTAACTGGTCCTTCTGAAGACTCATGCATCAAAATGTCTGATGTCTTTGGAGAAGAAGCAGGGATTCATCAAGGTGTGAACTTGGATGACGTAACTGCGAATCTGTAGGATGGAGGTTGTTTACTTAAACTTGGTTCCACAATCAAGTCTATGAGAACATTGAACTCTTGTTCTGTGAAGGGAGGAAGTTCTTTCAAGTGGCAGAAGAAGGAGCTGAATTCAACAGCCGGATGTCAAAACCCAATGTTGTGACATTTGGTTCAGCATCAGATTCTTAGTTGGTGAAGTGGCACATCAACTTGAGATAGAAGGATCCACAGGGTTGTAGATTGGACACTTCAAAAATTTGAAGTTCAAATCTCACTTGGAAGGTCAGAATATCTTTGGGAGAAGTCTGATAAACTTGGGGAGGTCAAAAAGCAGCATTTGACCTTTTCATATGAGGATTCATGAAGGAGGTAATCAACTAGTGGCAGTTGGTCTATCTCAGAAGTGAGTTCGAAGAATCAAGATAATCAACATATGGCAGCTGATTATTCTTGAGGAAAGTCTGAGACAAATTACTTTTGAGCAGAAAAGTATTAAGTTGAAGACAAAAGGAGGTGGTTTCTATTCATCCCTTGGAGCTTGTGGTAGGAGTTCTGAGCCATCTATGGAAGATTATCTCTTGTAATGGGATGAAAATGTATATGTCCCAATTTATGTTTGGGTTCTTCTTGATCAAGCTGGTGACTCAGTGATGTCTGAAGACTATCAGATGGTGTTCCCTGTTATGTTGTGAAGGATGTCCTAACGAATGTTAGAACATTTTGTGAATTGGCTTTCTGTTCTGGTTAGAAGAGAGATTGACACAGAGTGTGGATGTGTTCAACCAAGAGGGTTGAACAGAGGGTGTGCTCTTGAAGACATGAAGATGAGTCTTATGTTTTCCATTCATCAAGTGGTTTGAGTTCTTTTTGAATCAGGAAGTAGGTGAAGGTCCAACCATGTTGGCTATGTGTGATCTCCAGGTTTCAAGAGGAGAGTTGGGTGCTCATGACAGGGGGAGTTGTACCTTTGTGCTGCAAGTAATCACCAAGCTTGTGGTATGGCTTCTTGTTAGTTATTGGGATGATGTGGTGAGGGTCAAGGCTGGATGAGCAGAAGAATGTCTGATCGGATGTCATGACATTGCCCTGGACAATACTGTCAATTCCTTCTGAATCTTAAAGTCATTAGGAATTATGAGGCTGATGTGTCTAATTCTGATAACTCAGAATAAGCCTGATGGCTACAGTTGTGTGGTACAGGGGGAGTAACCATTCGCTGAAGTGGGGGAATTGGGTTGTAGTAGTGCCAGATGTCAAGTCTCTACTGGAGGTATGACAGGGGTCTTGGGAAATGTTGAATACTGGCAGAATGCAGGAAAAAGCCGCGTGGATTGTTAAGACATCGCGTGCAACGTGTCTGACTGCATATATGGAATAGTCTCCATGCACTGGAACTGCTGTTTTGGAAAAGAAACAGTCAAGATCTATAAAAGGTATTCAAAGATAGTCTGAGATTTTGTTGGTGATTCTCTGACTGTTTCTCAGCCAAATTTAATGAATCTTGACCAAGCATTTATTCCTACCGTTAATTCCTAAGCGCGGGCTGGACTATTTAAAGGAAGGAATAGCACTCTTCTTCTCACAAGAGAAACACTCCATTCCCTCAGAATCATGGGGTATGTTAAGGTTTGGGCAAGTTGCGCCTGGATCTGGTTTTGTGAGGGGTCCCTTTTCAAATGTTTAGCTAAAAAGGGGGAGAGAAATACAATCCTGGGGTTGAGAATGGACCAGAAGCAAGCTAACTGTGGTAGCAAACAGAAGTTGGTGTCAGGCACAAAATCCACCAACTGGGTATATCACTTGTGTCTTGTGATCTGAGTTAAGAGGACAGTTGTGTCTTTTGATCTGAGTTACATCTTCTATGTACTCAGCATTACATATTCTTCCGGAAGCTCTCCTGTTGAGGGAAAGGGTTCTGGTACAACTGATATGTGTTCCTCTACTTCCTCATGTACACCAACATAGGTGTTTGTGGTGGTGGAGACAATGACAGAGATGAAGAGCATACCCATAATGGGATGTTTTGTCCAGTGTATTGTTTATTTGTTTTAGCTAAAATTTGCCAAAGGGGGAGATTGTTAATTCCTTGGGATTGACATTAATTTTGTAAAACAAATAATGTAATCATCTCTGTTGTTTTAATATGTTGGGTTGAAGAAATTCAACATCTGGACCAACATGTCATGTACGATGTCACGACATCAGGTCTGTGACATCGCACATGTGTAGAAAACTGAATTAATTAATTCAGTATATATTCTGGGATTAGCAAGGATATCTGGTGAATATCCTAACTCCCATGTGGAGGTCTTAAAGACTTAATCAGAATATATATAGGCTCTAAATATGGAGATATATATGGAGAGATTTTAGGATTGAAGACCTTGTTTGTAGCAGAATTTTTCTGCTGAAGTTGTAACAGCCAAGAACAAGTCTGCTACGATTTCTGAAGGCCCAAATCCAGTTGGGTGATTAGGTTATAAATAGGTTATTGTAACCTAGTCTTTGTAAGCCTCTTAGAATGAATTTTTAGGGGTGTGTGTAAGGTAAACCTCCCAATCTGTGGGAAGGTTACCATGTGTTTCTCAGTGGTAAAAGCTGAGAGTATTTGTAACTCAAAGCCTGTAGGCAAGAGTGATTATGTTCTTGAATGGAGCTGTGAAGCAAGTTGTTGATTGTAATTTTAAGTGTCGGGTTTTTGTTATCGTATCCACAGGGATTGTAAAATATCACCACCGTTCGATGGTTGTATTAATTCTAGCTTAAGGTAACAATAGGGTTTTGGTCGTTGTCACGTTATCTTGCATAAAAAATGTAATAAAATGCGGTAAAAGTTATGGTTTGAATATTGGAGAAATATTGCCAAAGTTAGGGTTCAACGATCACTTTGCATGTATTTGTTCGGTCAACAATCTTATAAACTCCTTTAGATGATAAATTATTTCACAAAGTCCTCCCAATGTGTTTCTCTCGAACACACATTGTGAGTTTTCCCATTTTGATCGATTGTTTATCTCTAACACAACCTATCAAAATGACAACTTTTTGGTTCAACCTTATGGTGAACAAAATCATTCATTACTATCTCTAGCTAACAAACAAGATTGGATGAAAACCTAGGTTAAGAGTTAGTAAACATCTCTCGATCATAAACCAACACAAAGAGTTTTGAATAAGAACAAAGTTTTCATCATATATTCACCATTAAAGAGTTTACACATGAAGATCCTTACATTTACACACAAAGCTAATGATCATCTACATCTAACCTTGACAAATGGAGGACTTAGCTACTCATTTTCATGGTAGCTTGGTCGGTAAGTTTCGGAAGAAGGTTGAGCAACATCTGAGTCGAATAATCGAGATTGGATGGGAATCCACCTTCTTTTTGTAAAAGATGGTTAAGAGATGAAAAGAAATGAAATTTAGGGCACAAAAGCTTCTAAGAACAATGCTGTAAAAATATCTAGAAAAAGTGCAAAGTATGGAAAAACTAGGTATGGCTCCAAAAAGTGGCACTTGCTACTTATAGAGCTGTACTGGTCTGTCATGCTCGCTAGGCGAGCAGAATGGCTCGCCTAGCGAGGGTCTAATTGAGGCACATGAGGCACCTGCGCCCAGAGAAACAGCCTATCTCAGACTGTCATGTTCGCCTAGCGAACAAAACCTTCGCCTAGCGAAAGGCACGCTTCAACCCTCGCTCCAGCGAGTGAGTGCTGGCTGCGCTTTTCACCAAGTCTGGACGCGTTCGCTGGAACGTTCGCTGGAAGCTTGCCTAGCGAGTCCTTCGCTACAGCTCTCGCCTAGCGAGCAAGCTGATGAATGCATCTTCTCTTTGGTTCCTTTGCCAACTTTCTTGTGTCTTCATTTTCAATTATTTCATGCCTTCTTCCTGCACAATAACACACAAATCAAAGGTACCAAGATCGTTTATCAATGTATTGCATTTCATCTAAAACAAAGGTGGTTTTGACAATTTAGCAAGGAAATGGAGTGAAAGATACCCATATTTGATAGCTCAAATAAGCACTTTTGGGTATCTAACAACTCTCCCCAACTAGATTCTTGCTTGTCCTCAAGCAAAGTATGCCTCTTGAAGGACAAGAGGATTTGCTTTAAGAAAAAGGTTTCTCCGAAGTTGGATAAAACGGCTCAAACACAAGTGAATCAGCATATACAAGTTTCCAACGGTTCGAATAAAATAATACACAAGAACTAAAACTTAATAGCTATGCGAAATATTTATCTATCTACAACAATATTATTCTGAATGAATCACCCTATCTCTCCTCTTCGAATAAGGAATGAAGAATTTACGCGTTTGCAACCGCGGGAATAATCTCACTCTCTAACAAATAATGAAGAAATCAATTCGATTCATACAATGTCTAACAATTATAAATGGTAATGTGGAAGCACGAAGATCACTAAGGGCTTTTCGGTTGAAGCTTGGTCAGGTTAACAAACAAGGGTCATTTCTAAGGCCATTAAAAAGGAAATTGCCGATGCAAAAGAGACATTCACTATACACTTATTCACACATCTCGACTTCGTTCCATTTGTTTCTTATTTGAAACCTTCACAACTCTTATTTCACAACTCAATTTTTATTTTTCACTATTTTTCTTCCAAGCAAGCATTCATTTTCATTCTTTCTATTTTTGTTCTTTTCTTTCACATCATATTTAAAAAAAACAGATGTTTCTTTTCTATATTTTTATTTTCAATGCTTGCTTGGTTTTTCATTTTTTTTTCAAGAGTTGTGGTACTTACCGATTCTCCCAACTTATTTCTTACTCACCCTAAGTGAATGCTCTTAACTTTTTACGGCAAAAGAACAATAATCAAGATTTTTCGGGTTGTAAAAAAAAAGATTTTTGAAATCTCGCTTTATTTCAAGCTGAGATTCAACTGTTTAAGCTCAAAGGGGTTAACGAATACTCTCTCTGCTCACAAGTAAGTTGTTTTTGGATGTAGTTGTGCTCGATAGAAAACAAGTGCCTGGATCATTTCTAATTGCTTCCACATATTCACAATAATAAAAGACAAAGCATGAATCAAATGAATCAACAAAACTTATTAGAATCCAGCATTTAAGTGTACAATGGAGGTTTCCTCACAATTTGTGGTTTTAAGTTCTAGATGAAACATTCATTCAATTATGTTGCAAAAAGACAATATTCAATTTACCAAAAAGAGTAAAGTTCTTAATGCATTCTAAAATTCTAGCCGGAGGTAACAATGTACCTTAGCCTCATTCACTTGTTTATTCTTATCATTGCCATCCAAGCTCGGATGCACCTTCATTGGGTACTTCTTTGAGGAGCAACAAATCTAGAAGGTTTGCCACTCAATCAACCAAAAATTTATTAAACAAACAAAATTAAAAACATAAATAAATAACATTACTGAAAATTTAAATTTGTTCATGGGGGACAAAACACCCCAAAAGTACAAAGCCAACATCAAAATACAGAATCCGACAATACAATAGAAATAACATAAAATGAAAAATACAAAAACTTAACCCTCTAAGGGTTCAGAATCCTCCTCGCTACCGGCTTCAGAACCGGTAGCCTCATCATCATCATCATCATCATCATCAACTGCAGCACTCGAAGACGCACCAGCGCCCGCCCCCTCACCATACACAGGCCTGTCCACAAGCCAGTTGGCGTTAAGCAGAAACTGCTCACGCGTCATCAAGGCATGAGCACCACTTCCCTGCAGCTGTAACCGCTGCATAGAGTCG
The DNA here is from genome assembly GCF_024323335.1 of Lathyrus oleraceus. NCBI lineage: Eukaryota > Viridiplantae > Streptophyta > Magnoliopsida > Fabales > Fabaceae > Lathyrus > Lathyrus oleraceus. The sequence goes on from NC_066580.1 coordinate 342,381,836, forward strand.
TGCATATCTATCATGGCACGCTGGGATGCCGCCATCCATTCAAAATTGTAATCGCACACAGCTCGCAGGTAGGGATCTAGTCCAGGAGTAGAAGTACCAGGACCATCAGAAGCCCGGGTACTCTCTGCAGCTGCACTGCCTCTGGCATTCTTCGCTCTACAATATTTGGCCACGTACCGGTCATCGATAGGTGGCGGGATCCTGACTTGACCCCTTGAGGGTAGTCTCACCCTCGCTTGCAAGCACAAGCTCATAATCAGGCAGGGGAAAGCTAGGGGACAATTCACACGAGCCCCCAACTTTAGCCCGCTCTCAATCACGAACTTAAGCTCATAAGCGATGATCCTCACCACATCGATCTGGACGTTGGAGAGGATACTGTGAACCAAATGTGCCACTGGGATCGGCACTGTAGAAGTGTGGGACTTTGGCTGGATGTTTGTCAGCACCATCAGCAGAATCAGTTGAGCCAAGGGAGTCATGTCCTCCCTATGATACCTCATGGCAACCCCAGATGGGTTCCGCTCAACAGATTTCCCTCTTAATAGCAGGGCGGCAGAAATGGCTTCAATATCCCGGTGAAGCCGTAAATCAGAGTGGTATGTGTTTGTCTCCTCAGCTCCCAGCTGGAGCAGCTCACCAAGGACTCGGTTAATGGCATCCCTATCAAATGCAACTGGACGGCCGACCACTCTAGATATCCAAGTAAAGGGCTCGTCGTCATCAGGCAGTGCGTTTGCATAAAACTCACGCACCGTTGCTATGTCATAATGCTCAAGTGGGGAAATTAACCGATCCCACTTCATAGTGTTTATCAACCCGGCAAATGCTCTGTTTGTGCCTTGGGGGTTGATGAGGAATCGCTTCTCCGGAAGAATTTTCCGTTTCTCCAAAGCAATGTACCTGGCGGCCTGCTTCGGGCCGACAAACTTATCGGTATCAAACTGGATAGGTACAGACCGGGAAGTGTTTCCTCCCTTCCTCTTCTTTGAAGTTCCAGACCTTGATTCCATCTGGAAAATATAAAAGGAAACAACACACACCCAACAGATTAGACAGCAAAACCGCAATTTAAAGAACTGTCTTGCTCGCTGCTGCTTCGCCTAGCGAAGTGGCAGCGAACGCTCGCCCCTGGTTCGCCTAGCGAGTGCTAGCGAACCTTACGGGTTTTTGGGGTCTGCAGCATTTTCAGAGAATCTTTCCCAAAACCCGCATTCTAATGGTTTCAATTTCAGAACCTAATGATTTATCAATTAAACGAACGTTCTATGCTATTGGGGATCACACATTTACATGCAAAACCTAAAATCCCCAATTGCAAAACCTAAAATCCCCAATTGCAAAACCTAAAATCCCACATGCAAACCTAAAGTTTCCCATACCACAACTCATCCTAATTGACATTCAAATCGGAAATACAGAGTTCAAACATACAGAAAATGTAGTAGGGCAAACCTTAGTTACACGGATTGATTGAAATGTGAAGTGGAGTAGGGTTTGCGATCTTCCAATTAGGGATAGAGTGTTAGTGAGAGAGATGAAAATGAGAGAGTGTGGAGAGTGCTCTGTTAAAATTTTCCTCAGCGGAGTTGAAAAACAGAAAAGTTGTGTTTGGGGCAAAATGAGTGCCCTGCTGAGATTTTAATAAGTTCTGTCATGCAGCGCTCGCTGCTGCTTCGCCTTGCGAGCAACTAGCGAATCCGCTCGCTACTGCCTCGCCTAGCGAGCAGCAAGCGAGCATGACAGCAATTGCCTTTTCAAAGGAAGCAGTTCAGGTTCATTCAGCAAGGTGTTAGCACTTCGAATCCCATCACAACACACAGAAAATGCAGTAAATACTTACAATGTTGGGGTGCCTCCCAACAAGCGCTTGTTTAACGTCGGCTAAGCTCGAAGGTGTGATGCTCACAGAGGAGCATCCAACGGAATTGCACAGCTCTCGCGATCCACATGACCGCCGAGATAAACTTTCAATCGTTGGCCATTCACGGTCCAACTATCTTTCTTGTCCATGTCTTCAATGACAATAGCCCCGTACTCCTTCACCTCTTTCACCCGAAATGGCCCGGACCATTTTGATTTCAACTTCCCGGGAAACAATTTCAACCTTGAGTTGAACAATAGGACCAACTGTCCGGGCACAAATTCTTTGCTTCGGAGCTTCTTGTCGTGGTACTTTTTTGCCTTTTCTTTGTACAACCAACTTGCGCATCTCTTCCAACTCAAGTAGTTGCACCTTCCTTTTGTCACCGGCCAACTCATTTTCAAAATTTAAATACTTCAGGGCCCACAAGGCCTTGTGCTCCAATTCAATCGGCAAATGGCAAGTTTTACCAAACACCAATTGAAAGGGAGTTAGGCCAATTGGAGCTTTAAAGGAAGTACGGTATGCCCATAACGCCTCATCCAATTTTTGGGACCACTCCTTTTTTGAATTAGACACAGTTTTTTCGAGAATTCTCTTAATCTCTCGATTAGAGACCTCCGCTTGCCTATTAGCCTGCGGGTGATACGTAGTTGTCCCCCTATGTGATACACCGTACTGTTTTAAAATGTTTTCCAACGGTGCATTACAAAAGTGTGACCCTCCGTCACTTATCAACACTCGGGGGGTTCCGAAACGGGAAAATATGTTTTTCTTCAAAAAATTTATCACCGTTTTCGCGTCCGCCCGAGGTGAGGCAATCGCCTCAACCCACTTAGAGACATAATCGACTGCGACAAGCATATACTCGTTCCCATAAGAGGGTGGGAATGGTCCTACAAAATCGATGCCCCAACAATCAAATACTTTGACTTCTTGTATATTTTGGAGAGGCATCTCATCTCTCTTACCTATCCCACCGCTTCTCTGGCAACTATCACAACTTTGTGCATGAGTGTGTGCGTCTTTGAAAATGGTGGGCCAATAAAATCCCGATTGGAGGATTTTAGTGGCCGTTCTCACCCCATTATAGTGGCCGTCGTAAGGCGAGTTGTGACAATGCCAAAGGATGCTCTGCGCTTCATCGCTAGTAACACATCTCCTTAATAGGTTATCACTACCCAACTTAAACAAGTACGGGTCATCCCAAACATAATAGTTGGCATCCGAAAGAAACTTCCTTTTTTAGTTCGAAGTTAGGTCGGGAGGCACAAAACCACTAGCCTTGTGGTTCGCAAAGTCTGCAAACCACGACCTAACTTGAACTTTAAACAGTTTTTCATCAGGAAATTCTTCCCAGATTTCCTTCTCAGACGTTGTAACCTCCACATTCACTAAGCGGGATAAATGATCCGCCACCAAATTTTCCGACCCCTTCTTGTCTTTGATTTCCACATCAAATTCTTGTAACAAGAGGATCCAACGGATGAGCCTTTGCTTCGAATCCGGTTTGGTTAGCAGATATTTAATCGCCGCGTGGTCGGTATACACTACGACTTTAGACCCTATAAGATAAGACCTAAACTTTTCTAGCGCATACACTATTGCAAGTAGTTCTTTTTCCGTATTGGCATAGTTTATTTGAGCCTCGTTAAGAACCTTACTTGCATAATGTATCGCATGAAATTTTTTATCTTTTCTTTGACCAAGTACCGCTCCAACTGCGTAGTCGCTCGCATCACACATTAGTTGAAAATTTTCATTTCAATTGGGAGCGACTATTATTGGAGCGGTAACCAATTTTTCTTTTAAAGTCTCAAAAGCTTGCAAACAATCATCGGTTAAGAGAAATACCTGGTCCTTAGCAAGCAAATTGCTCAAAGGCTTAGCCACCTTTGAGAAGTCCTTGATAAAGCGCCGATAGAACCCGTCGTGACCTAAAAAGCTTCGGATGCCCTTCACATTCACCGGAGGAGGTAATTTTTCTATCACTTCAACCTTAGCTCTATCCACTTCAAGCCCCCTTCTAGAGACTTTGTGGCCTAGCACGATCCCCTCGGTCACCATGAAGTGACACTTCTCCCAATTAAGCACCAAATTGGTCTTCACACATCTTTCCAACACCGTTTTCAAGTTTGCCAAGCATAGACTAAAAGACCCACCAAATACCGAGAAGTCATCCATGAAGACTTCCATTGTTTTCTCTATCAGATCGGCAAAAATGGCTTGCACACATCGTTGGAAAGTCGCTGGTGCATTGCACAGCCCAAAGGGAATTTTTCGGTATGCGAACACTCCAAACGGACACGTGAAAGCCGTCTTCTCATGATCGCCCGGGTCAACCGCAATTTGGTTGTACCCGGAGTAGCCGTCCAAAAAACAATAGTATTGTTGGCCCGAGAGTCTTTCGAGCATTTGATCCATGAATGGGAGTGGAAAATGGTCCTTTCGAGTCACGGTATTCAACCGCCTATAATCAATACACATTCTCCACCCCGTTGCAACTTTAGTAGGGATCAATTCATCCTTGTCATTTCGGATTACGGTAATTCCACCCTTCTTCGGAACCACGTGCACAGGACTAACCCACGAACTATCCGAGATCGGGTAAATCATCCCCGCATCCAACAGCTTTACAACTTCCTTTCGAACAACCTCCTTCATGGTAGGATTTAAGCGGCGTTGTGGTTGAGCTACCGGCTTGAAATCCTCTTCCATCAAAATCTTGTGCATACAATAGGAGGGACTAATTCCTTTTAGATCGGAAAGAGTCCAACCCATGGCTTCTTGATTTGTTTTTAGCACGGTGATCAGACGGGCTTCTTCTTCATTTATCAAAAGGTTGCTTATGATGAACGGCTTTGCCTCGGTCTCATCTAGGAATACATACTTCAAAGTAGAGGGTAGTATTTTCAATTCAATATGCGCTTTTTCGTCAATAACCTCCTTCTTCAAGTCTTCTTCCTCTACTTCCCACGGTTGTAGGTCATCTAAACTATCAAGTTCCTTTAAGCATTCCTCAAGAGCTAGCTCTTCTTCAACAGTGAAAACCTCCAATGAGTCATCAAGAGCTAACTCCATAGGAGATATCTCATGAACATGCTTTGAAACTTCCAAAATAGCGTCTTCGATCACATCGATGCGAAAGCTATCATTTCTATCTTTTGAGTGCTTCATTGCTTCGAATAGATCGAATGTTACTTCCTCATTTTGGACTCTCACCTTCATTAAATCGTCATCAACATCTATCATCATTCGCGCGGTCTTCATGAATGGTCGGCAATGGCGCCATTTTGTTGATTGTAATTTTAAGTGTCGGGTTTTTGTTATCGTATCCACAGGGATTGTAAGATATCACCGCCGTTCGATGGTTGTATTAATTCTAGCTTTAGGTAACAATAGGGTTTTGGTTGTTGTCACGTTATCTTGCATAAAAAATGTAATAAAATGCGGTAAAAGTTATGGTTTGAATATTGGAGAAATATTGCCAAAGTTAGGGTTCAACGATCACTTTGCATGTATTTGTTCGGTCAACAATCTTATAAACTCCTTTAGATGATAAATTATTTCACAAAGTCCTCCCAATGTGTTTCTCTCGAACACACATTGTGAGTTTTCCATTTTGATCGATTGTTTATCTCTAACACAACCTATCAAAATGACAACTTTTTGGTTCAACCTTATGGTGAACAAAATCATTCATTACTATCTCTAGCTAACAAACAAGATTGGATGAAAACCTAGGTTAAGAGTTGGTAAACATCTCTCGATCATAAACCAACACAAAGAGTTTTGAATAAGAACAAAGTTTTCATCATATATTCACCATTAAAGAGTTTACACATGAAGATCCTTACATTTACACACAAAGCTAATGATCATCTACATCTAACCTTGACAAATGGAGGACTTAGCTACTCATTTTCATGGTAGCTTGGTCGGCAAGTTTCGGAAGAAGGTTGATCAACATCCGAGTCGAATAATCGAGATTGGATGGGAATCCACCTTCTTTTTGTAAAAGATGGTTAAGAGATGAAGAGAAATGAAATTTAGGGCACAAAAGCTTCTAAGAACAATGCTGTAAAAATATCTAGAAAAAGTACAAAGTATGGAAAAACTATGTATGACTCCAAAAAGTGGCACTTGCTACTTATAGAGCTGTACTGGTCTGTCATGCTCGCTAGGCGAGCAGAATGGCTCGCCTAGCGAGGGTCTAATTGAGGCACATGAGGCACCTGCGCCCAGAGAAACAGCCTATCTCAGACTGTCATGTTCGCCTAGCGAACAAAACCTTCGCCTAGCGAAGGGCACGCTTCAACCCTCGCTCCAGCGAGGTTGAGAGGTTTGGCTACTGGAATCCTCGCTGGGATCTCGCTGATGGCTCGCCTAGCGAGTGAGTGTTGGCTGCGCTTTTCACCAAGTCTGGACGCGTTCGCTGGAACGTTCGCTGGAAACTCGCCTAGCGAGTCCTTCGCTACAGCTCTCGCCTAGCGAGCAAGCTGATGAATGCATCTTCTCTTTGGTTCCTTTGCCAACTTTCTTGTGTCTTCATTTTCAATTATTTCATGCCTTCTTCCTGCACAATAACACACAAATCAAAGGTACCAAGATCGTTTATCAATGTATTGCATTTCATCTAAAACAAAGGTGGTTTTGACAATTTAGCAAGGAAATGGAGTGAAAGATACCCATATTTGATAGCTCAAATAAGCACTTTTGGGTATCTAACACAAGTTCAAGGTGATTGAACATTACATTGTATTTGTAGTGATAGGAATGGAAACTGGAGGTTTCTATCTAGTAGTTCCTAGGTATAGATTGCATTGGGTAGGGATTAAGTGATGAGTTGTAAACGGGGGAGTTTAACTCTGAATTAATACTGCTAATAGTGGATCTTCTTCCTGGCTTGGTAGCCCCCAGATGTAGGTCATGTTGGACCGAATTGGGTAAACAATTCTCTGTGTTTGTTTTCCTTCTGCAAGTTATATTCCTGTATGCCATTACTCAGGTTGTATTGTAGTCTGCTAACCAAGATGATAACAGACCTGGTACATATCCCTCTGGGTGAATGTCAATCAGAATGTTTTAACATTCATCACTGACCGCATATACTGAACCTTAGGCATGGTGATCTCAGTTCAGTATTTATGTAAGTCTGATCCACAAAAGGATAACAGACCTTGGCAAAGGATCGTAGTGAAACTGTCACACTGGATGTCTTGACAAATCTTCCAGTAAGCTGATACTGAAGTAGAGACTGGTTGGTCTTTTACAGTACAACAAAATTCAGCACAGTCTGTTTTCAGGAACATAACAGACGTAGTATATGGTCCTGGACTTGGATGTCAAACTGAAGGTTGTGACATTCATTCCTGACAGCATATGCTAAATCGTTGGATGGTTAGTTTTTCTGTTTCAGGATTTTTCTCAGGCTATTCCCCAGGAATCCAACTGCTGATCTAAAATCCAGGAAACTAACCACTAAGCTACAATTAATGAACCTAGCAAATAGACAGTTTGTTAGCTCCTTAATAAGTGGAAATTAGTTTAACTTGTTTCAACCTTTAATTTAGGAAATACAAGTACATGGCCAACAAACTGGAAAAATGTAACAGATGATGTCCAAATCAGGATTGAGACATCGTGCTGATAACTGTGTAGGAAAACAACAGAAGGGAGTGTTATGATGCACAGAACTAGGTGTTCCTTCATTCTAGGGTGACATCGAATGAGATGTCGTGACATCTGTGAGCGTGTGCATATGAGTACAGAGTGTAACAACTGTCTTGCTGTGTTAGGTACAATGTTAGATCAGATGTCATGACTTGGAGCAGAACATCTGAAATCTGACTACACCAGAATTTCAGGCACCAATTGGATTGGCAGCACCATGTGTCGTAGCCAATCCAATTGGCGCCCCCTCTTAAAAATTAAGGATAAACGTCAATTGGTCTGGCGCCCATGCCTTAAGTATTTTTTTTTTTGAAATTGGGGTAGATTGAGATTTTTTTTTTAAATTGAATTATTTTAGAATTTTTTTTAAAATATGGGATATTTTAGTAAAAAATTTATATTTAGGCCCCATTCGAATATTTTTCTACCCTTGTGTGGAAATTTAATTTGTATCCCAATTAATTCAATCACTCAATCAATAAGAAGATGGATGAAGATATACATAGATTTTTCTCCTTGCCTAAAGTGAAATCAAAATCAAAATTAGAAAAACAGTTAAGTAACTGATGAAACCCTAAAGCCAACTTCGGGTTGAAATAACTTATAGGCCCATTCGAGTATTTTCCTCCAATTTAGGGTTTGAAACAAATATATTTGACTTAATTTACAAATAATTATTTTTTATATTTTTATTAAAATATGAAGAAAAAAAAATTATTTATAAAATAATGTACAAAAATATAAAATTAATTATTTATAAAATAATGTACAAAAAAATTTAGGTTAAAAAGGTGAGGCTACAGACTAACAAAAGAACGTATGAGTTGCTTCATATGTGTCGCATTACGCGAAAAACCGGCGGGAAACAAGAACAACAGAGCCGCCACCGTGCGTTATTTATCCCAAAAGAGGGAAAGGAAACGCTCGAAGTAAACCTGGAAAAGACATGGTCTCGCGACCAAAGAGAATAGGATCGGGAGTCGGTTATGCGAAGGGAAGGTATTAGCACCCCTACGCATCCGTCGTACTCGACGGGATCCACGCACAATAGGAAGGAAAATGGTTGCTAAACGCTGCTCAAACACACACACTGGCTGAAAGAGACACAAGAAAACACACAAGACTGACTCGGCAGGACATCGCATCCTGGGCCTACTTAGTCTATCAAGCATAGACATCAGAGTCGAAGTAGTTCGGACTGGGGAAACGACACATGCTCGCTAGGATATCGCATCCTATGCATACGTATCTCCTTTGGACGAAGGAGAATCAGAGCATTCGTAGCTCGGCTAACACGCACACAAACAAATACAGGCGAGGGCAAACATGGAGCCTGAATGCCAATCACTGGGCTTACATCAGCATCCGAACCAAAACGCACTCGAGAAGGCAAACATGGAGCCCGACTGCCAATCACTGGACTTACGTCGGCATCCGAACCAACCACACGCACACTGGAACCCGAATGCCACTCGATGGACTTACATCCGCTTCCAAGCACACAACAAGACACAGGATATGGAATGCCAATCGCTGGGCTTACATCCATCTCCTAACACCAACACAAGAAGAAGAAGGGTCTCGATTACAACTAGGGCAAGAGAAGGGGAATGTCTCAATCGCAACGAGGGCGAGAGAAAAGAATTAGTGTTAGTTGTTAGTCAAACTCGACAAGACATCGCATCTCGTGCCTACGTATCTCATCTGAACATGAGAATCAGAGTTGCCGTAGTTCGGCTAAACTATTCCTGTTGGTTTGTATTTTTTAAGTGGACGACGTCGCTACGCAATCTACCTGATGCTCGACCTTTGGAGACTTACTCACCTGTAGTAGAAGGAGTTGACGTATCCTTAAGAGGGGATAATGTTTGTTTGTGTTTTAGGAAAGCTCAAGCAAGAAAGGAAGTCCTATACGAAGGAACCGTGCTACCTTAATTGTCATGCAAACGAGACTACGCGGAGTCTAGCAAACCTAGGGGATACAATCACACCACACAAACATATACAGCATGAAATAAACACACCAACAAGAGGCTCAAACATCAGGGTTAGGCTTTAGTCGAGGGGTCATATCAACCTCAACAAACAAGCCTCTGTATCGGGGTCAGGTTAGCTCTTAACCTTGCCATTGAGGGGCTAAGGTGAAGCCAGATGAAAGGTGATGAGGGGTGTGCCTCATTGCTTCTATCTCAAGTCTGAGAGAGCATGTAAATATAAGAATGTGGGGGAGTTCAGAAAGATGGAACTCTTTCCCCAATTGAAGACTCTATAGATCTTGGGTTTGGATCTCAATGCTACAACCATGTAATGGGAGCAAGGAGAAGACTCACAGAATAGTGGGGGATAGATTGCTTATCCCTACCTTCCACCGATTGCCTTATTTAAAGGACTTTCACCTGCTTGGGCTTAAAAATAAACAACCACAATCATTGCCTCTTAAGGAGGACTTCAGACAATTTGCCCGGCCCGGTAACAGTCGGGTCTCCAGACTACATGAAGTTAGAAAGTTATACCTCTATGCAAGTTGCTTAAGCAAAGCAAAGCAAAAAGTTCACAAGGAACTGAGCAACTAAAAGTACCTGGAAACAATCAAACACAGTTAGTAATCCGACAGACAAGCCATAAACAGCAATTATTCAATCAATTAATCTATACAAATCAATGCACAACAAGGCAAGCTCAAAGCTCAAGCCTAAGCTTCACAACCTACAAAACAATGTTATGTTAGTGTACAAACATTAAACAACATCAATCGTATTTAACTTGATTCATTCGCCATGTGCATTATGCTTTTGATCCTGAAAAATCAAGCAAACATTAGCAACAAGACCACTAGGCTAAGCCTAGGGTCCAAAACAAGAAAAAATCCTTAAACAGCAAGGCATTCACCAACCAAAGTCAAATTAATGTCAAACAAGAGCAAACACCATTAGTCTCATGTCCATATCATCCATCATGTTCATTTTATGCACAAAACAAGGCAAACTAGTTCAAATGAAGTACCAAACATGCAAACAGAACCATTGCATTCAAATCCACATCAAAACAATTCCAAAAATTCTCAAATAATTTACACCTAAACAGGGGATATTCAAGGTCTACCATGTCAAATTTGAGCTCAATTGGGCAAATGGAACCATGTCAATGAAGATCAACAAAAACAGACACAATTACATGCTCCAATTCACAACATCAATACATGCTTCCACTTCAAAAATTCATAACTCAATGAGAGCAAAAAAGAAATGGATGAGACCAAAACAGGGATGTCACATTATGTGTCTATTACAAGCATATCAAATTTCATGATTATCCAATACCATATGAGCATTTCTCATTCAATCTACCAACCTATGTCACACAAGCTTGCACAATTGACCAACAGAAATGAAAAATCACAATCAATTTGAAAATGCAATGTAAAATTCCACAAAAATTCATATAGCATCTCAACATGTTAATCAACCATCATGCAAAATTTCATTTCAATCCAACAAGTATAGGCCACTCAAAAAAAATCCAGCAAATTGACATAATGAGGTGTGACACAAATTGTCACACCTAAGTTCCAAAATTCACATCTCAATGGCCAGGTATCAAAGATTCATGAAATTTATATGTAAATAAACATCAACCAGTCCACAATCATCACAAAAATTTTCAAGAATTTCTTTTAGAATATGAGGATTTCATGATCACAATAGCACAAGGTACCAAAAATGCACATATGTGAAAGAACCCTAGGTCAAATATTATTTCTACCATGCACAACTTTGACCAATAGGTCAAAAATCATCTACAGTCAACAAGGAAGTCAAAGAAACAAACCTCATATTTTTCTGAATTTTCTATAATTTTTTATGAATTTTTTAACATGTTAATGATTTTTTAAAGAATTTTTATGAATTAACTAAAATAATTAAAATCACCAATGGCATTATGGTAAATAAAACGCCACGGACCAAAACGCACAGCACAACTTAATGTGCTGGCGCTGTACCATTGGTCAGGATTTTGCGGGAAACACAATTCAAAAATTCCCCGGCCAATTATCGAATCAAACCAGAAAATTTTCCAGGAACGGTCTTCTTCCCCGCGCGGCACACACGCCTCCATATCCAAACTCGGCTTTGCTCAAAACTCAACCAAATCTCACAAATGAATAACCGTTGGAAAGGTCTCACTCTCAGGATCTCAATTATGTCTATGATTTAACCTACAAGTTCCTAAATCTCACGGATCAATCGACTAAAGTTTCACATTCAAAGCTTCGAGTTCAGATTTCTCCACCTACGGTTATCCATTTCTAAAACCGAGCCTAGCATGATGAACTACACCTAACAAGCTACAACACGCATAGGATAATCGAAAGAATCATGAGATTCGAAATTTGAGTACCTTGCTATGGCAGTGACAATTCGCGTGTTCTTTGCGCCTCTCGACCAAAAACAGATGGACTAGCAGCTGCAAGAAATTGGATACGATGCTCAGGTTCGATGGAGGTTGCTTCTACCGCGCGAAATTCTCAATTCACCATTGATGCCTCCAAGATGAACAGCCACGAATGAAGCTCCTCTTGATTCAAACTTCCGAAACAGATGGAGTAGAGGATGATGGAAGATCAACACAAAAGGAATTTCGAGAATTGATCAAGAATTGGTGAAGTTTGATCAATTTTTGTGTGAAGTGTTCTTGAGAGTTTTTCAGAAATTGGAGAGAATTTGGATCTGATTTTTGGGATTGTGAAATTCTGTTATGATTTGGAAGTGATTAGGAATTTATATGATGCCTTAATCCAAGCTTAATCATGATCATTAGCCAAATTGCATTTGTTAGTGAAATGTGAATTTTCAAGTGAGGGCAAAATGGTCACTTCCACATACAAGCCTATGCCACCTCAATGACAGCTCACACACTCTCTAAATGACATGTGTGAGCTGTTGCAACTTGTCCCACTCTCATTGGATGTATATTTTGCATTTTCACATGTGTATGGTACTTTGTCCAATTTTGCCATTCCATTTCACAAGTCAAATTCCAAACCACAAGCTTTAGGCATGAAATGATGATTCCAACAAGTTTCAAATACCATTTATGAGGTGTAGCAAAAATCCCCACTCAAAAATTCCAATTATTTCACAAGTTGGACAATTTTGCCCCTGGTTCATTTAACAGTCCAGTTGAAATTTGACCTTTTGCATTGACCACTTTTGGAAAAATCCAATTATGCACCATGAAAGTACATGTCAAATGGAGTTTGTGCATATAAAGAACTTGCAATTTGGACAAACCATGTGGAAATTATGGCCTCCTGATTATGGGTCATTTTTGAATTTCACTGAGCCATAAATTTCCAACCATACATTGGATTTTCAAGTTCTTGGACTTTTTGGAAAGGTGAGATCAAGACCTTCAACTTTCATGTTGGACAAAATTCCATTTGAAGCTTGTATGATGAAATCATTTTGAGGAGAAAAAGTTTCCATTTTGGGCAGCTGAAATTACAGGTCACCTGCTATTTTTGGAAACTTTCTGTCTGACCTCCAAATCTTCAACCTTGGTCTTTGATACGTCAAATGAGACTTATATGGACATGAATGAGGCCTTTCAAACCATTTCCCACCTTCCAATCCATAAAATCGGGCACAGTTGACCACAGTTGACTTTCTAGGGTTTCTGGTTGACTGAACAATGACTGGTGACTCCTGAGCATCCAATCTTTGGCCAAACCACTTCAAAATGATCCTTGGACCATATGAGCCTGAGAAATCAACCCTAGGGCTTTGTCTCAATGAAAATGGCACTTGCTTGCTTGATTGACTGATTCTCCTGATCAGTTTGACCTGATTCATCAACTGAGCTTGCACTTGGGCACATGGACAATGCAATGTTATGCAGTGGACATTGTTAATGCTATGACCTAATATGCAATGAATGTACACAATGGTAGGGTGCAAATTTGAGGTGCTACAATATGGAAGAAACTGAAAGTGTGGCTTATTTTTTCACTAGGGTTACGAAATTGGTGAATCAAATAAAGATGTGTGGAGAAGTGTTGACATCAAGATCAGTTGCTGCAAAGATCTTGAGGTCATTGGCTCCAAAATTCGATCATGTGGTAGTAGCCATAAAAGAGTCGAAACATTTGTTAACCGTGACAAAAGAAAAGCTTCAAAGGACACTTGAGCCTCATGAACGAATAATGGTTGAAAGACCAGCAAGCAAGTCGAAAGGTGATGTTGCTCTACATGCACAATCAATAAAAGATAAGAACGCCAAAGGAAGTTGGAATGGTGACAAAGGTAGAGGTGGTTACAACAACTTAAATGGTAGAAGTCATCAACAAGAACGAAATTCGTCAAACTAGAGAAGACCCTCAAACCAAGGCAACCACATAGGTGGTGTTGCAGGTAGAGGAAAAGATGGTGGAAGGAAACCTGACAAGATTCACATTCAGCATTTCAATTTCGAGAAGTATGGTTACTACACTAGTGTTTATCTTGAAAACAAAATAAATAATCAAGAAAATGATGCAAGGATTATAAGACACGAAGAAGAAGAGATGTTGCTAATGGTCACAATGAAAGAGGATGAAATATGTAAGGACCAATGGTACTTGGATTCAGGTTGCTCATCAAATATGACTGAAAGGAAAGATTGGGTTGTCAAGATAAGCCCCTCAATGAAGAACAAGATGAGATTCACAAATGACAATACCCTAGTCGTTGAAGGTGATCAGAAAAATAGCAAGTGTACTATTTTTCCTTTGTAGTAATAATGAGGAAAGTTCCCTGAATGTTGATCTCAAGGATTGTTTGAAAATATTGAGTTCCAATTGTTGTTCAATTAAATAAAAACTAAGGTTGGGTATTTTTGGTGCGAATATATAAAAATAATTGCAATTAAAATAAATAGTGCAGAGAATGGATTTGAAAGATACGAGAGTAATATGTTAGGGAATGTGTGTGATTTTTCCCTGTAACAACTCTGAGTCACTATTTCAATAATAAATATCAATTAATTAATACCAATTCTTAAGGATGTTTTCTCCTAATGCCTTAGTGATAAAATCTTTAATCATTCATACCTAATCTCTATGTCCATAGAAATTAACCGGTGAAATTAAGTATTATTATTTCAAGAACAATTTGATTTCTACAGGGTATCCCTAGTCCTAGGTAATATCTATTATAGAATAATATCATGAAAGCATTATCAAAGGTGATCCAACCTAATTAATAATCATATAACAATCTCAATTATTCCGAAAGAGAAAGTGTTAATGACATCACGAGAATAAGTTAATTACGAAAAACAATATTGTTATTGCAAATATAAACTCAAAGTCATTACAGATTCAAGTTAGGGACACCCCCTAGTATTGGGGGATTTAGTTACTCATAGTATTCAAGCAAATCAAAATATAAAATGTATACATTACAAGTATTCATATGAAACTTGACCTTCAGTTGCTTCCGCTCATGAAAATCTCGTCTCCCCCAAAACCTTGATTTCGCCAATTATGAATCATGTGATTTTTCCTCTTAAAAAAAGTGTCCTTTCTTGTTTGAAAAACTCCCCTTTAATAGAAAAGTATTCCTCTCTCCTCAAACAGATCCACAAAAGTCAATAACATCAGCTTTCCATTTGACCAAAATGCCCTTCATTTAAGATTGACAAAAGAAAAGACAAAATGGGGTTTTTTGCACGCATGCCTGCTACGGCCCGTAGTCGGTGCTATAGGTGGCCGTAACAGGCTACTGTCTCTGATGATCATGTCCATGCCTCTCTACTACGGCCCGTAGCAGGTGCTACGGCTAATAGAAAGTGCTACGGGCGGCCGTAACAGGACACTGTTTCTGTAATATCTGGCCTTTGTTCCAAACCTTCCATTACGGTGCGTAGCAGGTGCTACGGGTGGCCTTAGTGGGCCTCTGTTTTGGATGGACTTTTGATCTATTTAGACCTCTCTTCTATGGCCTATAGCAGGTGTTACAGGTGGTCGTAGCAGGCCTACTGAAGCGTGGGAAACTTCTCTAATTCTTTGTGATTCTCCTTAGCTTCTACATCCGATTGTACTTTAATATCTATTTGAACCTGAAAAAAACTAATAACACATAACCCAAGCATAAAATGAGGCAAATGGAAACAAACTTAATAAACACGGTGAAAAGATTAAATGATGCTAACGGTAAAACAAGGTGTAAAAACCACTTAAACTGTATACAAAATACAACTAACTCGCCTACTTTCACCTGTTAACATGATTATAATTATAGCATAAATGGTGACTGATCACAACCCCAAACTTAGCTTGTCTCTTGTCCTCAAGCAACTTTAAGGACAAAGAACTCATGTCACTCCCAATTTAAAGAACACCTTTCATATGCCACCATACCTCTAAGATCTTTCATGACCCTCATTTGTTGATTCCTTTGGTTTTTGCTAGATTACCGAGGTCAATTAATTGACCACATCTTCACTTGAATGTACTTCTTCACCTATCAGCTCAATTCACACTCACCAAATATCTTAGGTGTTAATGTGTTCTACACTCAAACTTCATAGTACACAATACCATACCATAGGCTTGAATAAATTCTCTTTTAAATCAAGGTGCACGACACCCACACTATTTCAGGTCTTTATGATTGTAACTGGGCTATGGTTAAAGTGGTATGATTTTGGAAAAGTAGGCTAAGGTTCAGAGTCAATAAAATCGTTATCTTCACTATGTTTATTCTGATGGATTAGTGCTGGAACTATTTCTTGCAATCGTCCTTTAGGATTTGTCTTTATTTCAATATCCGTTGACTTCTCCTTCTTTCAAGTGCCCTGATGATTATTTTTCTATGGTTCTTTGATTTTTCAAATTTTCATCTTTTCTTTTTCTTCTCTTATTTTTTTCAATCATCGGGTGCCTTCATTTGTACTGAAGCTTCACAGCTACCCCAAACTTAAAGGTTGTTATTCCAATAGCAACCTCAAACTTAGAATGAACATGGATATGATAACTCACAAAAATACCATGAACATGGCAGGGGAATGTTTGAGCCATGGGTTAATATTATGTGGATTTTCAAACAAACAAATGGTTAAAGGATCAAATGGGGTTAACAATGGATAATAATAAAAGGATGGGTAGAAAGGCTCAGGGGGTAGAAAAAATGTGCCTTAGTGTATGTAATCATGCACCCGAAATCAGAAAAGAACATACGCAAGTTCTGAATGATAAAAACATACTTGAGTGCTCTCTTATGATGTACATTGTGTTTGGGGTAGAGCTGACAACCTCCACAGTGCCTCTAGCTCGATGTGGATTCTCAATGAGTTTTAATTAACATACTCAACTTTTAATGCAACTCAATCAAACCAATCATATCATTTAGAAGTATATAAAAAATATTTTGGCGAGTTAACTTGCATAGAGGACACACATTCCTTCAGTTTGGTTACTTTTCACACAACCACTAAAGCTACAATTACCATATTACTAGATGGAAGTAAACAATCATAAAATGAACCACTTAAAGCAAACAAAACAAAAAAATTAATATAAAACTGAAACTAAAACTAAAATTTACGAATACTTTCCTTGGGTTGCCTCCCAACCAGCGCTCTTTTATTGTCATTAGCTTGATGCCTTATTCCCTCTGTTATGGGGGGTACTTCAGCTTCCGCACCTTGTTGCACTTCTTTTCCATAACTAAGAAACCGTCTTTTTCAGAGGTATGGATTCCTTTGTGCCACAAGTCCTTTCCAACTTCCACATCCTTACCTCAATATTACTTTCTCTTCTTTATCATGGCTTTTGGAATGGAAATAGGAGTTTTTTTCACTCGGGGTTGCTCATGGAGGTGAAAGCAGTTGAGATGGCCTTCTTGAGTCTTTTTTCTGATGTTGGCATGTCACTTTGGCCTTTCACATTTGTCCTGATCATGCCTACTTCATACTGATTTTGTTTTTCCACCTATAGCTTCCTAATTTCAAGAACATTCAAGGTTATTTCATCATCATAAACTTTTAAAGTTAGTGTATTGTGGTCTATGTCGAAATTGCATCGACTTGTCTGCATGAATGGTCGACCAAGAATGATTGGTGTCACTTCATCCTCAGGTATGTCTATGATCACAAAACCAACGGGAAAACTAAATTTCTCTATTGTCACCAATATGTCTTCCGATATCCCATATGCATTCTTTATGGAGTGATATGCAAACTTCATATTTGTCCTTGTATCACATACATTTCCAAGACCAAGCCTTTGGTAGATTGACAATGGCATTAGACTCACACTGGCTCTAGAATCAATTAGTACCTTCTTGAAAGATATGTCTTTTATAGTGCATGGGATTGTGACCTCTCCAGGATCCTTCTGCTTGCTTGGGATTCTCCTACCTGGTGATATTTCACTACACTTTTCATTAAAGGCTACCAACCCATCTTCTATTGATCTCTTTTCAGTGATTACCTCTTTCATGAATATTTTGTACATGGGCATTTTCTCGAGTGCTTCAAAGAAAGGCATATTGCTATCTATCTTTTTGAACACTGTGATGAATTTCTCAAGGTTTGTCTCTTTTGGATCCTTCTTTGTCACTCTCTAAGGGTAGGGTAACTTAATCACAAGTTTAGCCTCTTTTTTATTTTTCTCTTTAATTGGCTTTACTAGTGGTATCACTTCTTCTTTTTCTTTCTTATTTTCCCTCACTTCCATAACTACCTCCATGACATGGTCATCCTTTGTTGCCCTCTCTTCTTCATCTTTAAAACCTTTCTGACTTCTTGTCGTGACAACATTAACATTCTCATGACTTCTAGGATTTTGTACTGTTTCACTTGGGAGGGAACCTTGTGCTCGAGAACCTGTTATTTGTTGTGCTATCTGACCCATCTGAACTTCAATATGTTTGATAGAAGCAGCAATGTTCCTCTGATTATTTCTTGTTTCTTCTTGGAATTCATAATTTTAAGCTGACATCTTTTCAAAGGCAAGTTCCCAATTGGCCTTTTTGGGTGCTTGTTGCTGATATTACTGTGGTTGGTTGTGATATTAAATGGGACCCTGCTTTTGAACATTCCCTTGCTGATCTTTCCAGGAAAATTTTGGATGATTCTTCCAGCCTGGATTATAAGTGTTAGAATAAGGGTTGTTCTGCTTTAGAAATTTTATCTCTTCCATTTGTTGCGTGGTTGCAACACATTATATAGTTAAATGAGGCCCGCCACAAATTTCATAACCGACATCTTGGACCGGTTGAATTTGAGCTATCTGTTGCGTACCAACATTCATTTCTTTAAGTTTCTTTTCAACTTTTGCAGCAATTGTGTCTTTTATCCTTATTTTATTGGTTTCAAGATTCAGATTAATAACTCTTTCAGATTTACTTGAACACCTATCATATAACTCCAAATGCTCATTTGTAGCTATTGCCTCAATGATCTTTTTAATACTTGTGTGTCACACCCCAAATTTTACCCCTAGATTTCATAATCATTTAACCCCTAGACATCATTCATGCATAGCAAACCTCAAGATCAATATATGTCTGGTTTGTTTCATCTATAAATTAGGGTTTTCCTCAAAGAGCTCAAAGGATCGATCAATCAAATATTTGGATTGATCACCAATAAATCAAGTTGATCATTTCTATAGTATTGCAAATCAACAAAAGCAAGGGCGGTTTCGAACACTTTTTTGACAAAAAGGACTGAAAGATGCCCACATTTGATAGCTCAAATAAGCAAACTTGGGCATCTAACAGGGGTCAAATTTTTTTGGCTTCCCTCCTTTTCTAGAATGGGTATCTATCTCAAGTAGATATGGGGTGGTTCTTTTGTGAATTTGTGGTACCCCTATAATGCTACTCGATGTTGGATTGGCTCTCGGTGTTAACTATGAACTTACGGTGTCCTTCCGATGTTGACCTTGTAATCACCCTGACACTGGCAGAGAGTAAGGGGGTAGCCAGTGTGCACAGTGAATTACAAGGCTTGGGCCCGTCCTTCATGGAAATTACCTTCATACCTCAGTGTAACCCTAAATCGGGATTTGTAAATCCTTTCTTTCATTATTCTGTGGATTTCTAAAGAAAATTAAAGACCTTGACAATAAGGAATTGAGGGGGAAATGATGATTGAACGAGTCGACAATGATAGATCTTTGCGCTTACTTTAAAATTCTCTCAATTTCGAGATCTGAAGGAGCTATGAGCAATGATATTGGAAAACGAACATGAAGCACGTAAATTATTGAAATCAAAGGCTAAATGTGTTTCTGATTCGGTAGCCTAAGGAGGCTACAATTCGGTAAAGCAGAAATTGGATATGAATATGAGGAAATCGTAGGAATCAAAAGTTGATTCCCACATACGACACCACTATTCTGTTTCAAATCTAGAAATGAATAATTGATGATCTTGAACGGTGGCTCTGATCTCCGTTACAACGGTGGGAGATGGACCAACATGGTTAACACTCAAATGCCCAAGTGACTTCAAGATTCAAGATGGATATAGTGTGTCGCGATTGGAAAATTTAGAGAGTCACCATCATCCTTTATTTGTTCATAAGGAACAGGGAAATAATGATAAAACCTAATATTAAGGATGAGACCTAGGGTTCAGAAGTCAGCTAAGCAAGAGGAAGATATTAGGAACCCCTCACTTCCATTGTACCTAATGGGATCCTCCTCTAAATCTAGGGTTAGTGTGCTTGTCTAAGGGAATTTTGCTTATGCTATTTATTATTGCTTAATTTATTTATTTACACGGGAATATGTTGCTAAGGGAAAAATATTAAAAACGGGACAAAGAAAATGTATTTTTGGTTATTATACTCGCTAGAGCGCTACGACTCTATACCTACGTACCCTCATGTTTGATAAAGGATCAGAGCACCATAGCTCTTCTAGAAAATGTTTGTTTGTTTTATTGATTTTAGATCGTAAAAAGTTCTCCACACATCGGGGTGAAGAGATGTTTAATTTGAAAAATGCCTCGATGCACAAGGGCATCAGACTTATAATTTGAGTGTGTGAAATTGATTTTAAATGACTCGTTAATTGCAAAGAACTTATGGTTAATTTAATTTAAAAATTAAATTAAATGTCATATGTACATAATTATTTTTTAAAATTGAGAAAATATTAAACAGAGCCAATTAGTAAAAGAAAGATTAATATTTTGGTCAAACTATGTATTATTAGTTACATATCTTTTTATAATCTCAAACTAGTATTGAAAGCCTTAACATTTTTGTCAATTAATGTATTATTAGTTTTCAATTCTGTCAAGTTATTGTCAAGCATTCTAAGTAATTGCTAACTTAATTAGAAAGGAGGAAAAAATACAACACTGTCACATCATAGTCTAATACAATTTTTTCACTATTGGTTACAATACATAGCTTTTTTGAATGTCAAAGGTACAAATTAGTGTTGAAAGCTTTTAACATGTTTTACTAAAACAGAATTTTAATATTGTTTGTATAGTTAATTTATTGAGAAAGTTCATAATTGTATCGTAATGTAATGATAGCAAAACTTGAGTTATTTATTAGAAAGTTAATAGCAGTTAGATTACATGTAACTGTGGTTGATTCATATTGCAAGGAGATTTGTGTTTCGTAATTAAAACAAGTAGTAAATGCTTCTAGTTACTTCTCGTTGGAAGTATTATTATAAGTAGTTGCTTCTCTCCATGCACAAGGCAACAATATATTACGTCACTACCATGCACCTGCACATAAAGTTAAGACAGAAAAATTAAGTATGCTTAAATTGGACCATGGTATAAATCATCACTTACTAAATCCATTTGAAATGCATAAATGGACAAAATATTCTCAGAGAACAAAAATTCAATCTATACTTAAGATTAATTCTCAAAACATATTATCTAAATAAGCTAAGTTTTAAGCCATATTGATGGTAAGATACGAGATCTTGTTATATTGAGGTCGTCTCCCACTCTGATTATTGTTTCCACATCTATTTTACCATTGACCTTGGTTTCTGTTGTTCTGGGAAGCTTGAGCATGTGGAGGCTGATGTTGTGGTTGATACTGAGACGGTTGTTGTTGGTATTGGAGAGCAGCAACATATGGGTAATATGGCATGGGAGGCATAGGAGCTTGCCATTGAGGGTGAACATTTGCCATGACAACATTGATCTCTCCTTCCTTCCTCTTGGCGAAGCTACCTTGAGGTTTCTTGGCTATTGCCTACTGATTAGCAGTGCCAACAATCTTCCCAGTTTTCAATACATTCGCTAATTGTCACAACGTCAGAGAAATTTAAGGACATACTACCAACCATTTTCTCTAAGTACAAACAATGAAGCGTGCCCATGAAAATATCAACCAATTATTTAGCGAACAACATAGGTCTAACGTGAGCAACCATTTCTCGCCATATTTGAGTGTACTCTTTATAGGTTTCGTTCATTCTCTGAATCTGATTTTGCAACTGCAGTCTTGTAGGAGCCATGTCCAAGTTGTATTTATACTGTTTCAAAAAGGCTTCAGACAAGTCTTTTCCAAGATAGGATCTTGTTGCGTTCGAGGCCAATATACTAGTCAAGAGATGCCTCATACATGCTATATTGAAAGCAATGAATAAGCAACGCGTCATTATCAATGTAGGAAGTCATCTTCCTGCAATACATGGTGATGTGGCTTCTTAGACAGCTAAGCCCTTTGTATTTTTGTAGATATGATGCCTTTAACTTTGGAGGTAAGACCATGTTTGGTACAAGACATAATTCTTTCGCATCCATACCATACGCGGAAAACCCCTCAATAGCCTTGATGCGATCATTTAACAACTGATATTCAGCATGCTTGGTTTCACTTCCACCAGGACCATTCTGATTGATAACCAGACCTTGCAGATAAGCTTGAGAATTAGGAAACTAAGCAGCTTGTGGTGTAGTTTGAGCATGTTCTTGGGGATAAGCAGGTTAAGGAAACATTTAAGTAGGATACATTGCACCAGAATTAACAGTCTGACCAGGTTGGACCCCATAGGGAGCATAGGGTGCCAGGATAAGCAAACGGAGGTACAACAACAGAAGGTGCCCCAGGATGGGCAATAAGCATTCTAGATTGAAGGCCTTGGTACAAATATTAAGCAGTAGGCTGAATAGCTTGAGAAGTAGTTTCAATATGAATGTGAGGACCTCTGTATTCAGGCTCATTTTCAGTAAGTGCCTTAGCAGTTACAACCACTCGAGTTTGTTGAGGTTGTTCCTCGTGATTGTCAACATCCACTACTTGAAGAGATAGATGGGGAGGCATTCTCCATGGATGAACTGTAAAATTTCCATTGACCGGATGCACATGCATTGGCTGGTTGATTCGAGATACAACAGAATGCACACTAGGCCCTAAAATAGAGCCTAGTTGATTTGAGATAGAATATATTTTCCCCTAGCTTGTCACACTCTGTCTAAATTTTTTTTTTTGCGAATGTTTGTAGGGTACCAAAGTTCTCTAAGGGTTGATTCGAGTTAGAACATATAGAATTTTTTCTCAATGATTCAAGTTCTTCAAAGCAACAGTTCATTTTCTTCTAGTTTACTTTGGAAAATATCAAAGTTGTTGAGAAATTTGTATTCATCGTCATCACTGTCATCATAATCATTTAAGATAATGATGATGATAGTGATGACGATGAATCTGAATTACTCAACAAATTGATGCTTTTCAAAATAAACTAGAAGAGAATGAATTGTTGCTTTGAAGAACCTGAAGCATTGAACTAAATTCTATATGTTAAAGAGCAAGAGATGAATTACAAGATCCATGCAATTCGAAAAATAGTGGATCATCTAAGTGGTTTTTCAAGAATAATATAATTTTTCAAATTATTATCTTTAAATAAAATTTGAATGGTTGTATATGTTTATTGAGGGGTAAGGGAAAAACAGTAATCCACATATTTTATAATAAACTCATATACATATCACCGCGGTTGAAATATATAACTGTGGTGAATTGTTAATATTATATGTGCTTTAATTAAATTGATGTTATTGGGTTTCGAACCCATGAACTATATATATCACAACAGTTATTAACTATAACCGTTGTGATAGGTAGCACACTACCTACTTTATCACTACGGTCAATCACCTATGGTGGAAAGCAATACATTTACAACCACATCCTACCTAACCACGGCTGGTTAACCGTCATGGTATCCCTTTTACAATCATGGTGAAAAGGTCTTTACATAATAGTGGGTGATTCTATCTCCTTCTAACAGCCAAACACGTTTTTCTATTTGGATCCACCAAGCCTCCTCACTTTTTAGGATGTCATTTAGCACTTTCTCAACTTCAAAGATATCTTTGAAATTATCTTAGATATGTACTTGTCTTCTAAGGCTTCGGGTATAAGGTTGAAAGTGTCCATAGCTAGGGGACACCATATGGTTCCTGCTATAATTTTTTTCCGCTTTGTTGATGATTTTTCCCCTAAATTCTATAGATCTGATCCAAGGTCCGAAAGATTGTTTAGCATTGGGTTCCAAGGATTTTTTTCTAGCTTGAGTGCATAAATCTTTTGAATGTCCAATGATACCACAGTTGAAACAAAATAAATGGATTTTCTCATATTTGAAGTCCACCCATGTAGTACCATCTTTAACACCGTCGAGATACATTCCTAACTAAAGGGTCTTTCTAGAGTCAAATAGGATTTTTGTTTTAACAATTGTGGCCTTATTTGGGTAGCTATATAGTTCAGACTCTAAAACCTTTCCAAGCTTTACTCCGATTTTACACCTCATCTGTTTAGATCTGATTTTTCAGAGATATTCCCCAAATTGTGACCAAACTAAAGTCTAAGTCTTTGTAATTGCAGGATTCCATAGTCTTTGTAATTGCAGGATTGTCCGTGGAGATGTGTTTGAGCCCCAATTCTAATTCCACAACTTTTATACCTACTAGGTCACACCAAATTCCAGCTAGACCAAATTATAGGGATAGTTTATGAATAAGCTTTTGAGATAGGAACTTTCCAAGAACAAATATTTTAGTTCTTTATACGCTTCTTGCACATCCTCATCGTCCCAGACGCAAAAACCCGGGTCTTCAGCAGAATCTTGATTAGGAATGTTGGTATCTATGAACTGATGAGCACTTTTTTGTTGATAGTCTTGCTTGTTGATTTTTTCTCCTGTTGATATATTTGATGTAACATGCAGAACCGAAGAAGACAAATCAATGACTAGATCCCTGTAGGAGCTAAACCTTTTACCATTGTCCAACAGTCTTTTGTCGTCCATGGAGTCTGAATGCAGCACACCGAAAAAATAAGCAAAATCGAAAAGGAACCGAGTAAAACACCTGATAACGATCTAAAAACACAGACTTTGCAAAACTGGGTGCTCATAAGGGAATGATCAACCACTAGAGACAGATATAGGAACCAGAAACACCAAGTTGACAGAGAAAGAAAAGATGGCGGAATTCTTGCAAATCGCAAAAAAAAAATCAAGAAAAAACTCAGGAGTAACCTGAAATAAAAAGAACACTCACTCTAAATTTTAGAAATATAGAGGAGGAAATGAGAAATCAGCTTAAGAGAGATAACAAAAGTCGAGGACACGGAAGTACAAAACAAGAAAAGAGATTCCACGATAGAAAATCAAATAAACTTTTCATAGTCAAAATTATTGACTTTATTTTTGATTTGCATATTTCTTGTATCCCATTGAAATTGCTCTATTCTAAGTTTTGTGCATGAGAGTTTGACACTAGTCACTTATTTTACAAATAACAATAGAAAAAACTAAAATTAAGTTTAGTGTTCTATAGATATATTGAAATACACAATTAAATTTATTATGATGAATTTTTATTATATAAATCTTAAATTTATATAATTCTGAATTAAAAACTAACTTTTTAAATTTTGTGAAATTTAATC
Source organism: Lathyrus oleraceus (assembly GCF_024323335.1). Classification (NCBI taxonomy): domain Eukaryota; kingdom Viridiplantae; phylum Streptophyta; class Magnoliopsida; order Fabales; family Fabaceae; genus Lathyrus; species Lathyrus oleraceus. The sequence goes on from NC_066580.1 coordinate 342,407,307, forward strand.
GATAAGAGATAGATTTTTTATGGATTTTCCGTGCAAATAAAGGAAAATGAACAAAATTATTTAAAATTTATAAAAAATTAATTTTATAAATAATAAAAAATAAGTAGATCAAAATAATATTTTAAAAAATTAAAATATAAATAGACATTAATTTTCATGTATTGGCGAGTAAGTTTATCAATGTTTGTTAAAGGAAAAGTAAAGCATTATTTATATGAGTGTCACAATTTATCGATAAATAGTGTAAAACATCTTGTATCAATTAAACTTATTTAAATATATTTATTAAATATTTTAATTTTAAATTAATAATTTTAAAACAAAAACAAAAGGATAAATTAAAATTATTCCGTTGTAAAAATATTTATTAATATTCAAAGACTTATTTTTTAAAGAGATTAATTATTATACACTGTCAGTCTAAAATATTTTACACAGTCGATTCATCACCATCACCCGTTTGTATTATTTTATAGAATTTTAAAATAAAAGTCAAACTTGTTTTGACATCCAACGGCTATGATTAGTTGACGGTGTAAAAAAAATTTACACTGTCAGTGTATTTCAATTAAATCCTTTTTTAAATGACCTTTGCGCTTGTTTGTTATAATTTTTAAAACAAAATAAAAAATAAAAAAATCATTTTTTGTTTGTTATAAAATTTTAAGAGGTTTTAAAAAAAATCAAATGAGAAGCTAGTTAGAACAACTTCTCATAAAGAAATTAAAGTTGCGATGACTCATTCATAATAAAATTTTAAATAATAATTAAGAAAAACAGATTGAATTTTTAAAGTTGTTTTCAGATTAATTATCAAATTACTCCACTTTTAAAAGGAGACGTCAGATGAATTGACGTCTGCTCTTAAATTTAGAGAGGAGACGCCAATTGGATTGGTTAATGCACCTAGTGCTGTCAATCCAATGGGCGCATGTGTGTTGATTTTTAAAGGAGACGCCAATTGGTGTCAAACTTGTGTGTTTCGTATTTTTTTTTGAAAAACATTGTACATTTTAGATAAAGTTGAAATCAAAATAATTCATATTAATATTAATATGTGTTTACACAAAAAGACTAATGTCGATGACCGGGATCACTTAACCGATCTCCGGTCCCACATCCCCTAGCTACCATAACTCGTGGCCCTAACCCACATTGATGATTCATCCCAGGTGTTTGAGTATCTGAGGGCCCAGGAACATCACCACCAACTGCAGGAGATTGTTTGAGATATTTAGACAAATCAGCGTAGTCTTGTGTATGCATTGAAGGGCTACCGCCATAGCTGAGTTCATGATCCATGTCAAAGTAGTTGGGTTGTGTATGAGTTGTTGGAGGACGACCAAGATGATTGAAGGGAGACATTGGTGTGAATGACACGTCGAGGAAAGGTTGAAATGATTGTTGTGGTGTTTGGTAGCCATATGATTCTTGAAGGTTTTGGTTTTGTGATGTTTGAGCTTCTTGGTTATAGTAGGAGGAGGGACGGTTGATGTTAAATGATCGCTGAGTGTTTTGGCTAAGACGACTATGATAGGGTGATGTGTTGGGTGCATAGCGATGTTCGATGTCTTGATGATGATCTACTTGTTGGTGGTGGTACGAGGTATGCTCTTAGTATTGTGGTTGGGTGTTTGACATGTTAGGGTTGTAGGTTTGTGTGTTTGTGGATTGGAAATTTTGATGGATAGGGGGTTGTGAGTAACCGGTTTGACAATGTTGTCAAGGGTTAGATGTTGAACCTTCTGGTGTGTAAGTTTCCTAGTGTGGATCGTATAGGTATATATCCTCGGCGATGAACTCAAATCCAACCGATCTGTACTAAACCATATAATTACGAGTTGGTTTTTCTTCGTTTGGCATCACAACGTTAGTTAAGACATGGTCTTGTCGGTGCTTCCATTTTCGACACACAGATCTGGCGAAGTTTTACCATGGGTTAAAGTTCCATTGGTCGTTAACTTTGCGTAAATTCCATTCTTCAAGGTTTGTCGGGGGATCTGGGATGTGTTGAAGCATATCGAACTGCAATTTAACACGATTACTATTATGCATATCCACAGTGGTGAATCTTATGATCGGTGTGCATGCAGTCCAAACAGTTACGTCTTGTTCATTGATTTCATGGTCATGATTCAAATTTAGATATGAACCCCAAATGAATTGAAATGTGAACATATATTAGATTATAAATTTGTTAGAAGAAATTAACAAATTATTAATAATTAGTTTAATGGAAATACATTTGTCGGTCGAAGGTGATCCAAGAGATTGCGATACTGGGTAATACAGTGTCTAGGACATCTGTTATAACTCATACCACGTGCCGACCATCTGCACCATAAAAGTAAAAATATTATTTAGAGATAATAATCGCTAAAGTAAGTAAATATAGTCCATTTTTAAAAACTTACTTTTGTGCGTACGGAAATGTGAATGGTTGTTGTTGACGGGCACTAGGGATGGTAGTCTGGACCAACCCCATGATAGGAGCAAAACGTCACATCCAGAAAATGTAGATGTGTCTTTGTGTGCATTTTTACACAAAGAGCTATAAAGATAAGCCAAACAAGTAGACCCTCAATTATAACTTCTTATTCTATCTACATGTCTTAGTAAAGGTAAATACATAACATGCATACTAGAACCACTACCTTCGGGAAATAAAAATAAACCAATTAAAAGCATAATATAACACCTAGTTTTTATTATTCGAGCCTCTTCGGTAGAATTCTCATCTAACTATAAGTTGTTATGATATGCCTTAAGGCGTGAAAGGAGTATACCTTGATCTCTCGAGTTATCATCTAACAAGTTAGAATTCAAGAGGTCCATGCAAATTGAATTCGCATAGTTGGTTTTATTATTTACCGCCTTACCTTTGATAGGCAGTCCCAATAACATATAGACATCTTTTAACGTCACGGTACATTCACCGGTTCGAAACCAGAATGTGGGTGTCTCGGGACGCCATCTTTCACATAATGCAAGAATAAATTTAGTATCAACCGACCAAGACATTATTTTGCTTACATGTCCAAAATCAGCGAGTTTGACATAAGGTTGAATAATCACGTCCATGTGAACAAATTCGTGGACACGAGTTCGAAACCTAGAAACATCCTAAAAAATAAAAAATAAAATAAGTTACTTTATAAAAAATAAACAACAAAATAAGTTACTTTAAAAAAAACAAATTAAGTTACTTTAGAAAAATAATACAAGAGTTAAATGCTTACATAAGTCGTTATGTTTTCAATTATGCCTCTATACGATTCACCCATAGTGAGCAGAGACATCTTGTCGTAGTAAATATATGAAAGAATGGTTGTTACAGTTGAAAGAGTGGTTGTTGCAGAGGAAGAAGTCATTGTTGGTGATGAAGAAGTGAAACTTGTATGAATATTTATAATGAGAGACATGCAAAGACATGCAAAAGTTTGGATGCATGGATAATTGGGCTTGATGTAGGCGTCAATTGGTTTGGCTTACACATGCAATCTTACAATGCAAGCGTCATATGGATTGTCGCCTCCTAGGCTTTCATGCATGCATGGTCTTCACATAGGGTGCGGGTTGCATGGCTATCTACATGCAGAATTTCGAGGTCTTTAAGGTGCCACATGGACTGGCGCCCATGTACTAATATTACATGCAGACGCCAATAGGACTGACGCTAGGGTTTGCATGCATGCCATGTTACATGGATATTTAAGTGTCTTACCATTTCATCCTACAATCAACATAAATTCATCTGCACCAAAAATTTACTTTCCATCTGCACCGAAATATTACAATGTCATCTGCATCCAAATATATTATCAATGCTCACTACAACGGTGAGACATATGAGTCTAATGTATACGAGATTTCTTTTTGAAACACCGATACTATCTGCTTTACGATCAAGAGAAATTCAAATTTCTTGCATTTTAAAAAACGAATTGAATCTTGCATAGGATCTGGTCTTGCGTCACAAATCACGTATCAAAATCCAATTTATTTCGAGAATAGTCAATGTAAATTTGACCCGCTAAAGGTACGGGACGATGAAGATGTTGAATATATGTTTGTTAGTCACGGAAATTCTGGTTGCAACTCTATTGAGTTATATATTACTCTTCAACCAAGTATATTGTCTCAGCAATCTCAGATAATTAATAAAGTTGAATCTGATGAATTTGATTCAGAAAACTCAGATGAAGCCGACCTAGAAGTAGAAGCAGAAGTCAACGTCATTGATGAAGAAGAAGAGAGACCGAGACACAGGTCGATCATATGTTGAATAACAACATTGAAGTTGACGATCATCCAACGCCATTACCTCCAAGTCATGTATATAATCCTCCTCAACATATGACAAACATGGATTTGCATGACGATAAAATATCCAACAGTGTCTTTATAACCTGTATCCACGACTAGAGGGTGAGTTAAAAGTGGGAGACATGTTCCGCACTAAAGAGGAATATGTGCGAGCTATTAAAAAATTTCACATGAATAACTCTGTTAATTTCACCGTGAAACACACTGATTTGAGAAGGTATGTCATCGAATGTCATAACATCCTTTGCAAGTTTCGGTTGGCTGCGTCTCACAAGAAGAGAAGCGACGCTTGGGAGATAGCTTCTATAGACCCACCTCACAGTTGCATTGTAACTAATGTTGTACAAGATCACCGTAAATTAAGTGTTGCATTGATATGTCAAAACATTTTGTCGCTTGTTAACAAAGACCCATCAGGGAAGGTGAGTATAATAATATCTAATATCAGAACAAAATATAATTATACTCCATCTTACAAGAAAGCGTGGATTGCAAGGACAAAGGTTGTTGAACATGTATTCAGCAACTGGGAGGATTCATATAAAGAATTGTCATGGTTTTTATGGGCACTTAAAACATACGCACCAACTATTGCAATTATGGAGAGACTGCCAGCATTTACGCCAGACGGAACTTGTGTTGCTGGAAATAGAATCTTTCACCACCTCTTTTGGGAGTTTGAACCGTGCATCAGAGATTTTGCATTCTGCAAATCTATTATTCAAATTGATGGAACATGGTTATACGGAAAATGGAAGGGTACTTTGCTTATGGATGTTGCACAAGATGGCAACAATAATGTCTTTCCCATTGCCTTTGCTCTGGTTGAAGGTGAAACCGTTGGTGGTTGAGATTTCTTCCTTCGACATCTCAGAACACATGTTGCTCCACAAGCCAATCTTTGTTTGGTTTCAGATAGACATGCTGCCATTGAGAGTGCTTACAATAACCATGATAACGGATGACATGATCCTCCTTCTACCCATGTCTATTGCATTAGACATATCACACAAAACTTCATACGTGCAATCAAAGACATAAACTTTCGCAAAAAAGTGGTGAATGCAGGGTATGCTCTAACTCGACCGTCATTTCAACATTATCATGATGAAATTAGATTGTCTAATGTAGATGCAAGAAGATGGGTGGATAACATATCAGTAGAGTAGTGGACAATGGCATTTGATAGAGGTTGTCGATTGGGCCACATGACAATAAACCTCGTGGAATGCATGAACGGCGTATTCAAAGGCATTGGAAATCTACCAATAACCGTTTTGGTCAGAACAACCTATATTAGGTTGGCATCTAGATTCGCAACCAGAGGTGAAAGATGGTGTGCAGTGTTAGTGTCAGATCAAATATTCAGTGAATGTTGTATGAAAGTGATGAAAGAGGAAAGTATCAAAGCTAGCACACACGCAGTTACAGTCTTTGACCGTCGTAGGCAAAATTTCAGTGTACAGGAAACAATGGATCTCAATAAGGGGATGCCAAATTTATCCTATGCTGTCAAACTAAACAGAAGTTGGTGCGACTATGGAAAGTTCTAGATCTTCCGTATTCCTTGCTCCCATGCCATTGTGGCATGCGTGCATACTCACCAAGATGCTTATATCCATCTATCTGATGTTCACAAGGCCATTACCATTATGAATGTGTATAAAAAGCTTCTCAGTACTACCAATGGGGGAATACTAGCCTCCATATGAAGGTGACATAGTTTGGCACAACAATGAGATACGAAGAAAGAAAAAAGGACGGTCAAACAATACACGTATTAGAACAGAAATGGATACGACTGATAAAATGATAAGATTATGTAGTATATGTCATCAACCCGGACACAATAAGAACAAATGTCCCAATCTAGGAGCAACATCTACATCATAATTAAGTAGCTCCTTTCAATTTTTGTAACCTTGATTTTTTATATATCATTATCTTTTTGTTACAACAAGGTTAATAACTAACATCACTACAACATAAGAAAACTTAAAACAGAACATTTTTAACTGATTACAATAATCAAACTTATGTTATCTCGTCCAAACATCATTTCCCTAGCATCCTTATCAGTTTTTACTCGCATCCAACCAAATATATTATCGAATCTCTCAATACTTCTTATTTTTTATCCTTCTGATATTTTTCCATCTAACCAATGAACCAACTCCCTCTTCAGTTGATCGAAACTACAAATGTTCCAGAAGAGCATCAACATCGGAGGCTTGTCTCTCAAATAAATCACTTTTCCATAGCGGCGGCGAACACCAAACATGTTTGCAATATGACGAAATGAGATGTGGAAAAATGAATCAGACAACACCTCTATTTATGAAGAAAAAAATTGTACATTACACTGAAGCGCCAAATCAATTGGCGCCTCCTCTCAATTAGTGTACCTGGGCACCAATTGGATTGGCAGCACCATGTGCCGTAGCCAATCCAATTGGCGCCCCCTCTTAAAAATTAAGGATAAACATCAATTGGTCTGGCGCCCATGCCTTAAGTATTTTTTTTTTTTTTGAAATTGGGGTAAATTCAGATTTTTTTTTAAAATTGAATTATTTTAGAATTTTTTTTTTAAAATATGGGATATTTTAATAAAAAATTTACATTTAGGCCCCATTCGAATATTTTTCTACCCTTGTGTGGAAATTTAATTTGTATCCCAATTAATTCAATCACTCAATCAATAAGAAGATGGATGAAGATATACCATAGATTTTTCTCCTTGCCTAAAGTGAAATCAAAATCAAAATTAGAAAAACAATTAAGTAACGGATGAAACCCTAAAGCCAACTTCGGGTTGAAATAACTTATAGGCCCCATTCGAATATTTTCCTCCAATTTAGGGTTTGAAACAAATATATTTGACTTAATTTACCAACAATTATTTTTTATATTTTTATTAAAATATGAAGAAAAAAAATTATTTATAAAATAATGTACAAAAATATAAAATTAATTTTTAGTTTTAATCTTATTTCTTAGCTTAGTGGAGGGAAATGAATTTTCTAAGGTTCAAAAGAGATCATTATTTATGTTCAAAGCTTAGTTTAATAAAATTTGAATTTATACACTTTTTATTATTAATAAATAATTAAATTGTTTAACTAATATTTCAGTTCAAATGTAATCGTTATCACCTAAACAATTAATATAATTAATATACATTTTTAAGCATTAGGTTTATTACAATATAATAGTAATAGTCACAATCCTTTTAAAATGAAATCATTCTCCTGATAAGAGGGTGTTTGTTTTAAGTCTAAGAACTATATCTTTGAAAATAAATGACTATGAATTAATTAAAACCGTGTTTGTTAAAAATTTAGAAAAATTTATTTATAGGATAAAATCAAAGTAGATATATAAAATTTGTTAGATAAAAATAACTGGGTGTGGAACTTGTCCTTTAAAAAAGGCTAAATTATTTTGCTAAAGTTAAAAAGTAAAATTATTAAAAAGTTATGTAAAATATTTCATGGATAAAATAAAAGTATATATGCATAGTTTGTTGAGATATTTATTGTAGGTCAAAAATAGTTTGGTAAAAGGAAAACTAAGAAATATTGAGTGACTCGTGTACATTACAAATAAAATATAAATTATTATTTTTAAATTAAAAATAACATGTTTTTTTTCTCTAAAAGTGAGCTGAAATAAAATTATAAATTTCATTAAATTTAAAATTAAAAAAATAAGCAAAATATTAATTAGATAAGATGAAAGTAAATATTAGTTTGTTGAGATATTTTAGAAAATAAAAATAAAATCAACATTATCTTCATTACTTAAACTAATTGATTTGATTTACACCATGATTTAAGTCGATCTATTATTAATCATTAATTATTTTTATATCAACCAAGATATTATATCTTGTGTTATATCTCTATATAAATCAAGATTCTTTTAGTTTGAAGTTGTAGAATTTTATAAACAAAGAAACTTTCTTCTCTTTTCAAATTCGACTTGCAATGTCTCGAAACAATGTGTTTGAAAATTCACCAGAACTCTTGCCCTCACCTTATGATGAAATTGGTATGTAGTGTTTAGTCACTTTGCTTTTGCTTTTCTATGTTTAATTCATTATTGTGATTTGTTTAATAAAATTATTTATGTTTTCACACAGATCATTATTTATGTACAAAAATAATAAAACAATGAATATTTTTATATTGTTGTAAAAAGATTGAACAGTAATTAAAAACTACTTTTCTAAATGATGTTAAGTCTTGTTTGTTATAAAAAAATTAAAAATAAGTTTTTAAAAGATTTCAAATTTTTGTTATTTATAATTTTTTTTTTAAGTATGAAATAGAAAGTTTGTTACAATTAATATCTTTTGAGATAACTTATTAGTTAGATACTAAAATTAAAAACGAGTAAAATAAAACAAAATAAATAAGATTGAATATTTAAAATTGTGTTATTAATGATATATCTCCCTAAAATCAAGACTTCACATTTACAGTATCCAAGACAAACCCTTGTTCTTCCTTAACAACATCCATGTCCGACAACACCAAACCTTCTTCCTCAACAACACCCAACACTAACCCTTCGAACACACAACCTCGTAAAAGACTTATCATCAAGCTCAGTTATCCTCCTGGTTCAAGAAAACGCGATTCAGATTCTTGTGCCACAAATGAAAACAAGAGAAGGAAGATTCAAGATTCTGTAAAACCAACCATATCCTGTTATTGGGTTGATTCAAATTATCAAACCAAATCAACAGCTTTGTCTCAACCAAAGAATAATGGCAATGTTGTTGAAAACAAGAAGATCATCAAGAACCAAGTTTCCAACACAATACCTTTGTCTCAACCAAAGGATAATGACAATGTTGTTGAAGACAAGAAGATGATCAAGAACCAACTTTCCAAACCAACACCTTTGTCTCAACCAAAGGATAACATGAAGGATTTTGTGACAAGAGGTGAAGAATGTGGGTTGAAGAAAGCGATGGAGTGTGTTAAGAGGAGGCAATGTTGGTTGATATTGAAGAGGATGTTGGTAGACAGAGATGGTTGGGATTTGAAAGATCCTCCAAAAATAGCAAAGCCTAATAAGTGTAAGATAAAGGCAATAGGTTTGAAGGAAATAGAGAGAAAAATGAGGTTGTATGCAACAGAGGATGAGTTTGCTAGCGACATGAGGCTTGTGTTCTCTAATGCAATGGTAACGTATCCTCCAAGGAATCATATTTACCAAATTGCAAAAAAGTTTAGTGACACTTTTGAACACAAATGGAAGTCATTGAAGAATATGTGGGAACTTGAGGATACAAAAAGAAGCAACACTCACAAGAGATACTAAAGAGTGCAACATGATGTATTCTTATAGAAACTGTTCTCAAGTTATAAACTGTTAGCACCAATGTGTTTTCAAATCTATCAAGTTATTGTCAATCAATATGTAGTATATATGGTCAATTAGTCTTTTATGTAAATTCTACATAACCTTACAGTGAAATCAAGATACTTTATTCATTGTTTAGAAAAAATATTACACATTGATGTTTGGTTTCCCTAGTCTCAAACTTTTAGATGTTTGTGAAATCAAATAAACAACAACAAAAATTGCATAAAAATGATTAATTATAAGTTTAATGAAACTACAAATTAATAAAAGGATTTGTTTCAATTTATTAACATGTCATATTATATTTATTCACCTTAAAAAAATTGAGTCTAAAATGATGTGGAGAACAAAAATTAAATTAAAACTTTATTTTGAAAAAATTAAATAGAGAAGTTAAAACGTATATATTTTAAATAATAGAAATTGCATTTAAGCTATAATGTAACCGTGTATATAAATATTTTACAAGTCATAATTTAGACAACCACAATATTTCTTGTCCACCTAAAGATATCCTATTCCATTTATATGTAGTCTTATTTCCAACATTTTTTACTTTTTATATACATTTAAAGATTATATAAAAATGGTAAATGTATATAGTAGTAATTTGAAAAGAGATTTACATTTAGAGACAAACTTTTTATCAAATAAGTGCTTATATTTAAAACAGAAAGAAAGAGAAAGAGATATGTTTGGTGTCACAGTTGGTTTTGTCAAAATTATGAGAACACGTGCTAGTTTTATAAAACATACAACTTTTGTAAAATTAACTACTCATCAAAATTAAATTAAATTTATAGAGAATCCACCCAACTTTTTTATAAGCAACGCTGTATTAAAAGAGAAGCACAAATGGTACTTCAACCTATCATTAATATCAAATATGTAATTCTTTGTATTTGTAAATGCTAGTTTGAATGTAGTCAAATAGAGTTTCTAATAGTTGGATATGATGGATTTGACATTGAGATAATTACATGAACTAGGTGTTATTTGGTTATTTAGAGAAGTAAGCAATCTCAGAGAGGTATCCAATTGTTGTAAGGGTGAAGAAAAGTTGAATAAATTTTTTAATTGAAAGCAAAGAGAAATTCTGCAAAATTTGATTCATCTTCTTCCCTTTTTTTTTTCTAAAATCCTAATTTCTCTTTTGTTCCTCAATTCACTTTCACATATTTCTTTTCTTCTCAAATCATTGTGCACGTGAATCATCATGCAACCAAGGAGTGGCTGAATCACTCGAGTGAAGAGTGGGGAACAAGAATCGTGAATCAATCAAGGAAAGTGATTAAATCTCATTTTGTAAAGAGGGATTTCCAACATCTTATATCTAGAACACTGATTGCGATTCTTGAGAAGTATATAACAATGACTTCTCATTCGAACGAGCATTTTCTAGCAAATCTTCCAATCTTGAATGGTAAGAATTAATGATAATTGATGCAAGCAGATGAAGGTTGTCTTCTGCTATAAAGACATATGGGATCTTATGAAGAATAAAGTATCACCAATTAGCGAAGAAGAAACAGATGAACAAAAGGTTGCACATAAAGATTTGACGAAGAAAGATTATAAAGTTCTCTTTATAATTTATCAATGCGTTTATCCAGACAACTTTTGAGAAAGTTGGTGATCCATAATCATCGAAGGAAACATGGGATATCGTGGATAAATCATTTAGAGGTGTTGAGAAGGTTAAAAAGGTGAGGCTACAGACTAACAAAAGAACGTATGAGTTGCTTCATATGGAAGAAACTGAAAGTGTGGCTTATTTTTTCACTAGGGTTACGAAATTGGTGAATCAAATAAAGATGTGTGGAGAAGTGTTGACATCAAGATCAGTTGCTGCAAAGATCTTGAGGTCATTGGCTCCAAAATTCGATCATATGGTAGTAGCCATAAAAGAGTCGAAACATTTGTTAACCGTGACAAAAGAAAAGCTTCAAAGGACACTTGAGCCTCATGAACGAATAATGGTTGAAAGACCAGCAAGCAAGTCGAAAGGTGATGTTGCTCTACATGCACAATCAATAAAAGATAAGAACGCCAAAGGAAGTTGGAATGGTGACAAAGGTAGAGGTGGTTACAACAACTTAAATGGTAGAAGTCATCAACAAGAACGAAATTCGTCAAACTAGAGAAGACCCTCAAACCAAGGCAACCACATAGGTGGTGTTGCAGGTAGAGGAAAAGATGGTGGAAGGAAACCTGACAAGATTCACATTCAACATTTCAATTTCGAGAAGTATGGTTACTACACTAGTGTTTATCCTGAAAACAAAATAAATATTCAAGAAAATGATGCAAGGATTATAAGACACGAAGAAGAAGAGATGTTGCTAATGGTCACAATAAAAGAGGATGAAATATGTAAGGACCAATGGTACTTGGATTCAGGTTGCTCATCAAATATGACTGAAAGGAAAGATTGGGTTGTCAATATAAGCCCCTCAATGAAGAACAAGATGAGATTCACAAATGACAATACCCTAGTCGTTGAAGGTGATCAGAAAAATAGCAAGTGTACTATTTTTCCTTTGTAGTAATAATGAGGAAAGTTCCCTGAATGTTGATCTCAAGGATTGTTTGAAAATATTGAGTTCCAATTGTTGTTCAATTAAATAAAAACTAAGGTTGGGTATTTTTGGTGCGAATATATAAAAATAATTGCAATTAAAATAAATAGTGCAGAGAATGGATTTGAAAGATACGAGAGTAATATGTTAGGGAATGTGTGTGATTTTTCCCTGTAACAACTCTGAGTCACTGTTTCAATAATAAATATCATATAATTAATACCAATTCTTAAGAATGTTTTCTCCTAATGCCTTAGTGAGAAAATCTTTAATCATTCATACCTAATCTCTATGTCCATAGAAATTAACCGGTGAAATTAAGTATTATTATTTCAAGAACAATTTGATTTCTACAGGGTATCCCTAGTCCTAGGTAATATCTATTATAGAATAATATCATGAAAGCATTATCAAAGGTGATCCAACCTAATTAATAATCATATAACAATCTCAATTATTCCGAAAGAGAAAGTGTTAATGACATCACGAGAATAAGTTAATTACGAAAAACAATATTGTTATTGCAAATATAAACTCAAAGTCATTATAGATTCAAGTTAGGGACACCCCCTAGTATTGGGGGATTGAGTTACTCATAGTATTCAAGCAAATCAAAATTAAAATGTATACATTACAAGTATTCATATGAAACTTGACCTTCAGTTGCTTCCGCTCATGAAAATCTCGTCTCCCCCAAAACCTTGATTTCGCCAATTATGAATCATGTGATTTTTCCTCTTAAAAAAAGTGTCCTTTCTTGTCTGAAAAACTCCCCTTTAATAGAAAAGTATTCCTCTCTCCTCAAACAGATCCACAAAAGTCAATAACATCAGCTTTCCATTTGACCAAAATGCCCTTCATTTAAGATTGACAAAAGAAAAGACAAAATGGGGTTTTTTTGCACGCATGCCTGCTACGGCCCGTAGTCGGTGCTATAGGTGGCCGTAGCAGGCTACTGTCTCTGATGATCATGTCCATGCCTCTCTACTACGGCTCGTAGCAGGTGCTACGGCTAATAGCAAGTGCTACGGGCGGCCGTAACAGGACACTGTTTCTGTAATATCTGGCCTTTGTTCCAAACCTTCCATTACGGTGCGTAGCAGGTGCTACGGGTGGCCTTAGTGGGCCTCTGTTTTGGATGGACTTTTGATCTATTTAGACCTCTCTTCTATGGCCTATAGCAGGTGTTACAGGTGGCCGTAGCAGGCCTACTGAAGCGTGGGAAACTTCTCTAATTCTTTGTGATTCTCCTTAGCTTCTACATCCGATTGTACTTGAATATCTATTTGAACCTGAAAAAAACTAATAACACATAACCCAAGCATAAAATGAGGAAAATGGAAACAAACTTAATAAACACGGTGAAAAGATTAAATGATGCTAACGGTAAAAGAAGGTGTAAAAACCACTTAAACTGTATACAAAATACAACTAACTCGCCTACTTTCACCTGTTAACATGATTATAATTATAGCATAAATGGTGACTGATCACAACCCCAAACTTAGCTTGTCTCTTGTCCTCAAGCAACTTTAAGGACAAAGAACTCATGTCACTCCCAATTTAAAGAACACCTTTCATATGCCACCATACCTCTAAGATCTTTCATGACCCTCATTTGTTGATTCCTTTGGTTTTTGCTAGATTACCGAGGTCAATTAATTGACCACATCTTCACTTGAAAGTACTTCTTCACCTATCAGCTCAATTCACACTCACCAAATATCTTAGGTGTTAATGTGTTCTACACTCAAACTTCATAGTACACAATACCATACCATAGGCTTGAATAAATTCTCTTTTAAATCAAGGTGCACGACACCCACACTATTTCAGGTCTTTATGATTGTAACTGGGCTATGGTTAAAGTGGTATGATTTTGGAAAAGTAGGCTAAGGTTCAGAGTCAATAAAATCGTTATCTTCACTATGTTTATTCTGATGGATTAGTGCTGGAACTATTTCTTGCAATCGTCCTTTAGGATTTGTCTTTATTTCAATATCCGTTGACTTCTCCTTCTTTCAAGTGCCCTGATGATTATTTTTCTATGGTTCTTTGATTTTTCAAATTTTCATCTTTTCTTTTTCTTCTCTTATTTTTTTCAATCATCGGGTGCCTTCATTTGTACTGAAGCTTCACAGCTACCCCAAACTTAAAGGTTGTTATTCCAATAGCAACCTCAAACTTAGAATGAACATGGATATGATAACTCACAAAAATACCATGAACATGGCGGGGGAATGTTTGAGCCATGGGTTAATATTATGTGGATTTTCAAACAAACAAATGGTTAAAGGCTCAAATGGGGTTAACAATGGATACTAATAAAAGGATGGCTAGAAAGGCTCAGGGGTAGAAAAATGTGCCTTAGTGTATGTAATCATGCACCCGAAATCAGAAAAGAACGTACGCAAGTTCTGAATGATAAAAACATACTTGAGTGCTCTCTTATGATGTACATTGTGTTTGGGGTAGAGCTGACAACCTCCACAGTGCCTCTTGCTCGATGTGGATTCTCAATGAGTTTTAATTAACATACTCAACTTTTAATGCAACTCAATCAAACCAATCATATCATTTAGAAGTATATAAAAAATATTTTGGCGAGTTAACTTGCATAGAGGACACACATTCCTTCAGTTTGGTTACTTTTCACACAACCACTAAAGCTACAATTACCATATTACTAGATGGAAGTAAACAATCATAAAATGAACCACTTAAAGCAAACAAAACAAAAAATTAATATAAAACTGAAA
The DNA here is from genome assembly GCF_024323335.1 of Lathyrus oleraceus. Lineage (NCBI taxonomy): Eukaryota > Viridiplantae > Streptophyta > Magnoliopsida > Fabales > Fabaceae > Lathyrus > Lathyrus oleraceus. The sequence continues at coordinate 342,422,347 of NC_066580.1, forward strand.
CTAAAACTAAAATTTACGAATACTTTCCTTGGGTTGCCTCCCAAGCAGCGCTCTTTTATTGTCATTAGCTTGATGCCTATTCCCTCTGTTATGGGGGGTACTTCAGCTTCCGCACCTTGTTGCACTTCTTTTCCATAACTAAGAAACCGTCTTTTTCAGAGGTATGGATTCCTTTGTGCCACAAGTCCTTTCCAACTTCCACATCCTTACCTCAATATTACTTTCTCTTCTTTATCATGGCTTTTGGAATGGAAATAGGAGTTTTTTCACTCGGGGTTGCTCATGGAGGTGAAAGCAGTTGAGATGGCCTTCTTCAGTCTTTTTTCTGATGTTGGCATGTCACTTTGGCCTTTCACATCTGTCCTGATCATGCCTACTTCATACTGATTTTGTTTTTCCACCTATAGCTTCCTAATTTCAAGAACATTCAAGGTTATTTCATCATCATAAACTTTTAAAGTTAGTGTATTGTGGTCTATGTCGAAATTGCATCGACTTGTCCGCATGAATGGTCGACCAAGAATGATTGGTGTCACTTCATCCTCAGGTATGTCTATGATCACAAAACCAACGGGAAAACTAAATTTCTCTATTGTCACCAATATGTCTTTCGATATCCCATATGCATTCTTTATGGAGTGATATGCAAACTTCATATTTGTCCTTGTATCACATACATTTCCAAGACCAATCCTTTGGTAGATTGACAATGGCATTAGACTCACACTGGCTCTAGAATCAATTAGTACCTTCTTGAAAGATATGTCTTTTATAGTGCATGGGATTGTGACCTCTCCAGGATCCTTCTGCTTGCTTGGGATTCTCCTACCTGGTGATATTTCACTATGCTTTTCATTAAAGGCTACCAACCCATCTTCTATTGGTCTCTTTTCAGTGATTACCTCTTTCATGAATATTTTGTACATGGGCATTTGCTCGAGTGCTTCAAAGAAAGGCATATTGTTATCTATCTTTTTGAACACTGTGATGAATTTCTCAAGGTTTGTCTCTTTTGGATCCTTCTTTGTCACTCTCTAAGGGTAGGGTAACTTAATCACAAGTTTAGCCTCTTTTTTATTTTTCTCTTCAATTGGCTTTACTAGTGGTATCACTTCTTCTTTTTCTTTCTTATTTTCCCTCACTTCCATAACTACCTCCATGACATGGTCATCCTTTGTTGCCCTCTCTTCTTCATCTTTAAAACCTTTCTGACTTCTTGTCGTGACAACATTAACATTCTCATGACTTCTAGGATTTTGTACTGTTTCACTTGGGAGGGAACCTTGTGCTCGAGAACCTGTTATTTGTTGTGCTATCTGACCCATCTGAACTTCAATATGTTTGATAGAAGCAGCAATGTTCCTCTGATTATTTCTTGTTTCTTCTTGGAATTCATAATTTTAAGCTGACATCTTTTCAAAGGCAAGTTCCCAATTGGCCTTTTTGGGTGCTTGTTGCTGATATTACTGTGGTTGGTTGTGATATTAAATGGGACCCTGCTTTTGAACATTCCCTTGCTGATCTTTCCAGGAAAATTTTGGATGATTCTTCCAGCCTGGATTATAAGTGTTAGAATAAGGGTTGTTCTGCTTTAGAAATTTTATCTCTTCCATTTGTTGCGTGGTTGCAACACATTATATAGTTAAATGAGGCCCGCCACAAATTTCATAACCGACATCTTGGACCGGTTGAATTTGAGCTATCTGTTGCGTACCAACATTCATTTCTTTAAGTTTCTTTTCAACTTTTGCAGCAATTGTGTCTTTTATCCTTATTTTATTGGTTTCAAGATTCAGATCAATAACTCTTTCAGATTTACTTGAACACCTATCATATAACTCCAAATGCTCATTTGTAGCTATTGCCTCAATGATCTTTTTAATACTTGTGTGTCACACCCCAAATTTTACCCCTAGATTTCATAATCATTTTCCCCCTAGACATCATTCATGCATAGCAAACCTCAAGATCAATATATGTCTGGTTTGTTTCATCTATAAATTAGGGTTTTCCTCAAAGAGCTCAAAGGATCGATCAATCAAATATTTGGATTGATCACCAATAAATCAAGTTGATCATTTCCATAGTATTGCAAATCAACAAAAGCAAGGGCGGTTTCGAACACTTTTTTGACAAAAAGGACTGAAAGATGCCCACATTTGATAACTCAAATAAGCAAACTTGGGCATCTAACAGGGGTCAATTTTTTTTGGCTTCCCTCCTTTTCTAGAATGGGTATCTATCTCAAGTAGATATGGGGTGGTTCTTTTGTGAATTTGTGGTACCCCTATAATGCTACTCGATGTTGGATTGGCTCTCGGTGTTAACTATGAACTTACGGTGTCCTTCCGATGTTGACCTTGTAATCACCCTGACACTGGCAGAGAGTAAGGGGGTAGCCAGTGCGCACAGTGAGTTACAAGGCTTGGGCCCGTCCTTCATGGAAATTACCTTCATACCTCAGTGTAACCCTAAATCGGGATTTGTAAATCCTTTCTTTCATTATTCTGTGGATTTCTAAAGAAAATTAAAGACCTTGACAATAAGGAATTGAGGGGGAAATGATGATTGAATGAGTCGACTATGATAGATCTTTGCGCTTACTTTAAAATTCTCTCAATTTCGAGATCTGAAGGAGCTATGAGCAATGATATTGGAAAACGAACATGAAGCACGTAAATTATTGAAATCAAAGGCTAAATGTGTTTCTGATTCGGTAGCCTAAGGAGGCTACAATTCGGTAAAGCAGAAATTGGATATGAATATGAGGAAATCGTAGGAATCAAAAGTTGATTCCCACATACGACACCACTATTCTTTTTCAAATCTAGAAATGAATAATTGATGATCTTGAACGGTGGCTCTGATCTCCGTTACAACGGTGGGAGATGGACCAACATGGTTAACACTCAAATGCCCAAGTGACTTCAAGATTCAAGATGGATATAGTGTGTCGCGATTGGAAAATTTAGAGAGTCACCATCATCCTTTATTTGTTCATAAGGAACAGGGAAATAATGATAAAACCTAATATTAAGGATGAGACCTAGGGTTCAGAAGTCAGCTAAGCAAGAGGAAGGTATTAGGAACCCCTCACTTCCATTGTACCTAATGGGATACTCCTCTAAATCTAGGGTTAGTGTGCTTGTCTAAGGGAAGTTTGCTTATGCTATTTATTATTGCTTAATTTATTTATTTACACGGGAATATGTTGCTAAGGGAAAAATATTAAAAACGGGACAAAGAAAATGTATTTTTGGTTATTATACTCGCTAGAGCGCTACGACTCTATGCCTACGTACCCTCATGTTTGATAAAGGATCAGAGCACCGTAGCTCTTCTAGAAAATGTTTGTTTGTTTTATTGATTTTAGATCGTAAAAAGTTCTCCACACATCGGGGTGAAGAGATGTTTAATTTGAAAAATGCCTCGATGCACAAGGGCATCAGACTTATAATTTGAGTGTGTGAAATTGATTTTAAATGACTCGTTAATTGCAAAGAACTTATGGTTAATTTAATTTAAAAATTAAATTAAATGTCATATGTACATAATTATTTTTAAAATTGAGAAAATATTAAACAGAGCCAATTAGTAAAAGAAAGATTAATATTTTTGTCAAACTATGTATTATTAGTTACATATCTTTTTATAATCTCAAACTAGTATTGAAAGCCTTAACATGTTTGTCAATTAAGGTATTATTAGTTTTCAATTCTGTCAAGTTATTGTCAAGCATTCTAAGTAATTGCTAACTTAATTAGAAAGGAGGAAAAAATACAACACTGTCACATCATAGTCTAATACAATTTTTTCACTATTGGTTACAATACATAGCTTTTTTGAATGTCAAAGGTACAAATTAGTGTTGAAAGCTTTTAACATGTTTTACTAAAACAGAATTTTAATATTGTTTGTATAGTTAATTTCTTGAGAAAGTTCATAATTGTATCGTAATGTAATGATAGCAAAACTTGAGTTATTTATTAGAAAGTTAATAGCAGTTAGATTACATGTAACTGTGGTTGATTCATATTGCAAGGAGATTTGTGTTTCGTAATTAAAACAAGTAGTAAATGCTTCTAGTTACTTCTCGTTGGAAGTATTATTGTATGTAGTTGCTTCTCTCCATGCACAAGGCAACAATATATTACGTCACTACCATGCACCTGCACATAAAGTTAAGACAGAAAAATTAAGTATGCTTAAATTGGACCATGGTATAAATCATCACTTGCTAAATCCATTTGAAATGCATAAATGGACAAAATATTCTCAGAGAACAAAAATTCAATCTATACTTAAGATTAATTCTCAAAACATATTATCTAAATAAGCTAAGTTTTAAGCCATATTGATGGTAAGATACGAGATCTTGTTATATTGAGGTCGTCTCCCACTCTGATTATTGTTTCCACATCTATTTTACCATTGACCTTGGTTTCTGTTGTTCTGGGAAGCTTGAGCATGTGGAGGCTGATGTTGTGGTTGATACTGAGACGGTTGTTGTTGGTATTGGAGAGCAGCAACATATGGGTAATATGGCATGGGAGGCATAGGAGCTTGCCATTGAGGGTGAACATTTGCCATGACAACATTGATCTCTCCTTCCGTCCTCTTGGCGAAGCTACCTTGAGGTTTCTTGGCTATTGCCTACTGATTAGCAGTGCCAACAATCTTCCCAGTTTTCAATACATTCGCTAATTGTCACAACGTCAGAGAAATTTAAGGACATACTACCAACCATTTTCTCTAAGTACAAACAATGAAGCGTGCTCATGAAAATATCAACCAATTATTTATCGAACAACATAGGTCTAACGTGAGCAACCATTTCTCGCCATATTTGAGCGTACTCTTTATAGGTTTCGTTCATTCTCTGAATCTGATTTTGCAACTGCAGTCTTGTAGGAGCCATGTCCAAGTTGTATTTATACTGTTTCAAAAAGGCTTCAGACAAGTCTTTTCCAAGATAGGATCTTGTTGCGTTCGAGGCCAATATACTAGTCAAGAGATGCCTCATACATGCTATATTGAAAGCATCGAATAAGCAACGCGTCATTATCAATGTAGGAAGTCATCTTCCTGCAGTACATGGTGATGTGGCTTCTCAGACAGCTAAGCCCTTTGTATTTTTGTAGATATGATGCCTTTAACTTTGGAGGTAAGACCACGTTTGGTACAAGACATAATTCTTTCGCGTCCATACCATACGCGGAAAACCCCTCAATTGCCTTGATGCGATCATTTAACAGCTGATCATTGATAACCAGACCTTGCAGATAAGCTTGAGAATTAGGAAACTAAGCAGCTTGTGGTGTAGTTTGAGCATGTTCTTGGGGATAAGCAGGTTAAGGAAACATTTAAGTAGGATACATTGCACCAGAATTAACAGTCTGACCAGGTTGGACCCCATAGGGAGCATAGGGTGCCCAGGATAAGCAAACGGAGGTACAACAACAGAAGGTGCCCCAGGATGGGCAATAGGCATTCTAGATTGAAGGCCTTGGTACAAATATTGAGCAGTAGGCTGAATAGCTTGAGAAGTAGTTTCAATATGAATGTGAGGACCTCTGTATTCAGGCTCATTTTCAGTAAGTGCCTTAGCAGTTACAACCACTCGAGTTTGTTGAGGTTGTTCCTCGTGATTGTCAACGTCCACTACTTGAAGAGATAGATGGGGAGGCATTCTCCATGGATGAACAGTAAAATTTCCATTGACCGGATGCACATGCATTGGCTGGTTGATTCGAGATACAACAGAATGCACACTAGGCCCTAAAATAGAGCCTAGTTGATTTGAGATAGAATATATTTTCCCCTAGCTTGTCACACTCTGTCTAAATTTTATTTTTTTTGCGAATGTTTGTAGGGTACCAAAGCTCTCTAAGGGTTGATTCGAGTTAGAACATATAGAATTTTTTCTCAATGATTCAAGTTCTTCAAAGCAACAGTTCATTTTCTTCTAGTTTATTTTGGAAAATATCAAAGTTGTTGAGAAATTTGTATTCATCGTCATCACTGTCATCATAATCATTTAAGATAATGATGATGATAGTGATGACGATGAATCTGAATTACTCAACAAATTGATGCTTTTCAAAATAAACTAGAAGAGAATGAATTGTTGCTTTGAAGAACCTGAAGCATTGAACTAAATTCTATATGTTAAAGAGCAAGAGATGAATTACAAGATCCATGCAATTCGAAAAATAGTGGATCATCTAAGTGGTTTTTCAAGAATAATATAATTTTTCAAATTATTATCTTTAAATAAAATTTGAATGGTTGTATATGTTTATTGAGGGGTAAGGGAAAAACAGTAATCCACATATTTTATAATAAACTCATATACATATCACCGCGGTTGAAATATATAACTGTGGTGAATTGTTAATATTATATGTGCTTTAATTAAATTGATGTTATTGGGTTTCGAACCCATGAACTATATATATCACAACAGTTATTAACTATAACCGTTGTGATAGGTAGCACACTACCTACTTTATCACTACGGTCAATCACCTATGGTGGAAAGCAACACATTTACAACCACATCCTACCTAACCACGGCTGGTTAACCGTCATGGTATCCCTTTTACAATCATGGTGAAAAGGTCTTTACATAATAGTGGGTGATTCTATCTCCTTCTAACAGCCAAACACGTTTTTCTATTTGGATCCACCAAGCCTCCTCACTTTTTAGGATGTCATTTAGCACTTTCTCAACTTCAAAGATATCTTTGAAATTATCTTAGATATGTACTTGTCTTCTAAGGCTTCGGGTATAAGGTTGAAAGTGTCCATAGCTAGGGGACACCATATGGTTCCTGCTATAATTTTTTTCCGCTTTGTTGATGATTTTTCCCCTAAATTCTATAGATCTGATCCAAGGTCCGAAAGATTGTTTAGCATTGGGTTCCAAGGATTTTTTTCTAGCTTGAGTGCATAAATCTTTTGAATGTCCAATGATACCACAGTTGAAACAAAATAAATGGATTTTCTCATATTTGAAGTCCACCCATGTAGTACCATCTTTAACACCGTCGAGATACATTCCTAACTAAAGGGTCTTTCTAGAGTCAAATAGGATTTTTGTTTTAACAATTGTGGCCTTATTTGGGTAGCTATATAGTTCAGACTCTAAAACCTTTCCAAGCTTTACTCCGATTTTACACCTCATCTGTTTAGATCTGATTTTTCAGAGATATTCCCCAAATTGTGACCAAACTAAAGTCTAAGTCTTTGTAATTGCAGGATTCCATAGTCTTTGTAATTGCAGGATTCCATAGTCTTTGTAATTGCAGGATTGTCCGTGGAGATGTGTTTGAGCCCCAATTCTAATTCCACAACTTTTATACCTACTAGGTCACACCAAATTCCAGCTAGACCAAATTATAGGGATAGTTTATGAATAAGCTTTTGAGATAGGAACTTTCCAAGAACAAATATTTTAGTTCTTTATACGCTTCTTGCACATCCTCATCGTCCCAGACGCAAAAACCCGGGTCTTCAGCAGAATCTTGATTAGGAATGTTGGTATCTATGAACTGATGAGCACTTTTTTGTTGATAGTCTTGCTTGTTGATTTTTTCTCCTGTTGATATATTTGATGTAACATGCAGAACCGAAGAAGACAAATCAATGACTAGATCCCTGTAGGAGCTAAACCTTTTACCATTGTCCAACAGTCTTTTGTCATCCATGGAGTCTGAATGCAGCACACCGAAAAAATAAGCAAAATCGAAAAGGAACCGAGTAAAACACCTGATAACGATCTAAAAACACAGACTTTGCAAAACTGGGTGCTCATAAGGGAATGATCAACCACTAGAGACAGATATAGGAACCAGAAACACCAAGTTGACAGAGAAAGAAAAGATGGCGGAATTCTTGCAAATCGCAAAAAAAAAATCAAGAAAAAACTCAGGAGTAACCTGAAATAAAAAGAACACTCACTCTAAATTACATAAATATAGAGGAGGAAATGAGAAATCAGCTTAAGAGAGATAACAAAAGTCGAGGACACGAAAGTACAAAACAAGAAAAGAGATTCCACGATAGAAAATCAAATAAACTTTTCATAGTCAAAATTATTGACTTTATTCTTGATTTGCATATTTCTTGTATCCCATTGAAATTGCTCTATTCTAAGTTTTGTGCATGAGAGTTTGACACTAGTCACTTATTTTACAAATAACAATAGAAAAAACTAAAATTAAGTTTAGTGTTCTATAGATATATTGAAATACACAATTAAATTTATTATGATGAATTTTTATTATATAAATCTTAAATTTATATAATTCTGAATTAAAAACTAACTTTTTAAATTTTGTGAAATTTAATCGATAAGAGATAGATTTTTTATGGATTTTCCGTGCAAATAAAGGAAAATGAACAAAATTATTTAAAATTTAAAAAAAATTAATTTTATAAATAAGAAAAAATAAGTAGATCAAAATAATATTTTAAAAAATTAAAATATAAATAGACATTAATTTTCATGTATTGGCGAGTAAGTTTATCAATGTTTGTTAAAGGAAAAGTAAAGCATTATTTATATGGGTGTCACAATTTATCGATAAATAGTGTAAAACATCTTGTATCAATTAAACTTATTTAAATATATTTATTAAATATTCTAATTTTAAATTAATAATTTTAAAACAAAAACAAAAGGATAAATTAAAATTATTCCGTTGTAAAAATATTTATTAATATTCAAAGACTTATTTTTTAAAGAGATTAATTACTATACACTGTCAGTCTAAAATATTTTACACAGTCGATTCATCACCATCACCCGTTTGTATTATTTTATAGAATTTTAAAATAAAAGTCAAACTGGTTTTGACATCCAACGGCTATGATTAGTTGACAGTGTAAAAAAAATTTACACTGTCAGTGTATTTCAATTAAATAGTGTATTTCAATTAAACCCTTTTTTAAATGACTTTTGCGCTTGTTTGTTATAATTTTTAAAACAAAATAAAAAATAAAAAAATCATTTTTTGTTTGTTATAAAACTTTAAGAGGTTTTAAAAAAAAATCAAATGAGAAGCTAGTTAGAACAACTTCTCATAAAGAAATTAAAGTTGCGATGACTCATTCATAATAAAATTTTAAATAATAATTAAAAAAAACAGATTGAATTTTTAAAGTTGTTTTCAGATTAATTATCAAATTACTCCACTTTTAAAACGAGACGTCAGATGAATTGACGTCTGCTCTTAAATTTAGAGAGGAGACGCCAATTGGATTGGTTAATGCACCTAGTGCTGTCAATCCAATGGGCGCATGTGTGTTGATTTTTAAAGGAGACGCCAATTGGTGTCAAACCTGTGTGTTTCGTATTTTTTTTTTGAAAAACATTGTACATTTTAGATAAAGTTGAAATCAAAACAATTCATATTAATATTAATATGTGTTTACACAAAAAGACTAATGTCGATGACCGGGATCACTTAACCGATCTCCGATCCCACATCCCCTAGCTACCATAACTCGTGGGCCTAACCCATATTGATGATTCATCCCAGGTGTTTGAGGGCCCAGGAACATCACCACCAACTGCAGGAGATTGTCTGAGATATTTAGACAAATCAGCGTAGTCTTGTGTATGCATTGAAGGGCTACCGCCATAGCTGAGTTCATGATCCATGTCAAAGTAGTTGGGTTGTGTATGAGTTGTTGGAGGATGACCAAGATGATTGAAGGGAGACATTGGTGTGAATGAAACGTCGAGGAAAGGTTGAAATGATTGTTGTGGTGTTTGGTAGCCATATGATTCTTGAAGGTTTTGGTTTTGTGATGTTTGAGCTTCTTGGTTATAGTAGGAGGAGGGACGGTTGATGTTAAATGATCGCTGAGTGTTTTGGCTAAGACGACTATGATAGGGTGATGTGTTGGGTGCATAGCGATGTTCGGTGTCTTGATGATGATCTACTTGTTGGTGGTGGTACGAGGTATGCTCTTAGTATTGTGGTTGGGTGTTTGACATGTTAGGGTTGTAGGTTTGTGTGTTTGTGGATCGGAAATTTTGATGGATAGGGGGTTGTGAGTAACCGGTTTGACAATGTTGTCAAGGGTTAGATGTTGAACCTTCTGGTGTGTAAGTTTCCTAGTGTGGATCGTATAGGTATTTATCCTCGGCGATGAACTCAAATTCAACCGATCTGTACTAAACCATATAATTACGAGTTGGTTTTTCTTCGGTTGGCATCACAACTTTAGTTAAGACATGGTCTTGTCGGTGCTTCCATTTTCGACACACAGATCTGGCGAAGTTTTACCATGGGTTAAAGTTCCATTGGTCGTTAACTTTGCGTAAATTCCATTCTTCAAGGTTTGTTGGGGGATCTGGGATGTGTTGAAGCATATCGAACTGCAATTTAACACAATTACTATTGTGCATATCCACAGTGGTGAATCTTATGATCGGTGTGCATGCAGTCCAAACAGTTACGTCTTGTTCATTGATTTCATGGTCATGATTCAAATTTAGATATGAACCCCAAATGAATTGAAATATGAACATATATTAGATTATAAATTTGTTAGAAGAAATTAACAAATTATTAATAATTAGTTTAATGGAAATACATCTGTCGGTCGAAGGTGATCCAAGAGATTGCGATACTGGGTAATACAGTGTCTAGGACATCTGTTATAACTCATACCACGTGTCGACCATCTGCACCATAAAAGTAAAAATATTATTTAGAGATAATAATTGCTAAAGTAAGTAAATATAGTCCATTTTTAAAAACTTACTTTTGTGCGTACGGAAATGTGAATGGTTGTTGTTGACGGGCACTAGGGATGGTAGTCTGGACCAACCCCATGATAGGAGCAAAATGTCACATTCAGAAAATGTAGATGTGTCTTTGTGTGCATTTTTACACAAAGAGCTATAAAGATAAGCCAAACAAGTAGACCCTCAATTATAACTTCTTATTCTATCTACATGTCTTAGTAAAGGTAAATACATAACATGCATACTAGAACCACTACCTTCGGGAAATAAAAATAAACCAATTAAAAGCATAATATAACACCTAGTTTTTATTATTCGAGCCTCTTCGGTAGAATTCTCATCTAACTATAAGTTGTTATGATATGCCTTAAGGCGTGAAAGGAGTATACCTTGATCTCTCGAGTTATCATCTAACAAGTTAGAATTCAAGAGGTCCATGCAAATTGAATTCGCATAGTTGGTTTTATTATTTACCGCCTTACCTTCGATAGGCAGTCCCAATAACATATAGACATCTTTTAACGTCACGGTACATTCACCGGTTCGAAACCAGAATGTGTGTGTCTCGGGACGCCATCTTTCACATAATGCAAGAATAAATTTAGTATCAACCGACCAAGACATTATTTTGCTTACATGTCCAAAATCAGCGAGTTTGACATAAGGTTGAATAATCACGTCCATGTGAACAAATTCGTGGACACGAGTTCGAAACCTAGAAACATCCTAAAAAATAAAAAATAAAATAAGTTACTTTATAAAAAATAAACAACAAAATAAGTTACTTTAAGAAAAACAAATTAAGTTACTTTAGAAAAATAATACAAGAGTTAAATGCTTACATAAGTTGTTATGTTTTCAATTGTGCCTCTATACGATTCACCCATAGTGAGCAGAGACATCTTGTCGTAGTAAATATATGAAAGAATGGTTGTTACAGTTGAAAGAGTGGTTGTTGCAGAGGAAGAAGTCATTGTTGGTATATGTGCGAGCTATCAAAAAATTTCACATGAATAACTCTGTTAATTTCACCGTGAAACACACTGATTTGAGAAGGTATGTCATCGAATGTCATAACATCCTTTGCAAGTTTCGGTTGGCTGCGTCTCACAAGAAGAGAAGCGACGCTTGGGAGATAGCTTCTATAGACCTACCTCACAGTTGCATTGTAACTAATGTTGTACAAGATCACCGTAAATTAAGTGTTGCATTGATATGTCAAAACATTATGCCGCTTGTTAACAAAGACCCATCAGGGAAGGTGAGTATAATAATATCTAATATCAGAACAAAATATAATTATACTCCATCTTACAAGAAAGCGTGGATTGCAAGGACAAAGGTTGTTGAACATGTATTCAGCAACTGGGAGGATTCATATAAAGAATTGTCATGGTTTTAATGGGCACTTAAAACATACGCACCATGAACTATTGCATTTATGGAGAGACTGCCAGCATTTACACCAGACGGAACTTGTGTTGCTGGAAATAGAATCTTTCACCACCTCTTTTGGGCGTTTGAACCGTGCATCAGAGATTTTGCATTCTGCAAATCTATTATTCAAATTGATGGAACATGGTTATACGGAAAATGGAAGGGTACTTTGCTTATGGATGTTGCACAAGATGGCAACAATAATGTCTTTCCCATTGCCTTTGCTCTGGTTGAAGGTGAAACCGTTGGTGGTTGAGATTTCTTCCTTTGACATCTCAGAACACATGTCGCTCCACAAGCCAATCTTTGTTTGGTTTCAGATAGACATGCTGCCGTTTAGAGTGCTTACAATAACCATGATAAAGAGCTTGTTTTAAAAGATGACAGGAAAGATAAAGAGCGCAATATTTGAATGCAAAAAGTCCATTGATTTATTGAATGTGAACATGCTTATGAATATGACAAAACCTTTAACAAAATTTAATACATTAAAATAACCAATAACAATTACTCCTGACTAAAGGAAATCGGGATAGTGTTTTCAGCCTTCCAATTGTCGGGTCCATCACCAACTGTTGGGAAAATCCGACTATCCAAGTCACAACCGTTATCAGCATCTTCTACAGCATTGACAGTCTTGTCATGATTAGGCAGAGGAGCAGTGATGACATCAGGAGTCTCCGGAGGATCAAAGGTAGTTGCCTGTATCTTTCCACTTCGAATGCCGCTTTCAACATGTTCACCTGTTAATATAAGTTCAGTGAAACCTGATGAGGAACTTCGCAATAGATGGTTGTAGAATGGGCCAGTCAGTGTACTCATGAACATGTCCACTAATTCTCGATCAGTCATAGGGGGTTTGACTCTGCCAGCCAAATCTCTCCATTTTTGAGCATATTCTTTGAAGCTTTCTTTAGATCCCATAGTCATATTCTGCAACTGTAGCCGAGTAGGCGCTATTTCAGAGTTATACTGGTAGTGCTTGTAGAAAGCTGTCGCTAAATCAGTCCAGGTGCGGATATTAGAGCTCTCGAGCTGATAGTACCATTCCAACTGTGTGCCAGCCAGACTCTCTTGGAAGAAATGGATCCATAGCTTCCTATCAGTGGTATACGGCTGAATCTTTCTCACATAAGCTCTCAGATGCATCTGAGGACAAGACGCACCATCGTACTTAGTGAAAGTGGGGACTTTGAATTTGCGAGGAATGACCACATCAGAGACCAGACCTAGGCCTTCGAAATCCAGACCGGGCGCCTTCTGACCTTCCATAGCTAGCATGCTTTCTTCCAGCAACTTATACTTATCATCTTTTGGAGAGTACTGTTCATTCTCATAATCTTCATCGTCGTCCTCAGGTTTGAAGAGGTCAACATTCTCCTCTTCCGAATCACTCTCTGTCTCCTCTTTTTGGTCCTTCGGAATTCTAATCTTGACTCCTGCGGCTTGTCCTTTAAGCATTCTTCCCAGGTTAATGTAACTCACAGATTTCTTGTCTTTCTTCCTCTCGAGCAAAAGAGCCTTCAGCTCCTCCTGCCCCTTGGATAAGTTCAAGATCATCTCCTGGATTTGAGCACTTTGAGCCTGGAGATCTTTGACAGCTTGTTCGAGGGCCATTTTTCTGTTTGCAATTGGAAGACCGTGAGAACATTGATCCCTTTAGAGTACCTGTTATGCAATGCTATGTTATGCTATGCAATGTGGGAAATGTTTTCAATGTTTAAAGTCCTTGGAATGGTTAGTACAATGCCACGATGTCATGCTGTCATGCTGTCATGCTGTCATGCTGTTTTGATGTTATGATGTTATGATGTTATGATGTTATGATGTTATGATGTTATGATGTTAAGTAAATAACAAGCACAAGCAAGTCACACAACAATCATTCCTAAGTTTTAAGGCTTGCATGAGTTCCATAGGTAAGTACCCTCCCCACTAAAGTTTGGTTGGTTCAACCTGTCCTAGAATAGTAACAGGGTTCTAGAAGGATCTCAAATCATCGACCTTTCTTTAAGTCCACTTCAGTGCAACACCAAGTGGTTGACCGAAGCTTCCCTAAAGTCCAATCTCAAAGAGTGTAGTATCGAGTCTCAACCAACCCCAGTCGGAACTGAAGTCAGTTACCTCACTACTTTCTAATGGCTAGGATGAGTCAATTAGGGTTCTAAAGATCTGGTTAATGTTTTAATGACACCACGCAGACGCCAAATTTCTCCTTAAGTAAACATGAGAAACATCAGGACATCCAAAGCGTCACATTAACCGTAGCCATCATTTTAACCATTCCAGTATACGCCGGATAGTCGCGATGATCTATTGCTACTTACCTAAGGTACACTAGATCCGGGTGTAGGATCTTTCACTCAAGTGTAGGATACCCAAGAAATCCCTTAAAAGTAAATCAGATAATTCAAATAAGTGATCTTGTTTTTAAGGTAACCTCTCATTCTGACATCCCCAGCAGAGTCGCCAGTTCTGTCATACGGTGAACTGACTTCGGGGTGTTTTGCTTTTAATCGCAATGTCGCGGATAGCAAGAGTCGCCACCGACTTTTCTTTTATCCAATAAGGAAAGGCGGAAAAGAACAGGAAAGACCTCAATTAGATTTTGGGTTCGGGAGGTACATTATACAAAGGGAAGGTGTTAGCACCCTTTGTATCCATGGTTATCCATGGGCTCTTAATTGCTTGATCACTTAGGTTTGTCTGAAAAAGTGTTCGTGAATTGCAAAAAAATGATTTTGAAAAGAGAGTTTAACTTTGTAATGATTCTTGTATGAATGTATACAAAGTATTTATCTCATTTAATTTTGAAAACGATTTAGAAAAATATAACCTGGCAATGATTCTAGTATGAATGTATACCAAGTGGTGATTTTCTAGTATTTGCAAAGTGTGAGGTATGGAAAATGTTTTAGGTTGTGAGCCAGCAATTAGGAGTTATACCTACCCAAGGTCTTTATGGGCATTTCCTATCATTATAGGGGTAAAACTGTCCTTACTATTTAGAAGTAAGTAGTTTTATCCTTTGGATGTAGAAGGGTCATCGTAGGGTCATCGATTGGTCATTGAAGGCAACATTTGTAAGGATACCTTAGCATTCGAAGGGACGATCATCATTTAACCGTAGGCTACACCGAAGGGTCATCGAGGGACAAAAATCATATATTCGAAGGCAACATCCGAGGGACTATGATTTATTTTATGATGATTTAATTGAAGGGTCTTTGCTAAGTGTATCCCCACCTTCGCGGGACATGACCGTAATACCGTAAGGCAACAAAGAGAGGTCCAAGATCACATATTCAAAGGCTATATTTTACAATCAATTAGGTAATTAGGATGAATCTCTCCATTTAAATCAATACATTAAAATCAGCTAATTAATTTAGGGTGGATCTCCACATTAAAATCAATACATTAAAATCAATTAAGTAATTTTAGGGTGAATCTCCACAAGGGTATCCCACAAATAAAGTGGAATACCTAACAAGCTATCTTTTCCTGGGATATGTGAACCTTTACAAAACTTGGCAAACATGTCAGAATACCAAATCAGGGTGCAATCGAGAATTACACCACAAAAGAAATCACAACAGTAATAGGATCAGGTAAACAATGCATGGCTATGATAAAACATGAGTGAAAAATCAGAACAGAAAAGTCAGCTACTGTCACGTTCGCTCCTGCCTCGCCTAGCGAAGGCTTAGCGAATACTCGCTGCATGCTCGCTTAGCGATGTGCTAGCGAGCGGCTGCGGATTCTGGTTTTGATATCAGTATAATTTTAGCCAATTTTATGCCTTATGGCTTTCATTACAGCAATTATATGGTCAATCATTTAAGGTATTCAGGTACATACTAAAAATTCACATGCCAAACTTAAGATATTTTCATAAATTTAATCATAATGCCATATGCAAATTAAGAACATAAGGCGGTAATAGCAATGTAAACCTGTTGCAATTGAATTGCGACCTTGAATTGGTAAATCGGATTGAATTGGGAGAGGTAAACCTTGATGCCGCTGAGTTCCTTCAGGGTTTGCCTCCAGGGTTTGCCGTCTGTGCGCGCTAGGATTTGCTGGCTAGGGTTCTCCTTTCCCCGTTTTCATTCCGCCGTTTGTTTTTGTCCTTTCGTCCCTAAAGTGCTGGTATTTATAATGCCTTTTTTATGACCAAATGGGCTCAGAGTGAAGCCCAGAAATTCTGATATTCGCAAGCTTCGCTAGGCGAGTGATGTAGCGAACCTTCGCTAGGCGAAGGATTTGCTCGCCTAGCGAGCAAGCCAGTTTAGGCCATTTTCTGGACTTGGCCACCTGTGTGCGGGGTCTTTGTTCCCTTAAGATCAATGCCTTGAAAAATGAGTTGGAGGGCCTTGAAAAATGCCTTGAAATATTAACGGGCAAATTTTGGGGTATGACACCTTTGCTCTGGTTGAAGGTGAAACCGTTGGTGGTTGAGATTTCTTCCTTCGACATCTCAGAACACAGGTCTCTCCACAAGCCAATCTTTGTTTGGTTTCAGATAGACATGCTGCCATTGAGAGTGCTTACAATAACCATGATAACGGATGACATGATCCTCCTTCTACCCATGTCTATTGCATTAGACATATCACACAAAACTTCATGCGTGCAATCAAAGACATAAACTTTCGCAAAAAAGTGGTGAATGCAGGGTATGCTCTAACTCAACCGTCATTTCAACATTATCATGATGAAATTAGATTGTCTAATGTAGATGCAAGAAGATGGGTGGATAACATATCAGTAGAGTAGTGGACAATGGCATTTGATAGAGGTTGTCGATTGGGCCACATGACAATAAACCTCGTGGAATGCATGAACGGCGTATTCAAAGGCATTGGAAATCTACCAATAACCGTTTTGGTCAGAACAACCTATATTAGGTTGGCATCTAGATTTGCAACCAGAGGTGAAAGATGGTGTGCAGTGTTAGTGTCAGATCAAATATTCAGTGAATGTTGTATGAAAGTGATGAAAGAGGAAAGTATCAAAGCTAGCACACACGCAGTTACAGTCTTTGACCGTCGTAGGCAAAATTTCAGTGTACAGGAAACAATGGATCTCAATAAGGGGATGCCAAATTTATCCTATGCTGTCAAACTAAACAGAAGTTGGTGCGACTATGGAAAGTTCTAGACCTTCCGTATTCCTTGCTCCCATGCCATTGTGGCATGCGTGCATACTCACCAAGATGCTTATATCCATCTATCTGATGTTCACAAGGCCATTACCATTATGAATGTGTATAAAAAGCTTCTCAGTACTACCAATGGGGGAATACTAGCCTCCATATGAAGGTGACATAGTTTGGCACAACAATGAGATGCGAAGAAAGAAAAAAGGACGGTCAAACAATACACGTATTAGAACAGAAATGGATACGACTGATAAAATGATAAGATTATGTAGTATATGTCATCAACCCGGACACAATAAGAACAAATGTCCCAATCTAGGAGCAACATCTACATCATAATTAAGTAGCTCCTTTCAATTTTTGTAACCTTGATTTTTTATATATCATTATCTTTTTGTTACAACAAGGTTAATAACTAACATCACTACAACATAAGAAAACTTAAAACAGAACATTTTTAACTGATTACAATAATCAAACTTATGTTATCTCGTCCAAACATCATTTCCCTAGCATCCTTATCAGTTTTTACTCGCATCCAACCAAATATATTATCGAATCTCTCAATACTTCTTATTTTTTCTCCTTCTGATATTTTTCCATCTAACCAATGAACCAACTCCCTCTTCAGTTGATCGAAACTACAAATGTTCCAGAAGAGCATCAACATCGGAGGCTTGTCTCTCAAATAAATCACTTTTCCATAGCGGCGGCGAACACCAAACATGTTTGCAATATGACGAAATGAGATGTGGAAAAATGAATCAGACACCACCTCTATTTATGAAGAAAAAAATTGTACATTACACTGAAGCGCCAAATCAATTGGCGCCTCCTCTCAATTAGTGTACCTGGGCACCAATTGGATTGGCAGCACCATGTGCCGTAGCCAATCCAATTGGCGCCCCCTCTTAAAAATTAAGGATAAACGTCAATTGGTCTGGCGCCCATGCCTTAAGTATTTTTTTTTTGAAATTGGGGTAAATTCAGATTTTTTTTTAAAATTGAATTATTTTAGAATTTTTTTTTAAAATATGGGATATTTTAGTAAAAAATTTACATTTAGGCCCCATTCGAATATTTTTCTACCCTTGTGTGGAAATTTAATTTGTATCCCAATTAATTCAATCACTCAATCAATAAGAAGATGGATGAAGATATACCATAGATTTTTCTCCTTGCCTAAAGTGAAATCAAAATCAAAATTAGAAAAACAATTAAGTAACTGATGAAACCCTAAAGCCAACTTCGGGTTGAAATAACTTATAGGCCCCATTCGAATATTTTCCTCCAATTTAGGGTTTGAAACAAATATATTTGACTTAATTTACCAACAATTATTTTTTATATTTTTATTAAAATATGAAGAAAAAAAAATTATTTATAAAATAATGTACAAAAATATAAAGTTAATTTTTAGTTTTAATCTTATTTCTTAGCTTAGTGGAGGGAAATGAATTTTCTAAGATTCAAAAGAGATCATTATTTATGTTCAAAGCTTAGTTTAATAAAATTTGAATCTATACACTTTTTATTATTAATAAATAATTAAATTGTTTAACTAATATTTAAGTTCAAATGTAATCGTTATCACCTAAACAATTAATATAATTAATATACATTTTTAAGCATTAGGTTTATTACAATATAATAGTAATAGTCACAATCCTTTTAAAATGAAATCATTCTCCTGATAAGAGGGTGTTTGTTTTAAGTCTAAGAACTATATCTTTGAAAATAAATGACTATGAATTAATTAAAACCGTGTTTGTTAAAAATTTAGAAAAATTTATTTATAGGATAAAATCAAAGTAGATATATAAAATTTGTTAGATAAAAATAACTGGGTGTGGAACTTGGCCTTTAAAAAAGGCTAAATTATTTTGCTAAAGTTAAAAAGTAAAATTATTAAAAAGTTATGTAAAATATTTCATGGATAAAATAAAAGTATATATGCATAGTTTGTTGAGATATTTATTGTAGGTCAAAAATAGTTTGGTAAAAGGAAAACTAAGAAATATTGAGTGACTCGTGTACATTACAAATAAAATATAAATTATTATTTTTAAATTAAAAATAACATGTTTTTTTTCTCTAAAAGTGAGCTGAAATAAAATTATAAATTTCATTAAATTTAAAATTAAGAAAATAAGCAAAATATTAATTAGATAAGATGAAAGTAAATATTAGTTTGTTGAGATATTTTAGAAAATAAAAATAAAATCAACATTATCTTCATTACTTAAACTAATTGATTTGATTTACACCATGATTTAAGTCGATCTATTATTAATCATTAATTATTTTTATATCAACCAAGATATTATATCTTGTGTTATATCTCTATATAAATCAAGATTCTTTTAGTTTGAAGTTGTAGAATTTATAAACAAAGAAACTTTCTTCTCTTTTCAAATTCGACTTGCAATGTCTCGAAACAATGTGTTTGAAAATTCACCAGAACTCTTGCCCTCACCTTATGATGAAATTGGTATGTAGTGTTTAGTCACTTTGCTTTTCTATGTTTAATTCATTATTGTGATTTGTTTAATAAAATTATTTATGTTTTCACACAGATCATTATTTATGTACAAAAATAATAAAACAATGAATATTTTTATATTGTTGTAAAAAGATTGAACAGTAATTAAAAACTACTTTTCTAAATGATGTTAAGCCTTGTTTGTTATAAAAAAATTAAAAATAAGTTTTTAAAAGATTTTAAATTTTTGTTATTTATAATTTTTTTTTTAAGTATGAAATAGAAAGTTTGTTACAATTAATATCTTTTGAGATAACTTATTAGTTAGATACTAAAATTAAAAACGAGTAAAATAAAACAAAATAAATAAGATTGAATATTTAAAATTGTGTTATTAATGATATATCTCCCTAAAATCAAGACTTCACATTTACAGTATCCAAGACAAACCCTTGTTCTTCCTTAACAACATCCATGTCCGACAACACCAAACCTTCTTCCTCAACAACACCCAACACTAACCCTTCGAACACACAACCTCGTAAAAGACTTATCATCAAGCTCAGTTATCCTCCTGGTTCAAGAAAACGCGATTCAGATTCTTGTGCCACAGATGAAAACAAGAGAAGGAAGATTCAAGATTCTGTAAAACCAACCATATCCTGTTATTGGGTTGATTCAAATTATCAAACCAAATCAACAGCTTTGTCTCAACCAAAGAATAATGGCAATGTTGTTGAAAACAAGAAGATCATCAAGAACCAAGTTTCCAACACAATACCTTTGTCTCAACCAAAGGATAATGACAATGTTGTTGAAGACAAGAAGATGATCAAGAACCAACTTTCCAAACCAACACCTTTGTCTCAACCAAAGGATAACATGAAGGATTCTGTGACAAGAGGTGAAGAATGTGGGTTGAAGAAAGCGATGGAGTGTGTTAAGAGGAGGCAATGTTGGTTGATATTGAAGAGGATGTTGGTAGACAGAGATGGTTGGGATTTGAAAGATCCTCCAAAAATAGCAAAGCCTAATAAGTGTAAGATAAAGGCAATAGGTTTGAAGGAAATAGAGAGAAAAATGAGGTTGTATGCAACAGAGGATGAGTTTGCTAGCGACATGGGCTTGTGTTCTCTAATGCAATGGTAACGTATCCTCCAAGGAATCATATTTACCAAATTGCAAAAAAGTTTAGTGACACTTTTGAACACAAATGGAAGTCATTGAAGAATATGTGGGAACTTGAGGATACAAAAAGAAGCAACACTCACAAGAGATACTAAAGAGTGCAACATGTTGTGTTCTTATAGAAACTGTTCTCAAGTTATAAACTGTTAGCACCAATGTGTTTTCAAATCTGTCAAGTTATTGTCAATGAATATGTAGTATATATGGTCAATTAGTCTTTTATGTAAATTCTACATAACCTTACAGTGAAATCAAGATACTTTATTCATTGTTTAGAAACTGTATCATTGATGTAATTGCTAAATGAGGAACATTAATATAACTCAGTCCCATTAGTCTTACACAATTTCAATATTGGTTACATATCTTTTTATAATCTCAAACTAGTATTGAAAGCCTTAACATGTTTTATTAAAACAGAAATTTCCTTGCAAGAGAATTATTTTCTTCCTTTTTTTTTCTTTTATGATTGTGACAAGTATCAAAGGGATCCTTCTCTTAATAGTTTCCATCAGAATAAAATTTAAATAATTAATGTATTTAAAGCTAATTTTAAAGTAAATACTTCAATTTTAAAAAATATTATTGAAGTAGTTATCAGAGGGAAAGAGCCAAGCTAGTAGCTACTTAAAATAGTCCCTAGTCACATTTCAAAAAATTAGGTTATACCTAAATTTAATTTAAGTTTACTTATAAAATCAAACTAATCACAAATTAATAAATTTAATGAAAATCAAATAATCAACAAAAAAAATATTACAAATTGATGTTTGGTTTCCCTAGTCTCAAACTTTTAGATGTTTGTGAAATCAAATAAACAAAAACAAAAATTGCATAAAAATGATTAATTATAAGTTTAATGAAACTACAAATTAATAAAAGGATTTGTTTCAATTTATTAACATGTCATATTATATTATTCACCTTAAAAAATTAACTCTAAAATGATGTGGAGAACAAAAATTAAATTAAAACTTTATTTTGAAAAAATTAAATAGAGAAGTTAAAACGTATATATTTTAAATAATAGAAATTGCATTTAAGCTATAATGTAACCGTGTATATAAATATTTTACAAGTCATAATTTAGACAACCACAATATTTCTTGTCCACCTAAAGATATCCTATTCCATTTATATGTAGTCTTATTTCCAACATTTTTTACTTTTTTATATACATTTAAAGATTATATAAAAATGGTAAATGTATATAGTAGTAATTGAAAAGAGATTTACATTTAGAGACAAACTTTTTATCAAATAAGTGCTTATATTTAAAACAGAAAGTGTGGCTTATTTTTTCACTAGGGTTACGAAATTGGTGAATCAAATAAAGATGTGTGGAGAAGTGTTGACATCAAGATCAGTTGCTGCAAAGATCTTGAGGTCATTGGCTCCAAAATTCGATCATGTGGTAGTAGCCATAAAAGAGTCGAAACATTTGTTAACCGTGACAAAAGAAAAGCTTCAAAGGACACTTGAGCCTCATGAACGAATAATGGTTGAAAGACCAGCAAGCAAGTCGAAAGGTGATGTTGCTCTACATGCACAATCAATAAAAGATAAGAACGCCAAAGGAAGTTGGAATGGTGACAAAGGTAGAGGTGGTTACAACAACTTAAATGGTAGAAGTCATCAACAAGAACGAAATTCATCAAACTAGAGAAGACCCTCAAACCAAGGCAACCACATAGGTGGTGTTGCAGGTAGAGGAAAAGATGGTGGAAGGAAACCTGACAAGATTCACATTCAGCATTTCAATTTCAAGAAGTATGGTTACTACACTAGTGTTTATCCTGAAAACAAAATAAATAATCAAGAAAATGATGCAAGGATTATAAGACACGAAGAAGAAGAGATGTTGCTAATGGTCACAATGAAAGAGGATGAAATATGTAAGGACCAATGGTACTTGGATTCAGGTTGCTCATCAAATATGACTGAAAGGAAAGATTGGGTTGTCAATATAAGCCCCTCAATGAAGAACAAGATGAGATTCACAAATGACAATACCCTAGTCGTTGAAGGTGATCAGAAAAATAGCAAGTGTACTATTTTTCCTTTGTAGTAATAATGAGGAAAGTTCCCTGAATGTTGATCTCAAGGATTGTTTGAAAATATTGAGTTCCAATTGTTGTTCAATTAAATAAAAACTAAGGTTGGGTATTTTTGGTGCGAATATATAAAAATAATTGCAATTAAAATAAATAGTGCAGAGAATGGATTTGAAAGATACGAGAGTAATATGTTAGGGAATGTGTGTGAGTTTTCCCTGTAACAACTCTGAGTCACTATTTCAATAATAAATATCATATAATTAATACCAATTCTTAAGGATGTTTTCTCCTAATGCCTTAGTGAGAAAATCTTTAATCATTCATACCTAATCTCTATGTCCATAGAAATTAACCGGTGAAATTAAGTATTATTATTTCAAGAACAATTTGATTTCTACAGGGTATCCCTAGTCCTAGGTAATATCTATTATAGAATAATATCATGAAAGCATTATCAAAGGTGATCCAACCTAATTAATAATCATATAACAATCTCAATTATTCTGAAAGAGAAAGTGTTAATGACATCACGAGAATAAGTTAATTACGAAAAACAATATTGTTATTGCAAATATAAACTTAAAGTCATTACAGATTCAAGTTAGGGACACCCCCTAGTATTGGGGGATTTAGTTACTCATAGTATTCAAGCAAATCAAAATATAAAATGTATACATTACAAGTATTCATATGAAACTTGACCTTCAGTTGCTTCCGCTCATGAAAATCTCGTCTCCCCCAAAACCTTGATTTCGCCAATTATGAATCATGTGATTTTTCCTCTTAAAAAAAGTGTCCTTTCTTGTCTGAAAAACTCCCCTTTAATTGAAAAGTATTCCTCTCTCCTCAAACAGATCCACAAAAGTCAATAACATCAGCTTTCCATTTGACCAAAATGCCCTTCATTTAAGATTGACAAAAGAAAAGACAAAATGGGTTTTTTTGCACGCATGCCTGCTACGGCCCGTAGTCGGTGCTATAGGTGGCCGTAGCAGGCTACTGTCTCTGATGATCATGTCCATGCCTCTCTACTACGGCCCGTAGCAGGTGCTACGGCTAATAGCAAGTGCTACGGGCGGCCGTAACAGGACACTGTTTTTGTAATACCTGGCCTTTGTTCCAAACCTTCCATTACGGTGCGTAGCAGGTGCTACGGGTGGCCTTAGTGGGCCTCTGTTTTGGATGGACTTTTGATCTATTGAGACCTCTCTTCTATGGCCTATAGCAGGTGTTACAGGTGGCCGTAGCAGGCCTACTGAAGCGTGGGAAACTTCTCTAATTCTTTGTGATTCTCCTTAGCTTCTACATCCGATTGTACTTGAATATCTATTTGAACCTGAAAAAAACTAATAACACATAACCCAAGCATAAAATAAGGAAAATGGAAACAAACTTAATAAACACGGTGAAAAGATTAAATGATGCTAACGGTAAAAGAAGGTGTAAAAACCACTTAAACTCTATACAAAATACAACTAACTCGCCTACTTTCACCTGTTAACATGATTATAATTATAGCATAAATGGTGACTGATCACAACCCCAAACTTAGCTTGTCTCTTGTCCTCAAGCAACTTTAAGGACAAAGAACTCATGTCACTCCCAATTTAAAGAACACCTTTCATATGCCACCATACCTCTAAGATCTTTCATGACCCTCATTTGTTGATTCCTTTGGTTTTTGCTAGATTACCGAGGTCAATTAATTGACCACATCTTCACTTGAAAGTACTTCTTCACCTATCAGCTCAATTCACACTCACCAAATATCTTAGGTGTTAATGTGTTCTACACTCAAACTTCATAGTACACAATACCATACCATAGGCTTGAATAAATTCTCTTTTAAATCAAGGTGCACGACACCCACACTATTTCAGGTCTTTATGATTGTAACTGGGCTATGGTTAAAGTGGTATGATTTTGGAAAAGTAGGCTAAGGTTCAGAGTCAATAAAATCGTTATCTTCACTATGTTTATTCTGATGGATTAGTGCTGGAACTATTTCTTGCAATCGTCCTTTAGGATTTGTCTTTATTTCAATATCCGTTGACTTCTCCTTCTTTCAAGTGCCCTGATGATTATTTTTCTATGGTTCTTTGATTTTTCAAATTTTCATCTTTTCTTTTTCTTCTCTTATTTTTTTCAATCATCGGGTGCCTTCATTTGTACTGAAGCTTCACAGCTACCCCAAACTTAAAGGTTGTTATTCCAATAGCAACCTCAAACTTAGAATGAACATGGATATGATAACTCACAAAAATACCATGAACATGGCGGGGGAATGTTTGAGCCATGGGTTAATATTATGTGGATTTTCAAACAAACAAATGGTTAAAGGCTCAAATGGGGTTAACAATGGATACTAATAAAAGGATGGCTAGAAAGGCTCAGGGGTAGAAAAAATGTGCCTTAGTGTATGTAATCATGCACCCGAAATCAGAAAAGAACGTACGCAAGTTCTGAATGATAAAAACATACTTGAGTGCTCTCTTATGATGTACATTGTGTTTGGGGTAGAGCTGACAACCTCCACAGTGCCTCTTGCTCGATGTGGATTCTCAATGAGTTTTAATTAACATACTCAACTTTTAATGCAACTCAATCAAACCAATCATATCATTTAGAAGTATATAAAAAATATTTTGGCGAGTTAACTTGCATAGAGGACACACATTCCTTCAGTTTGGTTACTTTTCACACAACCACTAAAGCTACAATTACCATATTACTAGATGGAAGTAAACAATCATAAAATGAACCACTTAAAGCAAACAAAACAAAAAAATTAATATAAAACTGAAACTAAAACTAAAATTTACGAATACTTTCCTTGGGTTGCCTCCCAAGCAGCGCTCTTTTATTGTCATTAGCTTGATGCCTAATTCCCTCTGTTATGGGGGGTACTTCAGCTTCCGCACCTTGTTGCACTTCTTTTCCATAACTAAGAAACCGTCTTTTTCAGAGGTATGGATTCCTTTGTGCCACAAGTCCTTTCCAACTTCCACATCCTTACCTCAATATTACTTTCTCTTCTTTATCATGGCTTTTGGAATGGAAATAGGAGTTTTTTCACTCGGGGTTGCTCATGGAGGTGAAAGCAGTTGAGATGGCCTTCTTCAGTCTTTTTTCTGATGTTGGCATGTCACTTTGGCCTTTCACATCTGTCCTGATCATGCCTACTTCATACTGATTTTGTTTTTCCACCTATAGCTTCCTAATTTCAAGAACATTCAAGGTTATTTCATCATCATAAACTTTTAAAGTTAGTGTATTGTGGTCTATGTCGAAATTGCATCGACTTGTCCGCATGAATGGTCGACCAAGAATGATTGGTGTCACTTCATCCTCAGGTATGTCTATGATCACAAAACCAACGGGAAAACTAAATTTCTCTATTGTCACCAATATGTCTTTCGATATCCCATATGCATTCTTTATGGAGTGATATGCAAACTTCATATTTGTCCTTGTATCACATACATTTCCAAGACCAATCCTTTGGTAGATTGACAATGGCATTAGACTCACACTGGCTCTAGAATCAATTAGTACCTTCTTGAAAGATATGTCTTTTATAGTGCATGGGATTGTGACCTCTCCAGGATCCTTCTGCTTGCTTGGGATTCTCCTACCTGGTGATATTTCACTATGCTTTTCATTAAAGGCTACCAACCCATCTTCTATTGGTCTCTTTTCAGTGATTACCTCTTTCATGAATATTTTGTACATGGGCATTTGCTCGAGTGCTTCAAAGAAAGGCATATTGTTATCTATCTTTTTGAACACTGTGATGAATTTCTCAAGGTTTGTCTCTTTTGGATCCTTCTTTGTCACTCTCTAAGGGTAGGGTAACTTAATCACAAGTTTAGCCTCTTTTTTATTTTTCTCTTCAATTGGCTTTACTAGTGGTATCACTTCTTCTTTTTCTTTCTTATTTTCCCTCACTTCCATAACTACCTCCATGACATGGTCATCCTTTGTTGCCCTCTCTTCTTCATCTTTAAAACCTTTCTGACTTCTTGTCGTGACAACATTAACATTCTCATGACTCTAGGATTTTGTACTGTTTCACTTGGGAGGGAACCTTGTGCTCGAGAACCTGTTATTTGTTGTGCTATCTGACCCATCTGAACTTCAATATGTTTGATAGAAGCAGCAATGTTCCTCTGATTATTTCTTGTTTCTTCTTGGAATTCATAATTTTAAGCTGACATCTTTTCAAAGGCAAGTTCCCAATTGGCCTTTTTGGGTGCTTGTTGCTGATATTACTGTGGTTGGTTGTGATATTAAATGGGACCCTGCTTTTGAACATTCCCTTGCTGATCTTTCCAGGAAAATTTTGGATGATTCTTCCAGCCTGGATTATAAGTGTTAGAATAAGGGTTGTTCTGCTTTAGAAATTTATCTCTTCCATTTGTTGCGTGGTTGCAACACATTATATAGTTAAATGAGGCCCGCCACAAATTTCATAACCGACATCTTGGACCGGTTGAATTTGAGCTATCTGTTGCGTACCAACATTCATTTCTTTAAGTTTCTTTTCAACTTTTGCAGCAATTGTGTCTTTTATCCTTATTTTATTGGTTTCAAGATTCAGATCAATAACTCTTTCAGATTTACTTGAACACCTATCATATAACTCCAAATGCTCATTTATAGCTATTGCCTCAATGATCTTTTTAATACTTGTGTGTCACACCCCAAATTTTACCCCTAGATTTCATAATCATTTTCCCCCTAGACATCATTCATGCATAGCAAACCTCAAGATCAATATATGTCTGGTTTGTTTCATCTATAAATTAGGGTTTTCCTCAAAGAGCTCAAAGGATCGATCAATCAAATATTTGGATTGATCACCAATAAATCAAGTTGATCATTTCCATAGTATTGCAAATCAACAAAAGCAAGGGCAGTTTCGAACACTTTTTTGACAAAAAGGAGTGAAAGATGCCCACATTTGATAGCTCAAATAAGCAAACTTGGGCATCTAACAGGGGTCAAATTTTTGGCTTCCCTCCTTTTCTAGAATGGGTATCTATCTCAAGTAGATATGGGGTGGTTCTTTTGTGAATTTGTGGTACCCCTATAATGCTACTCGATGTTGGATTGGCTCTCGGTGTTAACTATGAACTTACGGTGTCCTTCCGATGTTGACCTTGTAATCACCCTGACACTGGCAGAGAGTAAGGGGGTAGCCAGTGCGCACAGTGAATTACAAGGCTTGGGCCCGTCCTTCATGGAAATTACCTTCATACCTCAGTGTAACCCTAAATCGGGATTTGTAAATCCTTTCTTTCATTATTCTGTGGATTTCTAAAGAAAAATAAAGACCTTGACAATAAGGAATTGAGGGGGAAATGATGATTGAACGAGTCGACTATGATAGATCTTTGCGCTTACTTTAAAATTCTCTCAATTTCGAGATCTGAAGGAGCTATGAGCAATGATATTGGAAAACGAACATGAAGCACGTAAATTATTGAAATCAAAGGCTAAATGTGTTTCTGATTCGGTAGCCTAAGGAGGCTACAATTCGGTAAAGCAGAAATTGGATATGAATATGAGGAAATCGTAGGAATCAAAAGTTGATTCCCACATACGACACCACTATTCTGTTTCAAATCTAGAAATGAATAATTGATGATCTTGAACGGTGGCTCTGATCTCCGTTACAACGGTGGGAGATGGACCAACATGGTTAACACTCAAATGCCCAAGTGACTTCAAGATTCAAGATGGATATAGTGTGTCGCGATTGGAAAATTTAGAGAGTCACCATCATCCTTTATTTGTTCATAAGGAACAGGGAAATAATGATAAAACCTAAAATTAAGGATGAGACCTAGGGTTCAGAAGTCAGCTAAGCAAGAGGAAGATATTAGGAACCCCTCACTTCCATTGTACCTAATGGGATCCTCCTCTAAATCTAGGGTTAGTGTGCTTGTCTAAGGGAAGTTTGCTTATGCTATTTATTATTGCTTAATTTATTTATTTACACGGGAATATGTTGCTAAGGGAAAAATATAAAAAACGGGACAAAGAAAATGTATTTTTGGTTATTATACTCGCTAGAGCGCTACGACTCTATGCCTACGTACCCTCATGTTTGATAAAGGATCAGAGCACCGTAGCTGTTCTAGAAAATGTTTGTTTGTTTTATTGATTTTAGATCGTAAAAAGTTCTCCACACATCGGGGTGAAGAGATGTTTAATTTGAAAAATGCCTCGATGCACAAGGGCATCAGACTTATAACTTGAGTGTGTGAAATTGATTTTAAATGACTCGTTAATTGCAAAGAACTTATGGTTAATTTAATTTAAAAATTAAATTAAATGTCATATGTACATAATTATTTTTAAAATTGAGAAAATATTAAACAGAGCCAATTAGTAAAAGAAAGATTAATATTTTTGTCAAACTATGTATTATTAGTTACATATCTTTTTATAATCTCAAACTAGTATTGAAAGCCTTAACATGTTTGTCAATTAATGTATTATTAGTTTTCAATTCTGTCAAGTTATTGTCAAGCATTCTAAGTAATTGCTAACTTAATTAGAAAGGAGGAAAAAATACAACACTGTCACATCATAGTCTAATACATTTTTTCACTATTGGTTACAATGCATAGCTTTTTTGAATGTCAAAGGTACAAATTAGTGTTGAAAGCTTTTAACATGTTTTACTAAAACAGAATTTTAATATTGTTTGTATAGTTAATTTCTAAAGAAAGTTCATAATTGTATCGTAATGTAATGATAGCAAAACTTGAGTTATTTATTAGAAAGTTAATAGCAGTTAGATTACATGTAACTGTGGTTGATTCATATTGCAAGGAGATTTGTGTTTCGTAATTAAAACAAGTAGTAAATGCTTCTAGTTACTTCTCGTTGGAAGTATTATTGTTAGTAGTTGCTTCTCTCCATGCACAAGGTAACAATATATTACGTCACTACCATGCACCTGCACATAAAGTTAAGACAGAAAAATTAAGTATGCTTAAATTGGACCATGGTATAAATCATCACTTACTAAATCCATTTGAAATGCATAAATGGACAAAATATTCTCAGAGAACAAAAATTCAATCTATACTTAAGATTAATTCTCAAAACATATTATCTAAATAAGCTAAGTTTTAAGCCATATTGATGGTAAGATACGAGATCTTGTTATATTGAGGTCGTCTCCCACTCTGATTATTGTTTCCACATCTATTTTACCATTGACCTTGGTTTCTGTTGTTCTGGGAAGCTTGAGCATGTGGAGGCTGATGTTGTGGTTGATACTGAGACGGTTGTTGTTGGTATTGGAGAGCAGCAACATATGGGTAATATGGCATGGGAGGCATAGGAGCTTGCCATTGAGGGTGAACATTTGCCATGACAACATTGATCTCTCCTTCCGTCCTCTTGGCGAAGCTACCTTGAGGTTTCTTGGCTATTGCCTACTGATTAGCAGTGCCAACAATCTTCCCAGTTTTCAATACATTCGCTAATTGTCACAACGTCAGAGAAATTTAAGGACATACTACCAACCATTTTCTCTAAGTACAAACAATGAAGCGTGCTCATGAAAATATCAACCAATTATTTATCGAACAACATAGGTCTAACGTGAGCAACCATTTCTCGCCATATTTGAGCGTACTCTTTATAGGTTTCGTTCATTCTCTGAATCTGATTTTGCAACTGCAGTCTTGTAGGAGCCATGTCCAAGTTGAATTTATACTGTTTCAAAAAGGCTTCAGACAAGTCATTTCCAAGATAGGATCTTGTTGCGTTCGAGGCCAATATACTAGTCAAGAGATGCCTCATACATGCTATATTGAAAGCAATGAATAAGCAACGCGTCATTATCAATGTAGGAAGTCATCTTCCTGCAGTACATGGTGATGTGGCTTCTCAGACAGCTAAGCCCTTTGTATTTTTGTAGATATGATGCCTTTAACTTTGGAGGTAAGACCACGTTTGGTACAAGACATAATTCTTTCGCGTCCATACCATACGCGGAAAACCCTCAATAGCCTTGATGCGATCATTTAACAGCTGATATTCAGCATGCTTGGTTTCACTTCCACCAGGACCATTCTGATTGATAACCAGACCTTGTAGATAAGCTTGAGAATTAGGAAACTAAGCAGCTTGTGGTTGTAGTTTGAGCATGTTCTTGGGGATAAGCAGGTTAAGGAAACATTTAAGTAGGATACATTGCACCAGAATTAATAGTCTGACCAGGTTGGACCCCATAGGGAGCATAGGGTGCCCAGGATAAGCAAACGGAGGTACAACAACAAGAAGGTGCCCCAGGATGGGCAATAGGCATTCTAGATTTGAAGGCCTTGGTACAAATATTGAGCAGTAGGCTGAATAGCTTGAGAAGTAGTTTCAATATGAATGTGAGGACCTCTGTATTCAGGCTCATTTTCAGTAAGTGCCTTAGCAGTTACAACCACTCGAGTTTGTTGAGGTTGTTCCTCGTGATTGTCAACGTCCACTACTTGAAGAGATAGATGGGGAGGCATTCTCCATGGATGAACAGTAAAATTTCCATTGACCGGATGCACATGCATTGGCTGGTTGATTCGAGATACAACAAAATGCACACTAGGCCCTAAAATAGAGCCTAGTTGATTTGAGATAGAATATATTTTCCCCTAGCTTGTCACACTCTGTCTAAATTTTTTTTTTTGCGAATGTTTGTAGGGTACCAAAGTTCTCTAAGGGTTGATTCGAGTTAGAACATATAGAATTTTTTCTCAATGATTCAAGTTCTTCAAAGCAACAGTTCATTTTCTTCTAGTTTATTTTGGAAATTATCAAAGTTGTTGAGAAATTTGTATTCATCGTCATCACTGTCATCATAATCATTTAAGATAATGATGATGATAGTGATGACGATGAATCTGAATTACTCAACAAATTGATGCTTTTCAAAATAAACTAGAAGAGAATGAATTGTTGCTTTGAAGAACCTGAAGCATTGAACTAAATTCTATATGTTAAAGAGCAAGAGATGAATTACAAGATCCATGCAATTCGAAAAATAGTGGATCATCTAAGTGGTTTTTCAAGAATAATATAATTTTCAAATTATTATCTTTAAATAAAATTTGAATGGTTGTATATGTTTATTGAGGGGTAAGGGAAAAACAGTAATCCACATATTTTATAATAAACTCATATACATATCACCGCGGTTGAAATATATAACTGTGGTGAATTGTTAATATTATATGTGCTTTAATTAAATTGATGTTATTGGGTTTCGAACCCATGAACTATATATATCACAACAGTTATTAACTATAACCGTTGTGATAGGTAGCACACTACCTACT
This sequence comes from Lathyrus oleraceus, assembly GCF_024323335.1. Classification (NCBI taxonomy): domain Eukaryota; kingdom Viridiplantae; phylum Streptophyta; class Magnoliopsida; order Fabales; family Fabaceae; genus Lathyrus; species Lathyrus oleraceus. The sequence continues at coordinate 342,454,784 of NC_066580.1, forward strand.
TTATCACTACGGTCAATCACCTATGGTGGAAAGCAACACATTTACAACCACATCCTACCTAACCACGGCTGGTTAACCGTCATGGTATCCCTTTTACAATCATGGTGAAAAGGTCTTTACATAATAGTGGGTGATTCTATCTCCTTCTAACAGCCAAACACGTTTTTCTATTTGGATCCACCAAGCCTCCTCACTTTTTAGGATGTCATTTAGCACTTTCTCAACTTCAAAGATATCTTTGAAATTATCTTAGATATGTACTTGTCTTCTAAGGCTTCGGGTATAAGGTTGAAAGTGTCCATAGCTAGGGGACACCATATGGTTCCTGCTATAATTTTTTTCCGCTTTGTTGATGATTTTTCCCCTAAATTCTATAGATCTGATCCAAGGTCCGAAAGATTGTTTAGCATTGGGTTCCAAGGATTTTTTTCTAGCTTGAGTGCATAAATCTTTTGAATGTCCAATGATACCACAGTTGAAACAAAATAAATGGATTTTCTCATATTTGAAGTCCACCCATGTAGTACCATCTTTAACACCGTCGAGATACATTCCTAACTAAAGGGTCTTTCTAGAGTCAAATAGGATTTTTGTTTTAACAATTGTGGCCTTATTTGGGTAGCTATATAGTTCAGACTCTAAAACCTTTCCAAGCTTTACTCCGATTTTACACCTCATCTGTTTAGATCTGATTTTTCAGAGATATTCCCCAAATTGTGACCAAACTAAAGTCTAAGTCTTTGTAATTGCAGGATTCCATAGTCTTTGTAATTGCAGGATTCCATAGTCTTTGTAATTGCAGGATTGTCCGTGGAGATGTGTTTGAGCCCCAATTCTAATTCCACAACTTTTATACCTACTAGGTCACACCAAATTCCAGCTAGACCAAATTATAGGGATAGTTTATGAATAAGCTTTTGAGATAGGAACTTTCCAAGAACAAATATTTTAGTTCTTTATACGCTTCTTGCACATCCTCATCGTCCCAGACGCAAAAACCCGGGTCTTCAGCAGAATCTTGATTAGGAATGTTGGTATCTATGAACTGATGAGCACTTTTTGTTGATAGTCTTGCTTGTTGATTTTTTCTCCTGTTGATATATTTGATGTAACATGCAGAACCGAAGAAGACAAATCAATGACTAGATCCCTGTAGGAGCTAAACCTTTTACCATTGTCCAACAGTCTTTTGTCGTCCATGGAGTCTGAATGCAGCACACCGAAAAAATAAGCAAAATCGAAAAGGAACCGAGTAAAACACCTGATAACGATCTAAAAACACAGACTTTGCAAAACTGGGTGCTCATAAGGGAATGATCAACCACTAGAGACAGATATAGGAACCAGAAACACCAAGTTGACAGAGAAAGAAAAGATGGCGGAATTCTTGCAAATCGCAAAAAAAAAATCAAGAAAAAACTCAGGAGTAACCTGAAATAAAAAGAACACTCACTCTAAATTTAGAAATATAGAGGAGGAAATGAGAAATCAGCTTAAGAGAGATAACAAAAGTCGAGGACACGGAAGTACAAAACAAGAAAAGAGATTCCACGATAGAAAATCAAATAAACTTTTCATAGTCAAAATTATTGACTTTATTTTTGATTTGCATATTTCTTGTATCCCATTGAAATTGCTCTATTCTAAGTTTTGTGCATGAGAGTTTGACACTAGTCACTTATTTTACAAATAACAATAGAAAAACTAAAATTAAGTTTAGTGTTCTATAGATATATTGAAATACACAATTAAATTTATTATGATGAATTTTTATTATATAAATCTTAAATTTATATAATTCTGAATTAAAAACTAACTTTTTAAATTTTGTGAAATTTAATCGATAAGAGATAGATTTTTTATGGATTTTCCGTGCAAATAAAGGAAAATGAACAAAATTATTTAAAATTTAAAAAAAATTAATTTTATAAATAAGAAAAAATAAGTAGATCAAAATAATATTTTAAAAAATTAAAATATAAATAGACATTAATTTTCATGTATTGGCGAGTAAGTTTATCAATGTTTGTTAAAGGAAAAGTAAAGCATTATTTATATGAGTGTCACAATTTATCGATAAATAGTGTAAAACATCTTGTATCAATTAAACTTATTTAAATATATTTATTAAATATTTAATTTTAAATTAATAATTTTAAAACAAAAACAAAAGGATAAATTAAAATTATTCCGTTGTAAAAATATTTATTAATATTCAAAGACTTATTTTTTAAAGAGATTAATTACTATACACTGTCAGTCTAAAATATTTTACACAGTCGATTCATCACCATCACCCGTTTGTATTATTTTATAGAATTTTAAAATAAAAGTCAAACTTGTTTTGACATCCAACGGCTATGATTAGTTGACGGTGTAAAAAAAATTTACACTGTCAGTGTATTTCAATTAAATCCTTTTTAAATGACCTTTGCGCTTGTTTGTTATAATTTTTAAAACAAAAAAAAATAAAAAATAAAAAAATCATTTTTGTTTGTTATAAAATTTTAAGAGGTTTAAAAAAAAATCAAATGAGAAGCTAGTTAGAACAACTTCTCATAAAGAAATTAAAGTTGCGATGACTCATTCATAATAAAATTTTAAATAATAATTAAGAAAAACAGATTGAATTTTAAAGTTGTTTTCAGATTAATTATCAAATTACTCCACTTTTAAAAGGAGACGTCAGATGAATTGACGTCTGCTCTTAAATTTAGAGAGGAGACGCCAATTGGATTGGTTAATGCACCTAGTGCTGTCAATCCAATGGGCGCATGTGTGTTGATTTTTAAAGGAGACGCCAATTGGTGTCAAACTTGTGTGTTTCGTATTTTTTTTTGAAAAACATTGTACATTTTAGATAAAGTTGAAATCAAAATAATTCATATTAATATTAATATGTGTTTACACAAAAAGACTAATGTCGATGACCGGGATCACTTAACCGATCTCCGGTCCCACATCCCCTAGCTACCATAACTCGTGGCCCTAACCCACATTGATGATTCATCCCAGGTGTTTGAGTATCTGAGGGCCCAGGAACATCACCACCAACTGCAGGAGATTGTTGAGATATTTAGACAAATCAGCGTAGTCTTGTGTATGCATTGAAGGGCTACCGCCATAGCTGAGTTCATGATCCATGTCAAAGTAGTTGGGTTGTGTATGAGTTGTTGGAGGACGACCAAGATGATTGAAGGGAGACATTGGTGTGAATGACACGTCGAGGAAAGGTTGAAATGATTGTTGTGGTGTTTGGTAGCCATATGATTCTTGAAGGTTTTGGTTTTGTGATGTTTGAGCTTCTTGGTTATAGTAGGAGGAGGGACGGTTGATGTTAAATGATCGCTGAGTGTTTTGGCTAAGACGACTATGATAGGGTGATGTGTTGGGTGCATAGCGATGTTCGGTGTCTTGATGATGATCTACTTGTTGGTGGTGGTACGAGGTATGCTCTTAGTATTGTGGTTGGGTGTTTGACATGTTAGGGTTGTAGGTTTGTGTGTTTGTGGATCGGAAATTTTGATGGATAGGGGGTTGTGAGTAACCGGTTTGACAATGTTGTCAAGGGTTAGATGTTGAACCTTCTGGTGTGTAAGTTTCCTAGTGTGGATCGTATAGGTATATATCCTCGGCGATGAACTCAAATCCAACCGATCTGTACTAAACCATATAATTACGAGTTGGTTTTTCTTCGGTTGGCATCACAACGTTAGTTAAGACATGGTCTTGTCGGTGCTTCCATTTTCGACACACAGATCTGGCGAAGTTTTACCATGGGTTAAAGTTCCATTGGTCGTTAACTTTGCGTAAATTCCATTCTTCAAGGTTTGTCGGGGGATCTGGGATGTGTTGAAGCATATCGAACTGCAATTTAACACATTACTATTGTGCATATCCACAGTGGTGAATCTTATGATCGGTGTGCATGCAGTCCAAACAGTTACGTCTTGTTCATTGATTTCATGGTCATGATTCAAATTTAGATATGAACCCCAAATGAATTGAAATGTGAACATATATTAGATTATAAATTTGTTAGAAGAAATTAACAAATTATTAATAATTAGTTTAATGGAAATACATGTCGGTCGAAGGTGATCCAAGAGATTGCGATACTGGGTAATACAGTGTCTAGGACATTGTTATAACTCATACCACGTGCCGACCATCTGCACCATAAAAGTAAAAATATTATTTAGAGATAATAATCGCTAAAGTAAGTAAATATAGTCCATTTTTAAAAACTTACTTTTGTGCGTACGGAAATGTGAATGGTTGTTGTTGACGGGCACTAGGGATGGTAGTCTGGACCAACCCCATGATAGGAGCAAAACGTCACATCCAGAAAATGTAGATGTGTCTTTGTGTGCATTTTTACACAAAGAGCTATAAAGATAAGCCAAACAAGTAGACCCTCAATTATAACTTCTTATTCTATCTACATGTCTTAGTAAAGGTAAATACATAACATGCATACTAGAACCACTACCTTCGGGAAATAAAAATAAACCAATTAAAAGCATAATATAACACCTAGTTTTTATTATTCGAGCCTCTTCGGTAGAATTCTCATCTAACTATAAGTTGTTATGATATGCCTTAAGGCGTGAAAGGAGTATACCTTGATCTCTCGAGTTATCATCTAACAAGTTAGAATTCAAGAGGTCCATGCAAATTGAATTCGCATAGTTGGTTTTATTATTTACCGCCTTACCTTCGATAGGCAGTCCCAATAACATATAGACATCTTTTAACGTCACGGTACATTCACCGGTTCGAAACCAGAATGTGGGTGTCTCGGGACGCCATCTTTCACATAATGCAAGAATAAATTTAGTATCAACCGACCAAGACATTATTTTGCTTACATGTCCAAAATCAGCGAGTTTGACATAAGGTTGAATAATCACGTCCATGTGAACAAATTCGTGGACACGAGTTCGAAACCTAGAAACATCCTAAAAAATAAAAAATAAAATAAGTTACTTTATAAAAAATAAACAACAAAATAAGTTACTTTAAAAAAACAAATTAAGTTACTTTAGAAAAATAATACAAGAGTTAAATGCTTACATAAGTTGTTATGTTTTCAATTGTGCCTCTATACGATTCACCCATAGTGAGCAGAGACATCTGTGTCGTAGTAAATATATGAAAGAATGGTTGTTACAGTTGAAAGAGTGGTTGTTGCAGAGGAAGAAGTCATTGTTGGTGATGAAGAAGTGAAACTTGTATGAATATTTATAATGAGAGACATGCAAAGACATGCAAAAGTTGGATGCATGGATAATTGGGCTTGATGTAGGCGTCAATTGGTTTGGCTTACACATGCAATCTTACAATGCAAGCGTCATATGGATTGTCGCCTCCTAGGCTTGCATGCATGCATGGTCTTCACATAGGGTGCAGGCTGCATGGCTATCTACATGCAGAATTTCGAGGTCTTTAAGGTGCCACAATGGATGGCGCCCATGTACTAATATTACATGCAGACGCCAATAGGACTGACGCTAGGGTTTGCATGCATGCCATGTTACATGGATATTTAAGTGTTTACCATTTCATCCTACAATCAACATAAATTCATCTGCACCAAAAATTTACTTTCCATCTGCACCGAAATTTACAATGTCATCTGCATCCAAATATTATCAATGCTCACTACAACGGTGAGACATATGAGTCTGATGTATACGAGATTCTTTTTGAAACACCGATACTATCTGCTTTACGATCAAGAGAAATTCAAATTTCTTGCATTTAAAAAACGAATTGAATCTTGCATAGGATCTGGTCTTGCGTCACAAATCACGTATCAAAATCCAATTTATTTCGAGAATAGTCAATGTAAATTTGACCCGCTAAAGGTACGGGACGATGAAGATGTTGAATATATGTTTGTTAGTCACGGAAATTCTGGTTGCAACTCTATTGAGTTATATATTACTCTTCAACCAAGTATACTGTCTCAGCAATCTCAGATAATTAATAAAGTTGAATCTGATGAATTTGATTCAGAAAACTCAGATGAAGCCGACCTAGAAGTAGAAGCAGAAGTCAACGTCATTGATGAAGAAGAAGAGAGACCGAGACACAGGTCGATCATATGTGAATAACAACATTGAAGCTGACGATCATCCAACGCCATTACCTCCAAGTCATGTATATAATCCTCCTCAACATATGACAAACATGGATTTGCATGACGATAAAATATCCAACAGTGTCTTTATAACCTGTATCCACGATTAGAGGGTGAGTTAAAAGTGGGAGACATGTTCCGCACTAAAGAGGAATATGTGCGAGCTATCAAAAAATTTCACATGAATAACTCTGTTAATTTCACCGTGAAACACACTGATTTGAGAAGGTATGTCATCGAATGTCATAACATCCTTTGCAAGTTTCGGTTGGCTGCGTCTCACAAGAAGAGAAGCGACGCTTGGGAGATAGCTTCTATAGACCCACCTCACAGTTGCATTGTAACTAATGTGTACAAGATCACCGTAAATTAAGTGTTGCATTGATATGTCAAAACATTTTGCCGCTTGTTAACAAAGACCCATCAGGGAAGGTGAGTATAATAATATCTAATATCAGAACAAAATATAATTATACTCCATCTTACAAGAAAGCGTGGATTGCAAGGACAAAGGTTGTTGAACATGTATTCAGCAACTGGGAGGATTCATATAAGAATTGTCATGGTTTTTATGGGCACTTAAAACATACGCACCAGGAACTATTGCAATTATGGAGAGACTGCCAGCATTTACGCCAGACGGAACTTGTGTTGCTGGAAATAGAATCTTTCACCACCTCTTTTGGGGTTTGAACCGTGCATCAGAGATTTTGCATTCTGCAAATCTATTATTCAAATTGATGGAACATGGTTATACGGAAATAAGGAAGGGTACTTTGCTTATGGATGTTGCACAAGATGGCAACAATAATGTCTTTCCCATTGCCTTTGCTCTGGTTGAGGTGAAACCGTTGGTGGTTGAGATTTCTTCCTTCGACATCTCAGAACACATGTCGCTCCACAAGCCAATCTTTGTTTGGTTTCAGATAGACATGCTTTGAGAGTGCTTACAATAACACATGATAACGGATGACATGATCCTCCTTCTACCCATGTCTATTGCATTAGACATATCACACAAAACTTCATGCGTGCAATCAAAGACATAAACTTTCGCAAAAAAAGTGGTGAATGCAGGGTATGCTCTAACTCAACCGTCATTTCAACATTATCATGATGAAATTAGATTGTCTAATGTAGATGCAAGAAGATGGGTGGATAACATATCAGTAGAGTAGTGGACAATGGCATTTGATAGAGGTTGTCGATTGGGCCACATGACAATAAACCTCGTGGAATGCATGAACGGCGTATTCAAAGGCATTGGAAATCTACCAATAACCGTTTTGGTCAGAACAACCTATATTAGGTTGGCATCTAGATTCGCAACCAGAGGATGAAAGATGGTGTGCAGTGTTAGTGTCAGATCAAATATTCAGTGAATGTTGTATGAAAGTGATGAAAGAGGAAAGTATCAAAGCTAGCACACACGCAGTTACAGTCTTTGACCGTCGTAGGCAAAATTTCAGTGTACAGGAAACAATGGATCTCAATAAGGGGATGCCAAATTTATCCTATGCTGTCAAACTAAACAGAAGTTGGTGCGACTATGGAAAGTTCTAGACCTTCCGTATTCCTTGCTCCCATGCCATTGTGGCATGCGTGCATACTCACCAAGATGCTTATATCCATCTATCTGATGTTCACAAGGCCATTACCATATGAATGTGTATAAAAAGCTTCTCAGTACTACCAATGGGGGAATACTAGCCTCCATATGAAGGTGACATAGTTTGGCACAACAATGAGATGCGAAGAAAGAAAAAAGGACGGTCAAACAATACACGTATTAGAACAGAAATGATACGACTGATAAAATGATAAGATTATGTAGTATATGTCTCAACCCGGACACAATAAGAACAAATGTCCCAATCTAGGAGCAACATCTGCATCATAATTTAGTAGCTCCTTTCAATTTTTGTAACCTTGATTTTTATATATCATTATCTTTTTGTTACAACAAGGTTAATAACTAACATCACTACAACATAAGAAAACTTAAAAACAGAACATTTTTAACTGATTACAATAATCAAACTTATGTCATCTCGTCCAAACATCATTTCCCTAGCATCCTTATCAGGTTTTACTCGCATCCAACCAATATAGTATCGAATCTCTCAATACTTCTTATTTTTTATCCTTCTGATATTTTCCATCTAACAACGAACAACCCTCTTCAGTTGATCGAAACTACAAATGTTCCAGAAGAGCATCAACATCGGAGGCTTGTCTCTCAAATAAATCACTTTTCCATAGCGGCGGCGAACACCAAACATGTTTGTGACAAGAGGTGAAGAATGTGGGTTGAAGAAAGCGATGGAGTGTGTTAAGAGGAGGCAATGTTGGTTGATATTGAAGAGGATGTTGGTGGACAGAGATGGTTGGGATTTGAAAGATCCTCCAAAAATAGCAAAGTCTAATAGTGTAAGATAAAGGCAATATGTTTGAAGGAAATAGAGAGAAAAATGAGGTTGTATGCAACAGAGGATGAGTTTGCTAGCGACATGAGGCTTGTGTTCTCTAATGCAATGATAACGTATCCTCCAATAATCATATTTACCAAATTGCAAAAAAGTTTAGTGACACTTTTGAACACAAATGGAAGTCATTGAAGAATATGTGGGAACTTGAGGATACAAAAAGAAGCAACACTCACAAGAGATACTAAAGAGTGCAACATGATGTATTCTTATAGAAACTGTTCTCAAGTTATAAACTGTTAGCACCAATGTGTTTTCAAATCTGTCAAGTTATTGTCAATCAATATGTAGTATATATGGTCAATTAGTCTTTTATGTAAATTCTACATAACCTTACAGTGAAATCAAGATACTTTATTCATTGTTTAGTAACTGTATCATTGATGTAATTGCTAAATGAGGAACATTAATATAACTCAGTCACATTAGTCTTACACAATTTCAATATTGGTTACATATCTTTTTATAATCTCAAACTAGTATTGAAAGCCTTAACATGTTTTATTAAAACAGAAATTTCCTTGCAAGAGAATTATTTTCTTCCTTTTTTTTTCTTTTATGATTGTGACAAGTATCAAAGGGATCCTTCTCTTAATAGTTTCCATCAGAAAATTTAAATAATTAATGTATTTAAAGCTAATTTTAAAGTAAATACTTCAATTTTAAAAATATTATTGAAGTAGTTATCAGAGGGAAAGAGCCAAGCTAGTAGCTACTTAAAATAGTCCCTAGTCACATTTCAAAGAATTAGGTTATACCTAATTTAATTTAAGTTTACTTATAAATCAAACTAATCACAAATTAATAAATTTAATGAAAATCAAATAATCAACAAAAAAGAAATATTACAAATTGATGTTTGGTTTCCCTAGTCTCAAACTTTTAGATGTTTGTGAAATCAAATAAACAACAACAAAAATTGCATAAAATGATTAATTATAAGTTTAATGAAACTACAAATTAATAAAAGGATTTGTTTCAATTTATTAACATGTCATATTATATTTATTCACCTTAAAAAAATTGACTCTAAAATGATGTGGAGAACAAAAATTAAATTAAAACTTTATTTTGAAAAAATTAAATAGAGAAGTTAAAACGTATATTTTAAATAATAGAAATTGCATTTAAGCTATAATGTAACCGTGTATATAAATATTTACAAGTCATAATTTAGACAACCACAATATTTCTTGTCCACCTAAAGATATCCTATTCCATTTATATGTAGTCTTATTTCCAACATTTTTTACTTTTTTATATACATTTAAAGATTATATAAAAATGATAAATGTATATAGTAGTAATTTGAAAAGAGATTTACATTCAGAGACAAACTTTTTATCAAATAAGTGCTTATTTTTAAAACAGAAAGAAAGAGAAAGAGATATGTTTGGTGTCACAGTTGGTTTTGTCAAATTATGATAACACGTGCTAGTTTTATAAAACATACAACTTTTGTAAAATTAACTACTCATCAAAATTAAGTTAATTTATAGAGAATCCACCGAACTTTTTTATAAGCAACGCTGTATTAAAAGAGAAGCACAAATGGTACTTCAACCCATCATTACTATCAAATATGTAGTTCTTTGTATTTGTAAATGCTAGTTTGAATGCAGTCAAATAAAGTTTGTAATAGTTGGATACGATGGATTTGACATTGAGATAAATAATTTCTCGAATTATGTGTTATTTAGTTATTTAGAGAATTTCTTTGAGCGGAAGTAATCTCATTATGATTAGGGAGGTATCTTATTGTTATAAGTGTGAGGAAAAGTTGAATAAACTTTCTAGTTGAAAGCAGAGAGAAATTCTGCAGAATTTGATGCATCTTCTTCTAGTTTTTTCTAAAATCCTAATTTCTCTTTTGTTCCTCAATTTACTTTCACATATTTGTTTTCTTCTCAAATCATTGTGCATGTGAATCATCATGCAACCAAGGAGTGGTTGAATCACTCGAGTGAAGAGTGGGGAACAAGAATCGTGAATCAATCAAGAAAAGTGATTAAATCTCATTTCGTAAAGAGGGATTTCCAACATCTGATATCTAGAGCACTGGTTGCGATTCTTGAGAAGTATATAACAATGACTTCTCAATCGAACGAGCATTTTCTAGCAAATCTTCCAATCTTGAATGGTACGAATTAAAGATAATTGATGCAAGCAGATGAAGGTTGTCTTCTGCTATCAAGACATATGAGATCTTATGAAGAATAAAGTATCACCAATTAGAGAAGATGCAACGGATGAACAAAAGGTTGCACATAAAGATTTGACGAAGAAAGATTATAAAGTTCTCTTTATAATTTATCAATGCGTTTATCCAGACAACTTTTGAGAAAGTTGGTGATCCATAATCATCGAAGGAAACATGGGATATCGTGGATAAATCGTTTAGAGGTGTTGAGAAGGTTAAAAAGGTGAGGCTACAAACTAACAAAAGAACGTATGAGTTGCTTCATATGGAAGAAACTGAAAGTGTGGCTTATTTTTTCACTAGGGTTACGAAATTGGTGAATCAAATAAAGATGTATGGAGAAGTGTTGACATCAAGATCAGTTGCTGCAAAGATCTTGAGGTCATTGGCTCCAAAATTCGATCATGTGGTAGTAGCCGTAAAAGAGTCGAAACATTTGTTAACCGTGACAAAAGAAAAGCTTCAAAGGACACTTGAGCCTCATGAACGAATAATGGTTGAAAGACCAGCAAGCAAGTCGAAAGGTGATGTTGCTCTACATGCACAATCAATAAAAGATAAGAACGCCAAAGGAAGTTGGAATGGGGACAAAGGTAGAGGTGGTTACAACAACTTAAATGGTAGAAGTCATCAACAAGAACGAAATTCGTCAAACTAGAGAAGACCCTCAAACCAAGGCAACCACATAGGTGGTGTTGCAGGTAGAGGAAAAGATGGTGGAAGGAAACCTGACAAGATTCACATTCAGCATTTCAATTTCGAGAAGTATGGTTACTACACTAGTGTTTATCCTGAAAACAAAATAAATAATCAAGAAAATGATGCAAGAATTATAAGACACGAAGAAGAAGAGATGTTGCTAATGGTCACAATGAAAGAGGATGAAATATGAAAGGACCAATGGTACTTGGATTCAGGTTGCTCATCAAATATGACTGAAAGGAAAGATTGGGTTGTCAATATAAGCCCCTCAATGAAGAACAAGATGAGATTCACAAATGACAATACCCTAGTCGTTGAAGGTGATCAGAAAAATAGAAAGTGTACTATTTTTCCTTTGTAGTAATAATGAGGAAAGTTCCCTGAATGTTGATCTCAAGGATTGTTTGAAAATATTGAGTTCCAATTGTTGTTCAATTAAATAAAACTAAGGTTGGGTATTTTGGTGCGAATATATAAAAATAATTGCAATTAAAATAAATAGTGCAAAGAATGGATTTGAAAGATACGAGAGTAATATGTTAGGGAATGTGTGTGATTTTCCCCTGTAACAACTCTGAGTCACTATTTCAATAATAAATATCAATTAATTAATACCAATTCTTAAGGATGTTTTCTCCTAATGCCTTAGTGAGAAAATCTTTAATCATTCATACCTAATCTCTATGTCCATAGAAATTAACCGGTGAAATTAAGTATTATTATTTCAAGAACAATTTGATTTCTACAGGGTATCCCTAGTCCTAGGTAATATCTATTATAGAATAATATCATGAAAGCATTATCAAAGGTGATCCAACCTAATTATAATCATATAACAATCTCAATTATTCCGAAAGAGAAAGTGTTAATGACATCACGAGAATAAGTTAATTACGAAAAACAATATTGTTATTGCAAGTATAAACTCAAAGTCATTACAGATTCAAGTTAGGGACACCCCCTAGTATTGGGGGATTTAGTTACTCATAGTATTCAAGCAAATCAAAATATAAAATGTATACATTACAAGTATTCATATGAAACTTGACCTTCAGTTGCTTCCGCTCATGAAAATCTCGTCTCCCCCAAAACCTTGATTTCGCCAATTATGAATCATGTGATTTTTCCTCTTAAAAAAAGTGTCCTTTCTTGTCTGAAAAACTCCCCTTTAATAGAAAAGTATTCCTCTCTCCTCAAACAGATCCACAAAAGTCAATAACATCAGCTTTCCATTTGACCAAAATGCCCTTCATTTAAGATTGACAAAAGAAAAGACAAAATGGGGTTTTTTGCACGCATGCCTGCTACGGCCCGTAGTCGGTGCTATAGGTGGTCGTAGCAGGCTACTGTCTCTGATGATCATGTCCATGCCTCTCTACTACGGCCCGTAGCAGGTGCTACGGCTAATAGCAAGTGCTACGGGCGGCCGTAACAGGACACTGTTTTTGTAATATCTGGCCTTTGTTCCAAACCTTCCATTACGGTGCGTAGCAGGTGCTACGGGTGGCCTTAGTGGGCCTCTGTTTTGGATGGACTTTTGATCTATTTAGACCTCTCTTCTATGGCCTACAGCAGGTGTTACAGGTGGTCGTAGCAGGCATACTGAAGCGTGGGAAACTTCTCTAATTCTTTGTGATTCTCCTTAGCTTCTACATCCGATTGTACTTGAATATCTATTTGAACCTGAAAAAAACTAATAACACATAACCCAAGCATAAAATGAGGAAAATGGAAACAAACTTAATAAACACGGTGAAAAGATTAAATGATGCTAACGGTAAAAGAAGGTGTAAAAACCACTTAAACTGTATACAAAATACAACTAACTCGCGTACTTTCACCTGTTAACATTATTATAATTATAGCATAAATGGTGACTGATCACAACCCCAAACTTAGCTTGTCTCTTGTCCTCAAGCAACTTTAAGGACAAAGAACTCATGTCACTCCCAATTTAAAGAACACCTTTCATATGCCACCATACCTCTAAGATCTTTCATGACCCTCATTTGTTGATTCCTTTGGTTTTTGCTAGATTACCGAGGTCAATTAATTGACCACATCTTCACTTGAAAGTACTTCTTCACCTATCAGCTCAATTCACACTCACCAAATATCTTAGGTGTTAATGTGTTCTACACTCAAACTTCATAGTACACAATACCATACCATAGGCTTGAATAAATTCTCTTTTAAATCAAGCTGCACGGCACCCACACTATTTCAGGTCTTTATGATTGTAACTGGGCTATGGTTAAAGTGGTATGATTTTGGAAAAGTAGGCTAAGGTTCAGAGTCAATAAAATTGTTATCTTCACTATGTTTATTCTGATGGATTAGTGCTGGAACTATTTCTTGCAATCGTCCTTTAGGATTTGTCTTTATTTCAATATCCGTTGACTTCTCCTTCTTTCAAGTGCCCTGATGATTATTTTTCTATGGTTCTTTGATTTTTCAAATTTTCATCTTTTCTTTTTCTTCTCTTATTTTTTTCAATCATCGGGTGCCTTCATTTGTACTGAAGCTTCACAGCTACCCCAAACTTAAAGGTTGTTATTCCAATAGCAACCTCAAACTTAGAATGAACATGGATATGATAACTCACAAAAATACCATGAACATGGCGGGGGAATGTTTAAGCCATGGGTTAATATTATGTGGATTTTCAAACAAACAAATGGTTAAAGGCTCAAATGGGGTTAACAATGGATAATAATAAAAGGATGGCTAGAAAGGCTCAGGGGGAGAAAAAATGTCCCTTAGTGTATGTAATCATGCACCCGAAATCAGAAAAGAACGTACGCAAGTTCTGAATGATAAAAACATACTTGAGTGCTCTCTTATGATGTACATTGTGTTTGGGGTAGAGCTGACAACCTCCACAGTGCCTCTTGCTCGATGTGGATTCTCAATGAGTTTTAATTAACATACTCAACTTTTAATGCAACTCAATCAAACCAATCATATCATTTAGAAGTATATAAAAAATATTTTGGCGAGTTAACTTGCATAGAGGACACACATTCCTTCAGTTTGGTTACTTTTCACACAACCACTAAAGCTACAATTACCATATTACTAGATGGAAGTAAACAATCATAAAATGAACCACTTAAAGCAAACAAAACAAAAAAAATAATATAAAACTGAAACTAAAACTAAAATTTACGAATACTTTCCTTGGGTTGCCTCCCAAGCAACACTCTTTTATTGTCATTAGCTTGATGCCTTATTCCCTCTGTTATGGGGGGTACTTCAGCTTCCACACCTTGTTGCACTTCTTTTCCATAACTAAGAAACCGTCTTTTTCAGAGGTATGGATTCCTTTGTGCCACAAGTCCTTTCCAACTTCCACATCCTTACCTCAATATTACTTTCTCTTCTTTATCATGGCTTTTGGAATGGAAATAGGAGTTTTTTCACTCGGGGTTGCTCATGGAGGTGAAAGCAGTTGAGATGGCCTTCTTGAGTCTTTTTTCTGATGTTGGCATGTCACTTTGGCCTTTCACATCTGTCCTGATCATGCCTACTTCATACTGATTTTGTTTTTCCACCTATAGCTTCCTAATTTCAAGAACATTCAAGGTTATTTCATCATCATAAACTTTTAAAGTTAGTGTATTGTGGTCTATGTCGAAATTGCATCGACTTGTCCGCATGAATGGTCGACCAAGAATGGTTGGTGTCACTTCATCCTCAGGTATGTCTATGATCACAAAACCAACGGGAAAACTAAATTTCTCTATTGTCACCAATATGTCTTCCGATATCCCATATGCATTCTTTATGGAGTGATATGCAAACTTCATATTTGTCCTTGTATCACATACATTTCCAAGACCAAGCCTTTGGTAGATTGACAATGGCATTAGACTCACACTGGCTCTAGAATCAATTAGTACCTTCTTGAAAGATATGTCTTTTATAGTGCATGGGATTGTGACCTCTCCAGGATCCTTCTGCTTGCTTGGGATTCTCCTACCTGGTGATATTTCACTACGCTTTTCATTAAAGGCTACCAACCCATCTTCTATTGGTCTCTTTTCAGTGATTACCTCTTTCATGAATATTTTGTACATGGGCATTTGCTCGAGTGCTTCAAAGAAAGGCATATTGCTATCTATCTTTTTGAACACTGTGATGAATTTCTCAAGGTTTGTCTCTTTTGGATCCTTCTTTGTCACTCTCTAAGGGTAGGGTAACTTAATCACAAGTTTAGCCTCTTTTTTATTTTTCTCTTCAATTGGCTTTACTAGTGGTATCACTTCTTCTTTTTCTTTCTTATTTTCCCTCACTTCCATAACTACCTCCATGACATGGTCATCCTTTGTTGCCCTCTCTTCTTCATCTTTAAAACCTTTCTGACTTCTTGTCGTGACAACATTAACATTCTCATGACTTCTAGGATTTTGTACTGTTTCACTTGGGAGGGAACCTTGTGCTCGAGAACCTGTTATTTGTTGTGCTATCTGACCCATCTGAACTTCAATATGTTTGATAGAAGCAGCAATGTTCCTCTGATTATTTCTTGTTTCTTCTTGGAATTCATAATTTTAAGCTGACATCTTTTCAAAGGCAAGTTCCCAATTGGCCTTTTTGGGTGCTTGTTGCTGATATTACTGTGGTTGGTTGTGATATTAAATGGGACCCTGCTTTTGAACATTCCCTTGCTGATCTTTCCAGGAAAATTTTGGATGATTCTTCCAGCCTGGATTATAAGTGTTAGAATAAGGGTTGTTCTGCTTTAGAAATTTTATCTCTTCCATTTGTTGCGTGGTTGCAACACATTATATAGTTAAATGAGGCCCGCCACAAATTTCATAACCGACATCTTGGACCGGTTGAATTTGAGCTATCTGTTGCGTACCAACATTCATTTCTTTAAGTTTCTTTTCAACTTTTGCAGCAATTGTGTCTTTTATCCTTATTTTATTGGTTTCAAGATTCAGATCAATAACTCTTTCAGATTTACTTGAACACCTATCATATAACTCCAAATGCTCATTTGTAGCTATTGCCTCAATGATCTTTTTAATACTTGTGTGTCACACCCCAAATTTTACCCCTAGATTTCATAATCATTTTCCCCCTAGACATCATTCATGCATAGCAAACCTCAAGATCAATATATGTCTGGTTTGTTTCATCTATAAATTAGGGTTTTCCTCAAAGAGCTCAAAGGATCGATCAATCAAATATTTGGATTGATCACCAATAAATCAAGTTGATCATTTCCATAGTATTGCAAATCAACAAAAGCAAGGGCGGTTTCTGTAACACCCCGATAAAATATGATAATTATTTAATTTAAGTTTAATAGTATATTATGATGATAATATGAATGAGAGGGTATTATTTAAAAGATAAACCATTCATATATATTATTGTTTGTATATTTATTAATTTAATTAAATAATTGGAATATTATTGGATTATTATTATTGGAATAATAAAGTTGGAATCAGAAAAGAGTCCCATTTGGTAAAAAGTTTTCACATGAAAACAGAGAAGCGACCAAAAAGTGGAAAGGGCAAGAGGAGGAGCAAGAGAGCAAGGGTTGAAGAGGGGAAAAGCTTGAAGCTAAAGGCTTCTCCGGATTAACTCAGGTAAGGGGGGTTTATCGTCGTTTAATGGGTATTATGGGTTAACATGTAATGGGTAGTAATAAGCCATTGAATCGACTCTAATTAGGATGATGCATGCTGTAAATTGGGAACTTATGGATGAATGAGATATGGGTTTACAATTGAAGAAAATTCATAGGAATTAGATGTAATAAGGTTAGAAACTGTGAAATTGAATGGGTATGATCTGTGTTAGATAATATGAACGAATGTTGTGTAAAAATTGGACTGTGGGAGGTTGGATTTGAGAAATCTCGTAGCAGAGAAAAACCCATAGCAGATCTGGAATTTGGTTTCTGGTCATACGCGTATGACACTAGGCCATACGCGTATGAGATGGCCTGGAGGGGAAGAGACTGGTGCTGATACGCGCCATACGCGTGTACTTACACGTAGCCTGTGAGTGGTACGCGTATGGGGTGAGGCCATACGCGTATGAATGAAGAAGATGATGATTCTAACGTAGTTTTGTCTCTGTTGGTACGCGTATGGGGGAAGTGGTACGCGTATGATACGCGTAGGAGATAGACCATACGCGTATGGGCTTGGCTAGGAAATGTGTCATACGCGTATGGGCATGAGGCATACGCGTATGAGCAGAAGTTTGATTTCTTCTGAGTTGTTGTTGTGCAATTTTGGTCGTTTCAGCTGAGTAATGTAATTTAGCTGATGTATGATATAGTAGGGATCATTTCCCGTTGTTTTGAACAGTATAGGTATTAGTAGAGTGTGCTAATACTGTGATTTATTATTTGACATGATGTGATTCTGTGATAAATATGCTGATGATGTATGATGGTATGCATAATGCTGTGAATATATCTATTATGTATGCAATTGTGGATGGACTGTTTATGGCTTAGAGTGTGAGCATATGTCCATTGTGGATTGTTGTTGATGGTTGTATGCTAGGTGATTTAGCGTGCATATTATGGCCTTTATGGTGGTAGCTAATTCCCATGGTGAGGAATTAGTGAGTGAGTTATTGTGAATTGTTGTTGATGTTTGCATGCTAGGTGATTTAGCGTGCATAGCATGGCCTTTATGGTGGTAGCTAATTCCCATGGTGAGGAATTAGTGAGTGAATCACTAGGTCTCAAATGAGTGGGACTAGTGAGCTTGGTAGCCGTATCTGGGTTTGATCGGTGAGGTTGAACTATGTGTTCACGAATAGTCGGTACCGCATGCATGGAGTCTCATTGCATAATGTATGTATGGCGTATAATATGAATGGATGTCTTCCAATATTATACGTGTGTTTTGTGTTTGTGTTGAGTATGATTATGAGTTGATGTTGCCGTTGCTGAATGTGTGATCTGATTGGGGTGAATGAATGTGTTAATTTACTTAGCATTACATGATATTTTATAATGCTTATTATATCGATTGAGGAACTCACCCTTACAACTATGTTTCAGGTAACGAGCAGTGATTGAGTAGAAGCTAGTGCTTGGAGTCTAGTGTAGTTCCTTAGTGGGTCATGCTCTGGTATATGTAACATCGGGACGAGATGTTTTACTTGTTTTCATTTTGGTTGTTGAACAACTCTACATGTAATGCGTTACATGGTTTGCATGTTGTTAGATCTTTATCCGCTGCGAATTGTGCGATGTTTTATTTTGATTAATAAATGAGCATGACAAGTTATTTTGGTGAATGGTGTGAAGTGTCAAGTGTGACACCCTTAATTGCATATCTACTCTGATTTATATTTCGTTGTTTTAATTAATTATTGGGGTATTTTAGAAGGGTGTTACAGTTTCGAACACTTTTTTGACAAAAAGGAGTGAAAGATGCCCACATTTGATAGCTCAAATAAGCAAACTTGGGCATCTAACAGGGGTCAAATTTTTTTGGCTTCCCTCCTTTTCTAGAATGGGTATCTATCTCAAGTAGATATGGGGTGGTTCTTTTGTGAATTTGTGGTACCCCTATAATGCTACTCGATGTTGAATTGGCTCTCGGTGTTAACTATGAACTTACGGTGTCCTTCCGATGTTGACCTTGTAATCACCCTGACACTGGCAGAGAGTAAGGGGTAGCCAGTGCGCACAGTGAATTACAAGGCTTGGGCCCGTCCTTCATGGAAATTACCTTCATACCTCAGTGTAACCCTAAATCGGGATTTGTAAATCCTTTCTTTCATTATTCTGTGGATTTCTAAAGAAAATTAAAGACCTTGACAATAAGGAATTGAGGGGGAAATGATGATTGAACGAGTCGACTATGATAGATCTTTGCGCTTACTTTAAAATTCTCTCAATTTCGAGATCTGAAGGAGCTATGAGCAATGATATTGGAAAACGAACATGAAGCACGTAAATTATTGAAATCAAAGGCTAAATGTGTTTCTGATTCGGTAGCCTAAGGAGGCTACAATTCGGTAAAGCAGAAATTGGATATGAATATGAGGAAATCGTAGGAATCAAAAGTTGATTCCCACATACGACACCACTATTCTGTTTCAAATCTAGAAATGAATAATTGATGATCTTGAACGGTGGCTCTGATCTCCGTTACAACGATGGGAGATGGACCAACATGGTTAACACTCAAATGCCCAAGTGACTTCAAGATTCAAGATGGATATAGTGTGTCGCGATTGGAAAATTTAGAGAGTCACCATCATCCTTTATTTGTTCATCAGGAACAGGGAAATAATGATAAAACCTAATATTAAGGATGAGACCTAGGGTTTAGAAGTCAGCTAAGCAAGAGGAAGATATTAGGAACCCCTCACTTCCATTGTACCTAATGGGATCCTCCTCTAAATCTAGGGTTAGTGTGCTTGTCTAAGGGAAGTTTGCTTATGCTATTTATTATTGCTTAATTTATTTATTTACACGGGAATATGTTGCTAAGGGAAAAATATTAAAAACGGGACAAAGAAAATGTATTTTTGGTTATTATACTCGCTAGAGCGCTACGACTCTATGCCTACGTACCCTCATGTTTGATAAAGGATCAGAGCACCGTAGCTCTTCTAGAAAATGTTTGTTTGTTTTATTGATTTTAGATCGTAACAAGTTCTCCACACATCGGGGTGAAGAGATGTTTAATTTGAAAAATGCCTCGATGCACAAGGGCATCAGACTTATAATTTGAGTGTGTGAAATTGATTTTAAATGACTCGTTAATTGCAAAGAACTTATGGTTAATTTAGTTTAAAAATTAAATTAAATGTCATATGTACATAATTATTTTTTAAAATTGAGAAAATATTAAACAGAGCCAATTAGTAAAAGAAAGATTAATATTTTTGTCAAACTATGTATTATTAGTTACATATCTTTTTATAATCTCAAACTAGTATTGAAAGCCTTAACATGTTTGTCAATTAATGTATTATTAGTTTTCAATTCTGTCAAGTTATTGTCAAGCATTCTAAGTAATTGCTAACTTAATTAGAAAGGAGGAAAAAATACAACACTGTCACATCATAGTCTAATACAATTTTTTCACTATTGGTTACAATACATAGCTTTTTTGAATGTCAAAGGTACAAATTAGTGTTGAAAGCTTTTAACATGTTTTACTAAAACAGAATTTTAATATTGTTTGTATAGTTAATTTCTTGAGAAAGTTCATAATTGTATCGTAATGTAATGATAGCAAAACTTGAGTTATTTATTAGAAAGTTAATAGCAGTTAGATTACATGTAACTGTGGTTGATTCATATTGCAAGGAGATTTGTGTTTCGTAATTAAAACAAGTAGTAAATACTTCTAGTTACTTCTCGTTGGAAGTATTATTATAAGTAGTTGCTTCTCTCCATGCACAAGGCAACAATATATTACGTCACTACCATGCACCTGCACATAAAGTTAAGACAGAAAAATTAAGTATGCTTAAATTGGACCATGGTATAAATCATCACTTACTAAATCCATTTGAAATGCATAAATGGACAAAATATTCTCAGAGAACAAAAATTCAATCTATACTTAAGATTAATTCTCAAAACATATTATCTAAATAAGCTAAGTTTTAAGCCATATTGATGGTAAGATACGAGATCTTGTTATATTGAGGTCGTCTCCCACTCTGATTATTGTTTCCACATCTATTTTACCATTGACCTTGGTTTCTGTTGTTCTGGGAAGCTTGAGCATGTGGAGGCTGATGTTGTGGTTGATACTGAGACGGTTGTTGTTGGTATTGGAGAGCAGCAACATATGGGTAATATGGCATGGGAGGCATAGGAGCTTGCCATTGAGGGTGAACATTTGCCATGACAACATTGATCTCTCCTTCCGTCCTCTTGGAGAAGCTACCTTGAGGTTTCTTGGCTATTGCCTACTGATTAGCAGTGCCAACAATCTTCCCAGTTTTCAATACATTCGCTAATTGTCACAACGTAAGAGAAATTTAAGGACATACTACCAACCATTTTCTCTAAGTACAAACAATGAAGCGTGCTCATGAAAATATCAACCAATTATTTATCGAACAACATAGGTCTAACGTGAGCAACCATTTCTCGCCATATTTGAGCGTACTCTTTATAGGTTTCGTTCATTCTCTGAATCTGATTTTGCAACTGCAGTCTTGTAGGAGCCATGTCCAAGTTGTATTTATACTGTTTCAAAAAGGCTTCAGACAAGTCTTTTCCAAGATAGGATCTTGTTGCGTTCGAGGCCAATATACTAGTCAAGAGATGCCTCATACATGCTATATTGAAAGCAATGAATAAGCAACGCGTCATTATCAATGTAGGAAGTCATCTTCCTGCAGTACATGGTGATGTGGCTTCTCAGACAGCTAAGCCCTTTGTATTTTTGTAGATATGATGCCTTTAACTTTGGAGGTAAGACCACGTTTGGTACAAGACATAATTCTTTCGCGTCCATACCATACGCGGAAAACCCCTCAATAGCCTTGATGCGATCATTTAACAACTGATATTCAGCATGCTTGGTTTCACTTCCACCAGGACCATTCTGATTGATAACCAGACCTTGCAGATAAGCTTGAGAATTAGGAAACTAAGCAGCTTGTGGTGTAGTTTGAGCATGTTCTTGGGGATAAGCAGGTCAAGGAAACATTTAAGTAGGATACATTGCACCAGAATTAACAGTCTGACCAGGTTGGACCCCATAGGGAGCATAGGGTGCCCAGGATAAGCAAACGGAGGTACAACAACAGAAGGTGCCCCAGGATGGGCAATAGGCATTCTAGATTAAAGGCCTTGGTACAAATATTGAGCAGTAGGCTGAATAGCTTGAGAAGTAGTTTCAATATGAATGTGAGGACCTCTGTATTCAGGCTCATTTTCAGTAAGTGCCTTAGCAGTTACAACCACTCGAGTTTGTTGAGGTTGTTCCTCGTGATTGTCAATGTCCACTACTTGAAGAGATAGATGGGGAGGCATTCTCCATGGATGAACAGTAAAATTTCCATTGACTGGATGCACATGCATTGGCTGGTTGATTCGAGATACAACAGAATGCACACTAGGCCCTAAAATAGAGCCTAGTTGATTTGAGATAGAATATATTTTCCCCTAGCTTGTCACACTCTGTCTAAATTTTTTTTTTTTTGCGAATGTTTGTAGGGTACTAAAGTTCTCTAAGGGTTGATTCGAGTTAGAACATATAGAATTTTTTCTCAATGATTCAAGTTCTTCAAAGAAACAGTTCATTTTCTTCTAGTTTATTTTGGAAAATATCAAAATTGTTGAGAAATTTGTATTCATCGTCATCACTGTCATCATAACCATTTAAGATAATGATGATGATAGTGATGACGATGAATCTGAATTACTCAACAAATTGATGCTTTTCAAAATAAACTAGAAGAGAATGAATTGTTGCTTTGAAGAACCTGAAGCATTGAACTAAATTCTATATGTTAAAGAGCAAGAGATGAATTACAAGATCCATGCAATTCGAAAAATAGTGGATCATCTAAGTGGTTTTTCAAGAATAATATAATTTTTCAAATTATTATCTTTAAATAAAATTTGAATGGTTGTATATGTTTATTGAGGGGTAAGGGAAAAACAGTAATCCACATATTTTATAATAAACTCATGTACATATCACCGCGGTTGAAATATATAACGGTGGTGAATTGTTAATATTATATGTGCTTTAATTAAATTGATGTTATTGGGTTTCGAACCCATGAACTATATATATCACAACAGTTATTAACTATAACCGTTGTGATAGGTAGCACACTACCTACTTTATCACTACGGTCAATCACCTATGGTGGAAAGCAACACATTTACAACCACATCCTACCTAACCACGACTGGTTAACCGTCATGGTATCCCTTTTACAATCATGGTGAAAAGGTCTTTACATAATAGTGGGTGATTCTATCTCCTTCTAACAGCCAAACACGTTTTTCTATTTGGATCCACCAAGCCTCCTCACTTTTTAGGATGTCATTTAGCACTTTCTCAACTTCAAAGATATCTTTGAAATTATCTTAGATATGTACTTGTCTTCTAAGGCTTCGGGTATAAGGTTGAAAGTGTCCATAGCTAGGGGACACCATATGGTTCCTGCTATAATTTTTTTCCGATTTGTTGATGATTTTTCTCCTAAATTCTATAGATCTGATCCAAGGTCCGAAAGATTGTTTAGCATTGGGTTCCACGGATTTTTTTCTAGCTTGAGTGCATAAATCTTTTGAATGTCCAATGATACCACAGTTGAAACAAAATAAATGGATTTTCTCATATTTGAAGTCCACCCATGTAGTACCATCTTTAACACCGTCGAGATACATTCCTAACTAAAGGGTCTTTCTAGAGTCAAATAGGATTTTTGTTTTAACAATTGTGGCCTTATTTGGGTAGCTATATAGTTCAGACTCTAAAACCTTTCCAAGCTTTACTCCGATTTTACACCTCATCTGTTTAGATCTGATTTTTCAGAGATATTCCCCAAATTGTGACCAAACTAAAGTCTAAGTCTTTGTAATTGCAGGATTCCATAGTCTTTGTAACTGCAGGATTGTCCGTGGAGATGTGTTTGAGCCCCAATTCTAATTCCACAACTTTTATACCTACTAGGTCACACCAAATTCCAGCTAGACCAAATTATAGGGATAGTTTATGAATAAGCTTTTGAGATAGGAACTTTCCAAGAACAAATATTTTAGTTCTTTATACGCTTCTTGCACATCCTCATCATCCCAGAGGCAAAAACCCGGGTCTTCAGTAGAATCTTGATTAGGAATGTTGGTATCTATGAACTGATGAGCACTTTTTTGTTGATAGTTTTGCTTGTTGATTTTTTCTCCTGTTGATATATTTGATGTAACATGCAGAACCGAAGAAGACAAATCAATGACTAGATCCCTGTAGGAGCTAAACCTTTTACCATTGTCCAACAGTCTTTTGTCGTCATGGAGTCTGAATGCAGCACACCAAAAAAATAAGCAAAATCGAAAAGGAACCGAGTAAAACACCTGATAACGATCTAAAAACACAGACTTTGCAAAACTGGGTGCTCATAAGGGAATGATCAACCACTAGAGACAGATATAGGAACCAGAAACACCAAGTTGACAGAGAAAGAAAAGATGGCGGAATTCTTGCAAATCGCAAAAAAAAATCAAGAAAAAACTCAGGAGTAACCTGAAATAAAAAGAACACTCACTCTAAATTACAGAAATATAGAGGAGGAAATGAGAAATCAGCTTAAGAGAGATAACAAAAGTCGAGGACACGGAAGTACAAAACAAGAAAAGAGATTCCACGATAGAAAATCAAATAAACTTTTCATAGTCAAAATTATTGACTTTATTCTTGATTTGCATATTTCTTGTATCCCATTGAAATTGCTCTATTCTATGTTTTGTGCATGAGAGTTTGACACTAGTCACTTATTTTACAAATAACAATAGAAAAAACTAAAATTAAGTTTAGTGTTCTATAGATATATTGAAATACACAATTAAATTTATTATGATGAATTTTTATTATATAAATCTTAAATTTATATAATTCTGAATTAAAAACTAACTTTTTAAATTTTGTGAAATTTAATCGATAAGAGATAGATTTTTTATGGATTTTCCGTGCAAATAAAGGAAAATGAACAAAATTATTTAAAATTTAAAAAAAATTAATTTTATAAATAAGAGAAAAAATAAGTAGATCAAAATAAAATTTTAAAAAATTAAAAATATAAATAGACATTAATTTTCATGTATTGGCGAGTAAGTTTATCAATGTTTGTTAAAGGAAAAGTAAAGCATTATTTATATGAGTGTCACAATTTATCGATAAATAGTGTAAAACATCTTGTATCAATTAAACTTATTTAAATATATTTATTAAATATTTTAATTTTAAATTAATAATTTTAAAACAAAAACAAAAGGATAAATTAAAATTATTCCGTTGTAAAAATATTTATTAATATTCAAAGACTTATCTTTTAAAGAGATTAATTACTATACACTGTCATTCTAAAATATTTTACACAGTCAATTCATCACCATCACCCGTTTGTATTATTTTATAGAATTTTAAAATAAAAGTCAAACTTCTTTTGACATCCAACGGCTATGATTAGTTGACGGTGTAAAAAAAATTTACACTGTCAGTGTATTTCAATTAAATCCTTTTTTAAATGACCTTTGCGTTTGTTTGTTATAATTTTTAAAACAAAATAAAAAATAAAAAAATCATTTTTTGTTTGTTATAAAATTTTAAGAGGTTTTAAAAAAAATCAAATGAGAAGCTAGTTAGAACAACTTCTCATAAAGAAATTAAAGTTGCGATGACTCATTCATAATAAAATTTTAAATAATAATTAAAAAAAACAGATTGAATTTTTAAAGTTGTTTTCAGATTAATTATCAAATTACTCCACTTTTAAAAGGAGACGTCATATGAATTGACGTCTGCTCTTAAATTTAGAGAGGAGACGCCAATTGGATTGGTTAATGCACCTAGTGCTGTCAATCCAATGGGCGCATGTGTGTTGATTTTTAAAGGAGACGCCAATTGGTGTCAAACCTGTGTGTTTCGTATGTTTTTTTTTTAAAAACATTGTATATTTTAGATAAAGTTGAAATCAAAACAATTCATATTAATATTAATATGTGTTTACACAAAAAGACTAATGTCGATGACCGGGATCACTTAACCGATCTCCGGTCCCACATCCCCTATCTACCATAACTCGTGGCCCTAACCCACATTGATGATTCATCCCAGGTGTTTGAGTATCTGAGGGCCCAGGAACATCACCACGACCTGCAGGAGATTGTCTGGGATATTTAGACAAATCAGCGTAGTCTTGTGTATGCATTGAAGGGCTACCGCCATAGCTGAGTTCATGATCCATGTCAAAGTAGTTGGGTTGTGTATGAGTTGTTGGAGGACGACCAAGATGATTGAAGGGAGACATTGGTGTGAATGACACGTCGAGGAAAGGTTGAAATGATTGTTGTGGTGTTTGGTAGCCATATGATTCTTGAAGGTTTTGGTTTTGTGATGTTTGAGCTTCTTGGTTATAGTAGGAGGAGGGACGGTTGATGTTAAATGATCGCTGAGTGTTTTGGCTAAGACGACTATGATAGGGTGATGTGTTGGGTGCATAGCGATGTTGGGTGTCTTGATGATGATCTACTTGTTGGTGGTGGTACGAGGTATGCTCTTAGTATTGTGGTTGGGTGTTTGACATGTTAGGGTTGTAGGTTTGTGTGTTTGTGGATCGGAAATTTTGATGGATAGGGGGTTGTGAGTAACCGGTTTGACAATGTTGTCAAGGGTTAGATGTTGAACCTTCTGGTGTGTAAGTTTCCTAGTGTGGATCGTATAGGTATATATCCTCGGCGATGAACTCAAATCCAACCGATCTGTACTAAACCATATAATTACGAGTTGGTTTTTCTTCGGTTGGCATCACAACATTAGTTAAGACATGGTCTTGTCGGTGCTTCCATTTTCGACACACAGATCTGGCGAAGTTTTACCATGGGTTAAAGTTCCATTGGTCGTTAACTTTGCGTAAATTCCATTCTTCAAGGTTTGTCGGGGGATCTGGGATGTGTTGAAGCATATCGAACTGCAATTTAACATGATTACTAGTGTGCATATCCACAGTGGTGAATCTTATGATCGGTGTGCATGCAGTCCAAACAGTTACGTCTTGTTCATTGATTTCATGGTCATGATTCAAATTTAGATATGAACCCCAAATGAATTGAAATATGAACATATATTAGATTATAAATTTGTTAGAAGAAATTAACAAATTATTAATAATTAGTTTAATGGAAATACATCTGTCGGTCGAAGGTGATCCAAGAGATTGCGATACTGGGTAATACAGTGTCTAGGACATCTGTTATAACTCATACCACGTGCCGACCATCTGCACCATAAAAGTAAAAATATTATTTAGAGATAATAATCGCTAAAGTAAGTAAATATAGTCCATTTTTAAAAACTTACTTTTGTGCGTACGGAAATGTGAATGGTTGTTGTTGACGGGCACTAGGGATGGTAGTCTGGACCAACCCCATGATAGGAGCAAAACGTCACATCCAGAAAATGTAGATGTGTCTTTGTGTGCATTTTTACACAAAGAGCTATAAAGATAAGCCAAACAAGTAGACCCTCAATTATAACTTCTTATTCTATCTACATGTCTTAGTAAAGGTAAATACATAACATGCATACTAGAACCACTACCTTCGGGAAATAAAAATAAACCAATTAAAAGCATAATATAACACCTAGTTTTTATTATTCGAGCCTCTTCGGTAGAATTCTCATCTAACTATAAGTTGTTATGATATGCCTTAAGGCGTGAAAGGAGTATACCTTGATCTCTCGAGTTATCATCTAACAAGTTAGAATTCAAGAGGTCCATGCAAATTGAATTCGCATAGTTGGTTTTATTATTTACCGCCTTACCTTCGATAGGCAGTCCCAATAACATATAGACATCTTTTAACGTCACGGTACATTCACCGGTTCGAAACCAGAATGTGTGTGTCTCGGGACGCCATCTTTCACATAATGCAAGAATAAATTTAGTATCAACCGACCAAGACATTATTTTGCTTACATGTCCAAAATCAGCGAGTTTGACATAAGGTTGAATAATCACGTCCATGTGAACAAATTCGTGGACACGAGTTCGAAACCTAGAAACATCCTAAAAAATAAAAAATAAAATAAGTTACTTTATAAAAAATAAACAACAAAATAAGTTACTTTAAAAAAATATATTATCAATCTGCACCCAAATATTACAATGTCATCTGCATCCAAATATATTATCAATGCTCACTACAACGGTGAGACATATGAGTCTGATGTATACGAGATTTCTTTTTGAAACACCGATACTATCTGCTTTACGATTGTAACACCTCAAAATTTGCCCTCCTCTCTTGGGACTAGCATAGCATATTGCATATCATTTTTTAGGTCATTAGGCATTGCATATTGCATATCATGTGGTTACATTGTGCAAGCCATTCTCCCAAGTCTTGATCAGAAGATGAGGAGGTCATGTGCAAGCTAGGGTTTCATTGGACGGGTCATTAATCATCTGAGGATGTGGAGGTCCAAATTAGGGTTTCATGATTCTCAAAGGATATTGGTCTTCATATTGATTACAATGATACATCATCATCATGGCTTGATATCATCAGAAGATTCAAGTGTTGAAGCATATTCCTTGAGATTAGGGTTTTGACCACTGGTCAACCCTAATCAGTTGTATTGGGCTAATCAGGGCATGGCTAGGAGATGGGGTCTATGATGGAGATGGGGATCATTTTATGATTATATGGAGCTTATTGAGGCTAAGGTTTCATCTTTGGCCATTTCATCAGAGAATTGGAGTTCAGATTGATCAATGCATTGCCAAATTCATTTATCAGTTGAAAAAGTCAACTGTGGTCAACTGTGCATGATTTTATGGATTTGGAGAAGGAAATGAGTTGGATACACTTCATTCATGTTGGAACAAGTGTTATTTGACATTTCAAAGCTTAAGAATGGAGAAAATCAAGTCAGAACAAAAACTGCCAAAAATAGAAAGTGACTTGTAATGGGAGTTTCCAAAAATGGAAAGTTTTTGACCTCAAAATTACATGTCCAAGGAAGCTTCAAATGAAAATTTGTTCAAACATGAAAGTTGTAGATCTTGGTCTCACCTTTCCAAAAAGTCCAAGAACTTGAAATTCCCATGTATGGTTGGCAAGTTATGGTCCATTCAATTTCAAAAATGACCCATAATCAGAGGGGCATAACTTCCACATGGAGTGTCCAAATTGGATGGTCTTTTTATGTGCAAACTCCATTTGACATGTACTTTCATGGTGCGTAATTGGAATTCATCAAAAATGGTCAATGCAAAAAGTCAAATTTCAAGTGTACAGTTAAAAGATCCAGGGGCAAAATGGTCCAACTTGAGAAATAATGAGAATTTTTGAGTGGGGATTTTTGCAACACCTCACAAATGCAATTTGAAAATTGTTTGGATGGTCACAACATGTTAAGGTGCCATATTTGAACAACTCCCTTTTGAAATGCACTTTGAAATTGTACAAATTGCCATGGCATAGTGAAAATGCAAATTACACATCCAATGGCCATGGGACAAGTTGCAACAGATCACACATGTCATTTTGAGAGTGTGTGAGCTGTCAAATGAGCAGTCATTGGCCTGTGGTGAAATGGCATTTTTGCCCTTGCTTTGAAAATGACATTTATGATAATTACCATTCATTTGGTTAAATGGATGATTAAGAGGTGATTAATTGGGAGTATAAGTACTTAATTGTAACTAACTTTGATCACAATCACAAATCACAAGAAATTGCAACCAATTTTCCCTCCAAATTCTCAAGATTTCTCAAGAAGCTTCAAGAACAAAACTGAATCAATCTCCTTCAATTCTCCATCAAATCACGAATTTCTTTTTGATTCAATCTCCATTCATCTTCTTCTTCAACTGTTTTGGAAGATCAACATCAAAATCTCCACGAATCGCCACTGTCCATTCTTGATTCAACCATGGCATTTGAAGATTTCTTGCACTAGAGGCAAATTCGAGCCAAGCTACAAGCTGCAGTCAACTCACCTATCATTCTTCTTCATCTGTTTTGGATCCATACGCGCAAACGCATCAAGAACCAACACTGCCATCTCAAGGTACCTCAAATTCGAATCTCATGATTCTTTAAATTGTTGTATGCGTTCT
The DNA here is from genome assembly GCF_024323335.1 of Lathyrus oleraceus. NCBI lineage: Eukaryota > Viridiplantae > Streptophyta > Magnoliopsida > Fabales > Fabaceae > Lathyrus > Lathyrus oleraceus. The sequence continues at coordinate 342,485,136 of NC_066580.1, forward strand.
GTAGATCGTGCATCATAGGTTAGCATGAAACTCGTGGTTTGCAAAATGATTGAGTGAGGTGAGAGAAATCTCGATTCAAAGTCTGATGTTCATTCCTTTTCATGCTCGGTTCGTGATGTATGGTAGGATTTAGGGAAAATCGTTAGCATATTAGTAATGTACATGGAGAGAGGAAGAGAATGATGTGAGGTTTATGCGTTTTGGTGAAGAAAATTTCATGTCGAATTCTGGACATTTGAAGCGCGAAGAACAGCGGTGAAGATGATGAATATTACGATAATGCCACTGCTGTAATTCAAATTCATTTTAATTAAATTAACACTTAAATAATTATTTCATTATTTAACCAATCTTTAAAAAATCATAAAAAATTAATTACAAGTCCAAAAATGATGAGAGTTTTTTTGTTAGTTTCCAAATTCCCTCTAGTTTTTTATAGGCATGGTTTCACAAGTTGTGCATGGTAAAATGTTGACCTGGCCTAGGGATCTTTGACTTGTGTGTATTTTTTACATGTTTTGCCATTTTCATCATGAAATGCTCATACATTTAAAGAAATGATTGAAAAATTTTGTGCTCATTCTGGACATGTTGATGGTGATTTCCATATAAAGTTTGTGATTTTTGGATACCTGAGGAGTGAGATATGATTTTTTGAATCTAGGTGTGACAATTTGTGTCACACCTAGCTAGGTCAAATTCATGAATTTATTTGCATGGCCTATGATTGTTGGATTGGATTGAAATTTTGCATGGATGATTATTGATATGTTGAAATGTTATGTGAATTTTTCTGGATCTTTCTATGGCATTTTCAATTTGATTGATATTTTTCTTCTCTGTTGGTTCATTGTGCAAGCTTGTATGACATATGTTTGTATATCTTGTGTGAAATTCTCATATGGTTTTGGATAAATGTGAAATTTGGTGTGCTGATTGTAGACACATTGTAGGACATCACTGTTTTGGTCCCATTCATTTCTTAATTGTTCTCACTCTGTTATGAATTTTTGAAGTGAATGCATGTGTTGATACCTTGAATTGGCTTGGATAATCTTGTCTGGATTTCTTGAATTTCATTGACCTAGTTCCTTTTGTCCAATTGAGCTGAAAATTGACATGCTATACCTTGAATATGTCCTGTTTAGGTGTGAATTATTTGGGGATTTTTGGAGTTGTTTTGGTATGCTTTTGATTGAAGTTATTCTGTTTGGACATTGGATGTTGCATTTGACCTAGTTTGTGATGTTTTCGTCATGAAATGAATGTGGTGAATGATATGAGTATGGGATCAATTGAATTGGCTTTTGATTTGTGTTAATTTGATTTTGGTTGAGAATTGTTTGCTGTTTAGAATTTTTTCTCCCTTTTGGACCCTAGGCTTGGCCTAGTGGTCCAGTTTCTCACATTTGGTGTGGATTTTCAGGATGAAATGCATAATGCTCAAGGAGAATGCTTCAAGTCAATTAAATGGAGATTGTTGGATGTTTTGAACTAATTTGACTTTGTTTTGTAGGTTGTGAAGCTTGAGCTTGAGCTTATAGCTTGCACTTGTGTGCATTAATCTGTGTTGCTTAATCTGTATAGTCTGACTGATTAACATTTGCTGTTTATTGTTGTTTGTCTGAGTACTGATGATACTTGATTGATTTCAGGTACATTTAGTCGCTTACAGTTCTTTAAGAACTTGCTTGCTGCTGCTTGGTTTTTAAACAACTTGAGGTATGACTTCTATTCTTCATGTAGTCTGGGAGACCCGGCCTGTTACCTGGCCGGGCAATTGTCTGAAGTCCTCCTTAAGAGGCAATGTTTGTGGTTGTTTACATTTGTGCCAAGCAGGTGAAGACCTCTAAGAGGCAATTGGTGGATCAAAGGGATATGCAATCTATCCCCCACTATTCTGTGAGTCGTCCCTCTGCTCACACGGCTGTGTGTTGATGCATTGGGACACAAACCCAAGATCTTGTGCTGTTGCACGACCGAGTCAGAGTCTTTGAGCGTAGAAGGGTCCCTCCATTCTGGACCCACGCTCCTTTGTCTGAAGCTCTCCCTGGCCAGGGATAAGAGTTGTGAGGTCTCATCCTCACTTCACCTTTCATCTGCTTCACCTTAGCCTCGTAATGGCAAGGTTAAGAGCGAATACTACCCATGTACAGATGACTTGCTTCGGCAGTCAAATCCATTGTGTGAGCCTCACTTGATTGGTTATAGTGTGTGCTATGTGAATATTTGTTTGAAATGCTTGGGTTGTTCTGTTTGTATGCTTGTATGCTTGCTTTCTTCCTGGATAGGATTAGCTTGCAGTTGTGCAAGTAGGTAGAAACCTCAACGTAGGGTAATGATGCATGACAACACTAGGCTCGAGTACAGCTCCCTGGTAGTGTGTCTTCCCTTGGTTTCTGGCTAGATTTTTTTTTCCCTTGAGGGGGAACTACATCGCCCTGATCCTTGTTCCAGACGAGGTATGTAGGCAGGTGGTCGTGCGAGACCACTCCGGGCACTTTTTTTTCTTTTTGTGTGTGTTTACCTGTTATCTGTTGTGTGTTGGGTTCGGATGCCGACGTAAGTCCAGTGATTGGCGGTCGGGCTCCACGTTTGCCCTCTGGTGTGTGTTTTGGTTCGGAAGCTGACGTAATTCCATCGAGTGGTTGTCGGGTTCCAGGTTTGCCTGTTTGTGCGTTTTGTGTTGTTTGGCGTGCGTAAGCCGAACTACAGTGGCTCTGATTCTCGTTCCAGACGAGATATGTAGGCATAGGATGCGATGTCCTATCGAGCTCCCTTCTCTTAACCCCACCTGCGTTCCCTGTGTGTGTGTGTGTGATGTTTAGCAACCTTTTCTTTATTTTAGAACGTGGATCCCGTCGAGTACGACGGACGTGAGGGGTGCTAATACCTTCCCCTTGCGTATCCGACTCCCTTACCCTTTCTCTTTGGTCGCGAGACCATTTCCTTTCCAGGTTTCTCTGAGCGTTTCCTTTCCCTATCTTGGGATAAATAACGCGCAGTGGCGGCTCTGTGTTGTGTTTTTATTTGAGTCCCGCCGGTTGTTTTTCGCGGATGCGACAACGATCAAGAGAAATTCAAATTTCTTGCATTTTAAAAAACGAATTGAATCTTGCATAGGATCTGGTCTTGCGTCACAAATCACGTATCAAAATCCAATTTATTTCGAGAATAGTCAATGTAAATATGACCCGCTAAAGGTACGGGACGATGAAGATGTTGAATATATGTTTGTTAGTCACGGAAATTCTGGTTGCAACTCTATTGAGTTATATATTACTCTTCAACCAAGTATACTGTCTCAGCAATCTCAGATAATTAATAAAGTTGAATCTGATGAATTTGATTCAGAAAACTCAGATGAAGCCGACCTAGAAGTAGAAGCAGAAGTCAACGTCATTGATGAAGAAGAAGAGAGACCGAGACACAGGTCGATCATATGTTGAATAACAACATTGAAGCTGACGATCATCCAACGCCATTACCTCCAAGTCATGTATATAATCCTCCTCAACATATGACAAACATGGATTTACATGACGATAAAATATCCAACAGTGTCTTTATAACCTGTATCCACGATTAGAGGGTGAGTTAAAAGTGGGAGACATGTTCCGCACTAAAGAGGAATATGTGCGAGCTATCAAAAAATTTCACATGAATAACTCTGTTAATTTCACCGTGAAACACACTGATTTGAGAAGGTATGTCATCGAATGTCATAACATCCTTTGCAAGTTTCGGTTGGCTGCGTCTCACAAGAAGAGAAGCGACGCTTGGGAGATAGCTTCTATAGACCCACCTCACAGTTGCATTATAACTAATGTTGTACAAGATCACCGTAAATTAAGTGTTGCATGGATATGTCAAAACATTTTGCCGCTTGTTAACAAAGACCCATCAGGGAAGGTGAGTATAATAATATCTAATATCAGAACAAAATATAATTATACTCCATCTTACAAGAAAGCGTGGATTGCAAGGACAAAGGTTGTTGAACATGTATTCAGCAACTGGGAGGATTCATATAAAGAATTGTCATGGTTTTTATGGGCACTTAAAACATACGCACCAGGAACTATTGCAATTATGGAGAGACTGCCAGCATTTACGCCAGACGGAACTTGTGTTACTGGAAATAGAATCTTTCACCACCTCTTTTGGGCGTTTGAACCGTGCATCAGAGATTTTGCATTCTGCAAATCTATTATTCAAATTGATGGAACATGGTTATACGGAAAATGGAAGGGTACTTTGCTTATGGATGTTGCACAAGATGGCAACAATAATGTCTTTCCCATTGCCTTTTGTCATACGGTGAACTGACTTCGGGGTGTTTTGCTTTTAATCATAATGTCGCGGATAGCAAGAGTCGCCACCGACTTTTCTTTTATCCAATAAGGAAAGGCGGAAAAGAACAGGAAAGACCTCAATTAGATTTTGGGTTCGGGAGGTACATTATACAAAGGGAAGGTGTTAGCACCCTTTGTATCCATGGTTATCCATGGGCTCTTAATTGCTTGATCACTTAGGTTTGTCTGAAAAAGTGTTCGTGAATTGCAAAAAAATGATTTTGAAAAGAGAGTTTAACTTTGTAATGATTCTTGTATGAATGTATACAAAGTATTTATCTCATTTAATTTTGAAAACGATTTAGAAAAATATAACCTGGCAATGATTCTAGTATGAATGTATACCAAGTGGTGATTTTCTAGTATTTGCAAAGTGTGAGGTATGGAAAATGTTTTAGGTTGTGAGCCAGCAATTAGGAGTTATACCTACCCAAGGTCTTTATGGGCATTTCCTATCCTTATAGGGGTAAAACTGTCCTTACTATTGAGAAGTAAGTAGTTTTATCCTTTGGATGTAAAAGGGTCATCGTAGGGTCATCGATTGGTCATTGAAGGCAACATTTGTAAGGATACCTTAGCATTCGAAGGGACGATCATCATTTAACCGTAGGCTACACCGAAGGGTCATCGAGGGACAAAAATCATATATTCGAAGGCAACATCCGAGGGACTATGATTTATTTTATGATGATTTAATTGAAGGGTCTTTGCTAAGTGTATCCCCACCTTCGCGGGACATGACCGTAATATCGTAATACCGTAAGGCAACAAAGAGAGGTCCAAGATCACATATTTAAAGGCTATACTTTATAATCAATTAGATAATTAGGATGAATCTCTCCATTTAAATCAATACATTAAAATCAACTAATTAATTTAGGGTGGATCTCCACATTAAAATCAATACATTAAAATCAATTAAGTAATTTTAGGGTGAATCTCCACAAGGGCATCCCACAAATAAAGTGGAATACCTAACAAGCTATCTTTTCCTGGGATATGTGAACCTTTACAAAACTTGGCAAACATGTCAGAATACCAAATCAGGGTGCAATCGAGAATTACACCACAAAAGAAATCACAACAGTAATAGGATCAGGTAAACAATGCATGGCTATGATAAAACATGAGTGAAAAATCAGAACAGAAAAGTCAGCTACTGTCACGTTCGCTCCTGCCTCGCCTAGAGAAGGCTTAGCGAATACTCGCTGCATGCTCGCTTAGCGATGTGCTAGCGAGCGGCTGCGGATTCTGGTTTTGATATCAGTATAATTTTAGCCAATTTTATGCCTTATGGCTTTCATTACAGCAATTATATGGTCAATCATTTAAGGTATTCAGGTACATACTAAAAATTCACATGCCAAACTTAAGATATTTTCATAAATTTAATCATAATGCCATATGCAAATTAAGAACATAAGGCGGTAATAGCAATGTAAACCTGTTTGCAATTGAATTGCGACCTTGAATTGGCAAATCGGATTGAATTGGGCAGAGGTAAACCTTGATGCCGCTGAGTTCCTTCAGGGTTTGCCGTCTGTGCGCGCTAGGGTTTGCTGGCTAGGGTTCTCCTTTCCCCGTTTTCGTTCCGCCTTTTATTTTTGTCCTTTCGTCCCTGAAGTGCTGGTATTTATAATGCCTTTTTTATGACCTAATGGGCTCAGAGTGAAGCCCAGAAATTCTGATATTCGCAAGCTTCGCTAGGCGAGTGATGTAGCGAACGTTCGCTAGGCGAAGGATTTGCTCGCCTAGCGAGCAAGCCAGTTTAGGCCATTTTCTGGACTTGGCCACCTGTGTGCGGGGTCTTTGTTCCCTTAAGATCAATGCCTTGAAAAATGAGTTGGAGGGCCTTGAAAAATTCCTTGAAATATTAACGGGCAAATTTTGGGGTATGACAGCTGCCCCTGTTCAATATTCTTGAACCGAGAGAGTCAGAATGGTATGTACGCCATTCGTGGTCTGGAGGTGGAAGATTATTGAACACCAAAATGCCCAAAAATTTGCACTTGTTAATCAACAGTTAGTCTTGATGGAGATGGACTTAAAGATGCCATCCAGGAAGTTTGGTGACGAGAGCTTCAGAGTGCGTCGTACGTTAGACGATATCTGAAAACATGAGTGTCATACTAGGTCATGCGCTAGACCGTATAGTGGGTCATCCATTAGGCGGTCGACTTTACTGGGGAGTCAGAGTGCGTCATACGCAGCTGGGGATAACAGATCAGAATGGATCATATGCTAGATCGTATCTGAGTTGCAGAATGAGCCGTCCGTTAGGCTGTAGCTGACGAAAAGTAGTCGTATGCTAGACTACACCTCAGAATGTACGCTAGGTAGTATCTAAGGAAAGAACATCCAAATGGGTTGTATGCTAGACCGTATCGGACTTGTTGGAGGAGTCATATGTTGTGCCGAATCAGGATGAGATAAGGATCCGAATGAGTCATACACTACTGGGGATAAAGGATCAGAATGGATCATACGCTAAATCGTATTTGAATAGCAGAATGAGTTGTCCCTTGGGCAGGTGACTTCACTGAGGATGAAAGATCAGAATGGATCGTACGCTAGATCGTATCTGAGTAGCAGAATGAGCCGTCCATTAGGCTGTATCTGAGAACTAAAGGTCAGAATAGATCGTATGTTAGATCGTATCTCAGTTACAGGATGAGCCGTCCGTTAGGCTGTATCTGACGAAAAGGGAAGTCGTACGCTAGACCACGCTTCAGAATGTACCGTATGCTAAGTAGCATATGAGGGGATGAACGTCCAAATGGGTCGTACGCTAGACCGTCTCTGAGCAGCAGAACGAGCCGTCTGTTAGGCTGTATCTGATGATGAAGGGGGTAGTCATACGCCAGACTACACTTCAGAATGTACCGTACGCTAGGTAGCATCTGAGGGGATGAACATCCAAACGGGTCGTAAGCTAGACCGTCTCTGAGTGGCAGAACGAGCCGTCCGTTAGGCTGTATCTGAATAGTTGAAGAAACCATACATTAGGCTGAATCAGAATGAGCCGTACGCTAGGCTATATCCAATGATATTTGTATATGTTGTATTTGCAATAAATGTCTGGGATGGGCTTATAGATGCCATCGTTAGGAGGATGTCAGGATGACTCTATTGGGGAAATAAATCTCAATCTTCTGGTTGGAGATACTGGTATTGATGACCCTTTCTTAGCGGGGATACTTAATTTCTGTCTGATGGTAGAAATATTCAACAGAGCCCGGCTGGGGATGGAGGAGATGACCCGTCTGTCTAGTGATGCCCGTTTCTTCTGGGGAATAACTGGTTTTTTGCTGGGGAAATAGAATTAGCAACTAGATTCACTGGAAAGCATGATTAGACCTTATCCTCGATCCTGAAGTCCTTTAGTAATTGATATTGCTATTTTATGCATGTATTTTCGATAAACATCAATCATATTCAAATGCATATATTAATTCAACCAAATCAATGGACGTTTATGCAAACAAACAACATCATTTTTCGAAATAAAATTGTATTGATTTTGAAAGAGGGCCTATAAACAGGCAATTTGTGTACAAGGAGACAGAAATCCTAGTAAGAGGAGACTGTCAAGAAAACAAAGAAAAAGCTATGAAGAAAAAGTCCTATTGATTTTAATTCCACTACTGTCATTATATCTTCAAGCCTCTCATCTCCTGCTGTCGGATAGCCGTGATTGGCTTGTTCAGTCCTTTGAACTTGGGTGAAGCTGGCTGAGAACGGGACATAGTCATACACTTTACTCCCTAATTTTTGCCTGGACCGCCTTTTCAGGTTTTCAGTCCACCAGGATACCCCTTTTTGCCCAAGCCGCCTTTTCAGGTTTTCGACTTGCCGGGTGTACATTTTTATATGTTCATCCCTAATTTTTGCCCGAACCCTTTTGGTTCGCCGGGATGCCCTTACTTTTGCCTAGATACGTCGACCTAGCGGGTCTCTTTATGCGTAGTATTTGTTAACTATGTCTGCGTTCACGGGATGTGGGCAGTCATCGCCATCCATTGTAGCAAGTATCATGGCCCCACCAGAGAATACCTTCTTAACTACAAATGGCCCTTCGTATGTGGGAGTCCATTTGCCTCTGGGATCACCTTATGGTAGAATGATACGCTTTATTACCAAGTCGCCAATTTGATACACCTGTGTCTTGACTCTTTTGTTAAATGACTGGGTCATGCGCTTCTGATATATCTGTCCATGACAAACAGCCGCAAGTCTCTTTTCATCAATCAAATTTATCTGGTCGAGTCGAGTCTGAATCCATTCATCTTCATCTAAGCCCGCCTCTTTCATGATTCTTAGAGAGGGAATCTGAACCTCCACTGGTAAAACGGCTTCCATCCCGTAGACTAAGGAGAAAGGAGTTGCCCCCGGTCGAAGTGCGCACTGAAGTGCGATAACCATGAAGAGCAAAGGGTAGCATCTCATACCAGTCTTTGTATGTTAAAGTCATCTTTTGTATGATCCTCTTAACATTCTTATTAGCAGCTTCCACGGCGCCATTCATCTTTGGCCGGTACGGAGAAGAGTTATGGTGTTTTATTTTGAACCGCGTGCAGAATTCAGTAATCATCTTGTTGTTCTTCCGGAGAGAGAAGGTTTTCTCAAATGTATATTAGATAGGATCCATCTTAGAAATCAATAACGTGGTATGATTCAACATATACTGTCTTAGTCGGCGAGCAGCCTAAGCCAAAGCATAACAAGCTTTCTCGAACTGGGAGTATCTTGTTTCACAGTCGGTACCTTGTGCTAAGGTAGTATATTGCATGCTCTTTTCGACCAGACTCGTCATGTTGCCCCAACAAACACCCTATTGAATTTTCTAACACGGTCAAATACATGATTAAAGGTCTTCCTTCAACTGGTGGCATCAGATTTGGTGGTTCTTGGAGATACTTCTTGATTTTGTCAAAAGCTTCTTGACATTCATCATTCCATATCATCTCTTGATTTTTCCTCAGTAGTTTTCTTGTCCACTTCAGTACCCAGATTTACGATCTCACTTGATTCCTCATGCGGTTGTATAGTCTGTTCTTCTTGCCGTATCAGTCTGGCAAGTTCTTCAGGTACTTCACAATCTTCCTCACTTCCATCCTCGGCTTGGTAGATCGGATTTTCAAAGTCATAATGAACAGTAGCAGAATTATTATCAACAGGATCCAAAGTGGATATGGATATGAAATTTGTTACGTGAGTGTGTGTAAGAAAGCATAGCTTGTTTTAAAAGATGACAGGAAAGATAAAGAGCGCAATATTTGAATGCAAAAAGTCCATTGATTTATTGAATGTGAACATGCTTATGAATATGACAAAACCTTTAACAAAATTTAATACATTAAAATAAGCAATAACAATTACTCCTGACTAAAGGAAATCGGGATAGTGTTTTCAGCCTTCCAATTGTCGGGTCCATCACCAACTGTTGGGAAAATCCGGCTATCCAAGTCACAACCGTTATCAGCATCTTCTACAACATTGACAGTCTTGTCATGATTAGGCAGAGGAGCAGTGATGACATCAGGAGTCTCCGGAGGATCAGAGGTAGTTGCCTGTATCTTTCCACTTCGAATGCCGCTTTCAACATGTTCACCTGTTAATATAAGTTCAGTGAAACCTGACGAGGAACTTCGCAATAGATGGCTGTAGAATGGGCCAGTCAGTGTAATCATGAACATGTCCACTAATTCTCGATCAGTCATAGGGGGTTTGACTCTGCCAGCCAAATCTCTCCATTTTAGAGCATATTCTTTGAAGCTTTCTTTAGATCCCAAAGTCATATTCTGCAGCTGTAGCCGAGTAGTCGCTATTTCAGAGTACTGGTAGTGCTTGTAGAAAGCTGTCGCTAAATCAGTCCAGGTGCGGATGTTAGAGCTCTCGAGCTGATAGTACACTTCCAACTGTGTGCCAGCCAGACTCTCTTGGAAGAAATGGATCCATAGCTTCCTATCAGTGGTATACGGATGAATCTTTCTCACATAAGCTCTCAGATGCATCTGAGGACAAGACGCACCATCGTACTTAGTGAAAGTGGGGACTTTGAATTTGCGAGGAATGACCACATCAGAGACCAGACCTAAGCCTTCGAAATCCAGACCGGGCGCCTTCTGACCTTCCATAGCTAGCATGCGTTCTTCCAGCAACTTATACTTATCATCTTTTGGAGAGTACTGTTCATTCTCATAATCTTCATCGTCGTCCTCAGGGTTGAAGAGGTCAACATTCTCCTCTTCCGAATCACTCTCTGTCTCCTCTTTTTGGTCCTTCGGAATTCTAATCTTGACTCCTGCGGCTTGTCCTTTAAGCATTCTTCTGAGGTTAATGTAACTCACAGATTTCTTGTCTTTCTTCCTCTCGAGCAAAAGAGCCTTCAGCTCCTCCTGCCCCTTGGATAAGTTCAAGATCATCTCCTGGATTTGAGCACTTTGAGCCTGGAGATCTTTGACAGCTTGTTCGAGGGCCATTTTTCTGTTTGCAATTGGAAGACCGTGAGAACATTGATCCCTTTAGAGTACCTGTTATGCAATGCTATGTTATGCTATGCAATGTGGGAAATGTTTTCAATGTTTAAAGTCCTTGGAATGGTTAGTACAATGCCACGATGTCATGATGTCGTGCTGTCATGCTGTCATGCTGTCATGCATTCATGCTGTCATGCTGTCATGCTGTTTTGATGTTATGATGTTATGATGTTATGATGTTATGATGTTAAGTAAATAACAAGCACAAGCAAGTCACACAACAATCATTCCTAAGTTTTAAGGCTTGCATGAGTTCCATAGGTAAGTACCCTCCCCACTGAAGTTTGGTTGGTTCAACCTGTCCTAGAATAGTAACCGGGTTCTAGAAGGATCTCAAATCATCGACCTTTCTTTAAGTCCACTTCAGTGCAACACCAAGTGGTTGACCGAAGCTTCCCTAAAGTCCAATCTCAAAGAGTGTAGTATCGAGTCTCAACCAACCCCAGTCGGAACTGAAGTCAGTTATCTCACTACTTTCTAATGGCTAGGATGAGTCAATTAGGGTTCTAAAGGTCTGGTTAATGTTTTAATGACACCACGCAGACGCCAAATTTCTCCTTAAGTAAACATGAGGAACATCAGGACATCCAAAGCGTCACATTAACCGTAGCCATCATTTTAACCATTCCAGTATACGCTGGATAATCGCGATGATCTATTGCTACTTACCTAAGGTACACTAGATCCGGGTGTAGGATCTTTCACTCAAGTGTAGGATACCCAAGCAATCCCTTAAAAGTAAATCAGACAATTCAAATAAGTGATCTTGTTTTTAAGGTAACCTCTCATTCTGACATCCCCAGCAGAGTCGCCAGTTCTGTCATACGGTGAACTGACTTCGGGGTGTTTTGCTTTTAATCGCAATGTCGCGGATAGCAAGAGTCGCCACCGACTTTTCTTTTATCCAATAAGGAAAGGCGGAAAAGAACAGGAAAGACCTCAATTAGATTTTGGGTTCGGGAGGTACATTATACAAAGGGAAGGTGTTAGCACCCTTTGTATCCATGGTTATCCATGGGCTCTTAATTGCTTGATCACTTAGGTTTGTCTGAAAAAGTGTTCGTGAATTGCAAAAAAATGATTTTGAAAAGAGAGTTTAACTTTGTAATGATTCTTGTATGAATGTATACAAAGTATTTATCTCATTTAATTTTGAAAACGATTTAGAAAAATATAACCTGGCAATGATTCTAGTATGAATGTATACCAAGTGGTGATTTTCTAGTATTTGCAAAGTGTGAGGTATGGAAAATGTTTTAGGTTGTGAGCCAGCAATTAGGAGTTATACCTACCCAAGGTCTTTATGGGCATTTCCTATCCTTATAGGGGTAAAATTGTCCTTACTATTGAGAAGTAAGTAGTTTTATCCTTTGGATGTAAAAGGGTCATCGTAGGGTCATCGATTGGTCATTGAAGGCAACATTTGTAAGGATACCTTAGCATTTGAAGGGACGATCATCATTTAACCGTACCGAAGGGTCATCGAGGGACAAAAATCATATATTCGAAGGCAACATCTGAGGGACTATGATTTATTTTATGATGATTTAATTGAAGGGTCTTTGCTAAGTGTATCCCCACCTTCGCGGGACATGACCGTAATACCGTAATACCGTAAGGCAACAAAGAGAGGTCCAAGATCACATATTCAAAGGCTATATTTTACAATCAATTAGGTAATTAGGATGAATCTCTCCATTTAAATCAATACATTAAAATCAACTAATTAATTTAGGGTGGATCTCCACATTAAAATCAATACATTAAAATCAATTAAGTAATTTTAGGGTGAATCTCCACAAGGGTATCCCACAAATAAAATGGAATACCTAACAAGCTATCTTTTCCTGGGATATGTGAACCTTTACAAAACTTGGCAAACATGTCAGAATACCAAATCAGGGTGCAATCGAGAATTACACCACAAAAGAAATCACAACAGTAATAGGATCAGGTAAACAATGCATGGCTATGATAAAACATGAGTGAAAAATCAGAACAGAAAAGTCAGCTACTGTCACGTTCGCTCCTGCCTCGCCTAGCGAAGGCTTAGCGAATACTCGCTGCATGCTCGCTTAGCGATGTGCTAGCGAGCGGCTGCGGATTCTGGTTTTGATATCAGTATAATTTTAGCCAATTTTATGCCTTATGGCTTTCATTACAGCAATTATATGGTCAATCATTTAAGGTATTCAGGTACATACTAAAAATTCACATGTCAAACTTAAGATATTTTCATAAATTTAATCATAATGCCATATGCAAATTAAGAACATAAGGCGGTAATAGCAATGTAAACCTGTTTGCAATTGAATTGCGACCATGAATTGGCAAATCGGATTGAATTGGGCAGAGGTAAACCTTGATGCCGCTGAGTTCCTTCAGGGTTTGCCGTCTGTGCGCGCTAGGGTTTGCTGGCTAGGGTTCTCCTTTCCCCGTTTTCGTTCCGCCTTTTGTTTTTGTCCTTTCGTCCCTGAAGTGCTGGTATTTATAATGCCTTTTTTATGACCTAATGGGCTCAGAGTGAAGCCCAGAAATTCTGATATTCGCAAGCTTCGCTAGGCGAGTGATGTAGCGAACGTTCGCTAGGCGAAGGATTTGCTCGCCTAGCGAGCAAGCCAGTTTAGGCCATTTTCTGTACTTGGCCACCTGTGTGCGGGGTCTTTGTTCCCTTAAGATCAATGCCTTGAAAAATGAGTTGGAGGGCCTTGAAAAATGCCTTGAAATATTAATGGGCAAATTTTGGGGTATGACACCTTTGCTCTGGTTGAAGGTGAAACCGTTGGTGGTTGAGATTTCTTCCTTCGACATCTCAGAACACATGTCGATCCACAAGCCAATCTTTGTTTGGTTTCAGATAGACATGCTGCCATTGAGAGTGCTTACAATAACCATGATAACGGATGACATGATCCTCCTTCTACCCATGTCTATTGCATTAGACATATCACACAAAACTTCATGCGTGCAATCAAAGACATAAACTTTCGCAAAAAAGTGGTGAATGCAGGGTATGCTCTAACTCAACCGTCATTTCAACATTACCATGATGAAATTAGATTGTCTAATGTAGATGCAAGAATATGGGTGGATAACATATTAGTAGAGTAGTGGACAATGGTATTTGATAGAGGTTGTTGATTGGGCCACATGACAATAAACCTCGTGGAATGCATGAACGGCGTATTCAAAGGCATTGGAAATCTACCAATAACCGTTTTGGTCAGAACAACCTATATTAGGTTGGCATCTAGATTCGCAACCAGAGGTGAAAGATGGTGTGCAGTGTTAGTGTCAGATCAAATATTCAGTGAATGTTGTATGAAAGTGATGAAAGGGGAAAGTATCAATGCTAGCACACACGCAGTTACAGTCTTTGACCGTCGTAGGCAAAATTTCAATGTACAGGAAACAATGGATCTCAATAAGGGGATGCCAAATTTATCCTATGTTGTCAAACTAAACAGAAGTTGGTGCGACTATGGAAAGTTCTAGACCTTCCGTATTCCTTGCTCCCATGCCATTGTGGCATGCGTGCATACTCACCAAGATGCTTATATCCATCTATCTGATGTTCACAAGGCCATTACCATTATGAATGTGTATAAAAAGCTTCTCAGTACTACCAATGGGGGAATACTAGCCTCCATATGAAGGTGACATAGTTTGGCACAACAATGAGATGCGAAGAAAGAAAAAAGGACGGCCAAACAATACACGTATTAGAACAGAAATGGATACGACTGATAAAATGATAAGATTATGTAGTATATGTCATCAACCCGGACACAATAAGAACAAATGTCCCAATCTAGGAGCAACATCTGCATCATAATTAAGTAGCTCCTTTCAATTTTTGTAACCTTGATTTTTTATATATCATTATCTTTTTGTTACAACAAGGTTAATAACTAACATCACTACAACATAAGAAAACTTAAAACAGAACATTTTTAACTGATTACAATAATCAAACTTATGTTATCTCTTCCAAACATCATTTCCCTAGCATCCTTATCAGTTTTTACTCGCATCCAACCAAATATATTATCGAATCTCTCAATACTTCTTATTTTTTCTCCTTCTGATATTTTTCCATCTAACCAATGAACCAACTCCCTCTTCAGTTGATCGAAACTACAAATGTTCCAGAAGAGCATCAACATCGGAGGCTTGTCTCTCAAATAAATCACTTTTCCATAGCGGCGGCGAACACCAAACATGTTTACAATATGACGAAATGAGATGTGGAAAAATGAATCAGACAACACCTCTATTTATGAAGAAAAAAATTATACATTACACTGAAGCGCCAAATCAATTGGTGCCTCCTCTCAATTAGTGTACCTGGGCAACAATTGGATTGGCAGCACCATGTGCCGTAGCCAATCCAATTGGCACCCCCTCTTAAAAATTAAGGATAAACGTCAATTGGTCTGGCGCCCATGCCTTAAGTTTTTTTTTTTGAAATTGGGGTAAATTCAGATTTTTTTTAAAATTGAATTATTTTAGATTTTTTTTTTTAAAATATGGGATATTTTAGTAAAAAATTTACATTTAGGCCCCATTCGAATATTTTTCTACCCTTGTGTGGAAATTTAATTTGTATCCCAATTAATTCAATCACTCAATCAATAAGAAGATGGATGAAGATATACCATAGATTTTTCTCCTTGCCTAAAGTGAAATCAAAATCAAAATTAGAAAAACAATTAAGTAACTGATGAAACTCTAAAGCCAACTTCGGGTTGAAATAACTTATAGGCCCCATTCGAATATTTTCCTCCAATTTAGGGTTTGAAACAAATATATTTGACTTAATTTACCAACAATTATTTTTTATATTTTTATTAAAATATGAAGAAAAAAAATTTATTTATAAAATAATGTACAAAAATATAAAGTTAATTTTTAGTTTTAATCTTATTTCTTAGCTTAGTGGAGGGAAATGAATTTTCTAAGGTTCAAAAGAGATCATTATTTATGTTCAAAGCTTAGTTTAATAAAATTTGAATTTATACACTTTTTATTATTAATAAATAATTAAATTGTTTAACTAATATTTAAGTTCAAATGTAATCGTTATCACCTAAACAATTAATATAATTAATATACATTTTTAAGCATTAGGTTTATTACAATATAATAGTAATAGTCACAATCCTTTTAAAATGAAATCATTCTCCTGATAAGAGGGTGTTTGTTTTAAGTCTAAGAACTATATCTTTGAAAATAAATGACTATGAATTAATTAAAACCGTGTTTGTTAAAAATTTAGAAAAATTTATTTATAGGATAAAATCAAAGTAGATATATAAAATTTGTTAGATAAAAATAACTGGGTGTGGAACTTGGCCTTTAAAAAAGGCTAAATTATTTTGCTAAAGTTAAAAAGTAAAATTATTAAAAGTTATGTAAAATATTTCATGGATAAAATAAAAGTATATATGCATAGTTTGTTGAGATATTTATTGTAGGTCAAAAATAGTTTGGTAAAAGGAAAACTAAGAAATATTGAGTGACTCGTGTACATTACAAATAAAATATAAAATATTATTTTTAAATTAAAAATAACATGTTTTTTTTTCTAAAAGTGAGCTGAAATAAAATTATAAATTTCATTAAATTTAAAATTAAAAAAATAAGCAAAATATTAATTAGATAAGATGAAAGTAAATATTAGTTTGTTGAGATATTTTAGAAAATAAAAATAAAATCAACATTATCTTCATTACTTAAACTAATTGATTTGATTTACACCATGATTTAAGTCGATCTATTATTAATCATTAATTATTTTTATATCAACCAAGATATTATATCTTGTGTTATATCTCTATATAAATCAAGATTCTTTTAGTTTGAAGTTGTAGAATTTTATAAACAAAGAAACTTTCTTCTCTTTTCAAATTCGACTTGCAATGTCTCGAAACAATGTGTTTGAAAATTCACCAGAACTCTTGCCCTCACCTTATGATGAAATTGGTATGTAGTGTTTAGTCACTTTGCTTTTCTATGTTTAATTCATTATTGTGATTTGTTTAATAAAATTATTTATGTTTTCACACAGATCATTATTTATGTACAAAAATAATAAAACAATGAATATTTTTATATTGTTGTAAAAAGATTGAACAGTAATTAAAAACTACTTTTCTAAATGATGTTAAGTCTTGTTTGTTATAAAAAATTAAAAATAAGTTTTTAAAAGATTTCAAATTTTTGTTATTTATAATTTTTTTTTTAAGTATGAAATAGAAAGTTTGTTACAATTAATATCTTTTGAGATAACTTATTAGTTAGATACTAAAATTAAAAACGAGTAAAATAAAACAAAATAAATAAGATTGAATATTTAAAATTGTGTTATTAATGATATATCTCCCTAAAATCAAGACTTCACATTTACAGTATCCAAGACAAACCCTTGTTCTTCCTTAACAACATCCATGTCCGACAACACCAAACCTTCTTCCTCAACAACACCCAACACTAACCCTTCGAACACACAACCTCGTAAAAGACTTATCATCAAGCTCAGTTATCCTCCTGGTTCAAGAAAACGCGATTCAGATTCTTGTGCCACAGATGAAAACAAGAGAAGGAAGATTCAAGATTCTGTAAAACCAACCATATCCTGTTATTGGGTTGATTCAAATTATCAAACCAAATCAACAGCTTTGTCTCAACCAAAGAATAATGGCAATGTTGTTGAAAACAAGAAGATCATCAAGAACCAAGTTTCCAACACAATACCTTTGTCTCACCCAAAGGATAATGACAATGTTGTTGAAGACAAGAAGATGATCAAGAACCAACTTTCCAAACCAACACCTTTGTCTCAACCAAAGGATAACATGAAGGATTCTGTGACAAGAGGTGAAGAATGTGGGTTGAAGAAAGCGATGGAGTGTGTTAAGAGGAGGCAATGTTGGTTGATATTGAAGAGGATGTTGGTAGACAGAGATGGTTGGGATTTTAAAGATCCTCCAAAAATAGCAAAGCCTAATAAGTGTAAGATAAAGGCAATAGGTTTGAAGGAAATAGAGAGAAAAATGAGGTTGTATGCAACAGAGGATGAGTTTGCTAGCGACATGAGGCTTGTGTTCTCTAATGCAATGGTAACGTATCCTCCAAGGAATCATATTTACCAAATTGCAAAAAAGTTTAGTGACACTTTTGAACACAAATGGAAGTCATTGAAGAATATGTGGGAACTTGAGGATACAAAAAGAAGCAACACTCACAAGAGATACTAAAGAGTGCAACATGTTGTGTTCTTATAGAAACTGTTCTCAAGTTATAAACTGTTAGCACCAATGTGTTTTCAAATCTGTCAAGTTATTGTCAATGAATATGTAGTATATATGGTCAATTAGTCTTTTATGTAAATTCTACATAACCTTACAGTGAAATCAAGATACTTTATTCATTGTTTAGAAACTGTATCATTGATGTAATTGCTAAATGAGGAACATTAATATAACTTAGTCCCATTAGTCTTACACAATTTCAATATTGGTTACATATCTTTTTATAATCTCAAACTAGTATTGAAAGCCTTAACAAGTTTTATTAAAACAGAAATTTCCTTGCAAGAGAATTATTTTCTTCCTTTTTTTTTCTTTTATAATTGTGACAAGTATCAAAGGGATCCTTCTCTTAATAGTTTCCATCAGAATAAAATTTAAATAATTAATGTATTTAAAGCTAATTTTAAAGTAAATACTTCAATTTTAAAAAATATTATTGAAGTAGTTATCAGAGGGAAAGAGCCAAGCTAGTAGCTACTTAAAATAGTCCCTAGTCACATTTCAAAAAATTAGGTTATACCTAAATTTAATTTAAGTTTACTTATAAAATCAAACTAATCACAAATTAATAAATTTAATGAAAATCAAATAATCAACAAAAAAAAATATTACAAATTGATGTTTGGTTTCCCTAGTCTCAAACTTTTAGATGTTTGTGAAATCAAATAAACAACAACAAAAATTGCATAAAAATGATTAATTATAAGTTTAATGAAACTACAAATTAATAAAAGGATTTGTTTCAATTTATTAACATGTCATATTATATTTATTCACCTTAAAAAAATTAACTCTAAAATGATGTGGAGAACAAAAATTAAATTAAAACTTTATTTTGAAAAAATTAAATAGAGAAGTTAAAACGTATATATTTTAAATAATAGAAATTGCATTTAAGCTATAATGTAACCGTGTATATAAATATTTTACAAGTCATAATTTAGACAACCACAATATTTCTTGTCCACCTAAAGATATCCTATTCCATTTATATGTAGTCTTATTTCCAACATTTTTTACTTTTTTATATACATTTAAAGATTATATAAAAATGGTAAATGTATATAGTAGTAATTTGAAAAGAGATTTACATTTAGAGACAAACTTTTTATCAAATAAGTGCTTATATTTAAAACAGAAAGAAAGAGAAAGAGATATGTTTGGAGTCACAGTTGGTTTTGTCAAATATCAAATATCAAATATGTAATTCTTTGTATTTGTAAATGCTAGTTTGAATGTAGTCAAATAGAGTTTCTAATAGTTGGATATGATGGATTTGACATTGAGATAAATACACGAACTAGGTGTTATTTAGTTATTTAGAGAAGTAAGCAATCTCAGAGAGGTATCCAATTGTTGTAAGGATGAAGAAAAGTTGAATAAATTTTTTAGTTGAAAGCAAAGAGAAATTCTGTAGAATTTGATTCATCTTCTTTCCTTTTTTTCTAAAATCCTAATTTCTCTTTTGTTCCTCAATTCACTCTCACATATTTCTTTTCTTCTCAAATCATTGTGCACGTGAATCATCATGCAACCAAGGAGTGGCTGAATCACTCGAGTGAAGAGTGGGGAACAAGAATCGTGAATCAATCAAGGAAAGTGATTAAATCTCATTTTGTAAAGAGGGATTTCCAACATCTTATATCTAGAACACTGATTGCGATTCTTGAGAAGTATATAACAATGACTTCTCATTCGAATGAGCATTTTCTAGCAAATCTTCCAATCTTGAATGGTAAGAATTAATGATAATTGATGCAAGCAGATGAAGGTTGTCTTCTGCTATCAAGACATATGGGATCTTATGAAGAATAAAGTATCACCAATTAGCGAAGAAGAAACAGATGAACAAAAGGTTGCACATAAAGATTTGACGAAGAAAGATTATAAAGTTCTCTTTATAATTTATCAATGTGTTTATCCAGACAACTTTGAGAAAGTTGGTGATCCATAATCATCGAAGGAAACATGGGATATCGTGGATAAATCGTTTAGAGGTGTTGAGAAGGTTAAAAAGGTGAGGCTACAGACTAACAAAAGAACGTATGAGTTGCTTCATATGGAAGAAACTGAAAGTGTGGCTTATTTTTTCACCAGGGTTACGAAATTGGTGAATCAAATAAAGATGTGTGGAGAAGTGTTGACATCAAGATCAGTTGCTACAAAGATCTTGAGGTCATTGGCTCCAAAATTCGATCATGTGGTAGTAGCCATAAAAGATTCGAAATATTTGTTAACCGTGACAAAAGAAAAGCTTCAAAGGACACTTGAACCTCATGAACGAATAATGGTTGAAAGACCAGCAAGCAAGTCGAAAGGTGATGTTGCTCTACATGCACAATCAACAAAAGATAAGAAAGCCAAAGAAAGTTGGAATGGTGACAAAGGTAGAGGTGGTTACAACAACTTTAATGGCAGAAGTCATCAACAAGAACGAAATTCGTCAAACTAGAGAAGACCCTCAAACCAAGGCAACCACATAGGTGGTGTTGCAGGTGGAGGAAAAGATGGTGGAAGGAAACTTGACAAGATCCACATTCGGCATTTCAATTTCGAGAAGTATGGTTACTACACTAGTGTTTATCCTGAAAACAAAATAAATAATCAAGAAAATGATGCAAGGATTATAAGACACGAAGAAGAAGAGATGTTGCTAATGGTCACAATGAAAGAGGATGAAATATGTAAGGACCAATGGTACTTGGATTCAGGTTGCTCATCAAATATGACTGAAAGGAAAGATTGGGTTGTCAATATAAGCCCCTCAATGAAGAACAAGGTGAGATTCACAAATGACAATACCCTAGTCGTTGAAGGTGATCAGAAAAATAGCAAGTGTACTATTTTTCCTTTGTAGTAATAATGAGGAAAGTTCCCTGAATGTTGATCTCAAGGATTGTTTGAAAATATTGAGTTCCAATTGTTGTTCAATTAAATAAAAACTAAGGTTGGGTATTTTTGGTGCGAATATAGAAAAATAATTGCAATTAAAATAAATAGTGCAGAGAATGGATTTGAAAGATACGAGAGTAATATGTTAGGGAATGTGTGTGATTTTTCCCTGTAACAACTCTGAGTCACTATTTCAATAATAAATATCAATTAATTAATACCAATTCTTAAGGATGTTTTCTCCTAATGCCTTAGTGAGAAAATCTTTAATCATTCATACCTAATCTCTATGTCCATAGAAATTAACCGGTGAAACTAAGTATTATTATTTCAAGAACAATTTGATTTCTACAGGGTATCCCTAGTCCTAGGTAATATCTATTATAGAATAATATCATGAAAGCATTATCAAAGGTGATCCAACCTAATTAATAATCATATAACAATCTCAATTATTCCGAAAGAGAAAGTTTTAATGACATCACGAGAATAAGTTAATTACGAAAAACAATATTGTTATTGCAAATATAAACTCAAAGTCATTACAGATTCAAGTTAGGGACACCCCCTAGTATTGGGGGATTTAGTTACTCATAGTATTCAAGCAAATCAAAATATAAAATGTAGACATTACAAGTATTCATATGAAACTTGACCTTCAGTTGCTTCCGCTCATGAAAATCTCGTCTCCCCCAAAACCTTGATTTCGCCAATTCTGAATCATGTGATTTTTTCTCTTAAAAAAGTGTCCTTTCTTGTCTGAAAAACTCCCCTTTAATAGAAAAGTATTCCTCTCTCCTCAAACAGATCCACAAAAGTCAATAACATCAGTTTTCCATTTGACCAAAATGCCCTTCATTTAAGATTGACAAAAGAAAAGACAAAATGGGGTTTTTTGCACGCATGCCTGCTATGGCCCGTAGTCGATGCTATAGGTGGCCGTAGCAGGCTACTGTCTCTGATGATCATGTCCATGCTTCTCTACTACGGCCCGTAACAGGTTCTACGACTAATAGCAGGTGCTACGGGCGGCCGTAACAGGACACTGTTTCTGTAATATCTGGCCTTTGTTCCAAACCTTCCATTACAGTGCGTAGCAGGTGCTACGGGTGGCCTTAGTGGGCCTCTGTTTTGGATGGACTTTTGATCTATTTAGACCTCTCTTCTATGGCCTATAGTAGGTGTTACAGGTGGTCGTAGCAGGCCTACTGAAGCGTGGGAAACTTCTCTAATTCTTTGCGATTCTCCTTAGCTTCTACATCCGATTGTACTTGAATATCTATTTGAACCTGAAAAAAACTAATAACACATAACCCAAGCATAAAATGAGGAAAATGGAAACAAACTGAATAAACACGGTGAAAAGATTAAATGATGCTAACGGTAAAAGAAGGTGTAAAAACCACTTAAACTGTATACAAAATACAACTAACTCGCCTACTTTCACCTGTTAACATGATTATAATTATAGCATAAATGGTGACTGATCACAACCCCAAACTTAGCTTGTCTCTTGTCCTCAAGCAACTTTAAGAACAAAGAACTCATGTCACTCCCAATTTAAAGAACACCTTTCATATGCCACCATACCTCTAAGATCTTTCATGACCCTCATTTGTTGATGCCTTTGGTTTTTGCTAGATTACCGAGGTCAATTAATTGACCACATCTTCACTTGAAAGTACTTCTTCACCTGTCAGCTCAATTCACACTCACCAAATATCTTAGGTGTTAATATGTTCTACACTCAAACTTCATAGTACACAATACCATACCATAGGCTTGAATAAATTCTCTTTTAAATCAAGGTGCACGACACCCACACTATTTCAGGTCTTTATGATTGTAATTGGGCTATGGTTAAAGTGGTATGATTTTGGAAAAGTAGGCTAAGGTTCAGAGTCAATAAAATCGTTATCTTCACTATGTTTATTCTGATGGATTAGTGCTGGAACTATTTCTTGCAATCGTCCTTTAGGATTTGTCTTTATTTCAATATCCGTTGACTTCTCCTTCTTTCAAGTGCCCTGATGATTATTTTTCTATGGTTCTTTGATTTTTCAAATTTTCATCTTTTCTTTTTGTTCTCTTATTTTTTTTCAATCATCGGGTGCCTTCATTTGTACTGAAGCTTCACAGCTACCCCAAACTTAAAGGATGTTATTCCAATAGCAACCTCAAACTTAGAATGAACATGGATATGATAGCTCACAAAAATACCATGAACATGGCGGGGGAATGTTTGAGCCATGGGTTAATATTATATGGATTTTCAAACAAACAAATGGTTAAAGGCTCAAATGGGGTTAACAATGGATAATAATAAAAGGATGGCTAGAAAGGCTCAGGGGTAGAAAAAATGTGCCTTAGTGTATGTAATCATGCACCCGAAATCAGAAAAGAACGTACGCAAGTTCTGAATGATAAAAACATACTTGAGTGCGCTCTTATGATGTACATTGTGTTTGGGGTAGAGCTGACAACCTCCACAGTACCTCTTGCTCGATGTGGATTCTCAATGAGTTTTAATAAGCATACTCAACTTTTAATGCAACTCAATCAAACCAATCATATCATTTAGAAGTATATAAAAAATATTTTGGCGAGTTAACTTGCATAGAGGACACACATTCCTTCAGTTTGGTTACTTTTCACACAACCACTAAAGCTACAATTACCATATTACTAGATGGAAGTAAACAATCATAAAATGAACAAATTAAAGCAAACAAAACAAAAAAATTAATATAAAACTGAAACAAAAACTAAAATTTACGAATACTTTCCTTGGGTTGCCTCCCAAGCAGCGCTCTTTTATTGTCATTAGCTTGATGCCTTATTCCCTCTGTTATGGGGGGTACTTCAGCTTCCGCACCTTGTTGCACTTCTTTTCCATAACTAAGAAACCGTCTTTTTCAGAGGTACGGATTCCTTTGTGCCACAAGTCCTTTCCAACTTCCACATCCTTACCTCAATATTGCTTTCTCTTCTTTATCATGGCTTTTGGAATGGAAATAGGAGTTTTTTCACTCGGGGTTGCTCATGGAGGTGAAAGCAGTTGAGATGGCCTTCTTGAGTCTTTTTTCTGATGTTGGTATGTCACTTTGGCCTTTCACATCTGTCCTGATCATGCCTACTTCATAGTGATTTTGTTTTTCCACCTATAGCTTCCTAATTTCAAGAACATTCAAGGTTATTTCATCATCATAAACTTTTAAAGTTAGTGTATTGTGGTCTATGTCGAAATTGCATCGACTAGTTCGCATGAATGGTCGACCAAGAATGATTGGTGTCACTTCATCCTCAGGTATGTCTATGATCACAAAACCAACGGGAAAACTAAATTTCTCTATTGTCACCAATATGTCTTCCGCTATCCCATATGCATTCTTTATGGAGTGATATGCAAACTTCATATTTGTCCTTGTATCACATACATTTCCAAGACCAAGCCTTTGGTAGATTGACAATGGCATTAGACTCACACTGTCTCTAGAATCAATTAGTACCTTCTTGAAAGACATGTCTTTTATAGTGCATGGGATTGTGACCTCTCCAGGATCCTTCTGCTTGCTTGGGATTCTCCTACCTGGTGATATTTCACTATGCTTTTCATTAAAGGCTACCAACCCATCTTCTATTGGTCTCTTTTCAGTGATTACCTCTTTCATGAATATTTTGTACATGGGCATTTGCTCGAGTGCTTCAAAGAAAGGCATATTGCTATCTATCTTTTTGAACACTATGATGAATTTCTCAAGGTTTGTCTCTGTTGGATCCTTCTTTGTCACTCTCTAAGGGTAGGGTAACTTAATCACAAGTTTAGCCTCTTTTTTATGTTTCTCTTCAATTGGCTTTACTAGTGGTATCACTTCTTCTTTTTCTTTCTTATTTTCCCTCACTTCAATAACTACCTCCATGACATGGTCATCCTTTGTTGCCCTCTCTTCTTCATCTTTAAAACCTTTCTGACTTCTTGTCGTGACAACATTAACATTCTCATGACTTCTAGGATTTTGTACTGTTTCACTTGGGAGGGAACCTTGTGCTCGAGAACCTGTTATTTGTTGTGCTATCTGACCCATCTGAACTTCAATATGTTTGATAGAAGCAGCAATGTTCCTCTGATTATTTCTTGTTTCTTCTTGGAATTCATAATTTTAAGCTAACATCTTTTCAAAGGCAAGTTCCCAATTGGCCTTTTTGGGTGCTTGTTGCTGATATTACTGTGGTTGGTTGTGATATTAAATGGGACCCTGCTTTTGAACATTCCCTTGCTGATCATTCCAGGAAAATTTTGGATGATTCTTCCAGCCTGGATTATAAGTGTTAGAATAAGGGTTGTTCTGCTTTAGAAATTTTATCTCTTCCATTTGTTGCGTGGTTGCAACACATTATATAGTTAAATGAGGCCCGCCACAAATTTCATAACCGACATCTTGGACCGGTTGAATTTGAGCTATCTGTTGCGTACCAACATTCATTTCTTTAAGTTTCTTTTCAACTTTTGCAGCAATTGTGTCTTTTATCCTTATTTTATTGGTTTCAAGATTCAGACCAATAACTCTTTCAGATTTACTTGAACACCTATCATATAACTCCAAATGCTCATTTGTAGCTATTGCCTCAATGATCTTTTTAATACTTGTGTGTCACACCCCAAATTTTACCCCTAGATTTCATAATCATTTTCCCCCTAGACATCATTCATGCATAGCAAACCTCAAGATCAAGATATGTCTGGTTTGTTTCATCTATAAATTAGGGTTTTCCTCAAAGAGCTCAAAGGATCGATCAGTCAAATATTTGGATTGATCACTAATAAATCAAGTTGATCATTTCCATAGTATTGCAAATCAACAAAAGCAAGGGCGGTTTGGAACACTTTTTTGACAAAAAGGAGTGAAAGATGCCCACATTTGATAGCTCAAATAAGCAAACTTGGGCATCTAACAGGGGTCAATTTTTTTTGGCTTCCCTCCTTTTCTAGAATGGGTATCTATCTCAAGTAGATATGGGGTGGTTCTTTTGTGAATTTGTGGTACCCCTATAATGCTACTCGATGTTGGATTGGCTCTCGGTGTTAACTATGAACTTACGGTGTCCTTCCGATGTTGGCCTTGTAATCACCCTGACACTGGCAGAGAGTAAGGGGGTAGCCAGTGCGCACAGTGAATTACAAGGCTTGGGCCCGTCCTTCATGGAAATTACCTTCATACCTCAGTGTAACCTTAAATCGGGATTTGTAAATCCTTTCTTTCATTATTCTGTGGATTTCTAAAGAAAATTAAAGACCTTGACAATAAGGAATTGAGGGGGAAATGATGATTGAACGAGTCGACTATGATAGATCTTTGCGCTTACTTTAAAATTCTCTCAATTTTGAGATCTGAAGGAGCTATGAGCAATGATATTGGAAAACGAACATGAAGCACGTAAATTATTGAAATCAAAGGCTAAATGTGTTTCTGATTCGGTAGCCTAAGGAGGCTACAATTCGGTAAAGTAGAAATTGGATATGAATATGAGGAAATCGTAGGAATCAAAAGTTGATTCCCACATACGACACCACTATTCTGTTTCAAATCTAGAAATGAATAATTGATGATCTTGAACGATGGCTCTGATCTCCGTTACAACGGTGGGAGATGGACCAACATGGTTAACACTCAAATGCCCAAGTGACTTCAAGATTCAAGATGGATATAGTGTGTCGCGATTGGAAAATTTAGAGAGTCACCATCATCCTTTATTTGTTCATAAGGAACAGGGAAATAATGATAAAACCTAATATTAAGGATGAGACCTAGGGTTCAGAAGTCAGCTAAGCAAGAGGAAGATATTTGGAACCCCTCACTTCCATTGTACCTAATGGGATCCTCCTCTAAATCTAGGGTTAGTGTGCTTGTCTAAGGGAAGTTTGCTTGTGCTATTTATTATTGCTTAATTTATTTATTTACACGGGAATATGTTGCTAAGGGAAAAATATTAAAAACGGGACAAAGAAAATGTATTTTTGGTTATTATACTCGCTAGAGCGCTACGACTCTATGCCTATGTACCCTCATGTTTGATAAAGGATCAGAGCACCGTAGCTCTTCTAGAAAATGTTTGTTTGTTTTATTGATTTTAGATCGTAAAAAGTTCTCCACACATCGGGGTGAAGAGATGTTTAATTTGAAAAATGCCTCGATGCACAAGGGCATCAGACTTATAATTTGAGTGTGTGAAATTGATTTTAAATGACTCGTTAATTGCAAAGAACTTATGGTTAATTTAATTTAAAAATTAAATTAAATGTCATATGTACATAATTATTTTTTAAAATTGAGAAAATATTAAACAGAGCCAATTAGTAAAAGAAAGATTAATATTTTTGTCAAACTATGTATTATTAGTTACATATCTTTTTATAATCTCAAACTAGTATTGAAAGCCTTAACATGTTTGTCAATTAATGTATTATTAGTTTTCAATTCTGTCAAGTTATTGTCAAGCATTCTAAGTAATTGCTAACTTAATTAGAAAGGAGGAAAAAATACAACACTGTCACATCATAGTCTAATACAATTTTTTCACTATTGGTTACAATACATAGCTTTTTTGAATGTCAAAGGTACAAATTAGTGTTGAAAGCTTTTAACATGTTTTACTAAAACAGAATTTTAATATTGTTTGTATAGTTAATTTCTTGAGAAAGTTCATAATTGTATCGTAATGTAATGATAGCAAAACTTGAGTTATTTATTAGAAAGTTAATAGCAGTTAGATTACATGTAACTGTGGTTGATTCATATTGCAAGGAGATTTGTGTTTCGTAATTAAAACAAGTAGTAAATGCTTCTAGTTACTTCTCGTTGGAAGTATTATTGTACGTAGTTGCTTCTCTCCATGCACAAGGCAACAATATATTACGTCACTACCATGCACCTGCACATAAAGTTAAGACAGAAAAATTAAGTATGCTTAAATTGGACCATGGTATAAATCATCACTTACTAAATCCATTTGAAATGCATAAATGGACAAAATATTCTCAGAGAACAAAAATTCAATCTATACTTAAGATTAATTCTCAAAACATATTATCTAAATAAGCTAAGTTTTAAGCCATATTGATGGTAAGATACGAGATCTTGTTATATTGAGGTCGTCTCCCACTCTGATTATTGTTTCCACATCTATTTTACCATTGACCTTGGTTTCTGTTGTTCTGGGAAGCTTGAGCATGTGGAGGCTGATGTTGTGGTTGATACTGAGACGGTTGTTGTTGGTATTGGAGAGCATCAACATATGGGTAATATGGCATGGGAGGCATAGGAGCTTTCCATTGAGGGTGAACATTTGCCATGACAACATTGATCTCTCCTTCCGTCCTCTTGGCGAAGCTACCTTGAGGTTTCTTGGCTATTGCCTACTGATTAGCAGTGCCAACAATCTTCCCAGTTTTCAATACATTCGCTAATTGTCACAACGTCAGAGAAATTTAAGCACATACTACCAACCATTTTCTCTAAGTACAAACAATGAAGCGTGCTCATGAAAATATCAACCAATTATTTATCGAACAACATAGGTCTAACGTGAGCAACCATTTCTCGCCATATTTGAGCGTACTCTTTATAGGTTTCGTTTATTCTCTGAATCTGATTTTGCAACTGCAGTCTTGTAGGAGCCATGTCCAAGTTGTATTTATACTGTTTCAAAAAGGCTTCAGACAAGTCTTTTCCAAGATAGGATCTTGTTGCGCTCGAGGCCAATATACTAGTCAAGAGATGCCTCATATATGCTATATTGAAAGCAATGAATAAGCAACGCATCATTATCAATGTAGGAAGTCATCTTCCTGCAGTACATGGTGATGTGGCTTCTCAGACAGCTAAGCCCATTGTATTCTTTTAGATATGATGCCTTTAACTTTGGAGGTAAGACCACGTTTGGTACAAGACATAATTCTTTCGCGTCCATACCATACGCGGAAAACCCCTCAATAGCCTTGACGCGATCATTTAACAACTGATATTCAGCATGCTTGGTTTCACTTCCACCAAGACCATTCTGATTGATAACCAGACCTTGCAGATAAGCTTGAGAATTAGGAAACTAAGCAGCTTGCGGTGTAGTTTGAGCAGGTTCTTGGGGATAAGCAGGTTAAGGAAACATTTAAGTAGGATACATTGCACCAGAATTAACAGTCTGACCAGGTTGGACCCCATAGGGAGCATAGGGTGCCCAGGATAAGCAAACGGAGGTACAATAACAGAAGGTGCCCCATGATGGGCAATAGGCATTCTAGATTGAAGGCCTTGGTACAAATATTGAGCAGTAGGCTGAATAGCTTGAGAAGTAGTTTCAATATGAATGTGAGGACCTCTGTATTCAGGCTCATTTTCAGTAAGTGCCTTAGCAGTTACAACCACTCGAGTTTGTTGAGGTTGTTCCTCGTGATTGTCAACGTCCACTACTTGAAGAGATAGATGGGGAGGCATTCTCCATGGATGAAAAGTAAAATTTCCATTGACCGGATGCGCATGCATTGGCTGGTTGATTCGAGATACAACAGAATGCACACTAGGCCCTAAAATAGAGCCTAGTTGATTTGAGATAGAATATATTTTCCCCTAGCTTGTCACACTCTGTCTAAATTTTTTTTGTGTGAATATTTGTAGGGTACCAAAGTTCTCTAAGGGTTGATTCGAGTTAGAACATATAGAATTTTTTCTCAATGATTCAAGTTCTTCAAAGCAACAGTTCATTTTCTTCTAGTTTTTTGGAAAATATCAAAGTTGTTGAGAAATTTGTATTCATCGTCATCACTGTCATCATAATCATTTAAGATAATGATGATGATAGTGATGACGATGAATCAGAATTACTCAATAAATTGATGCTTTTCAAAATAAACTAGAAGAGAATGAATTGTTGCTTTGAAGAACCTAAAGCATTGAACTAAATTATATATGTTAAAGAGCAAGAGATGAATTACAAGATCCATGCAATTCGAAAAATAGTGGATCATCTAAGTGGTTTTTCAAGAATAATATAATTTTTCAAATTATTATCTTTAAAAAATTTTTGAATGGTTGTATATGTTTATTGAGGGGTAAGGGAAAAACAGTAATCCACATATTTTATACTAAACTCATATACATATCACCGCGGTTGAAATATATAACTGTGGTGAATTGTTAATATTATATGTGCTTTAATTAAATTGATGTTATTGGGTTTCGAACCCATGTGTAAGACCCCAATTTTGGGCCCTAAGATCCCTCATGGCCCATATCATCTCATATCATGGCCTCAAGGATCATTGCATACCCTAGCTTCTCTCCTAGTGGGTGGGCTACCTTGTGAGTGTGGTTCTTGATCACCAAGCATGTATTGCATTTGTATGTCATTGCTTTTCATATGTTTACTAACCAAAAGTACAAAAATATTGTCATCTAACCATGTTGCCTGCAGCTGAAGCAATCATCAGTTAATCAGTCAAATCAGACCTTGAGCAATTGATGGTGATCATTCTTGAAGAATTTGGACACCATGGTCATTCATAAAGAGTTCATATAACTTGTGGTATCATTTGGAAGCAAGATCTCATGTGAAAGAGGCTTGAAATTCATCAGAACATGGCCCAGTCAAGAAAAGTCAACAGAAGTCAACTGTGGTCAACTGTGCATTTAATCAGTGATTTGATGATTGGAAATGGTTGAAAATGTCTCATTCATGTCCATATGAACTTCATTTGGTATTTCAAAGACCAAGATTGAAGGAATTGAGCTCAGATAGGAAGTTTCCCAAAGTGGCAAGTAGACCTGTATTTTCAGCTGCCCAAAGTGGAAAGTTTTTCCCCCCAAATATAACTTCATGATACAAGCTTCAAATCAAAATTTGTCCAACATGAAAATTGAAGATCTTGTTCTCACAATTCCAAAAAGTCCAAGAACTCAAAAATCCAATGTGTGGTTTGCAAGATATGATCAGATGAATTTCAAAAAAGACCCGTAATCGGGAGGGCATAACTACCACATGGTTTATCCAAATTGCAAGTTCTTTATATGTACAAACTCCATTTAATGTGTACTTCAAAGTTGCATAATTGGATTTTTTGGAAAAGGCTCTATGCAAAATGCCATTTTTTGAAGTGAATCAATTTAAGGAGAGGGGCAAAATGGTCCATTTTTGGAAATGTTGAGAATTTGGAAATGAGGCCAATGCAAACAGCTCCCAAATGATATTTTTGACTTGCTCAAAGTGTTAATTTTCTGCTGTCATGCTTCTAAAATCAAAAGAGTTAAAAATCCAAAAGTGCACATAAGCATATTGGTGATTAATCCATTTTGCTTAATGATAATTAAACTTGATTAAGTGCTCAATATATAAACTAACTCTAACAGAATTTGGAGGATAATCATTTTTTCTGTAATCACTCTCTCACAAAAACAGACTTCATTGCATAACAGAAAAATCAAAAAACTGAAATTCGCTCTTCTCTCTCTCAATTTTGCTCAAAAAACTTCAATAACATTTTGCATCAATTGACCAATTTGGATGGATCTTTGGGATAATTCTCTGCATATTCATCATTGTTAGCTATTGTGAAGTTTCTGTTTGCAGGAAAATTCAAGAATCATTCGCAATTTGCATCGGTAGAATCAATCTGCAACTTCCATAACAGTCCAAGAATCGGTGCGAGTTGGAGATTTTCGAGCTGCAAGAGTATCATCATTCATCTCCTGAAGTCGTTTGCTGCACCTGTTTCGCATCCGCGAGCTCCGAAATCCGCCGAATCCATTGCCGTCATCAAGAAAAGGTTGGAAATCGAAATTCGCAGTAGCTTCAATTGAGTTATGGCTGTTGTAGATTATACTTCGTAGAGTGTATATCAATTGATAGAATCGAAAATTGTTGGAAACTGTATGAGCTATTGTGGATTTAGGTTTTGTAGCAATTTCCTTCTTCGTTCGATTTGCGTTGTTTATGAATCCATTGATGAAATTGGTTGTATATTTGAGTTCCTGAGACGAAACCGGTTCGACCGGTATGCTACTCGTTGATTTTCGTCGCCATTGCCTGAGTTCTTACGAATTTGAGTTTCGACGCCGTCAGTTTCTTTCCTTCGATTCGCATTAGGTAGTAATCTATTGTTGAAATCGAGTATGGATTCATGCTCCTGAGACGAAACCGCTCCGATCGGTGTGTCGTCCATGCATTTCCGCCGAGAATCGCTCGAAATCGTCCTTGCCGTTGAAGAACACACCGGCGGCGCATGCGAAGAGGATGAATCTGGGAATTGATCCGTGTTTTTTCCCAGAACGAATCTCCACCGTCCATCCAACATGAGCGAAACACTGCGTTTTGGCTTGGCATTATGTAATAACGTTGCGGCTAATTGATCTACTGTACCACTAATTAATTAATCCACATACAAATTAAATAAATTTCAATAAATCTAACAAACTTACAAAATCCATATAATGCTCAAAATTAATCCGAAAAATACCATAATTTTTTTGTTAATCATAATTTTTTCCCTATTATTTTATAAAAATCAAAAAGAAATAGTGCTTGGGAGAAATATTAATAGCCATAGAGATGTATTGATGTATGCTATTTCCACATATTGTACCATTTTTATTCTATAATCCACATACCATGTCCAAATTAATTGAAAATTGAAACATGGCTTCTAGACATCCTTCTGGATTTTTTGACATAGGTTTGGGAATTTTTTAGCCTATGGTCTATTATATATGAATTATTGAAGTTGGACATGTATATATGTGACATAGTTTGGCATGCTGAATTCCCCAAATATTTTTCCATGCTTCCCATTGGCCAATGACCCTAATTTTTTGCAGGGAGCTCAGTTAATATGTTTGCTATCACCGTGAATTTTCTGGGATTTTTACAATCAATTTCCAATTTGATTCATATTTTTTCTTGCTGCCTAGCATGTTAGAGTTCCATTTGGTGTAACCTTTAGCATTTATGTTGCCATTTCCTCATAATTAATCTAATGACCTTGAAAATTGATAGCATGATTCCTAACATGTTAATGTAGCTTTTAGCTTTGGTCCTACTAATTTACCATGTACAATTGCTGTTTGCCATTAGATGGAAGTTGGTGTATAATTTTTGACTTCATTTGATGTAGTTTTTGCATGCTGTACCATGTTTAATTAATTCCTATTGATCTATTAGGCCAAATGACTTGAAATTTAATATGTAGCTTGCTGAATGTCTTCTGGTTAGAACATAATTTTTGTGGATTTTTTGGTGCCATTTTGGCATTTATTTGAATGTGATCTTGCTGGTTGTTTGTATGAGACTCCACATTGCATCTTTTACCTTCCATGTTGCATAAATAGAAATAGGAGCATAGTTTGGATATGGGACCAATTGGGATCCCTTTGCTATTGATATTACTTGAATTTAATCATGAATTGGCTGCTGTTTTAGGATTTTTCCATCTTTTTGACCCTAGGCTAGTCCTAGTGGTCATGTTACTTACATTTGAAGTTAATTGTGCCTTTTCAGGTTAAGGAGTTAATGATTAAGGAATTTGCTCCACATTATGGATTGTGTTACTTGACACATGTGACTAATGTATTTGTTTTGTAGGATGTTGGGTCCATGTGAGCCTTGTGCTATGCACATCATTATTTGTATAATTGTACTTTGTTAATTGATTCTTATGTTGTTATCTGTTTATGAATGGGATGCTGATTTTATTGGATTGTTTCCAGGTACCCTTTAGTCGCTCAGTTCTCTTAAGAACTTGCTTTGCTTTGCTTAAATAGCAACTTGCATTGAGGTATAGAACCTTCTTCTTCATGTAGTCTGGAGACCCGGTCTGTTATTTGACCGGGCAAATTGTCTGAAGTCCTCCTTAAGAGGCATTGATTGTGTATGTTTATATTTGTCCCAAGCAGGAAAAGTCCTCATTCGAGGCAATTGGTGGAAGGTAGAGATAAGTAGCCTATCTCCCACTATTCAGTGAGTCTTCTCATTGCTCCCATTACATGGTTGTAGCATTGAGATCCAAACCCAAGATCTATCGAGTCTATATATTGGGGAAAGAGTTCCATCTTTCTGAACTCCCCCACATTCTTATATTTACATGCTCTCTCGGACATGAGATAGAAGCAATGAGGCACACCCCTCATATCCTTTCATCTGCTTCACCTGAGCCCCTCAATGGCCAGGTTAAGAGCGACACTTACCTCTTACAGTGGACTTTCATAGTCAAACCCTTTTTGCTTGAGCCTCATGAATGGTTATAGCGTGTGCTACTTGAATTTATGTGATTGATTACTTGATTCATTTATACATGATTACTTGATTGCCATGGTGCATTTACTATCATTGATTGCCATTGTGCATTTTACCTTTGATTGCCATTAGTGCATGTTCATGTCTTTTGTCCTTGTGACATTGTTTGCTTACCCATTGAGGAACCAGTTATAAGTCCCTGTGAGTTGGCATCTGTTCCCATGACATGGAAGGGGTAGAGTGTAAGACCTCATTGGTCACTCATACCCATTGCCTTGAGCATTGTTCTTGTCTGTGAGGATCCATTGTAAGTCCCTGTGATGTGGCATCTGTTTTCCTATGATCATACTGTGGAGGTCAACATGAGTCCAGATAGATTGGCAGTTGACTTCCCTGTTTTGTTTTTCTGTTTTATTCTGATGGAGATTAGTGTAAGTCCATAGAGTGGCTTCTGATATCCTTGCTTGTTTTAGGAGACAGGTATAAGACCATTGAGTGGCATCCAGGATCCGCTTTTATTTACTTTCATCTGTTACCATGTTTATTGCTCATTTGTAGCCTATTCCTAAGGACGCACTTGAATCATTTCCCATATGATTTCAAGAGGCGGACCCTTCTCAGAAGTTTTACATTCCACCATTATCCATTCATTCCATTGTGTCCTACCTTTTCACACATACTTTTAAAAAGACTTGAAATAAGTGTTGTGCAAACATTCTCACCTTCTTTCTAAATTAGAAACTTGGACCTTAAGTCCATGATTTTCCAAACTTCATTTTTGTAAATACTTCATTTTGAATTGACTCTAATCATACTTTGACTACACTTTTGTAAATAACCCCAAATCAATTAACTTCACCCATTCAAATGATCTTGTGGCTTTGTCCATGTTTGTTAAGTTTTCATACATTAGCTATAGGTTTGATTTACCCTGGTTGGTTGATATTAATCTCACCTATTTGTCCTTAGTAGATGAATTGTAAGCCTTCCTTGCTTATTATAGGGTTAACCCCTCTCTAGCAAGTTGAAGCTTTTCTCACATGGTGGACGTTGTTGTTTCTTAAGGTTGAGTTTTCTCCCGTGGATAACGTAAGACCTTGGATGCTTTTGTTTTAAAATTGAATCCACTAACTTTTGGAAGTTTTTAGCCGAACTACGGCGTTTTGATCCTTACCTTTGATGGAAGGTACGTAGGCAGCGGGTTCATCCGTTCAAACCCAATAATTAATTTGTACATTCTTTCCTCATCATCCCACTCATGTTTGCACATTACTTATGTCATGACAAATAATAATTTTCAAACAACAAAGTGTGAAAAGGGCTCCCTAGGAGTACCTAGGACGCATTGGGTGCCTAACACCTTCCCTTTGCGTAATTTACCCCTTACCCCGATCTCTGATCTTTTTCATTAGTTTTCTACGTGTAAAACTTCTTAGGTTTTTGTTCGCTTTTTAACCAGTCCTTAGGATAAATAAAAGTGAGGTGGCGACTCTATATTCATTGTATACTTTGCTTATGATTTAATCAATAGATCATATAGTAACGAATACACCGCTACAGAAAAGTGGCGACTCTGCTGGGGAATTGACATTCCTTGGTGGTATTGCCTACTTTTCACCTTTGTGTGATATATTATTATCTGTTATTTGACATATTTTTGTACAATTTGGGATAACTGTATTGATTGTAATGTTTGAATTGCTTGATATACAAATGCTGTTTGCTTTGGTGATCCTTGTGAGATGAGTTCTATACCCGAACTCGAGTGCACCTTAGGATAGGAGAATGGCATAGTCTTGTTGACTGGTGTGGAGTAGTCCTTAGCCAGTTGACTTGCGAGTCCATTCACTTGGTGGAGGTCATGTTGGATTGATAATGTCACACAAGTTATTTGTGGTTAGGCATTATTCTTTCAATCATGTGCCTTAGAAGCCAAGGACCTTAGATTACCAAACCCATCTTGGCCTATTTTTAGGACGTAGTGCGGAAGTCGTTCAGATGTCAGATCTGATGCGATTGTTACGCGATACTACACTCATAAGAGTTTCTCTTGAGAATATTTTTGGAATACGAGTATTCGTTCCTCCGATAATATTCGAAAGATGGAACGATGATTATGGGAACCTCTGATAGAACATGTCTGGCAGGTTTAAACCTTAGTACACTCCCTTTGGGTGGTTCTTAACCAAGACTCCATGCTCATGACTATCAACAAACCCGTGATTCGTGGTTGAGTCGTTCAAATATCGTTAATATCAATGGATCCCGGATCAGGTGTAAAACCTAAAATCCACCAAAGCGGCTGGTTGATATTAAGGATGATTGAGCCGGTTCATGTACCGTTAATATCAATGGAACTTGGGTGTCGATAAGGTGAAAAACCTAAATCCACCAAAATGGATGATTGATATTAGGGATACATCGAGCTTTCCCACGACCTTTGTTTGGTGTGCTTTGCTTGATCCTTGAGTGTGATTGTTGCATTCATACATTCATGCATTCATCTGCATTTCATGTCATCATAAAAAGAGAAAATTTTCAAGGAACTTAAGAGGGTTTGTTTGCAAAATTTTCAGACATGGAAAGACCGAAAAGGCATACGAAGAAGTACAGTTTCAGACAGCCTGATGTAAAAGAGTTAAGGAATCTGACATCTTATGTACTAGATCCCTTGGGTTTCAAGGCTCGATATGGAAAGCTTCTGCCGCTGTTGACTACTCAAGTTGATGAGGGATTGATGAACACCCTTGCTCAGTTCTATGATCCGCTGTATCACTGCTTCTTATTTCCGGACTTCCAGTTATTGCCTACATTAGAAGAGTACTCTCACCTTATTGGGATTCCTATTCTGGATCTGGTACCGTTCAGTGGCCTAGAGAGTATTCCATCTGCTAAGGAGATTGCTAGTCTGTTGCATATAGATGAAGCTTTGATCAAGGCCAATCTGATTACCAAAGGTGGGATTAAGGGTTTCTCTTCAGAGTTCCTTGTCGCACAAGCTACCTTCTATGGAGAAGCCAGGAGTGAGGATGCCTTTGAGGCTTTGTTTGTGCTACTCATCTATGGCTTAGTACTATTCCCCAACTTTGACAAGTTTGTGGACATGAATGCTATTAAGATCTTCTCGGTTCTTAATCCAGTTCCGACTTTGTTGGGCGATGCCTATTTCTCCCTGCACCTGAGGAATATGAAGGGTAGTGGAGTCATTGTCTGTTGTCTACCTTTGCTGTACAAGTGGTTTATTTCGCACTTGCCGCAAACCATTGCTTTTAAGGAGAATAAGGGATGTCTACGGTGGTCACAGAGGCTTATGTCTCTCACTAATGATGATATCTCTTGGTACGATCGTGTATATGATACTGTGCAGATTATTGATTCTTGTGGTGAATTCCCGAATGTGCCTCTTCTCGGTACATGTGGTGGGATCAGCTACAACCCTACACTTGCACGTCGTCAGCTTGGGTTCCCCCTAAAGGATAAACCTCATAACATACTGTTAGAAGGTGTATTCTTTCAGGAGGGTAAAGATCCCCAAGGCTTGAAAGCCAGATTCGTCCGCGCTTGGCGCAATATCCGAAAGAAGAGTAGGAATGAGTTGGGTCCGAAGAATTGCATTGCTTTGGAGCCTTATACTTCTTGGGTTAGACAGCGAGCTGCCGAATACCTGATGCCCTATGACTATCCGAGACCTACACCTTTGGATGTGGCTGGGCCTTCAACCCTCCCTATCCAGCGTGTAGAGGAGTCGAGAGAAGAAGACCTTTCACGTGCTTGGATCCGTGAAAGAGAAGAATTACTACAGCAGATTAAGGAGAAAGATGCTCTGATTGAGTTCCTTGAGCATCAGGTGATCGATGACCCGAACGACACCTGGACTTCTTTACTTCCTCAGTCTTCCAAATTCTGGAAGAGGAAGTATGATCAGCTTGCTAAGGCAAAGGCAGATATGGAGGCAGCTTATGAGAGAGAGATCAAGAAGTTGTGCACTTCTCGTCTTCCAGCATCCCGAGCTAATAGGGATCTATAGGATGTTGTTTTCCTTTTCTCTTTGTAATAATCAAATTGATGTACTTCTTTGTCCAATATATTGAATGAGATATTTTCCATGTGAAATTCAAAATGCTTAAATATTCGAAATATTGCAAATAATACCCTAAGGGTTCCTTGAAATAAAATAAAGCATCTGCACAAGCATTTCATGCATCATGTTGCATAAGCAGGTACCTTGTTTCTGGTCTTCTTGTCCTGACTCTGCTCTTCATTTATTTTGAAGACAAGCTGACTCACCGGTATTATACCCGAGCAAATTCTGCAAGAGTAATGGATCAGCTAGAGCAAGAGAACCGTGAACTGAGAGATGAAGTCGCCAGACTTGGCGCCCTGATGGAGCAACTACTTGCTGCTCAGAATCAACCTGCTCAACCGCCTGCAACTCCCGTCCAGGGGACTGTGATCTCAGAGGTTGCTACTTCTGTCATGCCCGCTGCCAATGTTCAGTATATGCCCAATGTCATGCCAGTCGGGTACCCGTGGGGTATGCCTCCAGGTTTCATGCCTGACATCCCTGCTCCTACCTTCGTTCATATGCCGGCATCTAGCCCGGTCATTACTGCTGCTCCTCCTGTAGTGCATACCTTGCCAAGGGCAGATGAACCCATCTATCATTCCGAGCCATCTGAGGGCCCGGACGTTAATGAGAAAATGGATGCTATGAATGACCAATTCCTTGAGCTGAGGAAGGAATTGAAGACCCTCAGAGGTAAGGACCTATTCGGCAAGTCTGCTGCCGAGCTCTGCCTGGTCCCTGGAGTCAAAATACCCATCAAATTCAAAGTTCCTGACTTTGAGAAATATAAGGGGAACACATGTCCGCTTGCACACCTGGTCATGTATGCCAGGAAGATGTCTACACAGACCGACAACGATCAGCTCTTGATCCACTACTTCCAGGACAGCTTGTCTGGTGCTGCGCTTCGTTGGTATATGAACCTGAACAGTGCCAACATCCAATCCTTCAATGACCTTGGCGAGGCTTTCGTCAAGCAATACAAATATAACGTCGACATGGCGCCTGACAGAGATCAACTCAGGTCTATGTCGCAAAAGGATAAAGAAACTTTTAAAGAGTACGCCCAGAGGTGGCGAGAGCTTGCAGCTCAGATCACTCCACCGCTCGAGGAGAAAGAAATGACTAAGATTTTCCTTAAAACTCTTAGCTCATTTTATTATGAGCGAATGGTGGCTAGTGCTCCCTCAGACTTCACCGAGATGGTGAATATGGGGATGAGACTTGAAGAGGGTGTCCGTGAAGGACGTTTGGCTAAGGATGAAGGCTCTTCTAGCAAGAGGTATGGCTCTTTTGCTAAGAAGAAGGATGGGGAAGCACATGCTGTGCAGTCCCATAGATCAAGAAAACCTCCGGTTCAGGGGAAACCGACTCGCCGTGCAGGTCATCAGCATCAGGTGGCCCATATTGCTCCAGTCTTCAAAGACAATTCTCAGCAATATCAGCAGCAACAGTATCAGCAACCTCAGTATCAACAACAGCAACGCCCACAGCAACAGGCTTACCAGCCTCGTGGAAGCACAACAAATCAAGCGAATATGAGTTATGACCGGAAAAAGATCAGCTTCGATCCTATCCCCATGTCATACACAGAGCTTTATCCCTCCCTGTTAGAGAGAAAGTTGGTAACTCCCAGGGATCCTCCTGCTATTCCTGCTAATCCACAGTGGTGGTACAAACCAGATCAACATTGTGTATATCATTCCGGAGCTCCGGGCCATAATATAGAAAACTGTTATCCACTCAAGACAAAGGTTCAAGACCTGATGAGATGTGGAATTTTGAGCTTCGAAGATTCGGGCCCAAATGTTACCAAGAACCCATTGCCTTCGCATGGGAAATCTGTAAACATGGTCCAGGGATGCCCTGGGAAATATAAGGTCAAATATGTTAGTCATATTCGACAATCGTTGGTGGAGTTACATCGCCTGCTGTGCCAGTACAGCCATATGGTACATGACCACGATAAGTGCCGTATCTGTTCGGTGAATCGCCTGGGTTGTAATCAGGTACGAAGAGAATTGCAAGAGCTACTAGACGAAGGTACCATTGAGATTCTCCAGAATCGCAATGTCGACGAAGATGAACCTGAGGTTAATGTCATATCTCCAGTGTTCAAATTACCAGAGCCTGTTGTTATTCGGTACGATAGCAGCAAGCCGAAGACTTCTCCTTCCCTTGTGATTAAACCTGCCGGCCCTGTGCCGTACTCCTCTGATAGAGCTGTGCCATTCAGGTACAACCCAGTTGCCGTGCAAGATGGGGTAGAAGTGCCTTTGCCTTCAACTGCTGTGACTAATATTGCCGATGTGAGCGGCCTGACCCGTAGTGGTCGAGTTTTCTCTGCGCCTCCTAAGGCCCCTGTTGCTTCTGAATCGTCTGAGCGTCCAGTTGGGACTGCGGTTAATAGCCAGAATCCGGCACTTGATGTTGCCAGACCCTCCTCAATACAAAAAACTCCTACTTCTTCAGTTGGCCCGAGCGGCATTGTGAACGAAGAATCTGATGAGATGCTGAGGCTCATCAAAAAGAGCGAATACAACGTTGTAGACCAGCTTCTACACACGCCATCCAAAATCTCCATACTATCCTTGCTATTGCATTCAGAACCCCATAGGGAGGCTCTGCAGAAAGTATTGGACTTGGCGTACGTTGATCACGACGTCACTATTGAGCAATTTGACAGTATCGTTGCAAACATCACTGCTTGCAACACTTTGAGTTTCAGTGACGCTGATCTCCCTGAGGAGGGAAGAGACCACAACATGGCTCTACACATATCTCTGAATTGCAAATCTGATGCTATGTCCAACGTGTTGGTGGACACTGGATCATCCCTTAATGTGTTGCCTAAATCCACGCTCTCCAGATTGTCATATCAAGGTCCTCCTATGAGGCAGAGTGGGGTTGTTGTGAAGGCTTTTGATGGGTCGCGCAAGACCGTGATTGGGGAAGTTGACCTCCCTATCAAGATAGGCCCAAGTGATTTCCAAGTTACCTTCCAAGTAATGGACATCCACCCATCATATAGCTGTCTCCTTGGCAGACCATGGATTCACGAGGCTGGCGCCGTGACATCCACCCTACACCAGAAGCTGAAATTTGTGAAGAATAAAAAACTGGTTGTGGTAGGGGGAGAAAAAGCTCTCCTGGTTAGCCACCTGTCTTCTTTCTCATATATTGATGCTGAGGATGAAGTTGGAACTCCGTTCCAAGCTTTGTCTATTGACGAACCTATTGAGAAGAAGTCTCCATCATTCGCTTCCTACCGTGATGCAAAACTGGCCATTGAATGTGGTGCAGTCGCTGGTTTAGGGAAGGTGATCGAACTGGAAGATAATAAATCCCGGGCTGGCATTGGCTATTGTTCTGGGGCATATAATGAGCAAGGCCTGTTCACAAGTGGAGGATTCATCCATGATGATCAGTCTGTTGAAGAGGAAGCCGCTGCTATCATTGAAGAAGATGCAGAGGATATGAGCAATTTTGTTATTCCTGGTGGTGTCTGCCACAATTGGGTCGCTGTGGATGTTCCTACAGTTATCCATAGATCAGAGTAAATATGCTCACTTTGTTTAAAACCCTTCTCCCATGCCAAAAGGAGAAGTGATGACATGTTTGGCTCATATATACAATGATATTTTCATTCAATTAATGCATCGTTAAACATTTGTTCTTCCATTTGTTTTCACCTTTTGCTTTTTCATGAAATCAGTGATCACAAAAAACCCATAAAAACAAGAATAAAAGCAAACATTTTTCATCTGCATAATGGTTTGCTTGTTTAAATTCAAAAGTTTTTCATTAACCAAAATCATTATGCAGGTTGATTCTAAAACCCATTGAACATAATGATCCAATGCCATCTCCCAACTTTGAATTCCCTGTATTCGAGGCAGAGGAAGATGAGGTTGAAGGAATTCCTGATGAGATTACCCGCCTCCTTGAGCACGAGAAGAAGATCATTCAGCCGCATCTTGAAGATTTGGAAACAGTCAACTTGGGGTCTGAAGATTGTGTTCGTATGGTGAAGATTGGGGCACTTCTTGAAGAGTCTGTCAAGAAGGATTTGATTGAATTGCTACGAGAATATTCCGATATCTTCGCATGGTCATATGAAGACATGCCAGGTCTAGATACAGATATTGTGCAACATTTCCTGCCTTTGAAACCTGAGTGTGTGCCTGTGAAGCAGAAGCTCAGAAGAACTCATCCAGATATGGCAGTAAAGATCAAAGAGGAAGTTCAGAAGCAAATTGATGCGGGGTTTCTGGTGACTTCTACATATCCTCAGTGGGTGGCCAATATCGTGCCTGTTCCTAAGAAGGACGGAAAAGTCCGTATGTGCGTTGACTATAGAGATTTGAATAAAGCTAGCCCAAAAGATGATTTTCCTCTACCACACATTGATATGTTGGTAGATAATACAGCTAAATTCAAAGTCTTTTCCTTTATGGACGGATTTTCCGGATATAATCAAATTAAGATGGCACCAGAGGATATGGAGAAGACAACATTCATCACACCTTGGGGAACATTCTGTTATCGAGTGATGCCCTTCGGTTTGAAGAACGCCGGAGCCACGTATCAACGAGCCATGACTACCTTGTTCCATGATATGATGCACAAGGAGATAGAGGTCTATGTTGATGATATGATTGCTAAGTCCCGAACGGAGGTTGAGCATGTTGAGCATTTGTTGAAGCTTTTTCAGCGTTTGAGGAAGTTTAGACTCCGCCTGAATCCTAACAAATGTACCTTTGGAGTCCGTTCTGGAAAGTTATTGGGTTTCGTTGTCAGCGAGAAAGGTATTGAAGTTGATCCTGCAAAGGTCAAAGCAATACAAGAGATGCCTGCACCCAAAACTGAAAAGCAAGTCCGAGGTTTTCTTGGCCGCTTGAATTACATTTCTAGATTTATATTCCACATGACTGCCACATGTGCACCGATATTCAAGCTCCTCCGGAAAGATCAGCCCCTTGATTGGACCGAAGATTGCCAGAAAGCTTTCGACAGTATCAAAGAGTATCTGTCTGAACCTCCGATTTTGTCTCCGCCTGTGGAAGGAAGACCTCTGATTATGTATTTGACTGTTCTTGAAGACTCAATGGGTTGTGTACTCGGTCAACAAGATGAATCAGGGAAGAAAGAATTTGCTATCTACTATCTCAGTAAGAAGTTTACTGATTGTGAGTCTCGGTACTCTATGCTTGAGAAGACGTGCTGTGCTTTGGCTTGGGCTGCTAAGCGTTTGCGCCAGTACATGATAAATCATACAACTTGGTTGATATCCAGAATGGATCCAATTAAGTATATTTTCGAGAAGCCTGCTTTAACTGGGAGGATTGCCCGTTGGCAGATGTTGTTGTCTGAGTATGATATTGAGTATCGAGCTCAGAAAGCTATCAAAGGTAGTATCTTGGCTGACCATCTAGCGCACCAGCCAATTGAAGATCATCAATCAGTTCAGTATGACTTCCCTGATGAGGAAATTCTGTATTTGAAGATGAAAGATTGTGATGAGCCTACACTTGATGAAGGTCCAGAACCTGGTTCCAGATGGACGATGGTGTTTGATGGCGCTGTTAATCAATATGGAAATGGAATTGGGGCAGTGATAATCAACCCCCAAGGTGCTCATATTCCATTTACAGCAAGGCTAACTTTCAAATGCACGAATAATATGGCTGAGTACGAAGCCTGTATTATGGGACTTGAAGAATGTATTGATTTGAGAATCAAACATCTTGATGTTTATGGTGATTCGGCCCTAGTTGTTAATCAGATCAAGGGTGAATGGGAGACGAATCAACCAAGTCTCATCCCGTACAGAGATTATGCAAGAAGGATTGCAACTTTTTTCACAGAAGTTGAATTTTATCATATTCCTCGAGAGGATAATCGGATGGCAGATGCGCTTGCTACGCTTGCTTCCATGATAGTAGTCAGATGGTGGAATGATGTCCCCAATATTACTGTGATGCGCTTGGATAGACCAGC
Organism: Lathyrus oleraceus; assembly: GCF_024323335.1. Taxonomy (NCBI): domain Eukaryota; kingdom Viridiplantae; phylum Streptophyta; class Magnoliopsida; order Fabales; family Fabaceae; genus Lathyrus; species Lathyrus oleraceus. The sequence continues at coordinate 342,529,576 of NC_066580.1, forward strand.
TCACATATTTGCAATCGAAGAAGTCAATGATGACAAGCCTTGGTATTTTGATATCAAGAATTTCCTCCAGAACCAGGTCTACCCGCCTGGGGCATCTGTGAAAGACAGGAAAACTGTGAGAAGGTTGTCAGGCAGTTTCTACCTCAATGGTGAAGTGCTGTATAAAAGAAATTTTGATATGGTTTTGCTCAGATGCGTGGATAGACACGAAGCAAACCTATTGATGACTGAGGTCCATGAGGGTTCATTTGGTACTCATTCCAATGGACATGCCATGGCTAAGAAGATGTTGAGAGCAGGCTACTATTGGCTGACAATGGAGTCTGACTGTTGCAAGTATGTGAAGAAATGTCACAAGTGTCAAATTTATGCGGATAAGATTCATATTCCCCCGACACTTCTGAATGTGATTTCATCACCATGGCCTTTCTCTATGTGGGGAATCGACATGATCGGCATGATTGAGCCGAAAGCGTCCAATGGACACAGGTTTATTCTCGTAGCAATTGACTATTTCACCAAATGGGTTGAAGCCGCTTCATATACGAATGTGACCAGACAGGTGGTTGTGAAGTTTATCAAGAACCAGCTGATTTGCCGTTATGGTGTGCCAGAGAGGATCATTACTGATAATGGATCTAATCTGAATAATAAGATGATGGATGAGTTGTGCGCTGAATTCAAGATTGCACACCATAATTCCTCTCCCTACAGACCTAAAATGAATGGGGCTGTTGAAGCTGCTAATAAGAATATCAAGAAGATTATCCAGAAGATGACTGTCACGTACAAAGATTGGCACGAGATGCTGCCATTTGCTTTGCATGGATATCGTACGTCTGTACGCACTTCAACAGGGGCAACCCCTTTTTCTCTTGTTTACGGTATGGAGGCTGTTCTCCCAGTAGAGGTGGAGATCCCATCAATGAGAGTCTTGATGGAAGCCAAATTGACTGATGCTGAATGGGTTCAGAGTCGTTATGACCAGTTGAATTTGATTGAAGAGAAGAGATTGACTGCCATGTGTCATGGTCAGTTATATCAGCAGAGAATGAAGAAAGCATTTGATAAGAAGGTCAAGCCTCGTGTATTCCGAGAAGGTGACCTTGTGCTCAAGAAAGTTTTGTCTTTCGTGCCCGATTCCAGGGGCAAGTGGACTCCAAACTACGAGGGTCCATATGTTGTTAAGAGAGCCTTTTCAGGCGGAGCTTTGATGCTTACAACAATGGATGGGGAGGATTTCACTCGTCCTGTGAATTCAGATGCAGTTAAGAGATACTTTGCCTAATAAAAAAAAGTATATGCAAATGAAAAACAGAATAGCTTGCTAAGTTGAAAACCCGAAAGGGCGGCTTAGGCAAAAATGAGCGTCTCGGTGGAGAACCTGCAAGGGTCATCCAGGCAAAAGTTAGAGACTTGATAAAAAAGCATATTTGCATCCCGCTAGATTGAGTACCTCACTCTGGGGCAATCTAGGCAAAAATTAGGGATTTGGCAAGTAACTGTATCCTGACAAGACTTTCTGTTCATCAGCGGTCTGTTCGTCAGAAGGTTCTCGATTCGTCGTCAACTGAAGCTTCGAATACATCGAGATTCAAATTGGTAGAGAAAGGATCATTATGTTCAATGTAGCCCTCTTCCAATATATATCACTGATTTCAAATTTGTACAGATCTATGGAGTCTTGCCATTTGCAGACTACCATTCCATCAAATAAATTTGAGCTTTTATCCAATTATTTTCACTCTTATTTGTTTCAATTCAACAAATGCTTTTGCATGTTTTAATTGATAAAAATATCATTGTTTTAAAAACAAAATTTTTCAAAATTGTTGTTTTAAACGAAGTGAATATTCACAATGATAAAAGGATACTCAAAGAATTTCTCAGTGCTCTCCCAAGGGTGGCATGGTTTCCAACAGGTAGGACATTTGTTCATACTCCTTGTTTGGTTTGTATCCTTCTTCTCCAGATTTGGTTGTTGGGGTTGTCCCCCAAGCAGAGATTTGGTTGTTGGGGTTGTTCCCTAAGCAGAGCTTCTGTGGATTTTGACTCCCCGAAGCAGAATGGTGGAATGGTGTATTGAAGACTCAGTCTGTTCTCCAGCAGTAGTCTCTCCCCGGCTTGATTGCCCAGTCGTTCAGAATATTTGCGGTTAGTGGGTTGATATCCCCGTATCCCGTATTTCTCCCCAAGTGGGTTGCCAGCATAATTGCAAGTCGAGTTGTTGGTGGGGTTGTCCCCCAAGCAGAGTATTGTTGAAGACTCAGTTTTCTCCAGCAGCGGTTTTCCCCAGCATGGATGCTTTCCTTGTGGAAGATTCGGTAGTTGATGGTTTGCCACCTTGGTGCCTTGCCACTTTCTCCAGTGGGTCGCTATGCCCAAACCTTATTTGCCTCCTTGGCGAGTAGAACAGTTATTGATATCCCCATTGAAGTCGCGAGCAGAGTTGTTGTCACTCTCCCCAGCGCAGTTGCCAGCGGATTTATCTGTTTTCTCAGCACGGTCGCTTTCCTTTTGAAAGACTCGGTAAGTCAGTGGTTTGATACCCGATACTTTACCTTTTCCCAGGCAAAGTCGTCAGTGGAGGTGTTTACTTTCCCTCTATCAGAATGGTTGTTTTCCTCAGCAGAGCAGGATTTATTTTCCTACTCCGTGGTTGATCGGGTTGATATCCCGGTATTTTCATCCATCTTTCTCCAGCATTTGTCTGCAGAGCGATTGTTGTGGCAGTATTTCCTGTTGAACCTCCTTCAATCCCCGGTATGGTCGGTCGATGGCTCCGTCATCCAGAGATTGTATTGATTTCCTGATTACTCTTCGATCCTCAGTAGAGCGGATTTTGTTGCATAATCTGCTGATGTGATCCATCAGATATGTGTTCGCCCCGAGTAGAGTGGTTTGGTGTAGAATCTACTTGTTTGGTGCTTTCCTTCCTCAGTGGGTTGTTCCCCAAGAGAGTAATTGATGATATCCCCAGTAGAGTTGCTTGTGCAGCCAGACTCTATCCAGGTGACCTTTGCTCCCTCAGTGGGTTGTTCCCCAATGGAGTTATGTTGGATCCGTATCTATAGCAGTGTTGCTAGGATCCCCCGCAGAACTTTGAGATTCTCTTGTTCCCCAACAGATTTGTCTTTGTGGCTCTTTGCCTGTTGTGACTTTCTGTGCCCAGTTGGGGTGATAGCTGATCCATTACTCAGATTTGGTATTCTCCAGATATCTCTGATTTCTTTTGCTTCTGCTTCCCAGCAGTACCCGCAGATCTTTGCTTTGTAGCATGTAGATCTCCAGCAGAATTGGCTTTCCAGTTGGTTTTCCCCTGGAAGTGTAATACCGGACGTTTGATTCCTGGACCTGTTGTGTTAGAATTGTCTGTTTTGTCAGCATTCATCAAACATAAATCACGCATATTCATGCATATTCATAAAACATTCAGATATTCATGTTGCATTTTTGCCATATATCCTGTGTTTGTTGTCCCCTGCTATGGTAATATAGATCTTTATAGATCTTCCTAAGCATATGTCGGGTGTTAAATCTCTCCATGTAGAGTCAGCCCATAAGCAGAAAGTGTCTGTCTGTCCTTCTGCGGTTCCCCGCTGAGATATTTCCTCGGGGATGACGGTTTCTTCCGCTTCCTCCCAACACATATATTGGGATGGAGTTTTCCTATTGAGTTATATCCTCATTAGGACGTGTCTTGATTCAGTCTGTCTTTTCGGATCTTTCCTGAATTGACATTTGTCGTCTGTTTCTTGTGCTTCCCTGTGGTGAATTTTATCCCCAGCGGAGTTTCGGGCCTCTACCCTTATACCGGTAGTTGTAAGTCCTATTTTCCTGGCTTTCCTGGAAGAACTTGTGGTTATACACCTTTTAGTCCCCGGCCAGAGTTGTTGGTTTTCTACCTGATAGTTGGTAGTCGTAAATCCTATTTTCTTACTCTCCAACAGAGTCTGCGGTCTGTTATAAACCTCATGTTTGGTTTCTCGTGCGGATTCGTGATTTATTCTATCCCCACGCAGAGTTTTTGGTTTTCTACCCCGTATTCGGTAGATGTAAACCCTAATTTGTGGTTATTCCCACCAGAGTATGGCTACTGCCCTCATACCGGTAGTTGTGAGTCCTATCTCTTTTCCCCTAGCAGTGGTGACCTTTGTGGGTCGGTCTGGCTGATGGTGGATCTTCTGTTGTTGTGGTGTTATCCCAAACAGAGTTTGCGTTCCCTGTGGTGATTTATATCCCCAGTGGAGTTTGTGGTCTTCTACCCCGTATTCGGTAGTTGTAAATCCTATGTCGCTGTGATTTGCTCTCCAGCGGATTTTGTATCTTATGATACATGTGGATAATTGCCGGTTGCTAGCAATCTTATCCTCAGCTGAGTCTTTGGTTTCTTACCCAGTAGTCGGTATTGTTAAACCTCTTGTTTCCTCAGCTAGATTTTTGGTCTTCTGCCCCGTATTCGGTAGATATAAACCCTAATCTCTTTGTGGTTATCTTTATTCAATATTCGATGTTGATATTCCTCCCTGCTTTGGTTAGTTGCTCTTGAGTAAGCACTTGTATTCCCAGCAGTCTTCTGGATCATTGCCGGATGCTTGCAATGTTATCCTTTTGAAGTCGCCAGTGGGTCTTTTCACCGGTTGTTAGTGATTTGTTCCCCGGATCATTGATTGTATATCAATGCATTCCCAGCTTTTGTGGATAATTGCCGGATGCTTGCAATTTATCCCTAGTGAGTCTTGCATTTACCCTTTGTTGGTAATGTTGTTACTCCCTTTGATTGGTTATCATTATATGCCTGTTGGTATCCCGATGCCTTTCTTTTCGGTCGATTTATCCTTTATTAACCCTTATACCGGTTGTGGATAATCTTCCATGCGAGTATACTATCCACGTTCTGACGGTAATGGATAATATATCTCATGCACTCTTCAGTTGAAGCCTTTTGTGTTTCCCTGGTCGAGTAAGATTCGTTATTTCCCTTTGCGGAGTCGAATATTCTTGTTGTTGGATAATTGCCGGATGCTTGCAATTTATCCCTTTGAGTTGTCTCTCGTTTACCCGGATGCTTGGTAACGATTGTCTCTCTTTTTGGTTAGTCACCTATTATATACCTCGGTATCTCTGGTGTCTTTTCCTTTCGAGTATATTATTCACGGTCTGCCGGTAATGAATAATATGTCTCATGCGCTCTTTAGTTGGAATCCTTTGTTGATTTTCCCCAGCTAAGCAAGGTTCGTATTCTTTGTAGAATCGAATATTTCATCCTTTAACCAATTGGTGTTTCGGATGTGTGTTTTGGCATATATACCAATCCACGTTTTCGGTAGATCACCTATTATATACTTCGGTATCTCTGGTGTTTCTTACCATGCGAGTTTATTATCTACGTTCTGACGGTAATAGATAATATATCTCATGCGAGTATTCTTATCCACGGTCTGCCGGTAATGGATATTATATCTCATGCACTCTTTGGGTTTGTGTCCCCAGTTGAGTAAGGTTCGTTTTCCCGTTGTGGATTCGAATGTCCATCCTGTAATTTGTATTGCTTTTTCAAGCCCTCCTTTCGGATGATGAGTGTCTTGGCATATATACCAATTCACGTTTTGGTCGGTCACCTATTATATACCTCGGTATCCCTGGTGTTCCTGCCTTTCTACTCCCTATTATGACCTTGGTCCCCAGTGGAGTTAGACTTTCCTGAGTTTTTGTACCCTTTGTAGGTCTTTCTCAGATGTTGGTTGATTGATATCTCTCACCCTTATACCGGTCTTAGATATTCATTCTTCCTGAGTTTGTTACCCTTATACCGGTAACACCTCACTTCTTGTTGCTTTCCAGGAGAGTCTCTTTGTTAGACAGTCCCCTGCGGAGTTCCTTTGGTGATTTTTACCCTTTGCTATATGGGTGTTTATTCCCCAATATATACATTTCCCGGCATGGAGGTTCTATGTGAATCTCTTCCTGGTCCGAGTCCGGATTTTTATCCGAAGTATCCTTTCTGGGTAATTTAGTCAGCTTATGTCTTTCCAATGGATTTATTTTCCTCTGGAATTCTTTATTCCCCGGTGTGAGTCCTTTGCTTCCCCAGCAAGTTCTCCAGTCCGATGTCTGTTATCCCCACTCGGAGTCGTGTCTAATTCACGCTGTGTCAGTTTTGTATCCCTAATCAGAGTCGTGTCCTGCTCACGCATTCTTTTCTTTGCTATCCCCTAATAGAGTCCAATAAGAGTCTTATTAGTTGAATCTCTGTTCCTGGTGAGTGTACTACTCCGACGGATCGTCTTTTCTTCTGTGTGAACCATATATTCCCCACAGAATTTGCTTTTGCATGCATACATCTGCATTATGAGGTCTCTTAGGGACCAAAATTCGTCTCATTACTATTATTTAAGCCCGTTCTACCGCGTCGAGATGAAGATTTCTAAACTTCACTTCTCCGGCTAGAATGACCTTAAATAGGGGCATCTGTAAGACCCCAATTTTGGGCCCTAAGATCCCTCATGGCCCATATCATCTCATATCATGGCCTCAAGGATCATTGCATACCCTAGCTTCTCTCCTAGTGGGTGGGCTACCTTGTGAGTGTGGTTCTTGATCACCAAGCATGTATTGCATTTGTATGTCATTGCTTTTCATATGTTTACTAACCAAAAGTACAAAAATATTGTCATCTAACCATGTTGCCTGCAGCTGAAGCAATCATCAGTTAATCAGTCAAATCAGACCTTGAGCAATTGATGGTGATCATTCTTGAAGAATTTGGACACCATGGTCATTCATAAAGAGTTCATATAACTTGTGGTATCATTTGGAAGCAAGATCTCATGTGAAAGAGGCTTGAAATTCATCAGAACATGGCCCAGTCAAGAAAAGTCAACAGAAGTCAACTGTGGTCAACTGTGCATTTAATCAGTGATTTGATGATTGGAAATGGTTGAAAATGTCTCATTCATGTCCATATGAACTTCATTTGGTATTTCAAAGACCAAGATTGAAGGAATTGAGCTCAGATAGGAAGTTTCCCAAAGTGGCAAGTAGACCTGTATTTTCAGCTGCCCAAAGTGGAAAGTTTTTCCCCCCAAATATAACTTCATGATACAAGCTTCAAATCAAAATTTGTCCAACATGAAAATTGAAGATCTTGTTCTCACAATTCCAAAAAGTCCAAGAACTCAAAAATCCAATGTGTGGTTTGCAAGATATGATCAGATGAATTTCAAAAAACACCCGTAATCGGGAGGGCATAACTACCACATGGTTTATCCAAATTGCAAGTTCTTTATATGTACAAACTCCATTTAATGTGTACTTCAAAGTTGCATAATTGGATTTTTTGGAAAAGGCTCTATGCAAAATGCCATTTTTTGAAGTGAATCAATTTAAGGAGAGGGGCAAAATGGTCCATTTTTGGAAATGTTGAGAATTTGGAAATGAGGCCAATGCAAACAGCTCCCAAATGATATTTTTGACTTGCTCAAAGTGTTAATTTTCTGCTGTCATGCTTCTAAAATCAAAAGAGTTAAAAATCCAAAAGTGCACATAAGCATATTGGTGATTAATCCATTTTGCTTAATGATAATTAAACTTGATTAAGTGCTCAATATATAAACTAACTCTAACAGAATTTGGAGGATAATCATTTTTTCTGTAATCACTCTCTCACAAAAACAGACTTCATTGCATAACAGAAAAATCAAAAAACTGAAATTCGCTCTTCTCTCTCTCAATTTTGCTCAAAAAACTTCAATAACATTTTGCATCAATTGACCAATTTGGATGGATCTTTGGGATAATTCTCTGCATATTCATCATTGTTAGCTATTGTGAAGTTTCTGTTTGCAGGAAAATTCAAGAATCATTCGCAATTTGCATCGGTAGAATCAATCTGCAACTTCCATAACAGTCCAAGAATCGGTGCGAGTTGGAGATTTTCGAGCTGCAAGAGTATCATCATTCATCTCCTGAAGTCGTTTGCTGCACCTGTTTCGCATCCGCGAGCTCCGAAATCCGCCGAATCCATTGCCGTCATCAAGAAAAGGTTGGAAATCGAAATTCGCAGTAGCTTCAATTGAGTTATGGCTGTTGTAGATTATACTTCGTAGAGTGTATATCAATTGATAGAATCGAAAATTGTTGGAAACTGTATGAGCTATTGTGGATTTAGGTTTTGTAGCAATTTCCTTCTTCGTTCGATTTGCGTTGTTTATGAATCCATTGATGAAATTGGTTGTATATTTGAGTTCCTGAGACGAAACCGGTTCGACCGGTATGCTACTCGTTGATTTTCGTCGCCATTGCGTGAGTTCTTGCGAATTTGAGTTTCGACGCCGTCAGTTTCTTTCCTTCGATTCGCATTAGGTAGTAATCTATTGTTGAAATCGAGTATGGATTCATGCTCCTGAGACGAAACCGCTCCGATCGGTGTGTCGTCCATGCATTTCCGCCGAGAATCGCTCGAAATCGTCCTTGCCGTTGAAGAACACACCGGCGGCGCATGCGAAGAGGATGAATCTGGGAATTGATCCGTGTTTTTTCCCAGAACGAATCTCCACCGTCCATCCAACATGAGCGAAACACTGCGTTTTGGCTTGGCATTATGTAATAACGTTGCTGCTAATTGATCTACTGTACCACTAATTAATTAATCCACATACAAATTAAATAAATTTCAATAAATCTAACAAACTTACAAAATCCATATAATGCTCAAAATTAATCCGAAAAATACCATAATTTTTTTGTTAATCATAATTTTTTCCCTATTATTTTATAAAAATCAAAAAAGAAATAGTGCTTGGGAGAAATATTAATAGCCATAGAGATGTATTGATGTATGCTATTTCCACATATTGTACCATTTTTATTCTATAATCCACATACCATGTCCAAATTAATTGAAAATTGAAACATGGCTTCTAGACATCCTTCTGGATTTTTTGACATAGGTTTGGGAATTTTTTAGCCTATGGTCTATTATATATGAATTATTGAAGTTGGACATGTATATATGTGACATAGTTTGGCATGCTGAATTCCCCAAATATTTTTCCATGCTTCCCATTGGCCAATGACCCTAATTTTTTGCAGGGAGCTCAGTTAATATGTTTGCTATCACCATGAATTTTCTGGGATTTTTACAATCAATTTCCAATTTGATTCATATTTTTTCTTGCTGCCTAGCATGTTAGAGTTCCATTGGTGTAACCTTTAGCATTTATGTTTCCATTTCCTCATAATTAATCTAATGACCTTGAAAATTGATAGCATGATTCCTAACATGTTAATGTAGCTTTTAGCTTTGGTCCTACTAATTTACCATGTACAATTGCTGTTTGCCATTAGATGGAAGTTGGTGTATAATTTTTGACTTCATTTGATGTAGTTTTTGCATGCTGTACCATGTTTAATTAATTCCTATTGATCTATTAGGCCAAATGACTTGAAATTTAATATGTAGCTTGCTGAATGTCTTCTGGTTAGAACATAATTTTGTGGATTTTTTGGTGCCATTTTGGCATTTATTTGAATGTGATCTTGCTGGTTGTTTGTATGAGACTCCACATTGCATCTTTTACCTTCCATGTTGCATAAATAGAAATAGGAGCATAGTTTGGATATGGGACCAATTGGGATCCCTTTGCTATTGATATTAATTGAATTTAATCATGAATTGGCTGCTGTTTTAGGATTTTTCCATCTTTTTGACCCTAGGCTAGTCCTAGTGGTCATGTTACTTACATTTGAAGTTAATTGTGCCTTTTCAGGTTAAGGAGTTAATGATTAAGGAATTTGCTCCACATTATGGATTGTGTTACTTGACACATGTGACTAATGTATTTGTTTTGTAGGATGTTGGGTCCATGTGAGCCTTGTGCTATGCACATCATTATTTGTATAATTGTACTTTGTTAATTGATTCTTATGTTGTTATCTGTTTATGAATGGGATGCTGATTTTATTGGATTGTTTCCAGGTACCCTTTAGTCGCTCAGTTCTCTTAAGAACTTGCTTTGCTTTGCTTAAATATCAACTTGCATTGAGGTATAGAACCTTCTTCTTCATGTAGTCTGGAGACCCGGTCTGTTATTTGACCGGGCAAATTGTCTGAAGTCCTCCTTAAGAGGCATTGATTGTGTATGTTTATATTTGTCCCAAGCAGGAAAAGTCCTCATTCGAGGCAATTGGTGGAAGGTAGAGATAAGTAGCCTATCTCCCACTATTCAGTGAGTCTTCTCATTGCTCCCATTACATGGTTGTAGCATTGAGATCCAAACCCAAGATCTATCGAGTCTATATATTGGGGAAAGAGTTCCATCTTTCTGAACTCCCCCACATTCTTATATTTACATGCTCTCTCGGACATGAGATAGAAGCAATGAGGCACACCCCTCATATCCTTTCATCTGCTTCACCTGAGCCCCTCAATGGCCAGGTTAAGAGCGACACTTACCTCTTACAGTGGACTTTCATAGTCAAACCCTTTTTGCTTGAGCCTCATGAATGGTTATAGCGTGTGCTACTTGAATTTATGTGATTGATTACTTGATTCATTTATACATGATTACTTGATTGCCATGGTGCATTTACTATCATTGATTGCCATTGTGCATTTTACCTTTGATTGCCATTAGTGCATGTTCATGTCTTTTGTCCTTGTGACATTGTTTGCTTACCCATTGAGGAACCAGTTATAAGTCCCTGTGAGTTGGCATCTGTTCCCATGACATGGAAGGGGTAGAGTGTAAGACCTCATTGGTCACTCATACCCATTGCCTTGAGCATTGTTCTTGTCTGTGAGGATCCATTGTAAGTCCCTGTGATGTGGCATCTGTTTTCCTATGATCATACTGTGGAGGTCAACATGAGTCCAGATAGATTGGCAGTTGACTTCCCTGTTTTGTTTTTCTGTTTTATTCTGATGGAGATTAGTGTAAGTCCATAGAGTGGCTTCTGATATCCTTGCTTGTTTTAGGAGACAGGTATAAGACCATTGAGTGGCATCCAGGATCCGCTTTTATTTACTTTCATCTGTTACCATGTTTATTGCTCATTTGTAGCCTATTCCTAAGGACGCACTTGAATCATTTCCCATATGATTTCAAGAGGCGGACCCTTCTCAGAAGTTTTACATTCCACCATTATCCATTCATTCCATTGTGTCCTACCTTTTCACACATACTTTTAAAAAGACTTGAAATAAGTGTTGTGCAAACATTCTCACCTTCTTTCTAAATTAGAAACTTGGACCTTAAGTCCATGATTTTCCAAACTTCATTTTTGTAAATACTTCATTTTGAATTGACTCTAATCATACTTTGACTACACTTTTGTAAATAACCCCAAATCAATTAACTTCACCCATTCAAATGATCTTGTGGCTTTGTCCATGTTTGTTAAGTTTTCATACATTAGCTATAGGTTTGATTTACCCTGGTTGGTTGATATTAATCTCACCTATTTGTCCTTAGTAGATGAATTGTAAGCCTTCCTTGCTTATTATAGGGTTAACCCCTCTCTAGCAAGTTGAAGCTTTTCTCACATGGTGGACGTTGTTGTTTCTTAAGGTTGAGTTTTCTCCCGTGGATAACGTAAGACCTTGGATGCTTTTGTTTTAAAATTGAATCCACTAACTTTTGGAAGTTTTTAGCCGAACTACGGCGTTTTGATCCTTACCTTTGATGGAAGGTACGTAGGCAGCGGGTTCATCCGTTCAAACCCAATAATTAATTTGTACATTCTTTCCTCATCATCCCACTCATGTTTGCACATTACTTATGTCATGACAAATAATAATTTTCAAACAACAAAGTGTGAAAAGGGCTCCCTAGGAGTACCTAGGACGCATTGGGTGCCTAACACCTTCCCTTTGCGTAATTTACCCCTTACCCCGATCTCTGATCTTTTTCATTAGTTTTCTACGTGTAAAACTTCTTAGGTTTTTGTTCGCTTTTTAACCAGTCCTTAGGATAAATAAAAGTGCGGTGGCGACTCTATATTCATTGTATACTTTGCTTATGATTTAATCAATAGATCATATAGTAACGAATACACCGCTACACCATGAACTATATATATCACAACAGTTATTAACTATAACTGTTGTGATAGGTAGCACACTACCTACTTTATCACTACGGTCAATCACCTATGGTGGAAAGCAACACATTTACAACCACATCCTACCTAACCACGGCTGGTTAACCGTCATGGTATCCCTCTTACAATCATGGTGAAAAGGTCTTTACATAATAGTGAGTGATTCTATCTCCTTCTAACAGCCAAACACGTTTTTCTATTTGGATCCACCAAGCCTCCTCACTTTTTAGGATGTCATTTAGCACTTTCTCAACTTCAAAGATATCTTTGAAATTATCTTAGATATGTACTTGTCTTCTAAGGCTTCGGGTATAAGGTTGAAAGGTCCATAGCTAGGGGACACCATATGGTTCCTGCTATAATTTTTTTCCGCTTTGTTGATGATTTTTCCCCTAAATTCTATAGATCTGATCCAAGGTCCGAAAGATTGTTTAGCATTGGGTTCCAAGGATTTTTTTCTAGCTTGAGTGCATAAATCTTTTGAATGTCCAATGATACCACAGTTGAAACAAAATAAATGGATTTTCTCATATTTGAAGTCCACCCATGTAGTACAATCTTTAACACCGTCGAGATACTTTCCTAACTAAAGGGTCTTTCTAGAGTCAAATAGGATTTTTGTTTTAACAATTGTGGCCTTATTTGGGTAGCTATATAGTTCAGACTCTAAAACCTTTCCAAGCTTTACTCCGATTTTACACCTCATCTGTTTAGATCTGATTTTTCAGAGATATTCCCCAAATTGTGACCAAACTAAAGTCTAAGTCTTTGTAATTGCAGGATTCCATAGTCTTTGTAATTGCAAGATTGTCCGTGGAGATGTGTTTGAGCCCCAATTCTAATTCCACAACTTTTATACCTACTAGGTCACACCAAATTCCAGCTAGACCAAATTATAGGGATAGTTTATGAATAAGCTTTTGAGATAGGAACTTTCCAAGAACAAATATTTTAGTTTTTTATACGCTTCTTGCACATCCTCATCGTCCCAGAGGCAAAAACCCGGGTCTTTAGTAGAATCTTGATTAGGAATGTTGGTATCTATGAACTGATGAGCACTTTTTTGTTGATAGTCTTGCTTGTTGATTTTTTCTCCTGTTGATATATTTGATGTAACATGCAGAACCGAAGAAGACAAATCAATGACTAGATCCCTGTAGGAGCTAAACCTTTTACCATTGTCCAACAGTCTTTTGTCGTCATGGAGTCTGAATGCAGCACACCGAAAAAATAAGCAAAATCGAAAAGGAACCGAGTAAAACACCTGATAACGATCTAAAAACACAGACTTTGCAAAACTGGGTGCTCATAAGGGAATGATCAACCACTAGAGACAGATATAGGAACCAGAAACACCAAGTTGACAGAGAAAGAAAAGATGGCGGAATTCTTGCAAATCGCAAAAAAAAATCAAGAAAAAACTCAGGAGTAACCTGAAATAAAAAGAACACTCACTCTAAATTACAGAAATATAGAGGAGGAAATGAGAAATCAGCTTAAGAGAGATAACAAAAGTCGAGGACACGGAAGTACAAAACAAGAAAAGAGATTCCACGATAGAAAATCAAATAAACTTTTCATAATCAAAATTATTGACTTTATTCTTGATTTGCATATTTCTTGTATCCCATTGAAATTGCTCTATTCTAAGTTTTGTGCATGAGAGTTTGACACTAGTCACTTATTTTACAAATAACAATAGAAAAAACTAAAATTAAGTTTAGTGTTCTATAGATATATTGGAATACACAATTAAATTTATTATGATGAATTTTTATTATATAAATCTTAAATTTATATAATTCTGAATTAAAAACTAACTTTTTAAATTTTGTGAAATTTAATCGATAAGAGATAGATTTTTTATGGATTTTCCGTGCAAATAAAGGAAAATGAACAAAATTATTTAAAATTTTAAAAAAATTAATTTTATAAATAAGAAAAAATAAGTAGATCAAAATAATATTTAAAAAATTAAAATATAAATAGACATTAATTTTCATGTATTGGCGAGTAAGTTTATCAATGTTTGTTAAAGGAAAAGTAAAGCATTATTTATATGAGTGTCACAATTTATCGATAAATAGTGTAAAATATCTTGTATCAATTAAACTTATTTAAATATATTTATTAAATATTTTAATTTTAAATTAATAATTTTAAAACAAAAACAAAAGGATAAATTAAAATTATTCCGTTGTAAAAATATTTATTAATATTCAAAGACTTATTTTTTAAAGAGATTAATTACTATACACTGTCAGTCTAAAATATTTTACACAGTCGATTCATCACCATCACCCGTTTGTATTATTTTATAGAATTTTAAAATAAAAGTCAAACTTGTTTCGACATCCAACGGCTATGATTAGTTGACGGTGTAAAAAATTTTTACATTGTTAGTGTATTTCAATTAAATCCTTTTTTAAATGACCTTTGCGCTTGTTTGTTATAATTTTTAAAACAAATGAAAAAATGAAAAAATCATTTTTTGTTTGTTATAAAATTTTAAGAGGTTTTAAAAAAAATCAAATGAGAAGCTAGTTAGAACAACTTCTCATAAAGAAATTAAAGTTGCGATGACTCATTCATAATAAAATTTTAAATAATAATTAAAAAAAACAGATTGAATTTTTAAAGTTGTTTTCAGATTAATTATCAAATTACTCCACTTTTAAAAGGAGACGTCAGATGAATTGACGTCTGTTCTTAAATTTAGAGAGGAGACGCCAATTGGATTGGTTAATGCACCTAGTGTTGTCAATCCAATGGGCGCATGTGTGTTGATTTTTAAAGGAGACGCCAATTGGTGTCAAACCTGTGTGTTTCGTATTTTTTTTTTGAAAAACATTGTACATTTTAGATAAAGTTGAAATCAAAACAATTCATATTAATATTAATATGTGTTTACACAAAAAGACTAATGTCGATGACCGGGATCACTTAACCGATCTCCGGTCCCACATCCCCTAGCTACCATAACTCGTGGCCCTAACCCACATTGATGATTCATCCCAGGTGTTTGAGTATCTGAGGGTCCAGGAACATCACCACCAACTGCAGGAGATTGTCTGAGATATTTAGACAAATCAGCGTAGCCTTGTGTATGCATTGAAGGGCTACCGCCATAGCTGAGTTCATGACCCATGTCAGAGTAGTTGGGTTGTGTATGAGTTGTTGGAGGACGACCAAGATGATTGAAGGGAGACATTGGTGTGAATGACACGTCGAGGAAAGGTTGAAATGATTGTTGTGGTGTTTGGTAGCCATATGATTGTTGAAGGTTTTGGTTTTGTGATGTTTGAGCTTCTTGGTTATAGTAGGAGGAGGGACGGTTGATGTTAAATGATCGCTGAGTGTTTTGGCTAAGATGACTATGATAGGGTGATGTGTTGGGTGCATAGCGATGTTGGGTGTCTTGATGATGATCTACTTGTTGGTGGTGGTACGAGGTATGCTCTTAGTATTGTGGTTGGGCGTTTGACATGTTAGGGTTGTAGGTTTGTGTGTTTGTGGATCGGAAATTTTGATGGATAGGGGGTTGTGAGTAACCGGTTTGACAATGTTGTCAAGGGTTAGCTGTTGAACCTTCTGGTGTGTAAGTTTCCTAGTGTGGGTCGTATATGTATATATCCTCGGCGATGAACTCAAATCCAACCGATCTGTACTAAACCATATAATTACGAGTTGGTTTTTCTTCGGTTGGCATCACAACGTTAGATAAGACATGGTCTTGTCGGTGCTTCCATTTTCGACACACAGATCTGGCGAAGTTTTACCAT
Source organism: Lathyrus oleraceus (assembly GCF_024323335.1). Classification (NCBI taxonomy): domain Eukaryota; kingdom Viridiplantae; phylum Streptophyta; class Magnoliopsida; order Fabales; family Fabaceae; genus Lathyrus; species Lathyrus oleraceus. The sequence goes on from NC_066580.1 coordinate 342,545,460, forward strand.
GGGTTAAAGTTCCATTGGTCGTTAACTTTGCGTAAATTCCATTCTTCAAGGTTTGTCGGGGGATCTGGGATGTGTTGAAGCATATCGAACTGCAATTTAACACGATTACTATTGTGCATATCCACAATGGTGAATCTTATGATCGGTGTGCATGCAGTCCAAACAGTTACGTCTTGTTCATTGATTTCATGGTCATGATTCAAATTTAGATATGAACGCCAAATGAATTGAAATGTGAACATATATTAGATTATAAATTTGTTAGAAGAAATTAACAAATTATTAATAATTAGTTTAATGGAAATACATCTGTCGGTCGAAGGTGATCCAAGAGATTGCGATACTGGGTAATACAGTGTCTAGGACATCTGTTATAACTCATACCACGTGCCGACCATCTGCACCATAAAAGTAAAAATATTATTTAGAGATAATAATCGCTAAAGTAAGTAAATATAGTCCGATTTTAAAAACTTACTTTTGTGCATACGGAAATGTGAATGGTTGTTGTTTACGGGCACTAGGGATGGTAGTCTGGACCAACCCCATGCTAGGAGCAAAACGTCACATCCAGAAAATGTAGATGTGTCTTTGTGTGCATTTTTACACAAAGAGCTATAAAGATAAGCCAAACAAGTAGACCCTCAATTATAACTTCTTATTCTATCTACATGTCTTAGTAAAGGTAAATACATAACATGCATACTAGAACCACTACCTTCGGGAAATAAAAATAAACCAATTAAAAGCATAATATAACACCTAGTTTTTATTATTCGAGCCTCTTCGGTAGAATTCTCATCTAACTATAAGTTGTTATGATATGCCTTAAGGCGTGAAAGGAGTATACCTTGATCTCTCGAGTTATCATCTAACAAGTTAGAATTCAAGAGGTCTATGCAAATTGAATTCGCATAGTTGGTTTTATTATTTACCGCCTTACCTTTGATAGGAAGTCCCAATAACATATAGACATCTTTTAACGTCACGATACATTCACCGGTTCGAAACTAGAATGTGTGTGTCTCGGAACGCCATCTTTCACATAATGCAAGAATAAATTTAGTATCAACCGACCAAGACATTATTTTGCTTACATGTCCAAAATCAGCGAGTTTGACATAAGGTTGAATAATCACGTCCATGTGAACAAATTCGTGGACACGAGTTCGAAACCTAGAAACATCCTAAAAAATAAAAAATAAAATAAGTTACTTTATAAAAAATAAACAACAAAATAAGTTACTTAAAAAAAACAAATTAAGTTACTTTAGAAAAATAATACAAGAGTTAAATGCTTACATAAGTTGTTATGTTTTCAATTGTGCCTCTATACGATTCACCCATAGTGAGCAGAGACAACTTGTCGTAGTAAATATATGAAAGAATGGTTGTTACAGTTGAAAGAGTGGTTGTTGCAGAGGAAGAAGTCATTGTTGGTGATGAAGAAGTGAAACTTGTATGAATATTTATAATGAGAGACATGCAAAGACATGCAAAAGTTTGGATGCATGGATAATTGGGCTTGATGTAGGCGTCAATTGGTTTGGCTTACACATGCAATCTTACAATGCAAGCGCCATATGGATTGTCGCCTCCTAGGCTTACATGCATGCATGGTCTTCACATAGGGTGCAGGCTGCATGGCTATCTACATGCAGAATTTCGAGGTCTTTAAGGTGCCACATGGACTCGCGCCCATGTACTAATATTACATGCAGACGCCAATAGGACTGGCGCTAGGGTTTGCATGCATGCCATGTTACATGGATATTTAAGTGTCTTACCATTTCATCCTACAATCAACATAAATTCATCTGCACCAAAAATTTACTTTCCATCTGCACCTAAATATTACAATGTCATCTGCATCCAAATATATTATCAATGCTCACTAAAACGGTGAGACATATGAGTCTGATGTATACGAGTTTTCTTTTTGAAACACCGATACTATCTGCTTTACGATCAAGAGAAATTCAAATTTCTTGCATTTGAAAAAACGAATTGAATCTTGCATAGGATCTGGTCTTGCCTCACAAATCACGTATCAAAATCCAATTTATTTCGAGAATAGTCAATGTAAATTTGACCCGCTAAAGGTACGGGACGATGAAGATGTTGAATATATGTTTGTTAGTCACGGAAATTCTGGTTGCAACTCTATTGAGTTATATATTACTCTTCAACCAAGTATACTATCTCAGCAATCTCAGATAATTAATAAAGTTGAATCTGATGAATTTGATTCAGAAAACTCAGATGAAGCCGACCTAGAAGTAGAAGCAGAAGTCAACGTCATTGATGAAGAAGAAGAGAGACCGAGACACAGGTCGATCATATGTTGAATAACAACATTGAAGTTGACGATCATCCAACGCCATTACCTCCAAGTCATGTATATAATCCTCCTCAACATATGACAAACATGGATTTGCATGACGATAAAATATCCAACAGTGTCTTTATAACCTGTGTCCACGATCAGAGGGTGAGTTAAAAGTGGGAGACATGTTCCGCACTAAAGAGGAATATGTGCGAGCTATCAAAAAATTTCACATGAATAACTCTGTTAATTTCACCGTGAAACACACTGATTTGAGAAGGTATGTCATCGAATGTCGTAACATCCTTTGCAAGTTTCGGTTGGCTGCGTCTCACAAGAAGAGAAGCGACGCTTAGGAGATAGCTTTTATAGACCCACCTCACAGTTGCATTGTAACTAATGTTGTACAAGATCACCGTAAATTAAGTGTTGCATTGATATGTCAAAACATTTTGCCGCTTGTTAACAAAGACCCATCAGGGAAGGTGAGTATAATAATATCTAATATCAGAACAAAATATAATTATACTCCATCTTACAAGAAAGCATGGATTGCAAGGACAAAGGTTGTTGAACATGTATTCAGCAACTGGGAGGATTCATACAAAGAATTGTCATGGTTTTTATGGGCACTTAACACATACGCACCAGGAACTATTGCAATTATGGAGAGACTGCCAGCATTTACGCCAGACGAAACTTGTGTTGCTGGAAATAGAATCTTTCACCACCTCTTTTGGGCGTTTGAACCGTGCATCAGAGATTTTGCATTCTGCAAATCTATTATTCAAATTGATGGAACATGGTTATACAGAAAATGGAAGGGTACTTTGCTTATGGATGTTGCACAAGATGACAACAATAATGTCTTTCCCATTGCCTTTGCTCTGGTTGAAGGTGAAACTGATGGTGGTTGAGATTTCTTCCTTCGACATCTCAGAACACATGTCGCTGCACAAGCCAAACTTTGTTTGGTTTCAGATAGACATGCTGCCATTGAGAGTGCTTACAATAACCATGATAACGGATGACATGATCCTCCTTCTACCCATGTTTATTGCATTAGACATATCAAACAAAACTTCATGCGTGCAATCAAAGACATAAACTTTCGCAAAAAAATGGTGAATGCAGGGTATGCTCTAACTCAACCGTCATTTCAACATTATCATGATGAAATTAGATTGTCTAATGTAGATGCAAGAAGATGGGTGGATAACATATCAGTAGAGTAGTGGACAATGGCATTTGATAGAGGTTATCGATTGGGCCACATGACAATAAACCTCGTGGAATGCATGAACGGCGTATTCAAAGGCATTGGAAATCTACCAATAACCGTTTTGGTCAGAACAACCTATATTAGGTTGGCATCTAGATTCACAACCAGAGGTGAAAGATGGTGTGCAGTGTTAGTGTCAGATCAAATATTCAGTGAATGTTGTATGAAAGTGATGAAAGAGGAAAGTATCAAAGCTAGCACACACGCAGTTACAGTCTTTGACCGTCGTAGGAAAAATTTCAGTGTACAGGAAACAATGGATCTCAATAAGGGGATGCCAAATTTATCCTATGCTGTCAAACTAAACAGAAGTTGGTGCGACTGTGGAAAGTTCTAGACCTTCCGTATTCCTTGCTCCCATGCCATTGTGGCATGCGTGCATACTCACCAAGATGCTTATATCCATCTATCTGATGTTCACAAGGCCATTACCATTATGAATGTGTATAGAAAATCTTTTCAGTACTACCAATGGGGGAATACTAGCCTCCATATGAAGGTGACATAGTTTGGCACAACAATGAGATGCGAAGAAAGAAAAAAGGACGGTCAAACAATACACGTATTAAAATAGAAATGGATACGACTGATAAAATGATAAGATTATGTAGTATATGTCATCAACCCGGACACAATAAGAACAAATGTCCCAATCTAGGAGCAACATCTGCATCATAATTTAGTAGCTCCTTTCAATTTTTGTAACCTTGATTTTTTATATATCATTATCTTTTTGTTACAACAAGGTTAATAACTAACATCACTACAACATAAGAAAACTTAAAACAGAACATTTTTAACTGATTACAATAATCAAACTTATGTCATCTCGTCCAAACATCATTTCCCTAGCATCCTTATCAGTTTTTACTCGCATCCAACCAAATATATTATCGAATCTCTCAATACTTCTTATTTTTTCTTCTTCTGATATTTTTCCATCTAACCAACAAACCAACTCCCTCTTCAGTTGATCGAAACTACAAATGTTCCAGAAGAGCATCAACATCGGAGGCTTGTCTCTCGAATAAATCACTTTTCCATAGCGGCGGCGAACACCAAACATGTTTGCAATATGACAAAATGAGATGTGGAAAAATGAATCAGACAACACCTCTATTTAGGAAGAAAAAAAATTGTACATTACACTGAAGCGCCAAACCAATTGGCGCCTCCTCTCAATTAGTGTACCTGGGCACCAATTGGATTGGCAGCACCATGTGCCGTAGCCAATCCAATTGGGGCCCCCTAATTCTTTCGCGTCCATACCATACACGGAAAACCCCTCAATAGCCTTGATGCGATCATCTAATAACTAATATTCAGCATGCTTGCTTTCACTTCCACCAGGACCATTCTGATTGATAACCAGACCTTGCAGATAAGCTTGAGAATTAGGAAACTAAGCAGCTTGCGGTGTAGTTTGAGCAGGTTCTTGAGGATAAGCAGGTTAAGGAAACATTTGAGCAGGATACATTACACCAGGATTAACAGTCTGACCAGGTTGGACCCCATAGGGAGCATAGGGTGCCCAGGATAAGCAAACGGAGGTACAAAAACAGAAGGTGCCCCAGGATGGGCAATAGGCATTCTAGATTGAAGGCCTTGGTACAAATATTGAGCAGTAGGCTGAATAGCTTGAGAAGTAGTTTCAATATGAATGTGAGGACCTCTGTATTCAGGCTCATTTTTAGTAAGTGCCTTAGCAGTTACAACCACTCGAGTTTGTTGAGGTTGTTCCTCGTGATTGTCAACGTCCACTACTTGAAGAGATAGATGGGGAGGCATTCTCCATGGATGAACAGTAAAATTTCCATTGACCGGATGCGCATGCATTGGCTGGTTGATTCGAGATACAACAGAATGCACACTAGGCCCTAAAATAGAGCCTAGTTGATTTGAGATAGAATATATTTTCCCCTAGCTTGTCACACTCTGTCTAAAAAATTTTTTTTGCGAATGTTTGTAGGGTACCAAAGTTCTCTAAGGGTTGATTCGAGTTAGAACATATAGAATTTTTTCTCAATGCTCCAAGTTCTTCAAAGCAACAATTCATTTTCTTCTAGTTTATTTTGGAAAATATCAAATTTGTTGAGAAATTTGTATTCATCGTCATCACTGTCATCATAATCATCATCATCATCATTTAAGATAATGATGATGATAGTGATGACGATGAATCTGAATTACTCAACAAATTGATGCTTTTCAAAATAAACTAGAAGAGAATGAATTGTTGCTTTGAAGAACCTGAAGGATTGAACTAAATTCTATATGTTAAAGAGCAAGAGATGAATTACAAGATCCATGCAATTCGAAAAATAGTGGATCATCTAAGTGGTTTTTCAAGAATAATATAATTTTTCAGATTATTATCTTTAAATAAAATTTGAATGGTTGTATATGTTTATTGAGGGATAAGGGAAAAACAGTAATCCACATATTTTATAATAAACTCATATACATATCACCGCGGTTGAAATATATAACTGTGGTGAATTGTTAATATTATATGTGCTTTAATTAAATTGATGTTATTGGGTTTCGAACCCATGAACTATATATATCACAACAGTTATTAAATATAACGTTGTGATAGGTAGTACACTACCTAGTTTATCACTACGGTCAATCACCTATGGTGGAAAGCAACACATTTACAACCACATCCTACCTAACCACGGTTGGTTAACCGTCATGGTATCCCTTTTACAATCATGGTGAAAAGGTCTTTACATAATAGTGGGTGATTCTATCTCCTTCTAACAGCCAAAAACGTTTTAGGATGCCATTTAGCTCTTTCTCAACTTCAAAGATATCTTTGAAATTATCTTGGATATGCACTTGTCTTCTAAGGCTTCGGGTATAAGGCTGAAAGGTCCATAGCTAGGGGACAACATATGGTTCCTGCTATAATTTTTTTCCGCTTAGTTGATATTTTTTTCCTAAATTCTATAGATCTGATCCAAGGTCCGAAAGATTGTTTAGCATTGGGTTCCAAGGATTTTTTTTCTAGCTTGAGTGCATAAATCTTTTGAATGTCCAATGATACCACAGTTGAAACAAAATAAATGGATTTTCTCATATATGAAGTCCACCCATGTAGTACCATCTTTAACACCACCGAGATACATTCCAGACTAAAGGGTCTTTCTATGTAATTGCAGGAATTCCATAGACTTTGTAATTGCAGGATTGTCCATGGAGATGTGTTTGAGCCCCAATTCTAATTCCACAACTTTTATACCTACTAGGTCACACCAAATTCCAGCTAGACCAAACTATAGGGATATTTATGAATAAGCTTTTGAGATAGGAACTTTCCAAGAACAATTTTTTTAGTTCTTTTTACACTTCTTGCACATCCTCATCATCCCAGACGCAAAAACCTGGGTCTTCAGCAGAATCTTGATTAGGAATGTTGGTATCTATGAACTGATGAGCACTTTTTTGTTGATAGTCTTGCTTGTTGATTTTTTTTCCTGTTGATATATTTGATGTAACATGCAGAACCGAAGAAGACAAACCAATGACTAGATCCCTGTAGGAGCTAAACCTTTTACCGTTGTCCAACAGTCTTTTGTCGTCCATGGAGTCTGAATGCAGCACACCGAAAAAATAAGCAAAATCAAAAAGGAACCGAGTAAAACACCTGATAACGAACTAAAAACACAGACTTTGCAAAACTGGATGCTCATAAGGGAATGATCAACCACTAGAGATAGATATAGGAACCAGGAACACCAAGTTGACAGAGAAAGAAAAGATGGCGGAATTCTTGAAAATTGCAAAAAAATCAAGAAAAAACTCAGGAGTAACCTGAAACAAAAAGAACACTCACTCTAAATTATAGAAATATAGAGGAGGAAATGAGAAATCAACTTAAGAGAGATAACAGAAGTCGAGGACACGGAAGTACAGAACTATTAGAAGTAATTCATATTTATTAGTTGTACTATTTTCTTAGCCCTTAAGTTTGTTAGAGGGTATTTTAGTATTTTATCCTATTCTAGTAACCCTAGTTTTAGCTTATAAATAGGGTGGCAATCATTATAACTTTCATCATGTTTTATAACCGTCATTCTCTGAATAGAATATTTCAATTCATCATTTATTCTACCTTTGCACCAACAATTGGTATCTAGAGCTCTGGTTCGGATTCATTGGGAAACACGGGAAACACGAGTGAACGTGAGGTCTTGTGTGTTTGATTTTGATTCTTAGATTCGTGTTGAATCTTGAACAAAATCTGATCAGAATTTTAATTCTGTGGGTTGGGAAACACTGTGTGAGAAATCTGAGTGTACTGTGCAAGGTAGAAAGATGAACGGAAACGGCAACATGAACACCAAACTTCCAGTATTTGACGGTAAAAACTGGAATCGTTGGATGATCCAAATGCGTGTACTCACTATGGCAAAAATGACTTTTAACAGCGCATCTTAGACAGCGCTTTTAAAAGAAAGCGCTGTCTAAGGTTAAAATTAAAATAAAGCGCTGAAAATGTTCCAAGAAAATAATGAAAGCGTTGTCTAAGGGGGGGTCTTAGACAGCACTTTTTAAAAGCGCTGTCTAAGACCCCCCCTTAGACAGCGCTTTTAAATATAGACCTTAGACAGCGCTTTTGATAAAGCGCTGTCTAAAGTCTTTAAATTTTAAAAAAAATTAAAACCAAAAGCGCTGTCTAAGGGGGGGTTTAGAAAGCGCTTTTGGAAAGCGCTGTCTAAGGCATACCTTAGAAAGCGCTTTCCACAAAAGCGCTGTCTAAGGTCTAATTAAAATAAAATTTCAGGATTGTATTTTCGTTCTCAGTACGTATTTTTGTTTTCCCTCTTCTTCACTCACCTCTCAGACACCCAAAACACATTTTTCCAGCGCAACGTTCGAAAACCCTATTCACCTCCGCCGTCACCCAAACAAGCGACCGCCACCGTTTCCGCCACCGTTTCCGCCACCGCACTCCTCATCTCAACAATCTCAACAATCTCAACAATCTAAACCCTATTTTGTGTGTACTGTATTCCATTGTTTTACACTGTTCCTGTTTTACCTGCAATGTTCCATTGTTTACTGTATGTTTTAATATCATTATATATTGTTCAGGCCAACGCCAAGGCAAAGTTTGACGAAACTGTTGAAGCACATATAAAACCGGGCAGAAATTCCAAGCGAACAGAACTGGTATGTTTCAAGATACTTCTTTTTATTTTTATTGTTTTTCTTGTGTTTGTGTGTTTTTTCTGAGCATATAAAATGCATGTACTCAGGTGGCATATAAGATGTTTTTCTTTGTCTGTACTATATATATTTATATACTCACCAATGCCTACTACAACACGTATGATTACTCTTTACAGGAAAAAATGACTCAAAAACACATGAATTTGTAAGAATATGTTACTGTTTGCTCATAATTGTTGCATCATACTAGTAACTCTTGCACCCGTTCAAAACTTAGGGGATTTGTACCTATGTTCATGCATTATTAGAAGAGTTTGAGAGAGTAATAATAGCACCAAAAAATTCAACTAAAACAGACAAATTAATAGTTATAGTCTTAGGTTTTTGCTTGTAAATCATGATTTGTCGGTAATACACTCCAAAATATAATGGTTGTTTGTTGTTGCTCATGTGGGGGCAGGGACTAACTAGGGATTGTTCTGGGTAGAAGTAGTACTCCATGTGTCAAATATTAAATGATTTATTTATAAAGATTGAAAATATATGGAAATTTAGTTAAGAGTAAAGAAGATCAGTTAGTATTTTATTTTACAATAAAATATTTTTATAAGTAAGTTGCTTATTATTGAATGGACCTTGATTGACTGCAGTTAACAAAACAAAATATAACAGTCAAAAATAATAATTATTCAATTTAGATAAAATCTCTACTTTTGAATTATGTATTAAGTATTAAAGTTGGTATATTGGCGTATCGGATACGTTATTGAAGTTTATATTAACATTGGTTATGTATAGGTTTTTGAAGTTTAAAATGAATTAAAGCTTATAATTGTTAGGATATTCAAAGATACTACCTTAGCTTATAATTGTATGGATTAATTGTTTACTTTAATAAGTAGGAAAACCATGGATAAAACATGGATCTGTGCCGATCGAATGACCAAAGAGTACGAGAGTGGGGTTTTGGAATTCGTTAAGTATGCTATTCAACACGCTGAAAACCCCAGACAAATGCATTGTCCTTGCTTGCGTTGTTGTTATATTGGTAAGGTTGACGCACATGGATTGAAATCGCATTTGCTGAGGCATGGAATTGATCAAAGTTATCAGTGTTGGATATTTCATGGTGAGAAAATTAACGAGAATGTTGAATCGAGTGGAAAAAGTAGTACGACCTATGCTTCATACGACAAAGACACGGAAACATACGATTGTGATCGAGTTGAAGAGATTGTAGAAGCACTGGAAGAAGATCTTCATGATTGTCCTGAAATTTTTGAGAGGATGGTAAGCGATGCTGAGAAACCGTTGTACAAAGGTTGCACTAAATTCTCAAGACTTTCTGCGGTATTAAAGTTGTACAACTTAAAGGCGGGCAATGGATGGTCGGATAAAAGTTTCACAGAGTTGTTGGCCCTTATGAGAGAAATGCTACCGGATGATAATGTTCTTCCTAATCGAACCTATGAGGCAAAAAAATGTTGTGCTCTATTGGGATGAGCTATGATAAGATACATGCTTGTCCTAACGATTGCATTTTGTTTCGTAACGAATATGCAATGTTAACTGAGTGCCCTAAATGCGGTTTGTCTCGGTATAAGAAAAGATTATCTCCCGCAAAAGTCTTATGGTATTTTCCGATAATTCCGAGATTTAGGCGCATGTTTCGTAGTGAAACCGATGCAAGACATCTTACTTGGCATGCAGATGAAAGAATTATTGATGGAATGTATCGGCATCCGGCTGATTCACCACAGTGGTCGAAGATTGATAATGATTATCCTGAGTTTGGATCAGAAGCAAGAAACCTTCGATTGGCATTATCTACTGATGGAATGAACCCACATGGTCTTCAAAGTATCTCACATACCACATGGCCTGTGATTCTTATGATTTATAACCTACCTCCGTGGCTATGTATGAAGCGTAAGTACATGATGTTATCTATGTTAATCTCTGGGCCTAAACAACCAGGGAATGACATAGACGTATACTTGACACCTCTGATCGAAGATTTAAAGATTTTGTGGGAGAACGGTGTGGAGGTTTATGATGGATATAGGAAAGAAAGTTTCAATTTGAGGGCGATGTTGTTTGGCACAATTAATGATTTTCCAGCATACGGGAATCTATCTGGGTATAGCATTAAAGGTCAACGTGCGTGTCCTGTTTGTGAAGACGGAACCGATACGATTCGATTGGAACTTTGCCAGAAGAATGTGTTTCTCGGTCATCATAGATTCTTACATTCTAAACATCACTACCGTGGGTGGAGAAAAGCATTCAATGGAGACACCGAACATCGTAGAGCTCCACCCGCATTGTCAGGCGAACAAGTTTTAGAAAAGGTGAAAGAAGTGCGTACTGAGTTTGGCAAGCCTTTTGCACATAAGATTGTGAAAGGTGGGTGGAAGAAAAGGTCGATATTTTTTGAATTGCCATATTGGAAGTCTTTGTACGTGAGACATTTTCTCGATGTTATGCATATTGAAAAAAACGTATTTGAAAGTGTTATCGGTACATTACTCAATATAAAAGGCAAGTCTAAGGATGGCCTTAAAGCAAGGGAGGACATGTTAAAAATGGGAATGAGAACTGAATTAGCACCCGTGAAGAAAGGAAGACGAACATATCTACCACCTGCTGCTTTTACTTTATCTAGAAAGGAGAAAAAAATTTTGTGTAAGTCTCTGAGTGAAGTTAAGGTTCCAGAAGGATACTCATCTGATATCAGAAGACTTGTTTCTATGAAAGACCTCAAGTTGAAGAATTTGAAGACACATGATTGCCATGTTATAATGGAACATTTTCTACCGATAGGTATACGTTCTATTTTGCCAGAAAAAGTAAGAAGTGCCATAACTAAATTGTGTTTTTTCTTTAGGTCAATTTGTAGTAAGGTGATCGATCCCGAGATCTTACCAACACTACAAAAAGAGATTGTAATTACCTTGTGTGAGCTTGAAATGTATTTTCCTCCGTCTTTTTTTGACATAATGGTTCATTTAGTTGTTCATCTTGTGAAAGAGACACAGTTGTGTGGACCAGCTTATATGAGATGGATGTACCCTGCTGAACGGTATATGAAAATATTAAAAGGGTACGTGAAATCCCGAAGTCGACCAGAGGGTTGTATTGTTGAACGATACATTGTTGAAGAAGCTGTTGAGTTTTGTACTGAATATTTGTCTAACGCTCAATCGATTGGACTCCCCAGAGCTCAGATTTTCGACAAAATGGAAGGTAAAAAATTAATTGGGAATAAAATTGTGACAATATCAAGGGATGAACGGGATCAAGTTCATTTGTATGTTCTGCACAATAATAATGAGGTTGAGCCATATGTTGAAATGCACAAGGATGTACTCCGAAGGATAAATCCGAACAGAAATGAAAATTGGATAGTTATAGAGCACAATCAAAGTTTCATACAATGGTTGAAGGATCATATTTATTTGAAGCGCTCTTCAGATCCTTCTTCGGTAACAGAAAGGTTGAGATGTTTGGCATATGGTCCAAGTTTGCATGTGTTTTCTCATAGCGCATATTCAATTAATGGATACACATTTTATACCAAAGAACAAGATGATAAGAGTACTATGCAAAATAGTGGTGTCACCGTGCTAGCTGAAGCAATGCATATATCAAGTATGAAGGACTTAAACCCCAAATATGCAAATTTGTCATATTTTGGAGTTATTGAGCACATTTGGGTGTTTGATTACGAGAAGTTTCAGATTCCCATCTTTGGTTGCAAGTGGGTGAATAGTAGTGGCATACGAATGGATAAGTCTGGATTTTTGCAAGTTGATCTTACTAGGGTGGGGTACAAAGATGAACCTTTTATTCTAGCATCTCAAGCTAAACAAGTGTTCTATGTGAATGACCCGAAGAGTACAAAATGGTCTATAGTGCTTTTCTCTAACAAAGTGACTGATGATAGCGGTGTCGATCAATGTGATATTGATGTTGAGAATGAGTCACGCATTAGACGGAATGAGTTGAATAGAAATGATGAAGTTGAGGATCTTATACCGGATGAGTCATATATAAGAAACGATCATAATGAGGGAATTTGGATCAATTCATCCGTACGCATTGCTAAGAAACAAGTGATTAATATTCCAACAAAGAAAAGAAAGAGATGTTAGTGACTTAGGTAAATTATCCATGGTTTCTTTATTTTTTGTTTTCATTTGTTTTGATTATAAGTTATATGTGGTAATGCATGATTTCATTATATTTTTGTATTCAATTGCTTTGATTATAAGTTATATCTGATAATGCATGATTTCTTTATTATTTTGTTTTCAATTGTTTTGATTATAAGTTATATTTGATATTTGATGGTTTCCTTGGTTTATTACAGGTTAGACATGGCTGATGACCAACATGAGGATGTTAGTAAAGTATCCGCGGAAGAAGAAATTCGAAGAGGCATCACAGTAATGCGAAGGGTGGTCCAAGGAAGATCTCGAGGCATCATACTAGATGTCTCTTGGAACAACCAGGGACAACTTATAGAACCTAATGGGCATACCTTAACTAGTTTCATCGGTGCACTAGTAAGGAATGAAATTCCCATTACATGTGATGATTGGAGAAATAAAGAGTTGAAAGAGTCCAAAGAAAAAATTTGGAGTGAGATAAAGGTACAATCATTTGGCCCTTAAGTATACGGTATCAATTATGTTTTTTCAATTACCGATACTAACTATCAATCTGTATGTTTTTCTTAGCGATGTTTTAACATCGAAGAAGAAAGAAGAGGGTTTTGTATGAAATTGGCCGGAAAGCTTCTTAGAGGGTTTCGGACATTTTTATCATCCAAGTTCCTTAAGGATGCGGATGGTAATTTTGTGGATGCGGAGCTTCCTAGAAAATATGAAAGTTTGATATCGGCTGAAGAATGGGAAGCTTTCAAATCCAAAAGACAAGACCCGACTTTTCAAAGAATAAGTGCTACAAATCGGGAAAGAGCATCAAGTCCCGCATATCCGTACCGAAAAGGACGTGTCAGATATGGACGCTTAGAACAATCCATGGTAAGTATTTATAAATTGCGAAAACAAATTTGTTCATCATATATTAGTTTTATCTGATCAAATTGTATGACTTAATGTGTAGCTGCAGAAGGAGGAAAGTTCAGAAACATCTCTTCCTGCACATGTTTTGTGGAAGGAAGCCCGTGTGGGCAAATCTGGAGTTCCTCAAGAAGACGTTTTAAACGTATACCAGAAATGTGTAAGTATAACATTTTTTCATTAATTGAATAACATTTTTATACACAAATATTTGACAAGTATACGGTATTCATCTGATTTTTCAGGAGGAGCTATCTCAGACTCTATCTCCCGATGATACTAAGAACATACTTAGTCGGGCATTAGATGTCCCTGAGTATTCTGGTCGGGTGAGGGGTAAGGGATTTGGAGTCACTCCGACCTCCCTCAGTGTTAAAAAGGAAAGGCTCCTAGTAATCGGGAGCTTCATGCAAGATTGGAAGCCATGCAAGCTGAGCTTGATGCATTGAGGAGAGAAAGAGATGCTAGCGCCTCAACGGTATACAGAGATGCTTCGGACAAAAACAGTATCAACTGTACCTTTCAACCGAACATTCCAGAGGTAATTACATATAATTGTCTTAAATTGAACTATTTGCTTAAATTATGTATTTGACATATATACACATTAACGATTTCTTGTTATTATTGGTTTTAGGGCATTTCCCATTGTCAGTTGTATTTGTCGTCACCATACTATCGGATGGTTGGCAAGGGAAAAGTGCATAACGTTAGCGAAGTATTACTCCACACTAGAGAGCTCCCTGCTGGATGTTTGAAGGTATCAGTTGATATTGTAGTTGACCCGAATGCAGCATTACCATATCCTAGCGATGATTCGGATGCAACAACGGTGCACGAAGCAGTAGGTTCGTTTGTTGCATGGCCGACAAACCTCATATGCGTAGGATATGAGGTATGCTTAAAACTTATGTTAACTTTAATGTGTATATTCAAAGTTTAAAATTTATGCTTAAAATTTTACTTACATATTTTCCTTGATTATGTTAAATAGACTCCCACAAAATCCAAATCAAGAAAAGAGGTAATATACAATTATATGACATATATTCATGGAAGTTGTTACATTCTTAATTTGATCTAACTATTTATATGACATGTAGGTTCAAGAAAATGAGGTTAGCAATGCCTCCGCACAACAAATAAAGGAGGTTAGGAACGCCTCCGCACGGGTAAAAAGTTCTGGTGCTAAGAAGACCGTAGCTAGGAAAAAACCTACCACCAAGTATAGGCCGTGCCTCAGGACATTTATAAAGATGACCGATATACCGACCGGAGGTGTTCGGACTATACATATGGAGGAAGGGATTTTCGGCTTTGCTCACGACCAAATGATTGGTAATGAAGACTTCATGCAAGTTTTTGGTCATGAAGAAATCGGCGTCAACGTTGTCAATACATATATTAGGTAAATCCGGTCTACTTTGTTTTATTAATTAAACAACTTATGTTAATGATGTTTACTTTATGTTAATCCGGTTTACTTTATGTTTCAAAAGAGGTGTTAATGATGTTTTTATATTAGGTTTTTGTATGACAAAATGATGCGCCCCAATGATTTGGACGAGTCATTCGGATTCTTAGCACCCGCGAGCATCAACTTAGGTTTAATCTTAAATAGACCGGATACCGTGACGGAGTACGTTCTTCGGATCCTCAATGACAATAAAGATGCGGAGAAGTTGTTTTTTATACCGTTTAATACCGGGTTAGCATTTCATTCTAAATTCATCTATTATAATTATTTTCCAAGTTACCATCTAACATTTGCCTAATCATTACAGTGGACATTGGTTGTTGCTCGCAATCAATCCTATCCGAGAAATTGTGTATTATCTTGACTCGTTAGGAAATGATTGGGCAACATACCCGGATATGAAGTTCCTAATTGACACGTAAGTGAGAATGTTCAAAATTTTTCTTAGTTTATGTGAATTGTTCTAATTGCTTCATTTTTATTTTATTAGCATCCTACAAGCTTTTCGGGCCCAACGAGATATCCAAACCTCAAGGAGGGGCGCCAACCGCATTACATGGATTAAAGTGGCGGTATATTTTTAATTACCACATTTTTTATTATATTAGTGATGACACTTGATAAAACTTAGGATTTATAATCCATATTTTTTTTCATGTAGTGTCCTCAACAACGTAATCAAATAGATTGCGGGTATTTCGTGTTGAGGTTTATGCGGGATACTCTTGCTTTGGGCCGATTAGTGATTCCCACCGATGTATGTATTTCTAACTTATGAGTTATTTTTATATTTACACATATCTCATTTAATTAAATAGTTGGAATTAATTCAAAATATGTTATATTATTATGTAGTACTTTGAGGAATTCAAGTGTGCATTTTATACAAAGGATCAAGTGGACGAAATCAAAGAGGAGTGGTGTCAATTCATGATAGAGCTCAAAGTTTTTTCATAAATTTGTGTAATTAATGTGTACATTTGTAGTATATGTAATGACTTGTAAATGTGTACATAAATTTGTATATATTTTGATACATTTAAGGCAAAATTGGGTTGAATTGGTATATATATATATATTTGTTAGCCAAAAATTGGTAGAAAAAAGGCCAAAATGGCATGTATAAAATGTGATAACTGTCTGTCAAAATCTGGTTGAAAACAGGTAGAAATTCTGGTTTATAAACCTGGGAAAAATGTGGTTTAAAACAAAAGCTACAAAAATTTTCGTATACATTAGACAGCGCTTTTGTAAAAAGCGCTGTCTAAGGGGGGGGATTAGAAAGCGCTTTAGGCAAAAGCGCTGTCTAAGGGGGGGGCTTAGACAACGCTTTTTGAAAAGCGCTGTCTAAGCCCCCCCCTTTAGACAGCGCTTTTGCCTAAAGCGCTGTCTAAGGTATACCTAAAAAAATTAAAATAGGGGGGGGCTTAGACAGCGCTTTTTGAAAAGCGCTGTCTAATCCCCCCCCCCCTTAGACAGCGCTTTTGCCAAAAGCGCTGTCTAAGGTATACCTAAAAAAATTAAAATAGGAGGGTCTTAGAAAGCGCTTTTGGCCAAAGCGCTGTCTAAGGGGGGGGGGGGGGGCTTAGACAGCGCTTTTAAGATTTAAACAAGCGCTGTCTAAACCTTTAGCAGCGGAGGCTTAGACAGCGCTTTAAAGCGCTGTCTAAGGCTAAAAAAAGCGCTGTCTAAGGTCTTGTTTGGCGTAGTGACTGTTCGGTGCTCAAGATGTTCTAGATCTTGTCACTGATGGTTATGTTCCGGTAGCAGTAGATGCGACGGATGAACAGAAAAACACGCAGAAGGAAGTAAGGAAGAAGGATCAGAAAGCATTGTTCTTCATTCATCAATGTGTTGATGTAAATGTGTTTGAGAAGATTGCAGATTCAACGACAACAAAGGCTGCGTGGGACACACTGGTTAGATGTTATGGTGGTGACGCATCAGTGAAGATGGTGAAGCTTCAGTCCTTGAGAAAGCAATATGAGAATCTCAACATGAAGAATAATGAGAAAGTTTCTAAATACATCTCCAGAGTGATTCTGATCACTAATGAGATGAAAGCGTGTGGAGAAACTCTTTCTGAAGAAATAATCATGGAGAAGGTATTGAGATCCCTTACCTCTCAATTTGATTACATTGTGGTAGCAATAGAACACTCCAAAGATCTGAGCACCATGAGAATTGAAGAGCTGCAGAGCAGTCTAGAAGCGCAAGAGTTGCGTTTGACTGAGAGAACTTCTGAAAGGGAAGTAGAGCAGCAGGCTCTGAAAGCAACTTCTGATAGGAGGTATCAGAAGCAGTCAGAAGCCAGGAGAAGATCTGATGGTGGTCAGAAGTCAGAAAGCTCAACCTCTGATAGACAAAAGAATGCTCAGAAGGGAAAAGAGAAGTATGACAAGAAGAAGATCCAATGTTACTGTTGTAAGAAGTTTGGTCACTTTGCTAGAGACTGTTGGTCAAACAAGGAGAGAAAATCAGAAGAAGCAAATATAGCCAGAAGTTCTGATGACGAATCTGTGGTATTGATGGCCTCTGAATCTGATGATATGGATCTGATAGACTGGTGGTATATGGACACTGGCTGTTCAAATCATCTTACTGGAAACAAGAAATGGCTGGTTGACTTTGACTCTGAAAAGAGGACAAAGATCAGATGTGCTGATGACAAATATCTTAATGCAGAAGGTATGGGAAATGTCAGAGTGATTCTGAACAATGGGAAAACAGCATTGATTCAGAACGTGTGGTATGTACCTGGAATCAGAAGCAATCTGATGAGTGTGGGACAATTAATTGAGAAAGGTTTTTCAGTTACCATGAAGGACAATCTTCTGAAGCTGTATGACTGCAATCAGAAGTTGATTATGGAGTCAGAACAGGGAAGGAATAGAACATTCAAGGTGAATGTCAGAACTGCAGACTCAGAATGTCTTAGTGCAACAAGTGCTGAGAAGGAGAGTGAGTTGTGGCACAGAAGATTTGGTCATTTGAATTTCATAAGCTTAAAAAATCTGAATTCAAAGAAGTTGGTACATGGAATTCCTGCAATTAAGAAGCCTGAAAAGTCATGCAAAGTTTGCATGGAAGGAAAACAACCACGATTGCCATTTGTGTCAGAAACTTCTCCAAGAGCAAAACATGCCTTGGGAGTTGTACATTCTGATGTGTGTGGTCCATTTCCAGTAGCATCGATTGGAGGGAATAAATACTTTGTGTTATTTGTTTATGAATTCACAAGAATGACATGGGTATCCCTTATTAAGTTTAAACATGAGGTGTTTGATGAATTCAAGAAGTTCAGAATGAAGGTTGAGAATCAGAGTGGTCAGAAGTTGAAGATTCTTAGAACTGACGGTGGAGGTGAGTATAACTCCAAAGAGTTCCAGAAGTTCTGTGAGGAGAATGGAATTGAGCATGAGGTTACTGCTCCTTATGCCCCTCAACACAATGGTCTTGCTGAAAGAAGAAACCGCACTTTGCTTGATATGGTGAGAAGCATGCTAAAGGAGAAGAAGCTTCCTCAGAAGCTCTGGGGAGAAGTTGTTACCACCGCAACGTATGTACTCAACCGATGTCCTACGAAGAAGTTGAAGGAAATAGTTCCAATACAGAAGTGGACTGGAGATAAGCAAAGTGTTAGTCATCTCAAGGTGTTTGGTTCTGTTTGCTATAAACATGTTCTAGAAGCCAGAAGACAGAAGATGGATGATAGAAGCAAAGTGATGATTCTAATAGGGTACCACAGTACAGGTGCATACAAGCTCTATTGTCCAGAAACCAATAAAATTGAATTCAGCAGAGATGTGATTGTGAAGGAATCAGAAGTTTGGAATTGAGATAAGTCTCAATCTGATTCTGATGTTAGAACTTCTGAAGAAAGGTCAGAGTTAAGAATTTCTGAAGTTAGAGTAAACTCTGACGTTGATTCTGATTCTGATAGTGATTCTGACTCTGGAGAAGACTCAGAAGATGAAGGTGACTCTGATGATCCAGACTCTGATGACCCAGACTCTGATGGTAATCCAGATTCTAGTGGCAATTCAGACTCTGGAAATATGCCAGACCCTGAAGATGGTCAAAGCTCTGGAGGAAGTCAACCATCTAAAGCTAGAAACTCTGAAGCTCAAGACTCTAAACAAGTTCAGAGACCACAAAGAATCAGAAACATCCCCAGAAGATATGCAGAATTTGACATGCTGCAAGACACTGAAGTAGACTTTGAAGGAGAAGTTATTCAGTGTGCCATGTTAGTAGACTCTGAACCCATAAGTATAGAAGAGGCTCTTAAGCAGAAGCTCTGGCTGAAGGCCATGAAAGAAGAACTTGATGCTATAGAGAGAAACAAGACTTGGAAGCTGACAGAACTTCCAAAAGACAAGAAAGCCATCAGCGTCAGATGGGTTTTCAAGCAGAAGTTAAAGCCAGATGGTTCAATTGGCAAACATAAAGCAAGGTTGGTAGCCAGAGGATTTCTACAGAAACATGGGATGGATTATTCTGAAGTGTTTGCACCTGTAGCAAGACATGAAACAATCAGAATGGTGATTGCAATAGCTGCTAACAGGAATTGGCCTCTGATGCATTTAGATGTAAAATCTGCATTTCTGAACGGTCCATTAGAAGAAGAAGTTTACGTGTCACAACCTCCTGGATTTGTGAAAAAGAATCAGGAAGGGATGGTGTACAGATTATACAAAGCTCTATATGGGTTGAAACAAGCGCCCAGAGCTTGGAATCAGAAGATTGATTCACTTTTTAAGAAGCAAGGCTTTCAGAAATGTGAGATGGAGTATGGTGTCTATGTTCAGCATACTTCTGAAGGAAATATGACTCTGGTATGTTTATATGTTGATGATATACTGCTGACTGGAAGTTCTGAACATGAGATAGCCAAGTTCAAGAAAGTTCTAATGAATGAATTCCAAATGACTGATCTAGGCAAAATGACATACTTTATAGGGATGGAATTTAGATACTCTGAGAAAGGTATTATTTTGCATCAACTCAAGTATGAATTAGAAATTCTGAAGAGATTTAATCTGAAGAATTGTAAGATTGCTGTCACACCTTCTGATACAAATCAGAAACTGGATTCTGACTCTGATGGAAAGGATGTGGACGCTACAACCTTTAAACAGTTGGTTGGTTCTCTGAGGTATTTGTGCAATACCAGACCTGATATTTTCTATTCAGTTGGGATGGTTAGTAGGTTCATGAGTAAACCTAAGTGGTCCCATTACCAAGCTGCTGTCAGGATTCTGAGGTATATCAAGGGAACTCTGAAGTATGGAGTATTATTTCCTTCTGGAAGAAAGGATGAGTCAGAACTTCAGAGTTATTCAGATTCTGATTGGTGTGGAGACAGAGTTGACAGAAGAAGTACGTCTGGGTACTTATTCAAATTTCTGGGAGGTCCCATTTCTTGGTGTTCCAAGAAGCAACCTGTTGTGGCGATGTCAACTTGTGAAGCTGAATACATTGCAGGTGTTGTTACTGCATGCCAAGTTGTGTGGATTCAGAATCTATTGCAGGATTTGAAGATTAAAGTAAACAAACCTCTGAAGTTGATGATTGACAATAAGTCTGCAGTCAATCTTACTAGAAACCCAGTGTTGCATGGGAGAAGCAAGCACATTGAGACCAAGTATCATTTTCTGAGACATCAAGTTCAGAGGGGAGTGTTAGAAGTTGTACACTGCAGCACTCAGAAATAGTTGACAGATGTTCTGACGAAAGCTATCAAGACTGATCAATTTCTCAGATTAAGGGATGGAATTGGTGTTACAAGTTTTGATGGAATATGAATTAAGGGATGGTATTAGAAGTAATTCATATTTATTAGTTGTACTATTTTCTTAGCCCCTAAGTTTGTTAGAGGGTATTTTAGTATTTTATCCTATTCTATTAACCCTAGTTTTAGCTTATAAATAGGGTGGCAATCATTGTAACTTTCATCATGTTTTATAGCCGTCATTCTCTGAATAGAATATTTCCATTCATCATTTATTCTACTTTTGCACCAACAAACAAGAAAAAGAGATTCCACGATAGAAAATCAAATAAACTTTTCATAGTCAAAATTATTGACTTTATTCTTGATTTGCATATTTCTTGTATCCCATTGAAATTGCTCTATTCTAAGTTTTGTGTATGAGAGTTTGACAGTAGTCACTTTTTTTACAAATAACAATAGAAAAAACTAAAATTAAGTTTAGTGTTCTATAGATATATTGAAATAGATAATTAACTTTATTATGATGATATTTTATTATATAAATCTTAAATTTATATAATTCTGAATTAAAAACTAACTTTTTAAATTTTGTGAAATTTAATCGATAAGAGATAGATTTTTTTATGGATTTTCCGTGCAAATAAAGGAGAATGAACAAAATTATTTAAATTTAAAATAAAAATTAATTTTATAAATAAGATAAAATAAGGAGATCAAAATAATATTTTAAAAAATTAAAATATAAATAGACATTAATTGTCATGTATTGGCGAGTAAGTTTATCAATGTTTCTTAAAGGAAAAGTAGAGCATTATTCATAGGAGTGTCACAATTTATTGATAAATAGTGTACAATATCTTGTATCAATTAAACTTATTTAAATATATTTATTAAATATTTTAATTTTAAATAAATAATTTTAAAACAAAAACAAAAGGATAAATTAAAATTATTCCGTTGTAAAAATATTTATTAATATTCAAAGACTTATTTTTTAAATGACCTTTGCGCTTGTTTGTTACAATTTTTAAAACAAAATAAAAAATAAAAAATTCATTTTTTGTTTGTTATAAAATTTTAAGAGGTTTTAAAAAAAATCAAATGAGAAGTTAGTTAGAACAACTTCTCATAAAGAAATTAAAGTTGCGATGACTCATTCATAATAAAATTTTAAATAATAATTAAAAAAAACAGATTGAATTTTTAAAGTTGTTTTAAGTATTAATGGTGTATCTCTAAATATCGGTACGATCAAATAAAATCTAATTATCGATAAGATTTTATATTTAAAGTTGTGTTATATATTAGACATCTATCCATGAAACAATAAGTCTTATCCTTATTCCTCATTTAGCTAGACATCTATCCTTGTGTCTTTGGGAACTTGAAATTCAAGTTAGTGAAGGTTATTTGACAGGTGCATTAAATGTGGAAAAAAAAAGAACAAAGTGCATAAAATGAAACTTTAAGGAAATTTTAATAGTGAAGACATTTAGGGATTTTTTTTTATCTAAATAACTCTAATTTAAAAAAAATAATCCAAAATAACCTATTTTTCAGATTAATTATCAAATTACTCCACTTTTAAAAGGAGACGTCAGATGAATTGGCGTCTGCTATTAAATTCAGAGAGGAGACGTTAATTGGATTGGTTAGTGCATCTAGTGTTGCCAATCCAATTGGCGGCTGTGTGTTAATTTTTAAAGGAGACGTCAATTGGTCTGACACCTGTGTGTTTCGTAATTTTTTTTGAAAAACATTGTACATTTTAAATAAAGTTGAAATCAGAACAATTCATATTAATATTAATACGCGTTTACACAAAAAGACTAATGTCGATGACCGGGATCACCTAACCGATCTCTGGTCCCACATCCCCTAGCTACCATAACTCGTGGCCCTAACCCATATTGATGATTCATCCCAGGTGCTTGAGTATCTGAGGGCCCAGGAACATCACCACCAACTGCAGGAGATTGTCTGAGATATTTAGACAAATCAGCGTAGTCTTGTGTATGCATTGAAGGGCTACCGCCATAGCTGAGTTCATGACCCATGTCAGAGTAGTTGGGTTGTGTATGAGTTGTTGGAGGACGACCAAGATGATTGAAGGGAGACATTGGTGTGAATGAAACGTCAAGAAAAGGTTGAAATGATTGTTGTGGTGTTTGGTAGCCATATGATTGTTGAAGGTTTTGGTTTTGTGATGTTTGAGCTTCTTGGTTATAGTAGGAGGAGGGACGGTTGATGTTAAATGATCGCTGAGTGTTTTGGCTAAGACGGCTATGATAGGGTGATGTGTTGGGTGCATAGCGATGTTGGGTGTCTTGATGATGATCTACTTGTTGGTGGTGGTACGAGGTATGCTCTTAGTATTGTGGTTGGGTGTTTGGCATGTTAGGGTTGTAGGTTTGTGTGTTTGTGGATCGGAAATTTTGATGAATAGGGGGTTATGAGTAACCGGTTTGACAATGTTGTCAAGGGTTAGATGTTGAACCTTCTGGTGTGTAAGTTTCCTAGTGTGGGTCGTATAGGTATATATCCTCGGCGATGAACTCAAATCCAATCAATCTGTACTAAACCATATAATTACGACTTGGTTTTTCTTCGGTTGGCATCACAGCGTTAGTTAAGACATGGTCTTGTCGGTGCTTCCATTTTCGACACACAGATCTGGCGAAGCTTTACCATGGGTTAAAGATCCATTGGTCGTTAACTTTGCGTAAATGCCATTCTTCAAGGTTTGTCGGGGGATCTGGGATGTGTTGAAGCATATCGAACTGCAATTTAACACGATTAATATTGTGCATATCCATAGTGGTGAATCTTATGATCGGTGTGCATGCAGTCCAAACAGTTACGTCTTGTTCATTGATTTCATGGTCATGATTCAAATTTAGATATGAATGCCAAATGAATTAAAATGTGAACATATATTAGATTATAAATTTGTTAGAAGAAATTAACAAATTATTATGAAATAATTAGTTTAATGGCAATACATCTGTCGGTCGAAGGTGATCCAAGAGATTGCGATACTGGGTAATACAGTGTCTAGGACATCTGTTATAACTCATACCACGTGCCGACCATCTGCACCATAAAAGTAAAAGTATTATTTAGAGATAATAATTGCTAAAGTAAGTAAATATAGTCCATTTTTAAAAACTTACTTTTGTGCGTACGAAAATGTGAATGGTTGTTGTTGACGGGAACTAGGGATGGTAGTATGGACCAACCCCATGCTAGGAGCAAAACGTCACATCCAGAAAATGTAGATGTGTCTTTGTGCGCATTTTTACTCAAAGAGCTATAAAGATAAGCCAAACAAGCAGACCCTCAATTATAACTTCTTATTCTATCTACATGTCTTAGTAAAGGTAAATACATAACATGCATACTAGAACCACTACCTTCGGGAAATAAAAATAAACCAATTAAAAGCATAATATAACACCTAGTTTTTATTATTCGAGCCTCTTCGGTAGAATTCTCATCTAATTATAAGCTGTTATGATATGTCTTAAGGCGTGAAAGGAGTATACCTTGATCTCTCGAGTTATCATCTAACAAGTTAGCATTCAAGAGGTCCATGCAAATTGAATTCACATAGTTGGTTTTACTATTTACCGCCTTACCTTCGATAGGCAGTCCCAATAACATATAAACATCTTTTAACGTCACGGTACATTCACCGGTTCGAAACCAGAATGTGTGTGTCTCGGGACTCCATATTTCACATAATGCAAGAATAAATTTAGTATCAACCGACCAAGACATTATTTTGCTTACATGTCCAAAATCAGCGAGTTTGACATAAGGTTGAATAATCACGTCCATGTGAACAAATTCGTGGACACGAGTTCGAAACCTAGAAACATCCTAAAAAATAAAAAATAAAATAAGTTACTTTATAAAAAATAAACAACAAAATAAGTTACTTTAAAAAAAACAAATTAACTTACTTTAGAAAAATAATACAAGAGTTAAATGCTTCGTATTCTGCCACATTATTGGTGCATTCAAATGTTAGCCGGGCAGCAAAAGGAACGTGGGATCCCTTCGGCGTAACCAAAACAGCACCAACTCCGCTACCATTCACGTTAATGGCCCCAT
Organism: Lathyrus oleraceus; assembly: GCF_024323335.1. NCBI lineage: Eukaryota > Viridiplantae > Streptophyta > Magnoliopsida > Fabales > Fabaceae > Lathyrus > Lathyrus oleraceus. Next base: position 342,570,666 of record NC_066580.1, read on the forward strand.
CAAACATCAGAATCCATTCGGACTCAGGGTCAGGCCCCTCCTCCAGGATCGGTTCCTCGCATTCTTTCGATTTGAGAAACATGATGTCCTCATCAGCGAACTCAAATTTCATCGGTTGATAATCCTCAATAGGTTGCTAGGCGAGGTAATCAGACAATACACTCCCCTTTATTTCTTTCTGAGAAGTGTACTGGATATCGTATTCAGTCAAAATCATTTGCCATCTCGCAACATGTCTGGTCAAGGCTGGCTTCTCAAATATATACTTGATCGGATCCATCTTGGAAATCAACAAAGTGGTATGAACCAGCATATACTGCCTCAGTCGGCGAGCAACCCATGCCAAAGCGCAACAAATTTTCTCGAGCAGTGAATATCTTGTTTCACAGTCGGTAAACTTTTTTCTAAGGTAGTAAATTGCATGCTCTTTTCGACCAGACTCGTCATGCTGCCCCAATACACACCCCATAGACCCCTCAAGGACTGCCAAGTACAGGATTAACGGTCGTCCCTCCACAGGAGGCATCAGAATCGAAGGCTCCTACAAATATTCTTTTATTTTTTTAAATGCCGTCTGGCAATCATCATTCCACCTGACCGTTTGATCTTTTCTCAACAACTTGAATATGAGTTCACACGTGGCTGTTAGATGAGATATGAACCGTGAAATGTAGTTCAATCTACCTAAGAAACCACGAACCTCTTTTTCTGTTCTCGGTTCAGGAATTTCTTGTATCGCTTTTACTTTAGCAGGATCAACCTCGATTCCTCTTTCGCTTACAATAAACCCCAGCAACTTGCCGGACCGCACTCCAAAAGTGCACTTATTCGGATTCAACCTCAACTTGAATTGTCTCAACCGGTCAAACAACTTGGCCAAGTCTACCAGATGCCCCTCTTCTGTTTGTGACTTCGCTATCATGTCATCAACATAGCATTCAATCTCATGATGAATCATATCATGAAACAAGGTCACCATAGCTCTTTGATACGTGTCTAATGTAGATGCAGGAAGATGGGTGGATAACATATCAGTAGAGTAGTGGACAATGGCATTTGATAGAGGTTGTCGATTGGGCCACATGAAAATAAACCTCGTGGAATGCATGAACGACGTATTCAAAGGCATTGGAAATCTACCAATAACCGCTTTGGTCAGAACAACCTATATTAGGTTGGCATCTAGATTCGCAACCAGAGGTGAAAGATGGTGTGCAGTGTTAGTGTCAGATCAAATATTCAGCGAATGTTGTATGAAAGTGATGAAAGAGGAAAGTATCAAAGCTAGCACACACGCAGTTACAGTCTTTGACCGTCGTAGGCAAAATTTCAGTGTACAGGAAACAATGGATCTCAATAAGGGGATGCCAAAATTTTCCTATGCTGTCAAACTAAACAAAAGTTGGTGCGACTGTGGAAAGTTCTAGACCTTCCGTATTCCTTGCTCCCATGCCATTTTGGCATGCGTGCATACTCACCAAGATGCTTATATCCATCTATTTGATGTCCACAAGGCCATTACCGTTATGAATGTGTATAAAAAAGCTTCTCAGTACTACCAATGGGGGAATACTAGCCTCCATATGAAGGTGACATAGTTTGGCACAACAATGAGATGCGAAGAAAGAAAAAAGGACGGCCAAACAATACACGTATTAGAACAGAAATGGATACGACTGATAAAATGATAAGATTATGTAGTATATGTCATCAACCCGGATACAATAAGAACAAATGTCCCAATCTAGGAGCAACATCTGCATCATAATTTAGTAGCTCCTTTCAATTTTTGTAACCTTGATTTTTTATATATCATTATCTTTTTGTTACAACAAGGTTAATAACTAACATCACTACAACATAAGAAAACTAAAAACGGAACATTTTTAACTGATTACAATAATCAAACTTATGTCATCTCGTCCAAACATCATTTCCCTAGCATCCTTATCAGTTTTTACTCGCATCCAACCAAATATATTATCGAATCTCTCAATACTTCTTATTTTTTCTCCTTCTGATATTTTTCCATCTAACCAACGAACCAACTCCCTCTTCAGTTGATCGAAACTACAAATGTTCCAGAAGAGCATCAACATCGGAGGCTTGTCTCTCGAATAAATCACTTTTCCATAGCGGCGACGAACACCAAACATGTTTGCAATATGACGAAATGAGATGTGGAAAAATGAATCAGACAACACCTCTATTTATGAAAAAAAATTGTACATTACACTAAAGCGCCAAACCAATTGGCGCCTCCTCTCAATTAGTGTACCTAGGCACCAATTGGATTGGCAGCACCATGTGCCGTAGCCAATCCAATTGGCGCCCCCTCTTAAAAATTAAGGATAAACGTCAATTGGTCTGGCGCCCATGCCTTAAGTATTTTTTTTTTAAATTGGGATAGATTGAGATTTTTTTTAAATTGAATTATTTTAGATTTTTTTTAAATTGAATTATTTTAGATTTTTTTTTTAAAATATGGGATATTTGAGTAAAAAATTTACATTTAGGCCCTATTCGAATATTTTTCTACCCTTGTGTGGAAATTTAATTTGTATCCCAATTAATTCAATCACTCAATCAATAAGAAGATGGATGAAGATATACCATAGATTTTTCTCCTTGCCTAAAGTGAAATCAAAATCAAAATTAGAAAAACAATTAAGTAACTGATGAAACCCTAAAGCCAACTTCGGGTTGAAATAACTTATAGGCCCCATTCGAATATTTTCCTCCAATTTAGGGTTTGAAACAAATATATTTGACTTAATTTACCAACAATTATTTTTTATATTTTTATTAAAATATGAAGAAAAAAATTTTATTTATAAAATAATGTACAAAAATATAAAATTAATTTAGTTTTAATCTTATTTCTTAGCTTAGTGGAGGGAAATGAATTTTCTAAGGTTCAAAAGAGAAAATAAGAGAAAAACATAGAGGTAAAATTAAAATACTAGAAACACTAAAACAATAAAAATGAATTAGAGATGAATTTTCCTATAAAAAAGAAAAAGAAAATAAAATAGAAGATAAGGCTACACCCATGAAATTCTATATGCATGAAATTCATCCGTCAATAAATATAAGTAGGATTATATCCACATGACCTATAAGTTATTTTTGGCATATGATCCCTATACCTACGCTAATAAATTTGTATGGTTATTAAATATTTGATTATTAAATATTTTAAGAGGTTATTAAATATTACTTATAACATGGTTATTAAATATGGTTATTAAATATTTGAAATTTTAATAAATAATTTAAAACAAAAAGATAAATTAAAATTAATATCCTTTGTTGTAAAAAGATTGAACAGTAATTAAAAACTACTTTTCTAAATGATGTTAAGTCTTGTTTGTTATAAAAAAATTAAAAATAAGTTTTTAAAAGATTTCAAATTTTTGTTATTTATAATGTTTTTTTAAAGTATGAAATAGAAAGTTTGTTACAATTAATATCTTTTGAGATAACTTATTAGTTAGATACTAAAATTAAAAACGAGTAAAATAAAACAAAATAAATAAGATTGAATATTTAAAGTTGTGTTATTAATGATATATCTCCCTAAAATCAAGACTTCACATTTACAGTATCCAACACAAACCCTTGCTCTTCCTTAACAATATCCATGTCCGACAACACCAAACCTTCCTCCTTAGAAGCATCGAACACAAACCCTTCTTCCTTAACTGCATCCATGTCACACAACACCAAACCTTCTTCGTTAGAAGCATCGAACACAAACCCTTCTTCCTTAACTGTATCCATGTCACACAACACCAAACCTTCTTCCTTAAAAGCATCGAACACAGACCCTTCGAACACACACACTACAACAAACAAGACCTTAGACAACGCTTTTTTTAGCCTTAGACAGCGCTTTAAAGCGCTGTCTAAACCTCCGCTGCTAAAGGTTTAGACAACGCTTTTTTAAATCTTAAAAGCGCTGTCTAAGCCCCCCCCCCCCCCCCCCTTAGACAGCGCTTTGGCCAAAAGCGCTTTATAAGACCCTCTTATTTTAAATTTTTTAGGTATACCTTAGACAGCGCTTCTGAAAAGCGCTGTCTAAGCCCCACCCCCTTAGACAGCGCTTTGGCCAAAAGCGCTTTCTAAGACCCTCCTATTTTAATTTTTTTAGGTATACCTTAGACAGCGCTTTTCAAAAAGCGCTGTCTAAGCCCCCCCCCCCCTTAGACATCGCTTTCTAATCCCCCCCTTAGACAGCGCTTTTTACAAAAGCGCTGTCTAAGGTATACGAAAATTTTTGAAACTTTTGTTTTAAACCACATTTTTTCCAGGTTTATAAACCAGAATTTCTACCTATTTTCAACCAGATTTTGACAGACAATTATCACATTTTATATATGCCATTTTGGCCTTTTTTCTACCAATTTTTGGCTAACAAATATATATATATACCAATTCAAACCAATTTTGCCTTAAATGTATCAAAATATATACAAATTTATGTACACATTTACAAGTCATTACATATACTACAAATGTACACATTAATTACACAAATTTATGAAAAAACATTGAGCTCTATCATGAATTGACACCACTCCTCTTTGATTTCGTCCACTTGATCCTTTGTATAAAATGCACACTTGAATTCCTCAAAGTACTACATAATAATATAACATATTTTGAATTAATTCCAACTATTTAATTATATGAGATATGTGTAAATATAAAAATAACTCATAAGTTAGAAATACATACATCGGTGGGAATCATTAATCGGCCCAAAGCAAGAGTATCTCGCATAAACCTCAACATGAAATACCCGCAATCTATTTGATTACGTTGTTGAGGACACTACATATGAAAAAAAAAATATGGATTATAAATCCTAAGTTTTATCAAGTGTCATCACTAATATAATAAAAAATGTGGTAATTAAAAATATACCGCCACTTTAATCCATGTAATGGAGTTGGTGCCCCTCCTTGAGGTTTGGATATCTCGTTGGGCCCGAAAAGCTTGTAGGACGCTAATAAAATAAAAATGAAGCAATTAGAACAATTCACATAAACTAAGAAAAATTTTGAACATTCTCACTTACGTGTCAATTAGGACCTTCATATCCGGGTATGTTGTCCAATCATTTCCTAACGAGTCAAGATAATACACAATTTCTCGGATAGGATTGATTACGAGCAACAACCAATGTCCACTGTAATGATTAGGCAAATGTTAGATGGTAACTTGGAAAATAATTATAATAGATGAATTTAGAATGAAATGCTAACCCGGTATTAAACGGTATAAAAAAAAACTTCTCCGCATCTTTATTGTCCATGAGGATCCGAAGAACGTACTCTGTCACGGTATCCGGTCTACTTAAGATTAAACCTAAGTTGACGGTCGCGGGTGCTAAGAATCCGAATGACTCGTCCAAATCATTGGGGCGCATCAATTTGTCATACAAAAACCTAATATAAAAACATCATTAACACCTCTTTTGAAACATAAAGTAAACCGGATTAACATAAAGTAAACATCATTAACATAAGTTGTTTAATTAATAAAACAAAGTAGACCGGATTTACCTAATATATGTATTGACAACGGTGACGCCGATTTCTTCATGACTAAAAACTTGCATGAAGTCTTCATTACCAATCATTTGGTCGTGATCAAAGCCGAAAATCCCTACCTCCATATGTACAGTCCGAACACCTCCGGTCGGTATATCGGTCATCTCTAGAAATGTCCTGAGGCACGACCTATACTTGGTGGTAGGTTTTTTCCTAGCTACGGTCTTCTTAGCACCAGAACTTTTTACCCGTGCGGAGGCGTTGCTAACCTCCTTTTTTTGTTGTGCGGAGGCATTGCTAACCTCATTTTCTTGAAGCTACATGTCATATAAATAGTTAGATCAAATTAAGAATGTAACAACTTCCATGAATATATGTCATATAATTGTATATTACCTCTTTTCTTGAAACCGTGGACTCGGTATGCCGTGGAATCGCATTATCTTTTGATTTGGATTTTGTGGGAGTCTATTTAACATAACCAAGGAAAATATGTAAGTAAAATTTTAAGCATAAATTTTAAACTTTGAATATACACATTAAAGTTAACATAAGTTTTAAGCATACCTCATATCCTACGCATATGAGGTTTGTCGGCCATGCAACAAACGAACCTACTGCTTCGTGCACCGTTGTTGCATCCGAATCATCGCTAGGATATGGTAATGCTGCATTCGGCTCAACTGCAATATCAACTGATACCTTCAAACATCCAGCAGGGAGCTCTCTAGTGTGGAGTAATACTCCGCTAACGTTATGCACTTTTCCCTTGCCAACCATCCGATAGTATGGTGACGACAAATACAGCTGACAATGGGAAATGCCCTAAAACCAATAATAACAAGAAATCGTTAATGTGTATATATGTCAAATACATAATTTAAGCAAATAGTTCAATTTAAGACAATTATATGTAATTACCTCTGGAATGTTCGGCTGAAAGGTACAGTTGATACTGTTTTTGTCCGAAGCATCTCTGTATACTGTTGAGGCGCTAGCCTCTCTTTCTCTCCTCAATGCATCAAGCTCAGCTTGCATGGCTTCCAATCTTGCATGAAGCTCCCGATTACTAGGAGCCTTTCCTTTTTTAATACTCAGGGAGGTCGGAGTGACTCCAAATCCCTTACCCCTCACCCGACCAGAATACTCAGGGACATCTAATGCCCGACTAAGTATGCCCTTAGTATCATCGGGAGATAAAGACTGAGATAGCTCCTCCTGAAAAATCAGATGAATACCGTATACTTGTCAAATATTTGTGTATAAAAATGTTATTCAATTAATGAAAAAATGTTATACTTACACATTTCTGGTATACGTGTAAAACTTCTTCATGAGGAACTCCAGATTTGCCCACACGGGCTTCCTTCCACAAAACATGTGCAGGAAGAGATGTTTCTGAACTTTCCTCCTTCTGCAGCTACACATTAAGTCATACAATTTGATCAGATAAAACTAATATATGATGAACAAATTTGTTATCGCAATTTATAAATACTTACCATGGATTGTTCTAAGCGTCCATATCCGACACGTCCTTTTCGGTACGGATATGCGGGACTTGATGCTCTTTCCCGATTTGTAGCACTTATTCTTTGAAAAACCGGGTCTTGTCTTTTGGATTTGAAAGCTTCCCATTCTTCAGCCGATATCAAACTTTCATATTTTTTAGGAAGCTCCGCATCCACAAAATTACCATCTGCATCCTTAAGGAACTTGGATGATAAAAATGTCTGAAACCCTCTTAGAAGCTTTCCGGCCAATTCATACAAAAACCTCTTCTTTCTTCTTCGATGTTAAAACATCGCTAAGAAAAACATACAGATTGATAGTTAGTATCGGTAATTGAAAAAACATAATTGATACCGTATAATTAAGGGCCAAATGATTGTACCTTTATCTCACTCCAAATTTTTTCTTTGGACTCATTCAGCTCTTTGTTTCTCCAATCATCACATGTAATGGGAATTTCATTCCTTACTAGTGCACCGATAAAACTAGTTAAGGTATGCCCATTAGGTTCTATAAGCTGTCCCTGGTTGTTCCAACAGACATCTAGTATGATGCCTCGAGATCTTCCTTGGACCACCCTTCTCATTACTGTGATGCCTCTTCGAATTTCTTCTTCCGCGGATACTTTTTTACTAACTTCCTCATATTGGTCATCAGCCATGTCTAACCTGTAATAAACCAAGGAAACCATCAAATATCAAATATAACTTATAATCAAAGCAATTGAAAACAAAAAAATAAAGAAATCATGCATTATCAGATATAACTTATAATCAAAGCAATTGAAAACAAAAATATAACGAAATCATGCATTATCAGATATAACTTATAATCAAAGCAATTGAAAACAAAAAATAAAGAAATCATGCATTATCAGATATAACTTATAATCAAAGCAATTGAAAACAAAAATATAATGAAATCATGCATTATCACATATAACTTATAATCAAAACAATTGAAAATAAATAAATAAAGAAACCATGGATAATTTACCTAAGTCACTAACATCTCTTTCTTTTCTTTGTTGGAATATTAATCACTTGTTTCTTAGCAATGCGTACGGATGAATTGATCCAAATTCCCTCATTATGATCGTTTCTTATATATGACTCATCCGGTATAAGATCCTCAACTTCATCATTTCTATTCAACTCATTCCGTCTAATGCATGACTCATTCTCAACATCAATATCACATTGATCGACACCGCTATCATCAGTCACTTTGTTAGAGAAAAGCACTATAGACCATTTTGTACTCTTCGGGTCATTCACATAGAACACTTGTTTAGCTTGAGATGCTAGAATAAAAGGTTCATCTTTGTACCCCACCCTAGTAAGATCAACTTGCAAAAATCCAGACTTATCCATTCGTATGCCACTACTATTCACCCACTTGCAACCAAAGATGGGAATCTGAAACTTCTCGTAATCAAATACCCAAATGTGCTCAATAACTCCAAAATATGACAAATTTGCATATTTGGGGTTTAAGTCCTTCATACTTGATATATGCATTGCTTCAGCTAGCACGGTGACACCATTATTTTGCATAGTACTCTTATCATCTTGTTCTTTCGTATAAAATGTGTATCCATTAATTGAATATGCGCTATGAGAAAACACATGCAAACTTGGACCATATGCCAAACATCTCAACATTTCTGTTACCGAAGAAGGATCTGAAGAGCGCTTCAAATAAATATGATCCTTCAACCATTGTATGAAACTTTGATTGTGCTCTATAACTATCCAATTTTCATTTCTGTTCGGATTTAACCTTCGGAGTACATCCTTGTGCATTTCAACATATGGCTCAACCTCATTATTATTGTGCAGAACATACAAATGAACTTGATCCCGTTCATCCCTTGATATTGTCACAATTTTATTCCCAATTAATTTTTTACCTTCCATTTTGTCGAAAATCTGAGCTCTGGGGAGTCCAATCGATTGAACGTTAGACAAATATTCAGTACAAAACTCAACAGCTTCTTCAACAATGTATCGTTCAACAATACAACCCTCTGGTCGACTTCGGGATTTCACGTACCCTTTTAATATTTTCATATACCGTTCAGCAGGGTACATCCATCTCATATAAGCTGGTCCACACAACTGTGTCTCTTTCACAAGATGAACAACTAAATGAACCATTATGTCAAAAAAAGACGGAGGAAAATACATTTCAAGCTCACACAAGGTAATTACAATCTCTTTTTGTAGTGTTGGTAAGATCTCGGGATCGATCACCTTACTACAAATTGACCTAAAGAAAAAACACAATTTAGTTATGGCACTTCTTACTTTTTCTGGCAAAATAGAACGTATACCTATCGGTAGAAAATGTTCCATTATAACATGGCAATCATGTGTCTTCAAATTCTTCAACTTGAGGTCTTTCATAGAAACAAGTCTTCTGATATCAGATGAGTATCCTTCTGGAACCTTAACTTCACTCAGAGACTTACACAAAATTTTTTTCTCCTTTCTAGATAAAGTAAAAGCAGCAGGTGGTAGATATGTTCGTCTTCCTTTCTTCACGGGTGCTAATTCAGTTCTCATTCCCATTTTTAACATGTCCTCCCTTGCTTTAAGGCCATCCTTAGACTTGCCTTTTATATTGAGTAATGTACCGATAACACTTTCAAATACGTTTTTTTTCAATATGCATAACATCGAGAAAATGTCTCACATACAAAGACTTCCAATATGGCAATTCAAAAAATATCGACCTTTTCTTCCACCCACCTTTCACAATCTTATGTGCAAAAGGCTTGCCAAACTTAGTACGCACATCTTTCACCTTTTCAAAAACTTGTTCACCTGACAATGCGGGTGGAGCTCTACGATGTTCCGTGTCTCCATTGAATGCTTTTCTCCACCCACGGTAGTGATGTTTAGAATGTAAGAATCTACGATGACCGAGAAACACATTCTTCTGGCAAAGTTCCAATCGAATCGTATCGGTTCCGTCTTCACAAACAGGACACGCACGTTGACCTTTAATGCTATACCCAGATAGATTCCCGTATGCTGGAAAATCATTAATTGTGCCAAACAACATCGCCCTTAAATTGAAACTTTCTTTCCTATATCCATCATAAACCTCCACACCGTTCTCCCACAAAATCTTTAAATCTTCGATCAGAGGTGTCAAGTATACGTCTATGTCATTCCCTGGTTGTTTAGGCCCAGAGATTAACATAGATAACATCATGTACTTACGCTTCATACATAGCCACGGAGGTAGGTTATAAATCATAAGAATCACAGGCCATGTGGTATGTGAGATACTTTGAAGACCATGTGGGTTCATTCCATCACTAGATAATGCCAATCGAAGGTTTCTTGCTTCTGATCCAAACTCAGGATAATCATTATCAATCTTCGACCACTGTGGTGAATCAGCCGGATGCCGATACTTTCCATCAATAATTCTTTCATCTGCATGCCAAGTAAGATGTCTTGCATCGGTTTCACTACGAAACATGCGCCTAAATCTCAGAATTATCGGAAAATACCATAAGACTTTTGCGGGAGATAATCTTTTCTTATATCGAGACAAACCGCATTTAGGGCACTCAGTTAACATTGCATATTCGTTACGAAACAAAATGCAATCGTTAGGACAAGCATGTATCTTATCATAGCTCATGCCAATAGAGCACAACATTTTTTTTGCGTCATAGGTTCGATTAGGAAGAACATTATCATCCGGTAGCATTTCTCTCATAAGGGCCAACAACTCTGTGAAACTTTTATCCGACCATCCATTGCCCGCCTTTAAGTTGTACAACTTTAATACCGCAGAAAGTCTTGAGAATTTAGTGCAACCTTTGTACAACGGTTTCTCTGCATCGCTTACCATCCTCTCAAACATTTCAGGACAATCATGAAGATCTTCTTCCAGTGCTTCTACAATCTCTTCAACTCGATCACAATCGTATGTTTCTGTGTCTTTGTCGTATGAAGCATAGGTCGTATTACTTTTTCCACTCGATTCAACATTCTCGTTAATTTTCTCACCATGAAATATCCAACACTGATAACTTTGATCAATTCAATGCCTCAGCAAATGCGATTTCAATCCATGTGCGTCAACCTTACCAATATAACAACAACGCAAGCAAGGACAATGCATTCGTCTGGGGTTTTCAGCGTGTTGAACAGCATACTTAACGAATTCCGCAACCCCACTCTCGTACTCTTTGGTCATTCGATCGGCACAGATCCATGTTTTATCCATGGTTTTCCTACTTATTAAAGTAAACAATTAATCCAGACGAAAATACATAACTAAGGTAGTATCTTTGAATATCCTAACAATTATAAAGTTCAATTCATTTTAAACTTCAAAAACCTATACATAACCAATGTTAATATAAACTTCAATAACGTATCCGATACGCCAATATACCAACTTTAATTACCTCATCACTTTCATTTTTTATATTACAAGAATCAAACTTTTTCTATTACAATATACCTATAACTATACCTATAACTATATTAAAGTTCGTTCAATCATTTTATGGGAGAAATCTTGTTCCTTTAGAATGAATGTGAGATGAACAACACTTTCACAGTTAAAAAGAAAAAAAACTACCTATTCAATCTTCAAGTATAATCACTAAGGAAGCATGAAGTTTGAACAATATTGAACATCTAAATCCAAGCCTAGTCATGACAGCCCCAACATGCAATGCATTTCAAAATTCATCATGCATACCAAGCAAGTATAAAGAAAATCAAATTGCATACACATATACATACACAATTCAATATACATACATACACAAACTAACAACTCCCAAATCACCAACTATCATTAAACATTGCATTTGTAACACCAGCAACTAACCGATTAGCATAGCATTTTCAACAAACAGTTAACCATAATAAAATTAGAATTAATTCAATTAACATCAACATTCAAAATCAATAAACCAACCATATTCCATAGTAGTTTCAATGAACATTCAAATTGATTTCAAAGCATCATTAACTTTAGCATATCATTGCAACGTCCATCAACACAATAATGATTTCTAACTTCCATACTAACCTCAACTAACATGATCAATGGACTTCTAACTCATGTCACCTCTAATTACTAACAGCTTATTAACTAACATTTTTCATAACATATTTTCCTAACTGTTTTGACTACTAATCTAACTCTCCTAACACAATTAGTTACCTAACAATTTATTAACACAATTGCATACTAGTTTAACAGCTCTAACATCATTTGCTAATAATCATCCAATTCCATAACAATTATAATAATCACTAACAAGTTAGCATACTGACTCAATCACTAAAATGCAATAACAATTCAAACAATCCTAACTCAAGCAATCTATAATTATCACACTAACTGTTACAACAGTCCTAAAACTTCAATTAACATTCACCAAAATCCATTTAACATCCTAACTAGTATTCACCTGTCACCAAACTTTGTAGCTTGTTGTTGTAAATTTTGGGAATATCGGCACGGTTGAGATTGTTGAGATGAGGAGTGCGGTGGCGGAAACGGTGGAGGTTCGGAGGTGAGAGGCGAGTGCGGCGGTCGATTGTTTGGGTGACGGCGGAGGGACCCTCGAAGGCGGAAAATAGGGTTTTCGGAAGTTGAAGGAAGAGAAAGTAAAGGTGATATGGGGATGTCGTGTTTTGGAGTGTCTGCGTGATGTTGTGTGAGTTGAGAAGAAGGTTATGGCTGATGGAGATTGAGGGGAAGAGGAAATGGCGAAAGTTTGTGAGGTGAGTGAAGAAGAGGGAAAACAAAAGAACAGAGAACGAAAATTGAAATGGAGTCTGAAATTTTATTTTAATTAGACCTTAGACAGCGCTTTTGTGGAAAGCGCTTTCTAAGGTATGCCTTAGACAGCGCTTTCCAAAAGCGCTTTCTAAACCCCCCCTTAGACAGCGCTTTTGGTTTTAATTTTTTTTTTAATTTAAAGACTTTAGACAGCGCTTTATCAAAAGCGCTGACTAAGGTCTATATTTAAAAGCGCTTTCTAAAAGCGCTGTCTAAGGGGGGGTCTTAGACAGCGCTTTTAGAAAGCGCTGTCTAAGATCCCCCCTTAGACAGCGCTTTCATTATTTTCTTGGAACATTTTCCGTGTTTTATTTTAATTTTAACCTTAGACAGCGCTTTATTTTAAAAGCGCTGTCTAAGATGCGCTGTTAAAAGTCATTTTTGGCGTAGTGACAACCTCGTAAAAGACTTATCATCAAGTTCAGTTATCCTCCTGGTTCAAGAAAACGCGATTCAGATTCTTGTGCCACAGATGAAAACAAGAGAAGGAAGATTCAAGATTCTGTAAAACCAACCGTATCCTGTTATTGGGTTGATTCAAATTATCAAACCAAATCAACAGCTTTGTCTCAACCAAAGAATAATGGCAATGTTGTTGAAAACAAGAATATGATCAAGAACCAAGTTTCCAAAACAACACATTTGTCTCAACCAAAGAATAATAACATTGTTGTTGAAAACAAGAAGATCATCAAGAACCAAGTTTCCAACACAACACCTTTGTCTCAACCAAATGATAATGACAATGTTGTTGAAGACAAGAAGATGATCAAGAACCAAGTTTCCAAAACAACACCTTTGTCTCAACCAAAGGATAACATGAAGGATTCAACAACAAGAGGTGAAGAATATGGGTTGAAGAAAGCGATGGAGTGTGTTAAGAGGAGGCAATGTTGGTTGATATTGATGAGGATGTTGGTAGACAGAGATGGCTGGGATTTGAAAGATCCTCCAAAAATATCAAAGTCTGATAAGTGTAAGACAAAGGCAATAGGTTTGAAGGAAATAGAGAGAAAAATGAGGTTGTATGCAACAGAGGATGAGTTTGCTAGCGACATGAGACTTGTGTTCTCTAATGCAATGATAACGTATCCTCCAAGGAATCATATTTACCAAATTGCAAAAAAGTTCAGTGACACTTTTGAACACAAATGGAAGTCATTGAAGAATATGTGGGAACTTGAAGATATAAAAAGAAGAAACACTCACAAAAGATACTAAAGAGTGCAACATGTTGTGTTCTTATAGAAACTATTCTCAAGTTATAAACTGTTAGCACCACTACGCCAAAAATGACTTTTAACAGCGCATCTTAGACAACGCTTTTAAAAGAAAGCGCTGTCTAAGGTTAAAATTAAAATAAAACACGGAAAATGTTCCAAAAAAATAATGAAAGCGCTGTCTAAGGGGGGGTCTTAGACAGCGCTTTCTAAAAGCGCTGTCTAAGACCCCTCCTTAGACAGCGCTTTTAGAAAGCGCTTTTAAATATAGACCTTAGTCAGCGCTTTTGATAAAGCGCTGTCTAAAGTCTTTAAATTAAAAAAAAATTAAAACCAAAAGCGCTGTCTAAGGGGGGTTTAGAAAGCGCTTTTGGAAACTCTTGGGTTTTTCAATGAACCCTCGTCTCTCTCACAAAACCGCTCAAACACCGCCTCTCAGACCTCTCTCTCGCGTACTTTCTACCTCAAAGTCGCTCATCAACGAACCCTCTCACGCTCTCAAACTCAAAGAATCATTCTCTCTCAACTCTCACGATATCTCCATTAACAAGCAAGTGAAAAGGATAAAAGGAAAAAAGGAGAAGCTCTTACAAAGTGTCACGGCGGTGGTGAAAGGCGTGAAGAAGCTGGCCTCCCAATCCAGGTAATCGATTTTGAGATTTTAGGGTTTTGTTTGAGATTTTCCGCCTCCGATTTTCTGTTGTTGATTCCTCCTCTCTTACTGATTTGCTCTCTCTATTTATCTCCCAGCTTAGGGTTTCGAATTGGTGCCCTTATGTTCAAAAGCGTATCTCTGCAAAATCCTCTTTGATGTTCTCTGCTAACAATGGACGGCGAAGAAGAAGATGAACAAGTGATAGCTGAAGAAGTTGAAGCCATGAAATCCGTTTATGAAAACGATTGTACCATTCTCAATTCCATTCCTCCTCACTTCCATTATCCCTCAAACCCAGAACCGCTGATGTTTCTTCTCACCAGGTTCCCAATTTTTCTTCAAACCCCTAATTTCATTTTTTTTAACTTTTCATAATTCTAATTCAATTATTCATTAATTAATCCCCATTTTTTAAAATAAATTTCTTTGCAGTTTGTAGAAATTGTTCTTGAGGTACATGCAACTCCACAGGTATGTTTCAGTAGATTAAGGTTATTATACTATGATTGTTGAATTCAATTATCTGTTTATAAATCAGTAGAAGCAACAAAAGCTTATGTGTTTTTTTTAGTATCCAAAAGAACCTCCTTCTGTTGCTATTGTGGATTGCAAGGGTTTGGATCAACATAGACAAAAGCATTTATTGAATCATATTCAAACTAAAGCCAACGAGCTTTCCCCTGGATTAATGCTCGTAGCTCTTTGTGAGGTAATCAATCAACTTATTGTTTTATTTATGATGGAGGTGCATTTTTTTTATAGAATAGTATTATTCATAATTTTACTTCATATCTCTATGTTACTGTTTGTAGATAATCTTATATTCTATACTCAGGATTAGAGTCTGTTTGGATTGACGTATCTGAGTTTATTAGGTAAATTTATGGTTACTTTAGGAATTTATAAAAAACTTAAATGAAGAATATCAACCATTGAAAACTGCTTAATCTTGTGAGACTGCAGACTCATTTATTTATGGTCACTTTGTGCATCTTCCTGCTTTTATGTTTCTGTTGTGATACGTAATCTTTTGCTGTATAGTTTTGACTAAAACTTTGGATAGGGATTGAAGTCGTGGAACCTGAAAAATGAATATAGCTCGTCAAATAATGTTTTTTTGTGCAATAATGATTGATAATTGGTTATTGGAATGTATTTGAAGGAAGCTGTAGAGAAACTCTCAGATATGAATCATCCTGATGGTGATTGTCCATTGTGCTTATTCCCATTGGTGACAGAAGAACACCAAAGTGAAACCTTGCCTTTTATGAAGTTAATGTCTTGCTTTCACTGTTTTCACAGGTAGGGTGCCTATTGATTTTATCCTTCTATTCTATTTTCATTATGTTAGATTTTTTTACGACCTTTGTGTCGTTAATTTTTTCTTGGTTTAACATTACATTTTCAATATCTAATTTTCCCTTCCAATTTCTGTTTATAATTGGCAGTGAATGTATCATTAGATGGTGGAATTGGCTTGAGAGTTCTAAACAAACAGGGTCTTCCAAATCAGATAATGCAACGGCTCGTCGTAACAGGGGTATGTGTAATTGTAAAGTTGCATTTGACGATAGACATGTATAAATATAGTTTTCTTCAGTGTGAGTTACAAATCCAATTGGCCTTGAAGAGCGCTATGCATATTAGTTTTTAACTCCAAAAGAATCAGCGATACAAAAGTGAAACACATGAAGAATGAGTTATCAAATATTTATTCAATTGAAATCATTGATATGTGCTAGCAGTTAAGTAGGATAATTCGAATGGGCAGTGATATTTGACTTGTTTAAAACATATAATATATTGATATAATGAATTTACCTTAGGTTCCCACCTGCGAAAAAATACAAGGATCAACACTTTATGTATTGTTTATTGGAAGTTCAAAAAGGATCGACATTTGGGTGTTGATCCTTGTATTGTTTATTGAAAGTCCAGGGCAGAAGTTGAAAAAGCCAAAGAATCCACTAAAGGAAAGAACAAAAAGGGTAGGTTCTTAAACTGAGTTTTTGTACATGTTCTTCAGTGTTTTCTGTAATCCTACTTTCCTTACTTTTAATTACGCGTGACTCGAGTTTTTGTTTTATACAGCGGCAATTCAATGTTTGAAGAGGAAGAGGTTATATGAACAGCAAATTGAGCAGCTTGGAAACTTCCAGCTGCGTATTCATGACCAGGTGCAAATGCAATCGTATTTGGTATTAGTTCAGACAATGGCTTATATTATTAATCTTCTTTTGCATCTTATGGTGGTGATTTGTGTTATAGATGATAATGTTAGAAGGTGCTAAAGCCACCACGGAAACAGTGGATGCGTTAAGAACAGGAGCCGCTGCTATGAAGGCTATGCAGAAAGCAACGTACATACTGCTATTATATGATTCTAAATCTTTAATGAGCCGTGATAATGATTTATGACATTACTATAGTCCTGTTTTAATTTGTTTATTTGAACTTATCTACTAGCATAAACATTTGTGAGACTGTTTAGAAGAAGTTGTGAAAACACCTTATGACATGTTTATAGCTGTTTTTCATCTACATCCATAAGCTCTTCAATATAGCATATGAAATTATGAATAGCTTATAGTTTGTATGTAAACAAAACACTTATATGATTAACACCTATGCTATAAGTGCTTAATTATGCTGTTCATCCAAACATGACCTAAGTTTGCTTCTGTTTCTTTTTTCAGGAATATTGACGATGTTGACAAAACCATGGATGAGATAAATGAACAGACTGAGAACATGAAGCAGATTCAAGAAGCATTGTCAACTCCAATTGGTGCAGCAGCTGACTTTGATGAGGTAATTATTTACTTATTTGTTATGTCGGTTGCAAACATGATATTTGTACCTTTTGATTGTTTATAGTGTTTTAGAGTGCTAATGCATGTCCATGACTGTTGGGATGGCTCGTAGTTTAATCATAAGAGGGCACGTCACTCACAGTTCAAGGGTAATCTTGTATAGTGGACCGTAGTATTTAAACACAATTGTAATGTATAAACCCTAGACTTGAATAATAGAAAGATACTCCAGCCACACTACAATAGGAGACATAAGCATAATTGATTGAACTCCGTGATCAAATCTCGTGTTCTTTGTTTGCGTTTTTTCCGTATGTGTTTGCTTTTGAACCGGGGTTGTAATTCTAACAATGAGGCATTCTGAATATTTTGTCCTTTTCAGGATGAACTAGAAGCAGAACTTGAAGAATTGGAGAGTGCTGAGTTGGAAGAGCAGCTTCTTCAGCCAGCAACTACAGCTCCTGCTGCCACATCGTACGTCCCAGCTGGGCGGCAACCTACACGCCCTGTTCCTGCAAAGCCAACTCCCGAGGAAGATGAATTGGCAGCTTTGCAGGCTGAGATGGCACAATATAATATACTGTTCTGAACATACTTTTTAGAGGTCATGTTTCATCTGGTCTTGTTTTTTTTTAACATTCTTGTCATGTAAGTTAGTATAACAGATATGTAAAATATGTTAACAAGTGGTAAGGATTTAGTTTGATGAGCTAATTGGATTGAGAAAATTGGCAGTTCTAAGAGTTTTCACTATCACCAGCAGGTGAAAGCAATTGAGTTTTCCTTCAGGCTTTGATATATATAATTTGGGTGGTGTTTATAGCGTCCTATGTATTGATGACACACTCTACAAATTTAAAAATGTCCTTTGTAACTTAGGGAGATTGGAATTGATTGGAATTGGGTCGATACATTTGTAGTATATGTAATGACTTGTAAATGTGTACATAAATTTGTATATATTTTGATACATTTAAGGCAAAATTGGTTTGAATTGGTATATATATATATTTGTTAGCCAAAAATTGGTAGAAAAAAGGCCAAAATGGCATATATAAAATGTGATAATTGTCTGTCAAAATCTGGTTGAAAACAGGTAGAAATTCTGGTTTATAAACCTGGAAAAAATGTGGTTTAAAACAAAAGCTTCAAAAATTTTCGTATACCTTAGACAGCGCTTTTGTAAAAAGCGCTGTCTAAGGGGGGGATTAGAAAGCGCTTTAGGCAAAAGCGCTGTCTAAGGGGGGGGGGGGGGGGGGGGGGCTTAGACAGCGCTTTTTGAAAAGCGCTGTCTAAGGTATACCTAAAAAAATTAAAATAGGAGGGTCTTAGAAAGCGCTTTTGGCCAAAGCGCTGTCTAAGGGGGTGGGGCTTAGACAGCGCTTTTCAAAAGCGCTGTCTAAGGTATACCTAAAAAATTTAAAATAAGAGGGTCTTATAAAGCGCTTTTGGCCAAAGCGCTGTCTAAGGGGGGGGGGCTTAGACAGCGCTTTTAAGATTTAAAAAAGCGCTGTCTAAACCTTTAGCAGCGGAGGTTTAGACAGCGCTTTAAAGCGCTGTCTAAGGCTAAAAAAAGCGCTGTCTAAGGTCTTGTTTGTTGCAGTGCACCAATATGTTTTGAAATCTGTCAAGTTATTGTCAATGAATGTGTAGTATCGTCAATTATTCTTTTATGTAAATTCTGCATAACCTTACAGTGAAATCAAGATACTCTATTCATTGTTTAGAAACTATATCACTGATGTAATTGCTAAATGAGGAACATTAATATAACACAGTCACATTAGTCTTACACAAATTCAATATTGGTTACATGTTCTATTCTTTTTTTTTAATGTCAAACTAGTATTGAAAGCCTTGACATTTTTTACTAAAACAGAAATTTGCTTGCAAGAGAATTATTTTCTCTTCCTTTTTTTCTTTTATGACTGTGACAAGTATCAAAGGGTTCCTTCTCTTAATAATTTCCATCAGAATAAAATTTAAATAATTAATGTATTTAAAGCTAATTTTAAAGTAAATACTTCAATTTTTAAAAATATTATTGAAGTAGTTATTAGAGGAAAAGAGCCAAGCCAGTAGCTACTTAAAATATTCCCTTGTCACATTCCAAAAAATTAGGTTATACCTAAATTTAATTTAAATTTAATTATAAAATCAAACTAATCAAAAATTAATAAGTTTAATGAATATCAAATAATCAACAAAAAAATATTACAAATTGATGTTTGGTTTCCCTAGTCTCAAACTTTTAGACGTGTGAAATCCAATAAACAACAAAAAAATTACATAAAAATAATTAATTATAAGTTTAATGAAACTACAAATCAATAAAAGGTTTTGTTTCAATTGATTAACATGTCATATTATATTTATCCACCTTAAAAAATTTGACTCTAAAATGATGTGGAGAACAAAAATTAAATTAAAACTTTATTTTGAAAAAATTAAATAGAGAAGTTAAAACGTATATATTTTAAATAATAGAAATTGCATTTAAGCTATAATGTAACCGTGTATATAAATATTTTACAAGTCATAATTTAGACAACCACAATATTTCTTGTCCACCTAAAGATATCCTATTCCATTTATATGTAGTCTTATTTCCAACATTTTTTACTTTTTTATATACATTTAAAGATTATATAAAAATGGTAAATGTATATAGTAGTAATTTGAAAAGAGATTTACATTTAGAGACAAACTTTTTATCAAATAAGTGCTTATGTTTAAAACAGAAAGAGATGTTGTTAATGGTCACAATGAAAGATGATGAAAGATGTAAGGACCAATGGTACTTGGATTCAGGTTGCTCATCAAATATGACTGAAAGGAAAGATTGGGTTGTCAATATAAGCCTCTCAATGAAGAACAAGGTGAGATTCACAAATGACAATACCCTAGTCGTTGAAGGTGATCGGAAAATAACAAGTGTACTATTTTGCCTTTGTAGTAATAATGAGGAAAGTTCCCTGAATGTTGATCTCAAGGATTGCTTGAAAATATTGAGTTTCAATTGTTGTTCAATTAAATAAAAACTAAGGTTGGGTATTTTTGGTGCGAATATATAAAAACAATTACAATTAAAATAAATAGTGCAGAGAATGAATTTGAAAGATACGAGAGTAATATGTTAGGGAATGTGTGTGATTTTTCCCTATAACAACTCTAAGTCACTATTTCAATAATAAATATCAATTAATTAATACCAATTCTTAAGGATGTTTTCTCCTAATGCCTTAGTGAGAAAGTATTTAATCATTCATACCTAATCTCTATGTCCATAGAAATTAACCCGTGAAATTAAGTATTATTATATCAAGAACAATTTGGTTTCTATAGGGTATCCCTAGTCCTAGGTAATATCTACTGTAGAATAATATCATGAAAGCATTATCAAAGGCGATCCAACCTAATTAATAATCATATAATAATCTCAATTATTCCGAAAGAGGAAGTGTTAAGCACATCACGAGAATAAGTTAATTACGAAAAATAATACTGTTATTGCAAATATAAACTCAAAGTCATTACAGATTCAAATCAGGGACACCCCCTAACATTGAGGGATTTAGCTACTCATAGTATTCAAGGAAATCAAAATATAAAATTTAGACATTACAAGTAGTCATATGAAACTTGATCTTCAGTTGCTTCTGCTCATGAAAATCCCGTCTCCCCCAAAACCTTGATTTCGCCAATTATGAATCATGTGATTTTTCCTCTTCAAAAGAAAGTGTCCTTTCTTGTCTGAAAAACTCCCCTTTAATAGAAAAATACTCCTCTCTCCTCAAACAGATCCACAAAAGTCAAAAACATCAGCTTTCCATTTGACCAAAATGCCCTTCATTTCAGTTTGGTTACTTTTCACACAACCACTAAAGCTACAATTACCATATTACTAGATGGAAGTAAACAATCATAAAATGAACCACTTAAAGCAAACAAAACAAAAAAATTAATATAAAACTGAAACTAAAACTAAAATTTACGAATACTTTCCTTGGGTTGCCTCCCAAGCAGCGCTCTTTTATTGTCATTAGCTTGATGCCTTATTCCCTCTGTTATGGGGGGTACTTCAGCTTCCGCACCTTGTTGCACTTCTTTTCCATAACTAAGAAACCGTCTTTTTCAGAGGTATGGATTCCTTTGTGCCACAAGTCCTTTCCAACTTCCACATCCTTACCTCAATATTACTTTCTCTTCTTTATCATGGCTTTTGGAATGGAAATAGGAGTTTTTTTCACTCGGGGTTGCTCATGGAGGTGAAAGCAGTTGAGATGGCCTTCTTGAGTCTTTTTTCTGATGTTGGCATGTCACTTTGGCCTTTCACATCTGTCCTGATCATGCCTACTTCATACTGATTTTGTTTTTCCACCTATAGCTTCCTAATTTCAAGAACATTCAAGGTTATTTCATCATCATAAACTTTTAAAGTTAGTGTATTGTGGTCTATGTCGAAATTGCATCGACTTGTCCGCATGAATGGTCGACCAAGAATGATTGGTGTCACTTCATCCTCAGGTATGTCTATGATCACAAAACCAACGGGAAAACTAAATTTCTCTATTGTCACCAATATGTCTTCCGATATCCCATATGCATTCTTTATGGAGTGATATGCAAACTTCATATTTGTCCTTGTATCACATACATTTCCAAGACCAAGCCTTTGGTAGATTGACAATGGCATTAGACTCACACTGGCTCTAGAATCAATTAGTACCTTCTTGAAAGATATGTCTTTTATAGTGCATGGGATTGTGACCTCTCCAGGATCCTTCTGCTTGCTTGGGATTCTCCTACCTGGTGATATTTCACTATGCTTTTCATTAACACTACGCCAAATAAGGGAAAAGAGGGCGCTTATTTTGGCCTATAACAGCGCTTTTAAGCGCCCTCTAATCTGGCGCTGGCATAGGTAAAGACAGCGCTTTGTTCTCCTGGAGAAAGCGCTGTCTAAAGTGGCCACATTATAGTGCGCTTTAAGATAAAAGCGCCCTCTGGAGTGGTCCATAAAGGGACACCTTAGAGGGCGCTTTCTGGAAAAAGCGCCCTCTAAAGTTGTCAGTGTAAAGTGTTTAGAGGGCGCTTTTTGGAAAAAGCGCCCTCTAAAGTTGTCAGTGTAGAGTGTTTAGAGGGCGCTTTCAGGAAAAAGCGCCCTCTAAAGTTGTCAATGTAAAGTGTTTAGAGGGCGCTTTCAGGAAAAAGCGCCCTCTAAAGTTGTCAATGTAAAGTGTTTAGAGGGCGCTTTCTGGACAAAGCACCCTCTAAAGTGTTAGTTATTTTAAAAAAAATTGTTTGAAAAACAGTGGATATATATTTAATTGGTAACCTGTTCGCATGCTGCAAAAGTGTAAAATTCATATTAATTTCATCCTTTAATCCAATGTTATACACCATTAATCCATTGATATATACAACATGAATCCATTAATATAAAACATTAATCCTCCATATATACAACATTAATATATGATTCTTTGATCAACAATATACAACAACATATTCTCAAAGTACTACAATTAAGAGAATAAAACATAGCAACCAACACCCAGTGACCACTGTATCCAAAAGCTGTCTAGTAGTTCTAACCAATACTAAACAAAAACGCCCATCCACCCATGGTGGCAAACATGTTCTGTACATCCAAAAGCTGTCTAGTAGTTCTATCGCACATCCATACAAAATAAGGCTCAACCAAAACAACAGATGGCAGCATAAGTAGTCCCCTGCAAAAAGAACACGTCCAAATGCAAATAACACAGAACTGTCAAAAGGCGATTGAGCAACAAATAGTAAACAATGGCATAAAGTTAAATGACATAGCTAATATTACCTGAATTCCTGCATGGCTGTTAAGGTAAAAATCAAATTCCCTAGGGTGACAAATGTTGGTGTCTACCACGGTTCCTTTGACAATTTAGAACAACAAAATCAGCAAAAAGTGATAAATTCAAATGATAATATATACCAGCTGCGTTGAGAAATATATTGAATAAACCTGGCATAATATTTCCACTTCTATCGGTCTCTTTGGGGTTGACAGGAAAGAGACGGGTGTGATGTCTCTTTTGGACCACTACAAAAGTAACTTTAGGTAGATACCCATCCTCAATTAGTTGGTCTTCAGCACTCCAATGTACTTCAAATTTTACACCCTTGTCTCTTGCACGAATGATTGACTTCATAACAGTCAATCCTCGTTTGATTTACCTGTAATAAAGAAAACAATTAAAATCAGATGACAAATGTAAAAACAATTAAAATCATAAAAGTCATTTTACCTGTAATAAAGAAAACAATTAAAATCATTTGACCTGTACCTTTTTCACTAAGTTCTCTTTCTTTTCTTGGTTGGAATATGTTCTACATGTCTCTTAACAACACGGACGGTTGGATTGATCCAAATACCCTCATTATGATCATTTCTAATATATGAATCATTTGATATAATATTCTCATCTTGATCATTTATGGTAAACGATTCAATCTCAACATCAATATCACCTTGATCTCCAGTGTTTTCATCAATTACTTTGTTGGAAAAAAGAACTATAGACCATTTCGTACTTTTCGGATCATTGACATAGAACACTTGTCTAGCTTGAGAGGCTAGAATAAAAGACTCATCTTTGTATCCCACCCTATTAAGATCCACTTGCAAAAATCCTGACTTATCCATTCGAATGCCGTTATTATTTTCAACCCACTTGCAACCAAATATAGGAATCTGAAACTTCTCATAATCAAACACCCAAATGCGCTCGATAACACCAAAATACGACAGATTTGCAAATTTGGGGTTTAAGTCCTTCACACTTGATATGTGCATTGATTCAGCTACCACGGTGACACCACTATTCTGCATGGTACTTTTATCATCTTGTTCTTTGGTATAAAATGTGTATCCATTAATCGCGTATGCGCTATAAGAAAAAACATGGAAACTTGGACCATATGCTAAGCATCTCAACCTTTCTGTTATTGAAGCGGGATCTGAATAATACTTTGAATAAATATGATCCTTAAACCAAGGTATAAAACATCGATTGTGCTCTCGTACTATCCAATTTTCATTTCTATTGGAATTTAAACCTCGGAGAACATCCTTGTGAATTTCAACATACGGCTCAACCTCATTCTCATTGTGCAGAACATACAAATGCACTTGATCCCGTTCGACCCTTGATACTGCCACGATTTTATTTCCAATTAGATTTTTTCCTTCTTTCTTTTCGACAAGCTGAGACTTGGGGAGTCCGATTGACTGAACATTAGACAAATATTCAGTACAAAACTCAATCGCTTCTTCAACAATGTATCTTTCAACCATACAACCTTCTGGTCGACTTCGGTTCTTCACGTACCCTTTTAATATTTTCATATAACGTTCAACAGGGTACATCCATCTCATATAAGCTGGTCCACACAATTGTGTCTCTTTCACAAGATGAACAACTAGATGTACCATTATGTCAAAAAATGATGGAGGAAAAAACATTTCAAGCTCACACAAAGTAATAACGATTTCTTTTTGCAACATTGGTAAGATCGCAGGATTGATCACCTTACTGCAAATTGACTTGAAGAAAGAACACAACTTAGTTATAGAGCTTCTTACTTTTTCTAGAAGAATAGAACGTATACCTATTGGGAGAAAATGTTCCATTATAACATGGCAATCATGGGTCTTTAAACTCTTTAACTTGAGGTCTTTCATAGACACAAGTCTTCTAATATCTGAAGAGTACCCTTCTGGAACTTTAACTTCACTTAGAAACTTACACAATGTTTTTTTCTCCTTTCTAGATAGAGTATAAGCAGCAGGAGGTAGATATGTTCGTTTTCCTTTCTTCAAGGGTCCTAATTCAGTTCTTATTCCCATCGCTATCAAGTCCTTTCTTGCCTTAAGGCCATCCTTAGACTTTCCTTGTATATTGAGTAACGTGCCAATAACACTTTCAAATACATTTTTTTCAATATGCATAACATCAAGAAAATGTCTCACATACAAGGACTTCCAATACGGCAATTCAAAAAAAACTGACCTCTTCTTCCACCCACTTTTGACAAGTGTGTGGGCAAAAGGCTTGCCAAACTGAGTATCCAAATCTTTCACCTTTTCAAAAATTTGATCACCCGTCAATATAGGTGGAGCTCTGCCTTGTTCTGTCTCTCCATTGAACGCCTTTCTCCATCCACGGTAGTGATGATTTGAATTTAAGAATCTCCGATGACCGAGAAAGACATTCTTCTGACCAAACTCCAAGCGCTTCCAATCTGTTTTATCTTCACAAATAGGACACACACATTGACCTTTTATGCTATACCCTGATAGATTTCCGTATGCTGGAAAATCATTAATTGTGCCAAACAACATCGCCCTCAAGTTGAAACTTTCTTTCCTATATCCATCATAAACCTCCACACCGGTCTCCCACAAAATCTTTAAATCTTCGATTAAGGGCTTCAAGTACACGTCTATGTCATTCCCTGGTTGTTTAGGTCCAGAAATCAACATAGACAACATCATGTACTTACGCTTCATACATAGCCATGGAGGTAGGTTATAAATCATAATAATCACAGGCCATGTACTGTGTGAGATACTCTGGATACCGTGTGGGTTCATTCCATCAGTAGATAATGCCAAGCGAAGGTTTCTTGATTCTTCTCCAAATTCAGGATAATCATTATCAATTTTCAACCACTGTGGTGAATCTGCCGGATGTCGATACTTTCCATCTATAAGTCTTTCATCTGCATGCCAGGTCAAGTGTCTTGAATCGGTTTCACTACGAAACATGCGTCTAAATCTCGGAATAACAGGAAAATACCACAAGACTTTTGCTGGAGACAACTTGTTCTTATATCGCGAGACACCGCATTTAGGACACTCATTTAACGATGCATACTCATTTCGAAACAAAACGCAATCGTTTGGACATGCATGTATCTTATCATAGCTCATGCCAATAGAGCACAACATCTTTTTGGTCTCATATGTTCGATTGGGAAGAACATTATCCTCAGGAAGCATATCTTTCAAAAGGGCTAATAACTCTGTGAAACTTTTATCCGACCACCCATTGCCCGCCTTTAAGTTGTACAACTTTAATACCGCAGACAATCTTGTGAATTTAGTGCAACCATCATACAAAGGTTTCTCTGCATCACTTACCAACCTCTCAAACATTTCGGGACAATCCTTAAGATCTCCTTCAAGTGCTTCTGCAATCTCTTCAACTCGATCACAATCGTATGTATCTGCGCCACTATAGTTTGAGGCATAGGTCGTACTATCCCCCGGTTCAACATTATCGTTACTTTTCTCACCATGCAAATTCCAACATGTATAACTTCGATCAATTCCATGCCTCATTAGATGCGATGTCAACTGAACTGCGTCAACCCGTTTCCCATAACAACAACCCAAGCAAGGACATATCATTCTACTGGGGTCTTCGGCGTGCGCAACGGCAAACTTAACGAATTCTGATACCCCATTCTCGTACTCTCTCGACAATCGATTGGAAGACATCCATGTATTATCCATGACTAATTAGAATAAACAAAAAACAATTTCAGAAGAGTTCAAACACATTCGGACCTAGGTTTCTAATGATACTGGTGTTGACACAAAATCATATGTTCATAGGTCGTATAACCCATTGTATCCGCTATCATGGTCACTAAAAACCAACCGTCAATTTCCTATTGCATCCGCTATCATGGTCGAAACAAACGTAGAAGGAGGAAACGCGCAGTAATAAGGTAAAACAGAAATTGGGCAAAGCTAAAACAAAGCAATAACATAAAACAGTAATTGGGAAAAGCGTGTACCTTTTATTGGTAGAAGGAGGAAACGCGCATGTAGATCCAACAGAGGTGGAAGGAAAACGCCTCAGAACCCTAACGTGAAAAAGAACGCTAATAACAGATAGTGAAATAACAAAACGCGCAGTATGTTATAATTTTAATGTTTACTAAAGGGGACATTAGAGGGCGCTTGTGGAAAAAAAGCGCCCTCTAAAGGGGGCCTAAGAGGGCGCTTATGAAAGCGCTCTCTAAGGCTTTCCAGAAGCGCTTTATAAGCTGGAAATGCACGTGGACTTATAACAGCGCTTTATTAAAAGCGCCCTCTAAGGGTAACCTTAGAGGGCGCTTTCTAAAAAGCGCCATGTATTGTTGTCCCTCTATCTCCTCCTTATTTTTTCGTTTCACCTTAGAGGGCGCTTGTGGAAACAAAGCGCCCTCTAAAGGGGGCCAAAGAGGGCGCTTATGAAAGCGCTCTCTAAGGCTTTCCAAAAGCGCTTTATAAGCTGGAAATGCACATTATAACAGTGCTTTATTAAAAGCACCCTCTAAGGGTAATCTTAGAGGGCGCTTTCTAAAAAGCGCCATGTATTGTTGTCCCTCTATCTCCTCCTTATTTTTTCGCTTCACCTTAGAGGGCGCTTTGTTACAAAAGCGCCCTCTAAAGTGCGCTGTCTATTGCTCCTTATTTTTCGCTTCACTTTAGAGGGCGCTTTTGTAATAAAGCGCCCTCTAAGGTGCGCTGTCTATTCCAGTTTTTGGCGTAGTGTAAAGGCTACCAACCCATCTTCTATTGGTCTCTTTTCAGTGATTACCTCTTTCATGAATATTTTGTACATGAGCATTTGCTCGAGTGCTTCAAAGAAAGGCATATTGCTATCTATCTTTTTGAACACTGTGATGAATTTCTCAAGGTTTGTCTCTTTTGGATCCTTCTTTGTCACTCTCTAAGGGTAGGGTAACTTAATCACAAGTTTAGCCTCTTTTTTATTTTTCTCTTCAATTGGCTTTACTAGTGGTATCACTTCTTCTTTTTCTTTCTTATTTTCCCTCACTTCCATAACTACCTCCATGACATGGTCATCCTTTGTTGCCCTCTCTTCTTCATCTTTAAAACCTTTCTGACTTCTTGTCGTGACAACATTAACATTCTCATGACTTCTAGGATTTTGTACTGTTTCACTTGGGAGGGAACCTTGTGCTCGAGAACCTGTTATTTGTTGTGCTATCTGACCCATCTGAACTTCAATATGTTTGATAGAAGCAGCAATGTTCCTCTGATTATTTCTTGTTTCTTCTTGGAATTCATAATTTTAAGCTGACATATTTTCAAAGGCAAGTTCCCAATTGGCCTTTTTGGGTGCTTGTTGCTGATATTACTGTGGTTGGTTGTGATATTAAATGGGACCCTGCTTTTGAACATTCCCTTGCTGATCTTTCCAGGAAAATTTTGGATGATTCTTCCAGCCTGGATTATAAGTGTTAGAATAAGGGTTGTTCTGCTTTAGAAATTTTATCTCTTCCATTTGTTGCGTGGTTGCAACACATTATATAGTTAAATGAGGCCCGCCACAAATTCCATAACCGACATCTTGGACCGGTTGAATTTGAGCTATCTGTTGCGTACCAACATTCATTTCTTTAAGTTTCTTTTCAACTTTTGTAGCAATTGTGTCTTTTATCCTTATTTTATTGGTTTCAAGATTCAGATCAATAACTCTTTCAGATTTACTTGAACACCTATCATATAACTCCAAATGCTCATTTGTAGCTATTGCCTCAATGATCTTTTTAATACTTGTGTGTCACACCCCAAATTTTACCCCTAGATTTCATAATCATTTTCCCCCTAGACATCATTCATGCATAGCAAACCTCAAGATCAATATATGTCTGGTTTGTTTCATCTATAAATTAGGGTTTTCCTCAAAGAGCTCAAAGGATCGATCAATCAAATATTTGGATTGATCACCAATAAATCAAGTTGATCATTTCCATAGTATTGCAAATCAACAAAAGCAAGGGCGGTTTCGAACACTTTTTTGACAAAAAGGAGTGAAAGATGCCCACATTTGATAGCTCAAATAAGCAAACTTGGGCATCTAACAGGGGTCAAATTTTTTTGGCTTCCCTCCTTTTCTAGAATGGGTATCTATCTCAAGTAGATATGGGGTGGTTCTTTTGTGAATTTGTGGTACCCCTATAATGCTACTCGATGTTGGATTGGCTCTCGGTGTTAACTATGAACTTACGGTGTCCTTCCGATGTTGACCTTGTAATCACCCTGACACTGGCAGAGAGTAGGGGGGTAGCCAGTGCGCACAGTGAATTACAAGGCTTGGGCCCGTCCTTCATGGAAATTACCTTCATACCTCAGTGTAACCCTAAATCGGGATTTGTAAATCCTTTCTTTCATTATTCTGTGGATTTCTAAAGAAAATTAAAGACCTTGACAATAAGGAATTGAGGGGGAAATGATGATTGAACGAGTCGACTATGATAGATCTTTGCGCTTACTTTAAAATTCTCTCAATTTCGAGATCTGAAGGAGCTATGAGCAATGATATTGGAAAACGAACATGAAGCACGTAAATTATTGAAATCAAAGGCTAAATGTGTTTCTGATTCGGTAGCCTAAGGAGGCTACAATTCGGTAAAGCAGAAATTGGATATGAATATGAGGAAATCGTAGGAATCAAAAGTTGATTCCCACATACGACACCACTATTCTGTTTCAAATCTAGAAATGAATAATTGATGATCTTGAACGGTGGCTCTGATCTCCGTTACAACGGTGGGAGATGGACCAACATGGTTAACACTCAAATGCCCAAGTGACTTCAAGATTCAAGATGGATATAGTG
Organism: Lathyrus oleraceus; assembly: GCF_024323335.1. Lineage (NCBI taxonomy): Eukaryota > Viridiplantae > Streptophyta > Magnoliopsida > Fabales > Fabaceae > Lathyrus > Lathyrus oleraceus. The sequence continues at coordinate 342,600,939 of NC_066580.1, forward strand.
TGTCGCGATTGGAAAATTTAGAGAGTCACCATCATCCTTTATTTGTTCATAAGGAACAGGGAAATAATGATAAAACCTAATATTAAGGATGAGACCTAGGGTTCAGAAGTCAGCTAAGCAAGAGGAAGATATTAGGAACCCCTCACTTCCATTGTACCTAATGGGATCCTCCTCTAAATCTAGGGTTAGTGTGCTTGTCTAAGGGAAGTTTGCTTATGCTATTTATTATTGCTTAATTTATTTATTTACACGGGAATATGTTGCTAAGGGAAAAATATTAAAAACGGGACAAAGAAAATGTATTTTTGGTTATTATACTCGCTAGAGGGCTACGACTATATGCCTACGTACCCTCATGTTTGATAAAGGATCAGAGCACCGTAGCTCTTCTAGAAAATGTTTGTTTGTTTTATTGATTTTAGATCGTAAAAAGTTCTCCACACATCGGGGTGAAGAGATGTTTAATTTGAAAAATGCCTCGATGCACAAGGGCATCAGACTTATAATTTGAGTGTGTGAAATTGATTTTAAATGACTCGTTAATTGCAAAGAACTTATGGTTAATTTAATTTAAAAATTAAATTAAATGTCATATGTACATAATTATTTTTTAAAATTGAGAAAATATTAAACAGAGCCAATTAGTAAAAGAAAGATTAATATTTTTGTCAAACTATGTATTATTAGTTACATATCTTTTTATAATCTCAAACTAGTATTGAAAGCCTTAACATGTTTGTCAATTAATGTATTATTAGTTTTCAATTCTGTCAAGTTATTATCAAGCATTCTAAGTAATTGCTAACTTAATTAGAAAGGAGGAAAAAATACAACACTGTCACATCATAGTCTAATACAATTTTTTCACTATTGGTTACAATACATAGCTTTTTTGAATGTCAAAGGTACAAATTAGTGTTGAAAGCTTTTAACATGTTTTACTAAAACAGAATTTTAATATTGTTTGTATAGTTAATTTCTTGATAAAGTTCATAATTGTATCGTAATGTAATGATAGCAAAACTTGAGTTATTTATTAGAAAGTTAATAGCAGTTAGATTACATGTAACTGTGGTTGATTCATATTGCAAGGAGATTTGTGTTTCGTAATTAAAACAAGTAGTAAATGCTTCTAGTTACTTCTCGTTGGAAGTATTATTATAAGTAGTTGCTTCTCTCCATGCACAAGGCAACAATATATTACGTCACTACCATGCACCTGCACATAAAGTTAAGACAGAAAAATTAAGTATGCTTAAATTGGACCATGGTATAAATCATCACTTACTAAATCCATTTGAAATGCATAAATGGACAAAATATTCTCAGAGAACAAAAATTCAATCTATACTTAAGATTAATTCTCAAAACATATTATCTAAATAAGCTAAGTTTTAAGCCATATTGATGGTAAGATACGAGATCTTGTTATATTGAGGTCGTCTCCCACTCTGATTATTGTTTCCACATCTATTTTACCATTGACCTTGGTTTCTGTTGTTCTGGGAAGCTTGAGCATGTAAAGGCTGATGTTGTGGTTGATACTTAGACGGTTGTTGTTGGTATTGGAGAGCAGCAACATATGGGTAATATGGCATGGGAGGCATAGGAGCTTGCCAAGTAGGGTGAACATTTGCCATGACAACATTGATCTCTCCTTCCGTCCTCTTGGCGAAGCTACCTTGAGGTTTCTTGGCTATTGCCTACTGATTAGCAGTGCCAACAATCTTCCCAGTTTTCAATACATTCGCTAATTGTCACAACGTCAGAGAAATTTTAGGACATATTACCAACCATTTTCTCTAAGTACAAACAATGAAGCGTGCTCATGAAAATATCAACCAATTATTTATCGAACAACATAGGTCTAACGTGAGCAACCATTTCTCGCCATATTTGAGCGTACTCTTTATAGGTTTCGTTCATTCTCTGAATCTGATTTTGCAACTGCAGTCTTGTACGAGCCATGTCCAAGTTGTATTTATACTGTTTCAAAAAGGCTTCAGACAAGTCTTTTCCAAGATAGGATCTTGTTGCGTTCGAGGCCAATATACTAGTCAAGAGATGCCTCATACATGCTATATTGAAAGCAATGAATAAGCAACGCGTCATTATCAATGTAGGAAGTCATCTTCCTGCAGTACATGGTGATGTGGCTTCTCAGACAGCTAAGCCCTTTGTATTTTTGTAGATATGATGCCTTTAACTTTGGAGGTAAGACCACGTTTGGTACAAGACATAATTCTTTCGCGTCCATACCATACGCGGAAAACCCCTCAATAACCTTGATGCGATCATTTAACAACTGATATTCAGCATGCTTGGTTTCAATTCCACCAGGACCATTCTGATTGATAACCAGACCTTGCAGATAAGCTTGAGAATTAGGAAACTAAGCAGCTTGTGGTGTAGTTTGAGCATGTTCTTGGGGATAAGCAGGTTAAGGAAACATTTAAGTAGGATACATTGCACCAGAATTAACAGTCTGACCAGGTTGGACCCCATAGGGAGCATAGGGTGCCCAGGATAAGCAAACGGAGGTACAACAACCGAAGGTGCCCCAGGATGGGCAATAGGCATTCTAGATTGAAGGCCTTGGTACAAATATTGAGCAGTAGGCTGAATAGCTTGAGAAGTAGTTTCAATATGAATGTGAGGACCTCTGTATTCAGGCTCATTTTCAGTAAGTGCCTTAGCAGTTACAACCACTCGAGTTTGTTGAGGTTGTTCCTCGTGATTGTCAACGTCCACTACTTGAAGAGATAGATGGGGAGGCATTCTCCGTGGATGAACAGTAAAATTTCCATTGACCGGATGCACATGCATTGGCTGGTTGATTCGAGATACAACAGAATGCACACTAGGCCCTAAAATAGAGCCTAGTTGATTTGAGATAGAATATATTTTCCCCTAGCTTGTCACACTCTGTCTAAATTTTTTTTTTTGCGAATGTTTGTAGGGTACCAAATTTCTCTAAGGGTTGATTCGAGTTAGAACATATAGAATTTTTTCTCAATGATTCAAGTTCTTCAAAGCAACAGTTCATTTTCTTCTAGTTTATTTTGGAAAATATCAAAGTTGTTGAGAAATTTGTATTCATCGTCATCACTGTCATCATAATCATTTAAGATAATGATGATGATAGTGATGACGATGAATCTGAATTACTCAACAAATTGATGCTTTTCAAAATAAACTAGAAGAGAATGAATTGTTGCTTTGAAGAACCTGAAGCATTGAACTAAATTCTATATGTTAAAGAGCAAGAGATGAATTACAAGATCCATGCAATTCGAAAAATAGTGGATCATCTAAGTGGTTTTTCAAGAATAATATAATTTTTCAAATTATTATCTTTAAATAAAATTTGAATGGTTGTATATGTTTATTGAGGGGTAAGGGAAAAACAGTAATCCACATATTTTATAATAAACTCATATACATATCACCGCGGTTGAAATATATAACTGTGGTGAATTGTTAATATTATATGTGCTTTAATTAAATTGATGTTATTGGGTTTCGAACCCATGAACTATATATATATCACAACAGTTATTAACTATAACCGTTGTGATAGGTAGCACACTACCTACTTTATCACTACGGTCAATCACCTATGGTGGAAAGCAACACATTTACAACCACATCCTACCTAACCACGGCTGGTTAACCGTCATGGTATCCCTTTTACAATCATGGTGAAAAGGTCTTTACATAATAGTGGGTGATTCTATCTCCTTCTAACAGCCAAACACGTTTTTCTATTTGGATCCACCAAGCCTCCTCACCTTTTAGGATGTCATTTAGCACTTTCTCAACTTCAAAGATATCTTTGAAATTATCTTAGATATGTACTTGTCTTCTAAGGCTTCGGGTATAAGGTTGAAAGTGTCCATAGCTAGGGGACACCATATGGTTCCTGCTATAACTTTTTTCCGCTTTGTTGATGATTTTCCCCCTAAATTCTATAGATCTGATCCAAGGTCCGAAAGATTGTTTAGCATTGGGTTCCACGGATTTTTTTCTAGCTTGAGTGCATAAATCTTTTGAATGTCCAATGATACCACAGTTGAAACAAAATAAATGGATTTTCTCATATTTGAAGTCCACCCATGTAGTACCATCTTTAACATCGTCGAGATACATTCCTAACTAAAGGGTCTTTCTAGAGTCAAATAGGATTTTTTTTTTAACAATTGTGGCCTTATTTGGGTAGCTATATAGTTCAGACTCTAAAACCTTTCCAAGCTTTACTCCGATTTTACACCTCATCTGTTTAGATCTGATTTTTCAGAGATATTCCCCAAATTGTGACCAAACTAAAGTCTAAGTCTTTGTAATTGCAGGATTCCATAGTCTTTGTAATTGCAGGATTCCATAGTCTTTGTAATTGCAGGATTGTCCGTGGAGATATGTTTGAGCCCCAATTCTAATTCCACAACTTTTATACCTACTAGGTCACACCAAATTCCAGCTAGACCAAATTATAGGGATAGTTTATGAATAAGCTTTTGAGATAGGAACTTTCCAAGACCAAATATTTTAGTTCTTTATACGCTTCTTGCACATCCTCATCGTCCCAGACGCAAAAACCCGGGTCTTCAGCAGAATCTTGATTAGGAATGTTGGTATCTATGAACTGATGAGCACTTTTTTGTTGATAGTCTTGCTTGTTGATTTTTTCTCCTGTTGATATATTTGATGTAACATGCAGAACCGAAGAAGACAAATCAATGACTAGATCCCTGTAGGAGCTAAACCTTTTACCATTGTCCAACAGTCTTTTATCGTCCATGGAGTCTGAATGCAGCACACCGAAAAAATAAGCAAAATCGAAAAGGAACCGAGTAAAACACCTGATAACGATCTAAAAAGACAGACTTTGCAAAACCGGGTGCTCATAAGGGAATGATCAACCACTAGAGACAGATATAGGAACCAGAAACACCAAGTTGACAGAGAAAGAAAAGATGGCGGAATTCTTGCAAATCGCAAAAAAAAAATCAAGAAAAAACTCAGGAGTAACCTGAAATAAAAAGAACACTCACTCTAAATTACAGAAATATAGAGGAGGAAATGAGAAATCAGCTTAAGAGAGATAACAAAAGTCGAGGACACGGAAGTACAAAACAAGAAAAGAGATTCCACGATAGACAATCAAATAAACTTTTCATAGTCAAAATTATTGACTTTATTCTTGATTTGCATATTTCTTGTATCCCATTGAAATTGCTCTATTCTAAGTTTTGTGCACGAGAGTTTGACACTAGTCACTTATTTTACAAATAACAATAGAAAAAACTAAAATTAAGTTTAGTGTTCTATAGATATATTGAAATACACAATTAAATTTATTATGATGAATTTTTATTATATAAATCTTAAATTTATATAATTCTGAATTAAAAACTAACTTTTTAAATTTTGTGAAATTTAATCGATAAGAGATAGATTTTTTATGGATTTTCCGTGCAAATAAAGGAAAATGAACAAAATTATTTAAAATTTAAAAAAAATTAATTTTATAAATAAGAAAAATAAGTAGATCAAAATAATATTTTAAAAATTAAAATATAAATAGACATTAATTTTCATGTATTGGCGAGTAAGTTTATCAATGTTTGTTAAAGGAAAAGTAAAGCATTATTTATATGAGTGTCACAATTTATCGATAAATAGTGTAAAACATCTTGTATCAATTAAACTTATTTAAATATATTTATTAAATATTTTAATTTTAAATTAATAATTTTAAAACAAAAACAAAAGGATAAATTAAAATTATTCCGTTGTAAAAATATTTATTAATATTCAAAGACTTATTTTTTAAAGAGATTAATTTTTATACACTGTCAGTCTAAAATATTTTACACAGTCGATTCATCACCATCACCCGTTTGTATTATTTTATAGAATTTTAAAATAAAAGTCAAACTTGTTTTGACATCCAACGGCTATGATTAGTTGACGGTGTAAAAAAAATTTACACTGTCAGTGTATTTCAATTAAATCCTTTTTTAAATGACCTTTGCGCTTGTTTGTTATAATTTTTAAAACAAAATAAAAAATAAAAAAAATCATTTTTTGTTTGTTATAAAATTTTAAGAGGTTTTAAAAAAAATCAAATGAGAAGCTAGTTAGAACAACTTCTCATAAAGAAATTAAAGTTGCGATGACTCATTCATAATAAAATTTTAAATAATAATTAAAAAAAACAGATTGAATTTTTAAAGTTGTTTTCAGATTAATTATCAAATTACTCCACTTTTAAAAGGAGACGTCAGATGAATTGACGTCTGCTCTTAAATTTAGAGAGGAGACGCCAATTGGATTGGTTAGTGCACCTAGTGCTGTCAATCCAATGGACGCATGTGTGTTGATTTTTACAGGAGACGCCAATTGGTGTCAAACCTGTGTGTTTCGTATTTTTTTTTTGGAAAACATTGTACATTTTAGATAAAGTTGAAATCAAAACAATTCATATTAATATTAATATGTGTTTACACAAAAAGACTAATGTCGATGACCGGGATCACTTAACCGATCTCCGGTCCCACATCCCCTAGCTACCATAACTCGTGGCCCTAACCCACATTGATGATTCATCCCAGGTGTTTGAGTATCTGAGGACCCAGGAACATCACCACCAACTGCAGGAGATTGTCTGAGATATTTAGACAAATCAGCGTAGTCTTGTGTATGCATTGAAGGGCTACCGCCATAGCTGAGTTCATGATCCATGTCAAAGTAGTTGGGTTGTGTATGAGTTGTTGGAGGACGACCAAGATGATTGAAGGGAGACATTGGTGTGAATGACACGTCGAGGAAAGGTTGAAATGATTGTTGTGGTGTTTGGTAGCCATATGATTCTTGAAGGTTTTGGTTTTATGATGTTTGAGCTTCTTGGTTATAGTAGGAGGAGGGACGGTTGATGTTAAATGATCGCTGAGTGTTTTGGCTAAGACGACTATGATAGGGTGATGTGTTGGGTGCATAGCGATGTTGGGTGTCTTGATGATGATCTACTTGTTTGTGGTGGTACGAGGTATGCTCTTAGTATTGTGGTTGGGTGTTTGACATGTTAGGGTTGTAGGTTTGTGTGTTTGTGGATTGGAAATTTTGATGGATAGGGGGTTGTGAGTAACCGGTTTGACAATGTTGTCAAGGGTTAGATGTTGAACCTTCTGGTGTGTAAGTTTCCTAGTGTGGATCGTATAGGTATATATCCTCGGCGATGAACTCAAATCCAATGGATCTGTACTAAACCATATAATTACGAGTTGGTTTTTCTTCGGTTGGCATCACAACGTTAGTTAAGACATGGTCTTGTCGGTGCTTCCATTTTCGACACACAGATCTGGCAAAGTTTTACCATGGGTTAAAGTTCCATTGGTCGTTAACTTTGCGTAAATTCCATTCTTCAAGGTTTGTCGGGGGATCTGGGATGTGTTGAAGCATATCGAACTGCAATTTAACACGATTACTATTGTGCATATCCACAGTGGTGAATCTTATGATCGGTGTGCATGCAGTCCAAACAGTTACGTCTTGTTCATTAATTTCATGGTCATGATTCAAATTTAGATATGAACCCCAAATGAATTGAAATGTGAACATATATTAGATTATAAATTTGTTAGAAGAAATTAACAAATTATTAATAATTAGTTTAATGAAAATACATCTGTCGGTTGAAGGTGATCCAAGAGATTGCGATACTGGGTAATACAGTGTCTAGGACATCTGTTATAACTCATACCACGTGCCGACCATCTGCACCATAAAAGTAAAAATATTATTTAGAGATAATAATCGCTAAAGTAAGTAAATATAGTCCATTTTTAAAAACTTACTTTTGTGCGTACGAAAATGTGAATGGTTGTTGTTGACGGGCACTAGGGATGGTAGTCTGGACCAACCCCATGATAGGAGCAAAACGTCACATCCAGAAAATGTAGATGTGTCTTTGTGTGCATTTTTACACAAAGAGCTATAAAGATAAGCCAAACAAGTAGACCCTCAATTATAACTTCTTATTCTATCTACATGTCTTAGTAAAGGTAAATACATAACATGCATACTAGAACCACTACCTTCGGGAAATAAAAATAAACCAATTAAAAGCATAATATAACACCTAGTTTTTATTATTCGAGCCTTTTTGGTAGAATTCTCATCTAACTATAAGTTGTTATGATATGCCTTAAGGCGTGAAAGGAGTATACCTTGATCTCTCGAGTTATCATCTAACAAGTTAGAATTCAAGAGGTCCATGCAAATTGAATTCGCATAGTTGGTTTTATTATTTACCGCCTTACCTTCGATAGGCAGTCCCAATAACATATAGACATCTTTTAACGTCACGGTACATTCACCGGTTTGAAACCAGAATGTGTGTGTCTCGGGACGCCATCTTTCACATAATGCAAGAATAAATTTATTATCAACCGACCAAGATATTATTTTGCTTACATGTCCAAAATCAGCGAGTTTGACATAAGGTTGAATAATCACGTCCATGTGAACAAATTCGTGGACACGAGTTCGAAACCTAGAAACATCCTAAAAAATAAAAATTAAAATAAGTTACTTTATAAAAAATAAACAACAAAATAAGTTACTTTAAAAAAAACAAATTAAGTTACTTTAGAAAAATAATACAAGAGTTAAATGCTTACATAAGTTGTTATGTTTTCAATTATGCCTCTATACGATTCACCCATAGTGAGCAGAGACATCTTGTCGTAGTAAATATATGAAAGAATGGTTGTTACAGTTGAAAGAGTGGTTGTTGCAGAGGAAGAAGTCATTGTTGGTGATGAAGAAGTGAAACTTGTATGAATATTTATAATGAGAGACATGCAAAGACATGCAAAAGTTTGGATGCATGGATAATTGGGCTTGATGTAGGCGTCAATTGGTTTGGCTTACACATGCAATCTTACAATGCAAGCGTCATATGGATTGTCGCCTCCTAGGCTTGCATGCATGCATGGTCTTCACATAGGGTGCAGGCTGCATGGCTATCTACATGCAGAATTTCGAGGTCTTTAAGGTGCCACATGGACTGGCGCCCATGTACTAATATTACATGCAGACGCCAATAGGACTGACGCTAGGGTTTGCATGCATGCCATGTTACATGGATATTTAAGTGTCTTACCATTTCATCCTACAATCAACATAAATTCATCTGCACCAAAAATTTACTTTCCATCTGCACCCAAATATTACAATGTCATCTGCATCCAAATATATTATCAATGCTCACTACAACGGTGAGACATATGAGTCTGATATATACGAGATTTCTTTTTGAAACACCGATACTATCTGCTTTACGATCAAGAGAAATTCAAATTTCTTGCATTTTAAAAAACGAATTGAATCTTGCATAGGATCTGGTCTTGCGTCACAAATCACGTATCAAAATCCAATTTATTTCTAGAATAGTCAATGTAAATTTGACCCGCTAAAGGTACGGGACGATGAAGATGTTGAATATATGTTTGTTAGTCACGGAAATTCTGGTTGCAACTCTATTGAGTTATATATTACTCTTCAACCAAGTATACTGTCTCAGCAATCTCAGATAATTAATAAAGTTGAATCTGATGAATTTGATTCAGAAAACTCAGATGAAGCCGACATAGAAGTAGAAGCAGAAGTCAACGTCATTGATGAAGAAGAAGAGAGACCGAGACACAGGTCGATCATATGTTGAATAACAACATTGAAGCTGACGATCATCCAACGCCATTACCTCCAAGTCATGTATATAATCCTCCTCAACATATGACAAACATGGATTTGCATGACGATAAAATATCCAACAGTGTATTTATAACCTGTATCCACGATTAGAGGGTGAGTTAAAAGTGGGAGACATGTTCCATACTAAAGAGGAATATGTGCGAGCTATCAAAAAATTTCACATGAATAACTCTGTTAATTTCACCGTGAAACACACTGATTTGAGAAGGTATGTCATCGAATGTCATAACATCCTTTGCAAGTTTCGGTTGGCTGCGTCTCACAAGAAGAGAAGCGACGCTTGGGAGATAGCTTCTATAGACCCACCTCACAGTTGCATTGTAACTAATGTTGTACAAGATCACCGTAAATTAAGTGTTGCATTGATATGTCAAAACATTTTGCCGCTTGTTAACAAAGACCCATCAGGGAAGGTGAGTATAATAATATCTAATATCAGAACAAAATATAATTATACTCCATCTTACAAGAAAGCGTGGATTGCAAGGACAAAGGTTGTTGAACATGTATTCAGCAACTGGGAGGATTCATATAAAGAATTGTCATGGTTTTTATGGGCACTTAAAATATACGCACCAGGAACTATTGCAATTATGGAGAGACTGCCAGCATTTACGCCAGACGGAACTTGTGTTGCTGGAAATAGAATCTTTCACCACCTCTTTTGGGCGTTTGAACCGTGCATCAGAGATTTTGCATTATACAAATCTATTATTCAAATTGATGGAACATGGTTATACGGAAAATGGAAGGGTACTTTGCTTATGGATGTTGCACAAGATGGCAACAATAATGTCTTTCCCATTGCCTTTGCTCTGGTTGAAGGTGAAACCGTTGGTGGTTGAGATTTCTTCCTTCGACATCTCAGAATACATGTCGCTCCACAACCCAATCTTTGTTTGGTTTCAGATAGACATGCTGCCATTGAGAGTGCTTACAATAACCATGATAACGGATGACATGATCCTCCTTCTACCCATGTCTATTGCATTAGACATATCACACAAAACTTCATGCGTGCAATCAAAGACATAAACTTTCGCAAAAAAGTGGTGAATGCAGGGTATGCTCTAACTCAACCGTCATTTCAACATTATCATGATGAAATTAGATTGTCTAATGTAGATGCAAGAAGATGGGTGGATAACATATCAGTAGAGTAGTGGACAATGGCATTTGATAGAGGTTGTCGATTGGGCCACATGACAATAAACCTCGTGGAATGCATGAACGGCGTATTCAAAGGCATTGGAAATCTACCAATAACCGTTTTGGTCAGAACAACCTATATTAGGTTGGCATCTAGATTCGCAACCAGAGGTGAAAGATGGTGTGCAGTGTTAGTGTCAGATCAAATATTCAGTGAATGTTGTATGAAAGTGATGAAAGAGGAAAGTATCAAAGCTAGCACACACGCAGTTACAGTCTTTGACCGTCGTAGGCAAAATTTCAGTGTACAGGAAACAATGGATCTCAATAAGGGGATGCCAAATTTATCCTATGCTGTCAAACTAAACAGAAGTTGGTGCGACTATGGAAAGTTCTAGACCTTCCGTATTCCTTGCTACAATGTCATTGTGGCATGCGTGCATACCCACCAAGATGCTTATATCCATCTATCTGATGTTCACAAGGCCATTACCATTATGAATGTGTATAAAAAGCTTCTCAGTACTACCAATGGGGGAATACTAGCCTCCATATGAAGGTGACATAGTTTGGCACAACAATGAGATGCGAAGAAAGAAAAAAGGACGGTCAAACAATACACGTATTAGAACAGAAATGGATACGACTGATAAAATGATAAGATTATGTAGTATATGTCATCAACCCGGACACAATAAGAACAAATGTCCCAATCTAGGAGCAACATCTGCATCATAATTAAGTAGCTCCTTTCAATTTTTGTAACCTTGATTTTTTATATATCATTATCTTTTTGTTACAACAAGGTTAATAACTAACATCACTACAACATAAGAAAACTTAAAACAGAACATTTTTAACTGATTACAATAATCAAACTTATGTTATCTCGTCCAAACATCATTTCCCTAGCATCCTTATCAGTTTTTACTCGCATCCAACCAAATATATTATCGAATCTCTCAATACTTCTTATTTTTTCTCCTTCTGATATTTTTCCATCTAACCAATGAACCAACTCCCTCTTCAGTTGATCGAAACTACAAATGTTCCAGAAGAACATCAACATCGGAGGCTTGTCTCTCCAATAAATCACTTTTCCATAGCGGCGGCGAACACCAAACATGTTTGCAATATGACGAAATGAGATGTGGAAAAATAAATCAGACAACACCTCTATTTATGAAGAAAAAAATTGTACATTACACAGAAGCGCCAAATCAATTGGCGCCTCCTCTCAATTAGTGTACCTGGGCACCAATTGGATTGGCAACACCATGTGCCGTGTAACACCCCGATAAAAATAAGATAATTATTTAATTTAAGTTAATATTAGATTTATTAATTTAATTAAATAATTTGGAATATTATTGGATTATTATTATTATTATTGGAATGATAATTATTGGAAAATATATATAAGTTGGAAATAAGGAAAAGAGTTCCATTTTGGTAAAAAGGTTTTTCACGTGAAAAGCAGAAGCGGCTGAAAAGAGGAAAAGGGCAAAGAGACAGAGCAAGAGGAAGAAGGTTGGAGAAGAGAAAAGCTTGGAGCTTAAAGATTTCCGGATTAACTCAGGTAAGGAGGGTTTATCGTCGTTTAATGGGTATTATGGGTTAACATGTAATGGGTAGTGATAAACCGTTGAATTGACCCTAATTGGGATGTTGAATGCTGAAAAATCGTGATGAATAACTGTGTTTAAGCTGTAATTGAATCTGTAATTGGATGGGTAGTGATTTTCCGAAAGTGTAGCTTTTTACGGAATTGGAATCGGAGGTCCGGAAGTCCTCCAACGGCGGAAAATGCGGAGAATTCTGCATTCTGCTTCGTGTTAGCGCAGGAACAGCTTTCTGTCTTGCGTTAACCGGTTAACCCAGGGTGTTAACCGGTTAACACTGTTAGGAAATGTGAAGTATTGCTGTTTTGCTTGCGTTAACCGGTTAACACTCAGGGCGTTAACCGGTTAACACTGTTGTGTTTTCTGAGATATTGTTGTTCTGTCTGTGTTAACCGGTTAACCCAGGGCGTTAACCGGTTAACACTGTTGTGAATTGCCAGGAAGCGTGTTTTGTGCTGCGTTAACCGGTTAACCCAGGGTGTTAACCGGTTAACACTGTTGAAAAGTGGGAAAATTGATATTTTATTATTGTGTATGATTGAGGTTTGGCCTATATTGATGTATGATATAGGAGGGATCATTTTCCCGTTGTTTTGAGCTGTAGAGGTGTTAGTAGAGTGTGCTAATACTGTAATTATTAATTGGTATGATATAATATTATTTTATGATAAATATGCTGATGATGTATGATGGTATGCATAATGTTGTGGTTATATCTATTATGTATGCATTGTGAATGGACTGTTTATGGCTTAGAGTGTGAGCATATGTCCATGGTAGATGATTTTGATGTTGCATGACTAAATGATTTAGCTTGCATATTGTGGCCTTTATGGTGGTAGCTAATTCCCATGGTGAGGAATTAGTGAGTAAATCATTTTGGATTGTTGTTGATGTTTGCATGCTAGGTGATTAGCGTGCATAGCATGGCCCTTGGGGTGGTAGCTAATTCCCATGGTGAGGAATTAGTGAGTGAGTCACTAGGTCTCAAATGAGTGGGACTAGTGGGCTTGGTAGCCGTACTTGGATTTGGTCGGTGAGGTTGAACTATATGTTCACGAATAGTCGGTACCGCATGCATGGAGTCTCATTGCATAATGTATGTATGACGTATAATATGAATGGATGTATTCCAATATTATACGTGTGTTTGAGTTGATGTTGAGTATGATTTGAGATTATACATGTGCTTTATGTTACTGTTGAGTATGACGTTTGAGTTGGTGTGCCGTTACTGAATGTGTGTTATGATTAGGGTGATGAAATGTGTTAAATTACTTAACATGACATGATATTTTATAATGCTTATTATATCGATTGAGGAACTCACCCTTACAACTATTTTTCAGGTAACGAGCAGTGATTGGGTAGAAGCTAGTGCTTGGAGTCTAGCGTAGTCTCCTTAGTGGGTCATGCTCTGATAGATGTAACATCGGGATGGGATGTTTTAATTGTGTATTGTGGTTTTGAACCAGTTTACATGTAGTGTGTTACATGTTTTGAATGATCGATTTGATCTCTATCCGCTGCGTATTGTGCAATGCTTTATGTTTTGAATTAAATAATGAGCATGACTAAATATTTATGATGAATGGTGTGAAATAATTGTGTGACACCCTTAATTGCATAGTTACTCTGATTGACATATTGTTATTTTAATTAAATATTTGGGGTATTTTAGAAGGGTGTTACATTAGTGGTATCAGAGCATAGTCGGTCGAGTCGAGTCGTAATTATTCTGTTTCCCCTGTACGGGATAGGTGTTGTGTAACCCTATCAGTACTTATTGTTTTAGCTTGTTTGGGCTTTCAGAATAGAGATGGCTGGAAGAGGTAGAGACGATGCTGCGATTGCTGAGGCTCTGGGTATGCTAGCTGGAGTACTTGGAGGGAATCCGAATGTTGTGGGAATGGGAGCTGCTCGTCAACTGAGTGAGTTCCAGAAGAACAATCCTCCAATGTTCAAGGGAGCATACGATCCAGATGGTGCTCAGAAGTGGTTGAAGGAGATCGAGAGAATCTTCCGAGTGACTGAGTGTGCCGATAACCAGAAGGTCAGGTTCGGTACGCATATGCTGTCAGAGGAAGCAGATGATTGGTGGGTTGCTACCCGCACTGAGTTGGAAACTGCTGGGAATGCTGAGATCACTTGGGCGGTGTTCAGAGAGAGATTCCTGAGGAAGTACTTTCCAGAGGATGTCAGAGGAAAGAAAGAGATAGAGTTCTTAGAATTGAAGCAGGGCAATCGGTCGGTTACTGAGTATGCTGCTAAGTTCACAGAGCTGTCGAAGTATTACACTCCCTATAATGAGGCTGCTGGAGAATTTTCAAAGTGTGTGAAGTTTGAGAACGGGTTACGTCCCGAGATTAAACAGGCTATTGGGTATCAGCGGATCAGAGTGTTTTCTGACTTGGTTGACTGTTGCAGGATTTTTGAACAGGATTCCAAGGCCAGAGCGGAGAGCTATCAGCAGAGGGTTGATAGGAAAGGCAAGAATCAGAATGATCGTGGGAAACCGTATGCAGCTGGCAGAGGTTTCCAGAGACAGAGTGGGATGAAGAGGCCTAGTGGGGGAGACTCCAGTGCTCCTGCTAAGTGTTTCAGATGTGGTCAAGCTGGACATCGTATCCATGAGTGTACCAGTAATGAGAAGAAGTGTTTTAAGTGTGGAAAAGGTGGTCATTTGGCTGCAGAGTGTCGGTCGAAGACTGTGACTTGTTTCAACTGTGGAGAGGTGGGTCATATCAGTCCACAGTGTCCTAAGCCGAAGAAAGAGAATCAGTCGGGAGGCAAGGTCTTTGCTTTATCGGGTTCTGAGACTTTTGCAGATGATCGTTTGATCCGAGGTACGTGTTATATTAATGGCTTTCCTCTTGTAGCTATTATTGACACAGGTGCTACTCATTCCTTTATATCTTTGGATTGTGCTGTGAAACTTAAATTAGAGATATCTGAGATGCATGGTAGTATGGTGATTGATACTCCTGCGAAGGGTTCAGTGACTACTACTTCAGTTTGTTTAAATTGTCCTTTGAGTATTTTTGGTAGAGACTTTGGGATGGACCTAGTGTGTCTTCCACTAGTGCAGATTGATGTTATTCTGGGTATGAACTGGTTGGTGTTTAACCGAGTTTATATCAACTGTTTTGATAAGACTGTGATCTTTCCTGAGATTGGGCAAGAAAGGAGTTTGTTTCTATCAGCAAGGCAGGTGAATGAGGCAGTAGCAGATGGGGCAGAGTTGTTTATGCTGTTAGCGACTTTGGAGGCTAAAGATAAACTGGTGATTTGTGACCTAGTCGTGGTGTGTGATTTTCCTGATGTGTTTCCTGAAGAAGTGAATGAATTACCGCCAGAGCGTGAAGTTGAGTTCTCGATTGATTTGGTACCTGGTACTAGACCGATATCGATGGCTCCGTACCGTATGTCTGCTGTTGAGTTAACTGAGTTGAAGAGTCAGCTGGAAGATCTGTTGAATAAGAAATTTATTCGTCCGAGTGTGTCACCGTGGGGTGCACCAGTGTTATTGGTTAAGAAGAAAGAAGGTACTATGAGGTTGTGTGTGGACTACAGGCAACTGAATAAAGTGACGATCAAGAATCGGTATCCTTTGCCGAGGATTGATGATTTGATGGATCAGTTGGTTGGTGCGAGTGTGTTCAGCAAGATAGATTTGAGATCGGGATATCATCAGATACGTGTGAAAACTGAGGATATTCAGAAGACTGCTTTCAGAACAAGGTATGGACACTATGAGTATTCTGTAATGCCTTTTGGTGTGACTAATGCGCCTGGAGTATTTATGGAGTATATGAATAGGATTTTCCATCCGTACCTAGACAAGTTTGTTGTGGTGTTTATTGATGATATTTTGGTGTATTCGAAATCTGAAGAAGAGCATGCTGAACATTTGAGAGTGGTTTTAGAAGTTCTACGAGAAAAGAAGTTATTTGCTAAATTGTCCAAGTGTGAATTTTGGTTAGAAGAGGTTAGTTTTCTTGGTCATGTGATTTCAAGAGGTGGTGTTGCTGTTGATCCTTCTAAGATAGAAGCGGTATCTAAGTGGGAAGCTCCGAAGTCTGTTGCTGAGATTCGAAGTTTCCTTGGTTTGGCTGGTTATTATAGGAAGTTCATTGAGGGATTTTCTAAGTTGGCGTTACCGTTGACGATGTTGACTAGAAAGGGGCAAGCGTTTGTTTGGGACTCAAAATGTGAAGAAGGTTTCCAAGAGTTAAAGAGAAGGTTAACTACTGCTCCTATTCTGATATTACCGAGTCCGTCAGAACTGTTTGAGGTTTACTGTGATGCTTCATTGTTGGGTTTGGGTGGTGTGTTGATGCAGAATAAGCAGGTTATAGCTTATGCTTCGAGACAACTGAGGGTTCATGAGAGGAACTATCCGACACACGATTTAGAGTTGGCAGCTGTGGTGTTTGTTCTGAAGTTATGGAGGCATTACTTATACGGGTCAAGATTTGAGGTTTTCAGTGACCATAAGAGTTTAAAGTATTTGTTTGATCAGAAAGAGCTGAATATGAGACAGAGGAGATGGTTAGAGTTTCTGAAGGATTATGACTTTGGTTTGAATTACCATCCGGGTAAAGCAAACGTAGTGGCTGATGCATTGAGTCGGAAATCATTGCATATGTTTATGTTAATGGTTAAGGAATTGGATTTAATTGAGCAGTTTAGAGACTTGAGTTTGGTGTGTGAGAGTACTCACCATAGTGTTAAATTGGGAATGTTGAAGTTAACGAGTGGTATTCTGGAGGAGATTAGAGAGGGTCAGAAATCCGATGTGCTTTTGGTTGATAAGTTGACTTTAGTGAATCAAGGTCAAGGTGGGGAATTCAGAGTTGATGAGAATGGTGTTTTGAAATTTGGTAATCGGGTGTGTATTCCGGATGTTACCGAACTTAAGAAGAGTATTCTTGAGGAAGGACATCGTAGTGGCTTGAGTATTCATCCTGGAGCTACGAAGATGTATCATGATTTGAAAAAGTTATTTTGGTGGCCGGGAATGAAAAGAGAAATTGCGAGTTTTGTTTATTCTTGTTTGACTTGTCAGAAGTCAAAGATTGAGCATCAGAAGCCGTCTGGGCTAATGCAACCGTTGGCTATTCCAGAGTGGAAGTGGGATAGTATCAGTATGGATTTTGTTTCTGGTTTACCGAGGACAAGTAAGAATTTTGAAGCTATTTGGGTGATTGTTGATAGATTGACAAAATCGGCTCATTTCATTCCGATTAGAATGGATTATCCGTTAGAGAGATTAGCTGAGTTGTATATTGAGAAGATTGTAAGTCTGCATGGTATTCCGTCGAGTATTGTTTCGGACAGAGATCCTAGATTTACATCGAAGTTCTGGGAAGGTTTGCAGAGGGCTTTGGGAACTAAGCTGAGATTGAGTTCTGCATATCATCCGCAGACTGATGGTCAGACTGAGAGGACGATTCAGTCACTGGAGGATCTTTTGAGGGCTTGTGTTTTGGAAAAGGGAGGTGCTTGGGATTGTTATTTACCTTTGATTGAGTTTACCCACAACAATAGTTTTCATTCGAGCATTGGTATGGCACCGTTTGAAGCTTTGTATGGTAGGAGATGTCGGACACCTTTATGTTGGTATGAGTCCGGTGAGAGTGCTGTGGTTGGACCGGAGATTGTTCAACAGACTACGGAAAAGATTAAGATGATTCAGGAGAAGATGAGGATTGCTCAGAGTCGTCAGAAGAGTTATCACGACAGGAGGAGGAAGTCACTTGAGTTTCAAGAGGGAGATCATGTGTTTCTTCGTGTTACTCCGATAACTGGTGTTGGTCGAGCTTTGAAGTCGAAGAAGTTGACACCTCGAATTATTAGTCCTTATCAGATTTTGGAGAGGATAGGGGAGGTAGCCTATCGTATCGCTTTACCGCCGTCACTTGCGAATTTGCATGAGGTTTTTCATGTGTCTCAGTTGAGGAGGTACATTCATGATCCGTCGCATGTAGTCCAAATAGATGATGTACAGGTGAGAGATAACCTGACTGTTGAAACATCACCTATGAGGATAGAGGATCGAGAGTTGAAGCAGTTGCGGGGTAAAGAGATTGCTTTGGTGAAGGTAGCTTGGGGAGGACCAGCAGGTGGCAATGTGACTTGGGAACTTGAGAGTAAGATGAAGGAGTCTTATCCAGAGTTATTCGCTTGAGGTATGTTTTCGAGGACGAAAACTCTTTTAGTGGGGGAGAGTTGTAACACCCCGATAAAAATAAGATAATTATTTAATTTAAGTTAATATTAGATTTATTAATTTAATTAAATAATTTGGAATATTATTGGATTATTATTATTATTATTGGAATGATAATTATTGGAAAATATATATAAGTTGGAAATAAGGAAAAGAGTTCCATTTTGGTAAAAAGGTTTTTCACGTGAAAAGCAGAAGCGGCTGAAAAGAGGAAAAGGGCAAAGAGACAGAGCAAGAGGAAGAAGGTTGGAGAAGAGAAAAGCTTGGAGCTTAAAGATTTCCGGATTAACTCAGGTAAGGGGGGTTTATCGTCGTTTAATGGGTATTATGGGTTAACATGTAATGGGTAGTGATAAACCGTTGAATTGACCCTAATTGGGATGTTGAATGCTGAAAAATCGTGATGAATAACTGTGTTTAAGCTGTAATTGAATCTGTAATTGGATGGGTAGTGATTTTCCGAAAGTGTAGCTTTTTACGGAATTGGAATCGGAGGTCCGGAAGTCCTCCAACGGCGGAAAATGCGGAGAATTCTGCATTCTGCTTCGTGTTAGCGCAGGAACAGCTTTCTGTCTTGCGTTAACCGGTTAACCCAGGGTGTTAACCGGTTAACACTGTTAGGAAATGTGAAGTATTGCTGTTTTGCTTGCGTTAACCGGTTAACACTCAGGGCGTTAACCGGTTAACACTGTTGTGTTTTCTGAGATATTGCTGTTCTGTCTGCGTTAACCGGTTAACCCAGGGCGTTAATCGGTTAACACTGTTGTGAATTGCCAGGAAGCGTGTTTTGTGCTGCGTTAACCGGTTAACCCAGGGTGTTAACCGGTTAACACTGTTGAAAAGTGGGAAAATTGATATTTTATTATTGTGTATGATTGAGGTTTGGCCTATATTGATGTATGATATAGGAGGGATCATTTTCCCGTTGTTTTGAGCTGTAGAGGTGTTAGTAGAGTGTGCTAATACTATAATTATTAATTGGTATGATATAATATTATTTTATGATAAATATGCTGATGATGTATAATGGTATGCATAATGTTGTGGTTATATCTATTATGTATGCATTGTGAATGGACTGTTTATGGCTTAGAGTGTGAGCATATGTCCATGGTAGATGATTTTGATGTTGCATGACTAAATGATTTAGCTTGCATATTGTGGCCTTTATGGTGGTAGCTAATTCCCATGGTGAGGAATTAGTGAGTAAATCATTTTGGATTGTTGTTGATGTTTGCATGCTAGGTGATTAGCGTGCATAGCATGGCCCTTGGGGTGGTAGCTAATTCCCATGGTGAGGAATTAGTGAGTGAGTCACTAGGTCTCAAATGAGTGGGACTAGTGGGCTTGGTAGCCGTACCTGGATTTGGTCGGTGAGGTTGAACTATATGTTCACGAATAGTCGGTACCGCATGCATGGAGTCTCATTGCATAATGTATGTGTCATACGGTGAACTGGACTTTTTGTGGTTTTAATCGCAATGTCGCGGTTAGCAAGAGTCGCCACCGACTTTTCTTTTATCCAATAAGGAAAGGTGGAAAAGAACAGGAAAGACCTTAATTTAGATTTTGGGTTCGGGAGGTACATTATACAAAGGGAAGGTGTTAGCACCCTTTGTATCCATGGTTATCCATGGGCTCTTAATTGCTCGATCACTTATATTATTTTTGTCTAAAAAAAGTGTTTGTGAATTGTTTGGAAAATTGTTTTGAAAAGAGAATTTAACTTTGTAATGATTCTTTTATGAATGTATACAAAGTGGTTATCTCGTTTAGTTTTGAAAATTGTTTAGAAAAATATAACTTGGTAATGATTCTAGTATGAATGTATACCAAGTGGTGATTTTCTAAAGGTATTTTGAAAGGTGTGAGGTGCGAAAAAGTGTTTTAAGTTGTGAGCCAGCAATTAAGAGTTATACCGACCCAAGGTCTTTACGGGCATTTCCTATCCTTATGAGGGTAAAACTGTCCTTATTATTGAGAAATAAGTAGTTTTATCCTTTGGATGTAAAAGGGTCATCGTAGGGTCATCGATTGGTCATTGAAGGCAACAGTTATGAGGATACCTTAGCATTCGAAGGGACTATCATCATTTAATCGTAGGCAACATCGGAGGGTCATCGAGGGACAAAGTTGTATATTCGAAGGCAACATCCGAGGGACTATAATTTATTTTATGATGATTTAACCGAAGGGTCTTTGCTAAGGGTATCCCCACATTTGCGGGACATGACCGTAATATCGTAATCGTAAGGCAACAAAGAGAGGTCCAAGATCACTTATTCAAAGGCAAAGTTTTACAATTAATTAGGTGATTAGGAGGAATTCTCCCACATTAAAATTAATACATTAAAATTAATACATTAAAATTAATACATTAAAATTAATACATTAAAATTAATACATCAAAATTAATTAGGTAATTTAGGGTGAAAACTCCACAAGGGTATCCCACAAATAAAGTGGAATACCTAGCCAATAACCTTTTCCTGGGATATGTGAACCTTTTCGAAGCTCAAAAAGAAACATGTCAGAATACCAAATCAGGGTGCAATCGAAGATTACACCGGAAAAATATCGCAACAGTAAATAGGATAGGATGAATAATGCATGGTTATGATAAAAACATAAAAAAAAACAGACTAGAAAAATCAGGTACTGTCTCGTTCGCCTCTGCCTCGCCTAGCGAAGGCCAGGCGAACGGCCACGGATTTTGAATTTTGAGAAAAAAACAGCCCCATGTTAGGAACCTTGAACTTTATGGCATTTTATCACAGGAACAACATGGTCAAACATTCAGGGTATTCAGGCATATTTAAATTCACATACGAAAGCAAATTATATATCAACATTTAATCATGATGCATTATATGTGTAGATATGGCCAATTGAAAGTATAAACAATAGAGATACGCAAACCTGTTTGCCAATTCAAGGTTGAAGGGATTGACCACTTGTGGTATCGGAATGAGTTAGGCGGCGGGAATTGGGCGGCGATGGCTTCGGGGCGGATGAGCTGCCTTCAGGGTTTCTTTATTCTGAATTCTCCGGGTTGGCAGGGTTCCTATGCCAAAGTTTCTATCCGTCCTTCTCTGTTCTCTCTCTTTCTTTTTCCTCAAGGTTTTGTTCCAAGGAAACCTCAGAGTGTTTTGCTTCTCTTCCTTCTTTCTCCAGTGAATCTCCCAGTGTAAACTCTAAGTCTAACTCCCAGTCCTCTTCCTCTACTGAAACTTCAGTATTTATAGACTAATTTTGTGGGTAATGGGCTTGGAATGAGGGAGACCCAAGTCCAAAATAATTTGTTATATTTTATTTATTTATTTATTTTAATTATTTAATTAATTAATTAATTAATTAATTAATTAAATTTTTTTTTTGTTTTTTTTTGTTTTTTTTTTGTTTTTTTTTTTTTTTTGTTTTTTTTTTTTTTTTTTAGGAAAAATGATGGGTAATTTTTGGGGTATGACAGCTGCCCCTGTTCAATATTCTTGAACCGAGAGAGTTAGGATGGCGTGTATGCCATTCGTGGTCTGGAGGTGGAAGATTATTGAACACTAGAATGCCCCAAAAATTTGCACTTGAGAATCGACAGTTGGTCTTGATGGAGATGGGCTTAAAGATGCCATCCGGGAGGTTTGATGACGAAAGCTTCAGATCGAGCCGTACATTAGGCCAATTTGAAGACATGGGTGCCACACTGGGTCGTACATTAGACCGAATAATGAGTCATCCATTAGGCTGCCGACTTCGCTGGGGAGTCGGAGTGTGTCATATGCTGTTGGGGATAAAGGATCAGAATGGACCATACGCTAGATCATATCTGAGTTGAAGAGAGAGCCGTCCGTTAGGCTGAATCTGATGATGAAAGGGGTGGTCGTACACTAGACTACACTTCAGAAATGTACCGTACACTAGGTAGCATCTGAGTAGTTGAGGATCCGAATGGGTCGTACGTTAGACCGTATTGGAGTTGCTGGAGCTCAGAATGGATCGTACATTAAATCGAATCTGAGTTGCAGAATGAGCCGTCCAGTAGGCTGAATCTGATGGTAAAAGGGAGTAGTCGTACACTAGACTACACTTCAGAAATGTACCGTACACTAGGTAGCATCTGAGTAAGGGAGTAGCCGTATACTAGACTACCATTCAGAAATGTACCTGTCCGAAGGTAGCATCTGAGAAAGGGAGTAGCTGTATACTGGACTACCATCCAGAAATGTACCTGTCCGAAGGTAGCATCTGGGAAAGGGAGTAGCCGTATACTGGACTACCATCCAGAAATGTACCTGTCCGAAGGTAGCATCTGGGAAAGGGAGTAGCCGTATACTGGACTACCATCCAGAAATGTACCTGTCCGAAGGTAGCATCTGGGAAAGGGAGTAGCCGTATACTAGACTACCATCCAGCAATGTACCTGTCCGAAGGTAGCATCTGGGAAAGGGAGTAGCCGTATACTGGACTACCATCCAGAAATGTACCTGTCCGAAGGTAGCATCTGGGAAAGGGAGTAGCCGTATACTAGACTACCATCCAGAAATGTACATGTCCGAAGGTAGCATCTGGGAAAGGGAGCAGCCGTATACTAGACTACCATTCAGAAATGTACCTGTCCGAAGGTAGCATCTGGGAAAGGGAGTAGCCGTATACTAGACTACCATCCAGAAATGTACCTGTCCGAAGGTAGCATCTGGGAAAGGGAGTAGCCGTATACTAGACTACCATCCAGAAATGTACCTGTCTGAAGGTAGCATCTGGGAAAGGGAGTAGCCGTATACTAGACTACCATCCAGAAATGTACCTGTCCGAAGGTAGCATCTGGGAAGATGAAGGTCTAACTTGGTCGTGCATTAGACTGTACTTGAGTTGAAGAAGGTCAGAATGGATCGTACGCTAGATCGTATCTGAGTTGTTGAGGGTCAGAATGGATCGTCCGTTAGATCGTATCTGAGTTGAAGAAGGTCAGAATGGATCGTACGCTAGATCGTATCTGAGTTGTTGAAGGTCAGAATGGATCATACATTAGATCGTCTCTGAGTTGTCGAAGGTCAGAATGGATCGTATGCTAGATCGTATCTGAGTTGAAGGAGTCATATGTTGAGCTGAATCAGAATGAACCGTATGTTAGGCTGTATCTGTATACGTTGTACTTGCAATAAATGTCTGGGATGGGCTTAAAGATGCCATCGCTAGGAGGATATCGAAGTGTTGTCAGAATGAATGTTCCCATGAATTGCATCTGGAATATGTATCTGAATCTTGTCTGTGATTGATAAAGGCGTCTGCCTGAATGAGCCTTTTACTTTGACTATATCAGGAGGATAATTAACCTGCAAAGAAAAGTTAGCTTTATGCTATGTCATGATGCATGAGATGTTTTATGCTTTCGAAAATAAATGCGAATGTTGTATGCATGCGTATGCTGTGAAATGATGTAATGAATGAGTTATGCGTATGAGAAGTTCTGCTTGGGGACTCTACTGGGGAAAATAAATCCCCATCTACTGATTGGAGATATTCGTGTTGAGGACCCTCTCTCGGCTGGGGTTCTGATTTCTGTCTGATGGTAGAGATATTCAACAGAGCCTGGCTGGGGATGGATGAGATGATCAATCTGTCTGATGATGCCGACCTCTGTTGGGGAATAGCTGGCTGTGCCGGGGAATACTGCCAACTTCTTCTGGGGAAAAACAGGCTTGCTGGGGGAAGAGAATTGGTAGTGGATTCATTGGAAGCATGATTAGACCTTATCCTCGATCCCGAAGTCTTGTAGTAATTGCTATTGCTATTCTATGTACGTATTTTTGATAAACATTGATCATATTCAAATGCACATATTAATTCAAATTAAATCAATGGACGTTTACGCAAACAAAACAGAAAAGTAAAAAACAAAAGCATCTTTTTTTGAAAGAGGGTTGTATTGATTTTTGAAAGAAGGCCTATAAACAGGCAAATTGTGTATAAGGAGACAGAAATCCTAGTAAGAGGAAATTGTCAAAAACAAAGAGAAAGCTATGCAGAAAAAGTCCTATTGATTTTAAGTCTACTACTGCCATTATGTCTTCAAGCATCTCATCCCCTGCTGTCGGATAGAAGTGATTGGCTTGGTCAGTCCCTTGAACTTGGATGAAAGTTGACTGAGAACGGGACATAGTCATACGCTTTAATCCCTAATTTTTGCCTGGACCGCCTTTTCAGGTTTTCAGTCCACCAGGATACCCTTTTTTGCCCAAGCCACCTTTTCAGGTTTTCGACTTGCCGGGTGTACATTTTTTTATATATATCCCTAATTTTTGCCCGAACCCTTTTGGTTCGCCGGGATGCCCTTACTTTTGCCTAGATACGTCGATCTAGCGGGTCTTTTTCATGCGTAGTATTTTTTAACTATGTCCGCGTTCACGGGATGCGGGAAATCTTCGCCATCCACTGTAGCAAGTATCATGGCTCCACCAGAGAATACCTTCTTAACTACAAATGGCCCTTTGTACGTGGGAGTCCATTTGCCTCTGGGATCAGTTTGCGGTAGCACGATACACTTGATTACCAAGTCGCCAATTTGATACACTTGTCTCTTGACCTTTTTGTTGAATGCCCTGGTCATGCGCTTCTGATATATCTGCCCGTGACATACAGCCGCAAGTCTCTTCTCATCCATCAAATTTATCTGATCGAGTCGAGTCTGAATCCGTTCCTCTTCATCTAAGCCTGCCTCTTTCATGATTCTTAGCGAGGGAACCTGAACTTCCACTGGTGAGATGGCTTCCATTCCATAGACTAAAGAGAACGGAGCTGCCCCTGTCGAAGTGCGTACTGAAGTGCGATAGTCATGAAAAGCATATGGTAACATCTCATGCCAGTCTTTGTACATTACTGTCATCTTTTGTATAAGCTTCTGGACATTGTTAGCAGCCTCCACGGCGCCGTTCATCCTTGGCCGGTACGGAGAAGAATTAGAGTGTTTTATTTTGAACCGCGTGCAGAGTGCAGTAACCATCTTGTTGTTCAAATTAGCACTATTATCAGTGATAACTCTTTCAGGAGACAACAAGTTTCTCGAATAGATATTTGATAGAACCCATCTTAGAAATCAATAAAGCGGTATGATTCAACATGTACTGTCTTAGTCGGCGAGCAGCCCAAGCCAAAGCGCAACAAGCTTTCTCGAGCTATGAGTATCTTGTTTCACAGTCGGTACCTTTTGCTAAGGCGGTATATGGCATGCTCTTTTCGACCAGACTCGTCATGTTGCCCCAACACACCTCATTGGATTTTCTAACACGGTCAAATACATGATTAGAGGTCTTCCTTCAACTGGTGGTGTCAGAATTGGAGGTTCTTGGAGACACTTCTTGATTTTATCAAAAGTTTCCTGACATTCATCATCTCTTGACTGTCCTCAGTAATTTGAAGATAGGTTTGCAAGTAGCAGTCAAGTAGGATATAAACCGGGCAATGTAATTCAAGTGCCCCAAGAGGCTTCTGACTTCTTTCTTGTCTACTTTTAGTACTCAGATCGACAGTTTCAATTGACTCCTCATGCGGCTGTATAGTCCTTTCTTCTTTCAGTAACAGTCTGACAAGTTCTTCAGGTACTTCACAATCTTCCTCACTTCCATCTTCGGCTTGGTAGATCGGATTTTCGAAGTCATAATGAACAGTAGCAGAACTATTATCAACAGGATCCAGAGTGGATGTGGATACGCAATTTGTTACGTGAGTGTGTGCAAGAAAGCATAGCTTATTTGAAAAATGACAGGAAAGATAAAGAGCGCAATATTTGAATGCAAAAAGTCCATTGATTTATTGAATATGAATATGCTTATGAGAATGACAAAACATTTAACCAAATTTGATACATTGAATAAACAACAAACAATTACTCCTGACTAAAGGAAGTTGGAATAGTGTCTTCAGCCTTCCAATTATCCAAGTTGCAATCGCTATTCACATCTTCTACAGCATTAACAGTCTTGTCATGATCGGGCATAGGAGCAGTGATGACATTAGGAATATCCAGAGGATCAAATTCAAATTCCCCAGCGTCGATCATATCCTGAATCTTGTTCTTCAGCGACCAGCAATCATTCGTATCATGCCCGGGGCTATCGGAGTGATAGGCACACCTGGCGTTGGGATTATAACGAGGAGAAGTAGTGTTGGGTTTTGCAGGAGGATCTCTGAGGGTAATTAAATTTACTTTTAGCATACCCTGCAGTGCTTGTGCTAAAGTCATATTGATCTTCGTAAACTGCCTTCTTCCCGGGTTAATGTGCCTCACAGATTTCTTGTCCTTTTTCTTCTTGAGCAAGAGAGTCTTTAGTTCCTCCTGCCCCTTGGATAAGTTCAAGATCATCTCCTGGAGTTGAGCATTCTGAGCCTGGAGATCTTTGACAGTTTGTTCGAGGTCCATTTTTCTGTTTGAAGGAAAACCGTGAGAATACTGATCCTTTTAGAGTACCTGTTATGCAATGTCATGTTATGCTATGCAATGTATGAAATGTTTTCAAGGACTTTTGGAATTTAATTTTGCATAAACTACCCAAAAAAAAAGCCACTTTTATTAATAATATTTGATTAATATTCATTATAATAAGAAGTAAAATACAATAAAAGCTTAGGTCTCCCAGGGACGGCTTCTTTTTGGGCGAAGATATGTATTGAGTCTTCGTTCCTCATTAAGCTGGCCGGTGAGTTCTAACACCTTCTTCCTTGTAGCACAGAACTGGGCTTCAAAAGTATCCCTTTCCTCTCTCAACTGGATCCAGGACTTCTTTAACTCTTCAACATCGGTAGGCATATCTGGATAAGGAACGATCTGAGGAGTACCTCCTTCAGCTTCTGGTTCAACAATCAGTGGTCCGACTGCCAGATATGGCATGACAAGTTCACGAGCTCTTGTGCGGACCCATCTGAGATAAGGTTCCATAGGAATAGAGTTTTTCTGTCCTAAAGTACTTCTTTTCACCATGCCCCAAGCTCGCACAAATCTTTGACGGAGACCTTGGGAATCGTTATCATAGTCAAACACCGGGCCTTGTATAATTATTTCATGTGGACCATCTCTTCGAGCACAACCAAACTGACGTAGGGCTAAAGCAGGATTATAAGTAATACCTCCTCTTATCCCCATGAGTGGTACATTAGGGAATTCTCCACAACGGTCAATAATGATATTGTTTTCTTTGAAATGAGGACACCAACGGATGTCTGAGTGGGAGAGCGACATTATCCTTTGAGACCATCTCAAACTTTGCTCATTTTTCAAGACTGACTGAGGAAGGTGCGAAATAAACCACCTGGATAATAAAGGTATGCAGCACATGAGAGTCCCTTGCCTCTTCATAGTACGAGTGTGAAGGGAATGCAGAATGTCGCCGAGCAAGGTAGGCACAGGGTTACGAGCGAGAAATATCTGAATAGCATTCATATCTATGAATTGATCTGGATTAGGGAATAACACCAAACCATAGATTAGTAATGCTAGAATCTCCTCGAAAGCATGGACATTCATGACTTTTAAGAATTCTCGGGCCTTATTCATCAGAAATTTGGCAAGTAAACCCTTAACTCCACTTCTTGTTACCCAATTAGCTTCAATATCTGACTTTGTCATGTGTAAAGCTGCGGCAACTTTTTCGGACCTCGGAATCTTTTCTAAACAACTGAAAGGTATTTGATCAAGAATAGGTATCCCAAGCAGCTGGGAAAATTCTTCTAATGTGGGCACCAACTGATAATCTGGGAATGTGAAGCAATGATGTTTAGGATCGAAGAACTGGAATAGGACTCTCATCATATCTTCTTTGAAACCAGTGGTAACCAAATCGAGGAGAGAACCATGCTTTTTGACGAACTGAGCCTGATCAGGAAGTTCTGACACTAAATCCTTGAGTTGAGGAGAGATGACTACAAAATTTATCCGGATAGTCTTCCTGGGAGCCATAGCCTTACAAAATAGAGCCAAGTTAAATCCCTAAGTCCTCGAAGTGATTAGTGCAATGTCATAATGTTATGATGTTATGATGTTATGATGTTATGATGTTATGATATTATGATATTAAACAAATAACAAGCATAAGCAAGTCATACAACAATCATTCCTAGGTTTTAAGGCTTGCATGAGTTCCATAGGTAAGTACCCTCCCCACTGAAGTTTGGTGGGTTCAACCTGTCTTAGAATAGTAACCGGGTTCTAGAAGGATCTCAAATCATTGACCTTTCCTTAAGTCCACTTCAGTGCAACACCAAGTGGTTGACCGAAGCTTCCCTAAAGTCCAATCTCAAAGAGTGTAGTATCGAGTCTCAACCAACTCCAGTCGGAACCGAAGCCAGTTATCTCACTACTTTCTAATGGCCAGGATGAGTCAATTAGGGTTCTAAAGGTCTGGTTAATGCTTTTATGACACCACGCGAATGCCAAATATTTCCTCAACTAACATGAGGAACATCAGGACATCCAAAGTGCCACATTAACCGTAGCCATCATTTTGACCATTCCAGTATACGCCGGACAGTCGCGATGATCTCTTGCTACTTACCTAAGGTACACTAGATCCGGGTGTAGGATCTTTCACTCAAGCATAACATACCCAAGCAATCCCTTAAAAATAAATCAGACAAATTGAATAAGTGATCTTGTTTTTAAGGTAACCTCTCTTTTTAAATATTCCCCAGCAGAGTCGCTAGTTCTGTCATACGGTGAACTGGACTTTTTGTGGTTTTAATCGCAATGTCGCGGTTAGCAAGAGTCGCCACCGACTTTTCTTTTATCCAATAAGGAAAGGTGGAAAAGAACAGGAAAGACCTTAATTTAGATTTTGGGTTCGGGAGGTACATTATACAAAGGGAAGGTGTTAGCACCCTTTGTATCCATGGTTATCCATGGGCTCTTAATTGCTCGATCACTTATATTATTTTTGTCTAAAAAAAGTGTTTGTGAATTGTTTGGAAAATTGTTTTGAAAAGAGAATTTAACTTTGTAATGATTCTTGTATGAATGTATACAAAGTGGTTATCTCGTTTAGTTTTGAAAATTGTTTAGAAAAATATAACTCGGTAATGATTCTAGTATGAATGTATACCAAGTGGTGATTTTCTAAAGGTATTTTGAAAGGTGTGAGGTGCGAAAAAGTGTTTTAAGTTGTGAGCCAGCAATTAAGAGTTATACCGACCCAAGGTCTTTACGGGCATTTCCTATCCTTATGAGGGTAAAACTGTCCTTATTATTGAGAAATAAGTAGTTTTATCCTTTGGATGTAAAAGGGTCATCGTAGGGTCATCGATTGGTCATTGAAGGCAACAGTTATGAGGATACCTTAGCATTCGAAGGGACTATCATCATTTAATCGTAGGCAACATCGGAGGGTCATCGAGGGACAAAGTTGTATATTCGAAGGCAACATCCGAGGGACTATAATTTATTTTATGATGATTTAACCGAAGGGTCTTTGCTAAGGGTATCCCCACATTCGCGGGACATGACCGTAATATCGTAATCGTAAGGCAACAAAGAGAGGTCCAAGATCACTTATTCAAAGGCAAAGTTTTACAATTAATTAGGTGATTAGGAGGAATTCTCCCACATTAAAATTAATACATTAAAATTAATACATTAAAATTAATACATTAAAATTAATACATTAAAATTAATACATTAAAATTAATACATCAAAATTAATTAGGTAATTTAGGGTGAAAACTCCACAAGGGTATCCCACAAATAAAGTGGAATACCTAGCCAATAACCTTTTCCTTGGATATGTGAACCTTTTCGAAGCTCAAAAAGAAACATGTCAGAATACCAAATCAGGGTGCAATCGAAGATTACACCGGAAAAATATCGCAACAGTAAATAGGATAGGATGAATAATGCATGGCTATGATAAAAACATAAAAAAAAACAGACTAGAAAAATCAGGTACTGTCTCGTTCGCCTCTGCCTCGCCTAGCGAAGGCCAGGCGAACGGCCACAGATTTTGAATTTTGAGAAAAAAACAGCCCCATGTTAGGAACCTTGAACTTTATGGCATTTTATCACAGGAACAGCATGGTCAAACATTCAGGGTATTCAGGCATATTTAAATTCACATACGAAAGCAAATTATATATCAACATTTAATCATGATGCATTATATGTGTAGATATGGCCAATTGAAAGTATAAACAATAGAGATACGCAAACCTGTTTGCCAATTCAAGGTTGAAGGGATTGACCACTTGTGGTATCGGAATGAGTTAGGCGGCGGGAATTGGGCGGCGATGGCTTCGGGGCGGATGAGCTGCCTTCAGGGTTTCTTTATTCTGAATTCTCCGGGTTGGCAGGGTTCCTATGCCAAAGTTTCTATCCGTCCTTCTCTGTTCTCTCTCTTTCTTTTTCCTCAAGGTTTTGTTCCAAGGAAACCTCAGAGTGTTTTGCTTCTCTTCCTTCTTTCTCCAGTGAATCTCCCAGTGTAAACTCTAAGTCTAACTCCCAGTCCTCTTCCTCTACTGAAACTTCAGTATTTATAGACTAATTTTGTGGGTAATGGGCTTGGAATGAGGGAGACCCAAGTCCAAAATAATTTGTTATATTTTATTTATTTATTTATTTTAATTATTTAATTAATTAATTAATTAATTAATTAATTAAAAAAATTTTTTTTGTTTTTTTTTTCTTTTTTTTTTTCTTTTTTTTTTCGTATTTTTTTTTTTTTTTTTTTTTTTTTTTTTTTTTTTTTTTTAGGAAAAATGATGGGTAATTTTTGGGGTATGACAGCTGCCCCTGTGTCTTACACAATTTCAATATTGGTTACATATCTTTTTATAATCTCAAACTAGTATTGAAAGCCTTAACATGTTTTATTAAAACAGAAATTTCCTTGCAAGAGAATTATTTTCTTCCTTTTTTTTTCTTTTATGATTGTGACAAGTATCAAAGGGATCCTTCTCTTAATAGTTTCCATCAGAATAAAATTTAAATAATTAATGTATTTAAAGCTAATTTTAAAGTAAATACTTCAATTTTAAAAAATATTATTGAAGTAGTTATCAGAGGGAAAGAGCCAAGCTAGTAGCTACTTAAAATAGTCCCTAGTCACATTTCAAAAAATTAGGTTATACCTAAATTTAATTTAAGTTTACTTATAAAATCAAACTAATCACAAATTAATAAATTTAATGAAAATCAAATAATCAACAAAAAAAAATATATTACACATTGATGTTTGGTTTCCCTAGTCTCAAACTTTTAGATGTTTGTGAAATCAAATAAACAACAACAAAAATTGCATAAAAATGATTAATTATAAGTTTAATGAAACTACAAATTAATAAAAGGATTTGTTTCAATTTATTAACATGTCATATTATATTTATTCACCTTAAAAAAATTGACTCTAAAATGATGTGGAGAACAAAAATTAAATTAAAACTTTATTTTGAAAAAATTAAATAGAGAAGTTAAAACGTATATATTTTAAATAATAGAAATTGCATTTAAGCTATAATGTAACCGTGTATATAAATATTTTACAAGTCATAATTTAGACAACCACAATATTTCTTGTCCACCTAAAGATATCCTATTCCATTTATATGTAGTCTTATTTCCAACATTTTTTACTTTTTTATATACATTTAAAGATTATATAAAAATGGTAAATGTATATAGTAGTAATTTGAAAAGAGATTTACATTTAGAGACAAACTTTTTATCAAATAAGTGCTTATATTTAAAACAGAAAGAAAGAGAAAGAGATATGTTTGGTGTCACAGTTGGTTTTGTCAAAATTATGATAACACGTGCTAGTTTTATAAAACATACAACTTTTGTAAAATTAACTACTCATCAAAATTAAGTTAAATTTATAGAGAATCCACCCAACTTTTTTATAAGCAACGTTGTATTAAAAGAGAAGCACAAATGGTACTTCAACCTATCATTAATATCAAATATGTAATTCTTTGTATTTGTAAATGCTAGTTTGAATGTAGTCAAATAGAGTTTCTAATAGTTGGATATGATGGATTTGACATTGAGATAAATACACGAACTAGGTGTTATTTGGTTATTTAGAGAAGTAAGCAATCTCAGAGAGGTATCCAATTGTTGTAAGGGTGAAGAAAAGTTGAATAAATTTTTTAGTTGAAAGCAAAGAGAAATTCTGCAGAATTTGATTCATCTTCTTCCCTTTTTATCCTGAAAACAAAATAAATAATCAAGAAAATGATGCAAGGATTATAAGACACGAAGAAGAAGAGATGTTGCTAATGGTCACAATGAAAGAGGATGAAATATGTAAGGACCAATGGTACTTGGATTCAGGTTGCTCATCAAATATGACTGAAAGGAAAGATTGGGTTGTCAATATAAGCCCCTCAATGAAGAACAAGATGAGATTCACAAATGACAATACCCTAGTCGTTGAAGGTGATCAGAAAAATAGCAAGTGTACTATTTTTCCTTTGTAGTAATAATGAGGAAAGTTCCCTGAATGTTAATCTCAAGGATTGTTTGAAAATATTGAGTTCCAATTATTGTTCAATTAAATAAAAACTAAGGTTGGGTATTTTTGGTGCGAATATATAAAAATAATTGCAATTAAAATAAATAGTGCAGAGAATGGATTTGAAAGATACGAGAGTAATATGTTAGGGAATGTGTGTGATTTTTCCCTGTAACAACTCTGAGTCACTATTTCAATAATAAATATCAATTAATTAATACCAATTCTTAAGGATGTTTTCTCCTAATGCCTTAGTGAGAAAATCTTTAATCATTCATACCTAATCTCTATGTCCATAGAAATTAACCGGTGAAATTAAGTATTATTATTTCAAGAACAATTTGATTTCTACAGGGTATCCCTAGTCCTAGGTAATATCTATTATAGAATAATATCATGAAAGCATTATCAAAGGTGATCCAACCTAATTAATAATCATATAACAATCTCAATTATTCCGAAAGAGAAAGTGTAAATGACATCACGAGAATAAGTTAATTACGAAAAACAATATTGTTATTGCAAATATAAACTCAAAGTCATTACAGATTCAAGTTAGGGACACCCCCTAGTATTGGGGGATTTAGTTACTCATAGTATTCAAGCAAATCAAAATATAAAATGTATACATTACAAGTATTCATATGAAACTTGACCTTCAGTTGCTTCCGCTCATGAAAATCTCGTCTCCCCCAAAACCTTGATTTCGCCAATTATGAATCATGTGATTTTTCCTCTTAAAAAAAGTGTCCTTTCTTGTCTGAAAAACTCCCCTTTAATAGAAAAGTATTCCTCTCTCCTCAAACAGATCCACAAAAGTCAATAACATCAGCTTTCCATTTGACCAAAATGCCCTTCATTTAAGATTGACAAAAGAAAAGACAAAATGGGGTTTTTTGCACGCATGCCTGCTACGGCCCGTAGTCGGTGCTATAGGTGGCCGTAGCAGGCTACTGTCTCTGATGATCATGTCCATGCCTCTCTACTACGGCCCGTAGCAGGTGCTACGGCTAATAGCAAGTGCTACGGGCGGCCGTAACAGGACACTGTTTCTGTAATATCTGGCCTTTGTTCCAAACCTTCCATTACGGTGCGTAGCAGGTGCTACGGGTGGCCTTAGTGGGCCTCTATTTTGGATGGACTTTTGATCTATTTAGACCTCTCTTCTATGGCCTATAGCAGGTGTTACAGGTGGTCGTAGCAGGCCTACTGAAGCGTGGGAAACTTCTCTAATTCTTTGTGATTCTCCTTAGCTTCTACATCCGATTGTACTTGAATATCTATTTGAACCTGAAAAAAACTAATAACACATAACCCAAGCATAAAATGAGGAAAATGGAAACAAACTTAATAAACACGGTGAAAAGATTAAATGATGCTAACGGTAAAAGAAGGTGTAAAAACCACTTAAACTGTATACAAAATACAACTAACTCGCCTACTTTCACCTGTTAACATGATTATAATTATAGCATAAATGGTGACTGATCACAACCCCAAACTTAGCTTGTCTCTTGTCCTCAAGAAACTTTAAGGACAAAGAACTCATGTCACTCCCAATTTAAAGAACACCTTTCATATGCCACCATACCTCTAAGATCTTTCATGACCCTCATTTGTTGATTCCTTTGGTTTTTGCTAGATTACCGAGGTCAATTAATTGACCACATCTTCACTTGAAAGTACTTCTTCACCTATCAGCTCAATTCACACTCACCAAATATCTTAGGTGTTAATGTGTTCTACACTCAAACTTCATAGTACACAATACCATACCATAGGCTTGAATAAATTCTCTTTTAAATCAAGGTGCACGACACCCACACTATTTCAGGTCTTTATGATTGTAACTGGGCTATGGTTAAAGTGGTATGATTTTGGAAAAGTAGGCTAAGGTTCAGAGTCAATAAAATCGTTATCTTCACTATGTTTATTCTGATGGATTAGTGCTGGAACTATTTCTTGCAATCGTCCTTTAGGATTTGTCTTTATTTCAATATCCGTTGACTTCTCCTTCTTTCAAGTGCCCTGATGATTATTTTTCTATGGTTCTTTGATTTTTCAAATTTTCATCTTTTCTTTTTCTTCTCTTATTTTTTTCAATCATCGGTTGCCTTCATTTGTACTGAAGCTTCACAGCTACCCCAAACTTAAAGGTTGTTATTCTAATAGCAACCTCAAACTTAGAATTAACATGGATATGATAACTCACAAAAATACCATGAACATGGCGGGGGAATGTTTGAGCCATGGGTTAATATTATGTGGATTTTCAAACAAACAAATGGTTAAAGGCTCAAATGGGGTTAACAATGGATAATAATAAAAGGATGGCTAGAAAGGCTCAGGGGTAGAAAAAATGTGCCTTAGTGTATGTAATCATGCACCCGAAACCAGAAAAGAACGTACGCAAGTTCTGAATGATAAAAACATACTTGAGTGCTCTCTTATGATGTACATTGTGTTTGGGGTAGAGCTGACAACCTCCACAGTACCTCTTGCTCGATGTGGATTCTCAATGAGTTTTAATTAACATACTAAACTTTTAATGCAACTCAATCAAACCAATCATATCATTTAGAAGTATATAAAAAATATTTTGGCGAGTTAACTTGCATAGAGGACACACATTCCTTCAGTTTGGTTACTTTTCACACAACCACTAAAGCTACAATTACCATATTACTAGATGGAAGTAAACAATCATAAAATGAACCACTTAAAGCAAACAAAACAAAAAAATTAATATAAAACTGAAACTAAAACTAAAATTTACGAATACTTTCCTTGGGTTGCCTCCCAAGCAGCGCTCTTTTATTGTCATTAGCTTGATGCCTTATTCCCTCTGTTATGGGGGGTACTTCAGCATCCGCACCTTGTTGCACTTCTTTTCCATAACTAAGAAACCGTCTTTTTCAGAGGTATGGATTCCTTTGTGCCACAAGTCCTTTCCAACTTCCACATCCTTACCTCAATATTACTTTCTCTTCTTTATCATGGCTTTTGGAATGGAAATAGGAGTTTTTTCACTCGGGGTTGCTCATGGAGGTGAAAGCAGTTGAGATGGCCTTCTTGAGTCTTTTTTCTGATGTTGGCATGTCACTTTGGCCTTTCACATCTGTCCTGATCATGCCTACTTCATACTGATTTTGTTTTTCCACCTATAGCTTCCTAATTTCAAGAACATTCAAGGTTATTTCATCATCATAAACTTTTAAAGTTAGTGTATTGTGGTCTATGTCGAAATTGCATCGACTTGTCCGCATGAATGGTCGACCAAGAATGATTGGTGTCACTTCATCCTCAGGTATGTCTATGATCACAAAACCAACGGGAAAACTAAATTTCTCTATTGTCACCAATATGTCTTTCGATATCCCATATGCATTCTTTATGGAGTGATATGCAAACTTCATATTTGTCCTTGTATCACATACATTTCAAAGACCAAGCCTTTGGTAGATTGACAATGGCATTAGACTCACACTAGCTCTAGAATCAATTAGTACCTTCTTGAAAGATATGTCTTTTATAGTGCATGGGATTGTGACCTCTCCAGGATCCTTCTGCTTGCTTGGGATTCTCCTACCTGGTGATATTTCACTACGCTTTTCATTAAAGGCTACCAACCCATCTTCTATTGGTCTCTTTTCAGTGATTACCTCTTTCATGAATATTTTGTACATGGGCATTTGCTCGAGTGCTTCAAATAAAGGCATATTGCTATCTATCTTTTTGAACACTGTGATGAATTTCTCAAGGTTTGTCTCTTTTGGATCCTTCTTTGTCACTCTCTAAGGGTAGGGTAACTTAATCACAAGTTTAGCCTCTTTTTTATTTTTCTCTTCAATTGGCTTTACTAGTGGTATCACTTCTTCTTTTTCTTTCTTATTTTCCCTCACTTCCATAACTACCTCCATGACATGGTCATCCTTTGTTGCCCTCTCTTCTTCATCTTTAAAACCTTTCTGACTTCTTGTCGTGACAACATTAACATTCTCATGACTTCTAGGATTTTGTACTTTTTCACTTGGGAGGGAACCTTGTGCTCGAGAACCTGTTATTTGTTGTGCTATCTGACCCATCTGAACTTCAATATGTTTGATAGAAGCAGCAATGTTCCTCTGATTATTTCTTGTTTCTTCTTGGAATTCATAATTTTAAGCTGACATCTTTTCAAAGGCAAGTTCCCAATTGGCCTTTTTGGGTGCTTGTTGCTGATATTACTGTGGTTGGTTGTGATATTAAATGGGACGCTGCTTTTGAACATTCCCTTGCTGATCTTTCCAGGAAAATTTTGGATGATTCTTCCAGCCTGGATTATAAGTGTTAGAATAAGGGTTGTTCTGCTTTAGAAATTTTATCTCTTCCATTTGTTGCGTGGTTGCAACACATTATATAGTTAAGTGAGGCCTGTAACACCCTTCTAAATACCCCAAATATTTAATTAAAACAACAGCATATAAATCAATATCAGAGTAATCATGCACCAAGGATGTCACATAATACTTCACATAATTCACCGTAAAAATCAGTCATGCTCATTATTTAATTCAACATAAACACTTCTTTAAAAATTCGCAGCGGATAGAAACATTCAACATCTGTAATATCTTAAAATTAACATTTATTCAACAAATAAAACATCCCGTCCCGATGTTACATCTATCAGAGCATGACCCACTAAAACCACTCTAGACTTCAAGCACTAGCTTCTACTCAACTCACTGCTCGTTACCTGAAAAATATAACTGTAAGGGTGAGTTCCTCAATCGATATAACAAATATTATAAATCATCATGTTATGTTAAGTAACTTTACACGTTAATCACCCACATCATATCATGCATTCGGTAGCAGCATATTCAACTCAACATCATATTCAAACACAACGTAAATGCAACTCAAATGGGACTCGACTCTTCATGCATGTGGTACCATTTGGAGTAAAACTCCCAACTTAAAATCATTGCCAGTTTAGTGGGCATCAAGGCATAAGCCTTCAACTTTCAACTTAAATTTTTTTTGCCAATCCAGGCCAACGTGGTGTGAGCAAAAGCCCCATAATTTTGCCAATCCAGGCCAACGTGGTGTGAGCAAAAGCCCCATAATTATGCCAATCCAGGCCAACGTGGTGTGAGCAAAAGCTCCATAATTTTGCCAATCCAGGCCAACGTGGTGTGAGCAAAAGCCCCGACTTAATGCATATGAATGTATATGGCATGTACGACTTGAAAGTTCAACAACATAATAACAACGACAACATAACAGCTTTTTCAGCAACAACAACTTAAAAATCAACTTTGGCTCATCAGCCTACAACTCAGCATTTTCAACAAAACAACTTATATTCAACTTTGGCTCATCAGCCTACAACTTAATATTTTCCACAAAACAACTTATCAACATATTTGCATCAACATTTCACAACATAGACTCCACGAATTTATTTATCACAATTGGATACAATAGGCCAATCACCAATTACACTTACATCATAAAAATCAACCATTTTTACATACTGCAACAGTGTTAACCGGTTAACGCTATAGGTTAACCGGTTAACGCAGGAAAATTACACTTCCAGGCAAAACGCAACAGTGTTAACCGGTTAACGCTATAGGTTAACCGGTTAACGCAGGAAAAACTCAACATTTTTCACAATTTATAACAGTGTTAACCGGTTAACACCCTGGGTTAACCGGTTAACGCAGGCGAAACAGCAGCTCCTGCGCTAACACAAGGCAGAATGCAGAGTTTCCGCATTTTCCGCCGTTGGAGGACTTCCGGACCTCCGATTCAACTTCCGTAAAAAGCTATACGCTCAGAAATTCACAATACACTCAAACACAAATTCAATTTCAGCTTTAATACAACTTATTCAACATAATTTCTCAGCATTCTAAATCCCAATTAGGGTCAATCGACGGCTTATCACTACCCATTACATGTTAATCGATAATACCCATTAAACGACGATAAACCCCCCTTACCTGAGATAATCCGGCAATTCTTTGAGCTTCAAGCTTTTCCGTTCTTCAACCTTTGGCTCTTGCTCCTTCTCTTGCCCTTTTCCTCTTTCACGATGCTTCTCTGCTTTTTCACGTAAAACCCTTTTGTTCCAAAAAATGAGACTCTTTCTCTTATTTCCAACTTATATATTTTCCAATAATAATTATTATTCCAAAATAATAATAATAATCCAATAATTCAATTTATTTAATTAAATTATTAAATATATTATTAACTTAATTAAATAATTCTTTTACTTTATTTGGGGTGTTACAACTCTCCTCCACTAAAAGAGTTTTCGTCCTCGAAAACATACCTCAAACAAATAACTCTGGATATGACTCCTTCATCTGACTCTCCAGTTCCCAAGTCACATTGCCACCTGCTGGTCCTCCCCAAGCTACCTTCACTAAGGCAATCTCTTTACCCCGCAACTGCTTCAACTCTCGATCCTCGATCCTCATAGGCGATGTTTCAATAGTCAGGTTATCTCTCACCTGTACATCATCCACTTGGACTACATGCGACGGATCATGAATGTACCTCCTCAACTGAGACACATGAAAAACCTCATGCAAATTCGCAAGTGACGGCGGTAAAGCGATACGATAGGCTACCTCTCCTATCCTCTCTAAAATCTGATAAGGACCAATAAATCGAGGTGTCAACTTCTTCGACATCAAAGCCCGACCAACACCTGTTATCGGAGTAACACGAAGAAACACATGATCTCCCTCTTGAAACTCAAGTGACTTCCTCCTCTTATCATGATAACTCTTCTGACGACTCTGAGCAATTCTCATCTTCTCCTGAATCATCTTAATCTTTTCCGTAGTTTGTTGAACAATTTCTGGTCCGACCACAGCACTCTCACCGGACTCACACCAACATAACGGTGTCCGACATCTCCTACCATACAAAGCTTCAAACGGCGCCATACCAATGCTCGAATGAAAACTATTGTTGTAGGTAAACTCAATCAAAGGTAAATAACAATCCCAAGCACCTCCCTTCTCCAAAACACAAGCTCTCAAAAGATCCTCTAGTGACTGAATCGTCCTCTCAGTCTGACCGTCAGTCTGCGGATGATATGCAGAACTCAATCTCAGCTTAGTTCCCAAAGCTCTCTGCAAACCTTCCCAGAACTTCGATGTAAATCTAGGATCTCTGTCCGAAACAATATTAGACGGAATACCATGCAAACTTACAATCTTCTCAATATACAACTCAGCCAATTTCTCTAACGGATAATCCATTCTAATCGGAATGAAATGAGCCGACTTTGTCAACCTGTCAACAATCACCCAAATGGCTTCAAAATTCTTAATTGTCCTCGGTAAACCAGAAACAAAATCCATACTGATACTATCCCACTTCCACTCTGGAATAGCCAACGGTTGCATTAGCCCAGACGGCTTCTGATGCTCAATCTTTGACTTCTGACAAGTCAAACAAGAATAAACAAAGCTCGCGATTTCTCTTTTCATTCCCGGCCACCAAAATAACTTCTTCAAATCATGGTACATCTTCGTGGCTCCAGGATGAATACTCAACCCACTACGATGTCCTTCTTCAAGAATACTCTTCTTAAGCTCGGTAACATTCGGAATGCACACCCGATTACCAAATTTCAAAACACCATTCTCATCAACTCTGAATTCGCCACCTTGACCTTGATTCACTAGAGTCAACTTATCAACCAAAAGCATATCAGATTTCTGACCCTCTCTGATCTCATCCAGAATACCACTTGTCAACTTCAACATTCCCAATTTAACACTATTGTGAGTACTCTCACACACCAAACTAAAGTCTCTAAACTGCTCAATCAAATCCAATTCCTTAACCATTAACATAGACATATGTAATGATTTCCGACTCAATGCATCAGCCACTACGTTTGCTTTACCCGGATGGTAATTCAAACCAAAGTCATAATCCTTCAGAAACTCTAACCATCTTCTCTGCCTCATATTCAGCTCTTTCTGATCAAACAAATACTTTAAACTTTTGTGGTCACTGAAAACCTCAAATCTTGACCCGTACAAGTAATGTCTCCATAACTTCAGAACAAACACCACAGCTGCCAACTCTAAATCGTGCGTCGGATAGTTCCTCTCATGAACCCTCAGCTGTCTTGAAGCATAAGCTATAACCTGCTTATTCTGCATCAACACGCCACCCAAACCCAACAATGAAGCATCACAGTAAACCTCAAATGGTTCCGACGGACTCGGTAATATCAGAATAGGAGCAGTAGTCAACCTTCTCTTTAACTCTTGGAAACCTTCTTCACATTTGGAGTCCCAAATAAACGCTTACCCCTTTCTAGTCAACATCGTCAACGGTAACGCCAACTTGGAAAATCCCTCAATGAACTTCCTATAATAACCAGCCAAACCAAGGAAACTTCGAATCTCAGCAACAGACTTCGGAGCTTCCCACTTAGATACCGCTTCTATCTTAGAAGGATCAACAGCAACGCCACCTCTTGAAATCACATGACCAAGAAAACTCACCTCTTCTAACCAAAATTCACATTTAGACAGTTTAGCAAATAACTTCTTTTCTCGTAGAACTTCTAAAACCACTTTCAATTGCTCAGCATGCTCTTCTTCAGATTTCGAATACACCAAAATGTCATCAATAAACACCACAACAAACTTGTCTAGATACGGATGGAAAATCCTATTCATATACTCCATAAATACTCCAGGCGCATTAGTCACACCAAAAGGCATTACAGAATACTCATAATGTCCATACCTTGTTCTGAAAGCAGTCTTCTGAATATCCTCTGTTTTCACACGGATCTGATGATACCCAGATCTCAAATCTATTTTACTGAACACACTTGCACCAACCAACTGATCCATCAAATCATCAATCCTCGGCAAAGGATACCGATTCTTGATCGTCACTTTATTCAGTTGCCTGTAGTCCACACACAACCTCATAGTACCTTCTTTCTTCTTAACCAATAGCACTGGTGCACCCCACGGTGACACACTCGGACGAATAAATTTCTTATCCAATAGATCTTCCAACTGACTCTTCAATTCAGTTAACTCAACAGCAGACATACGGTACGGAGCCATCGATATCGGTCTAGAACTCCACTTCACGTTCTGGTGGTAATTCATTCACTTCTTCTGGAAACACATCAGGAAAATCACACACCACGGCTAGATCGCAAATCATCAGTTTATCTTTAGCCTCCAAAGTCGCTAACAGCATAAACAACTCTGCCCCATCAGCTACTTCCTCATCCACTTGTCTCGCTGATAGAAACAAACTCTTTCCTTCCTCACTCTCAGGAAATATCACAGTCTTATCAAAACAATTGATAGAAACTCGGTTAAACACCAACCAGTTCATACCCAGAATAACATCAATCTGCACTAGTGGAAGACACACTAGGTCCATCCCAAAGTCTCTACCAAAAATACTCAAAGGACAATTTAAACAAACCGAAGTAGTAGTCACTGAACCCTTCGCAGGAGTATCAATTACCATACTACCAAACATCTCAGATATCTCTAACTTAAGTTTCACAGCACAATCCAAAGATATAAAGGAATGAGTCGCACCTGTGTCAATAATAGCTACAAGAGGAAAGCCATTAATATAACACGTACCTCGGATCAAACGATCATCTGCAGAAGTCTCAGAACCCGATAAAGCAAAGACCTTGCCTCCTGACTGATTCCCTTTCTTCGGCTTCTGACACTGACTTCCAATATGCCCTTCTTCGCCACAATTAAAACAAATCACTTCTTTGTGCTTGCAATCAACTACTGCATGACTAATCTTACCACAGCGAAAACACCTCTTTACTTCAGCAGTGCATACATT
Organism: Lathyrus oleraceus; assembly: GCF_024323335.1. Classification (NCBI taxonomy): domain Eukaryota; kingdom Viridiplantae; phylum Streptophyta; class Magnoliopsida; order Fabales; family Fabaceae; genus Lathyrus; species Lathyrus oleraceus. The sequence continues at coordinate 342,644,069 of NC_066580.1, forward strand.
ACTCTTATGACCAGCTTGACCACATTTGAAGCAAACTATACCAGCAGGAGCACCTCCCCCACTAGCTCTCTGAGCCGGAGCAGCTCTTTGCTTCCCCTTTCCAGCTGGAACATCATACGGCTTGCCACGGTTTTGATGTTGCTTGCCTCTGCGATCACTGACAATCTTGTAATGAGCATTATTGTCCTCTTCAAATATCCTGCAGCTATCAACCAATTCAGTGAAAATGCGTATCTTCTGATACCCAACAGCCTTCTTAATTTCAGAGCGCAATCCATTTTCAAACTTGATGCACTTTGAAAATTCAGCACCAGCACCAGCGTAATGAGGATAAAATTTGGACAACTCCACAAATTTCGCAGCATAATCAGTGACAGACATGTTTCCTTGCTTCAGCTCAAGGAATTCAATTTCCTTCTTACCACGGACATCTTCCGGATAATACTTCCTCAGAAATTCCCTACGGAATACATCCCAAGTAATGACTTCACCTGCCACGGTCAACCTCTCGTGAGTCTCTAGCCACCAGTCATCAGCTTCGACTGCTAGCATGTGAGTACCATACCGAACCTTCTGAGCTGGAGTGCAATCCATAACACGGAAGATTCTCTCAATCTCTTTCAACCATCCCAAGGCTGCATCTGGATCATGCTTCCCTTTAAACACCGGCGGATTCTCTCTCTGAAAAGTCGCCAAGCTACGTGATCCAGCATCACCACCAGCATTTGGCAAGTTCTGCACAGCTTGTGCCATTGCTTGCATTGCGGCAGCCATTGCAGCGTCATTCCTTCCAGCCATTTCAACTTATCAATACAACACAACTTAAGTTAGATTAGTAACAATACACAATTGTTAGACAGTAACGACACGACAACTGGCCGGACAAACCGACCTGCTCTGATACCACTAATGTAACACCCTTCTAAATACCCCAAATATTTAATTAAAACAACAGCATATAAATCAATATCAGAGTAATCATGCACCAAGGGTGTCACATAATACTTCACATAATTCACCGTAAAAATCAGTCATGCTCATTATTTAATTCAACATAAACACTTCTTTAAAAATTCGCAGCGGATAGAAACATTCAACATCTGTAATATCTTAAAATTAACATTTATTCAACAAATAAAACATCCCGTCCCGATGTTACATCTATCAGAGCATGACCCACTAAAACCACTCTAGACTTCAAGCACTAGCTTCTACTCAACTCACTGCTCGTTACCTGAAAAATATAACTGTAAGGGTGAGTTCCTCAATCGATATAACAAATATTATAAATCATCATGTTATGTTAAGTAACTTTACACGTTAATCACCCACATCATATCATGCATTCGGTAGCAGCATATTCAACTCAACATCATATTCAAACACAACGTAAATGCAACTCAAATGGGACTCGACTCTTCATGCATGTGGTACCATTTGGAGTAAAACTCCCAACTTAAAATCATTGCCAGTTTAGTGGGCATCAAGGCATAAGCCTTCAACTTTCAACTTAAAATTTTTTTGCCAATCCAGGCCAACGTGGTGTGAGCAAAAGCCCCATAATTTTGCCAATCCAGGCCAACGTGGTGTGAGCAAAAGCCCCATAATTATGCCAATCCAGGCCAACGTGGTGTGAGCAAAAGCCCCATAATTTTGCCAATCCAGGCCAACGTGGTGTGAGCAAAAGCCCCGACTTAATGCATATGAATGTATATGGCATGTACGACTTGAAAGTTCAACAACATAATAACAACGATAACATAACAGCTTTTTCAGCAACAACAACTTAAAAATCAACTTTGGCTCATCAGCCTACAACTCAGCATTTTCAACAAAACAACTTATATTCAACTTTGGCTCATCAGCCTACAACTTAATATTTTCCACAAAACAACTTATCAACATATTTGCATCAACATTTCACAACATAGACTCCACGAATTTATTTATCACAATTGGATACAATAGGCCAATCACCAATTACACTTACATCATAAAAATCAACCATTTTTACATACTGCAACAGTGTTAACCGGTTAACGCTATAGGTTAACCGGTTAACGCAGGAAAATTACACTTCCAGGCAAAACGCAACAGTGTTAACCGGTTAACGCTATAGGTTAACCGGTTAACGCAGGCAAAACTCAACATTTTTCACAATTTATAACAGTGTTAACCGGTTAACACCCTGGGTTAACCGGTTAACGCAGGCGAAACAGCAGTTCCTGCGCTAACACAAGGCAGAATGCAGAGTTTCCGCATTTTCCGCCGTTGGAGGACTTCCGGACCTCCGATTCAACTTCCGTAAAAAGCTATACGCTCAGAAATTCACAATACACTCAAACACAAATTCAATTTCAGCTTTAATACAACTTATTCAACATAATTTCTCAGCATTCTAAATCCCAATTAGGGTCAATCGACGGCTTATCACTACCCATTACATGTTAATCGATAATACCCATTAAACGACGATAAACCCCCCTTACCTGAGATAATCCGGCAATTCTTTGAGCTTCAAGCTTTTCCGTTCTTCAACCTTTGGCTCTTGCTCCTTCTCTTGCCCTTTTCCTCTTTCACGATGCTTCTCTGCTTTTTCACGTAAAACCCTTCTGTTCCAAAAAATGAGACTCTTTCTCTTATTTCCAACTTATATATTTTCCAATAATAATTATTATTCCAAAATAATAATAATAATCCAATAATTCAATTTATTTAATTAAATTATTAAATATATTATTAACTTAATTAAATAATTCTTTTACTTTATTTGGGGTGTTACAAGGCCCGCCACAAATTTCATAACCGACATCTTGGACCGGTTGAATTTGAGCTATCTGTTGCGTACCAACATTCATTTCTTTAAGTTTCTTTTCAACTTTTGCAGCAATTGTGTCTTTTATCCTTATTTTATTGGTTTCAAGATTCAGATCAATAACTCTTTCAGATTTACTTGAACACCTATCATATAACTCCAAATGCTCATTTGTAGCTATTGCCTCAATGATCTTTTTAATACTTGTGTGTCACACCCCAAATTTTACCCCTAGATTTCATAATCATTTTCCCCCTAGACATCATTCATGCATAGCAAACCTCAAGCTCAATATATGTCTGGTTTGTTTCATCTATAAATTAGGGTTTTCCTCAAAGAGCTCAAAGGATCGATCAATCAAATGTTTGGATTGATCACCAATAAATCAAGTTGATCATTTCCATAGTATTGCAAATCAACAAAAGCAAGGGCGGTTTCGAACACTTTTTTGACAAAAAGGAGTGAAAGATGCCCACATTTGATAGCTCAAATAAGCAAACTTGGGCATCTAACAGGGGTCAAATTTTTTTGGCTTCCCTCCTTTTCTAGAATGGGTATCTATCTCAAGTAGATATGGGGTGGTTCTTTTGTGAATTTGTGGTACCCCTATAATGCTACTCGATGTTGGATTGGCTCTCGGTGTTAACTATGAACTTACGGTGTCCTTCCGATGTTGACCTTGTAATCACCCTGACACTGGCAGAGAGTAAGGGGGTAGCCAGTGCGCACAGTGAATTACAAGGCTTGGGCCCGTCCTTCATGGAAATTACCTTCATACCTCAGTGTAACCCTAAATCGGGATTTGTAAATCCTTTCTTTCATTATTCTGTGGATTTCTAAAGAAAATTAAAGACCTTGACAATAAGGAATTGAGGGGGAAATGATGATTGAACGAGTCGACTATGATAGATCTTTGCGCTTACTTTAAAATTCTCTCAATTTCGAGATCTGAAGGATCTATGAGCAATGATATTGGAAAACGAACATGAAGCACGTAAATTATTGAAATCAAAGGCTAAATGTGTTTCTGATTCGGTAGCCTAAGGAGGCTACAATTCGGTAAAGCAGAAATTGGATATGAATATGAGGAAATCGTAGGAATCAAAAGTTGATTCCCACATACGACACCACTATTCTGTTTCAAATCTAGAAATGAATAATTGATGATCTTGAACGGTGGCTCTGATCTCCGTTACAACGGTGGGAGATGGACCAACATGGTTAACACTCAAATGCCCAAGTGACTTCAAGATTCAAGATGGATATAGTGTGTCGCGATTGGAAAATTTAGAGAGTCACCATCATCCTTTATTTGTTCATAAGGAACAGGGAAATAATGATAAAACCTAATATTAAGGATGAGACCTAGGGTTCAGAAGTCATCTAAGCAAGAGGAAGATATTAGGAACCCCTCACTTCTATTGTACCTAATGGGATCCTCCTCTAAATATAGGGTTAGTGTGCTTGTCTAAGGGAAGTTTGCTTATGCTATTTATTATTGCTTAATTTATTTATTTACACGGGAATATGTTGCTAAGGGAAAAATATTAAAAACGGGACAAAGAAAATGTATTTTTGGTTATTATACTCGCTAGAGCGCTACGACTCTATGCCTACGTACCCTCATGTTTGATAAAGGATCAGAGCACCGTAGCTCTTCTAGAAAATGTTTGTTTGTTTTATTGATTTTAGATCGTAAAAAGTTCTCCACACATCGGGGTGAAGAGATGTTTAATTTGAAAAATGCCTCGATGCACAAGGGCATCAGACTTATAATTTGAGTGTGTGAAATTGATTTTAAATGACTCGTTAATTGCAAAGAACTTATGGTTAATTTAATTTAAAAATTAAATTAAATGTCATATGTACATAATTATTTTTTAAAATTGAGAAAATATTAAACAGAGCCAATTAGTAAAAGAAAGATTAATATTTTTGTCAAACTATGTATTATTAGTTACATATCTTTTTATAATCTCAAACTAGTATTGAAAGCCTTAACATGTTTGTCAATTAATGTATTATTAGTTTTCAATTCTGTCAAGTTATTGTCAAGCATTCTAAGTAATTGCTAACTTAATTAGAAAGGAGGAAAAAATACAACACTGTCACATCATAGTCTAATACAATTTTTTCACTATTGGTTACAATACATAGCTTTTTTGAATGTCAAAGGTACAAATTAGTGTTGAAAGCTTTTAACATGTTTTACTAAAACAGAATTTTAATATTGTTTGTATAGTTAATTTCTTGATAAAGTTCATAATTGTATCGTAATGTAATGATAGCAAAACTTGAGTTATTTATTAGAAAGTTAATAGCAGTTAGATTACATGTAACTGTGGTTGATTCATATTGCAAGGAGATTTGTGTTTCGTAATTAAAACAAGTAGTAAATGCTTCTAGTTACTTCTCGTTGGAAGTATTATTATAAGTAGTTGCTTCTCTCCATGCACAAGGCAACAATATATTACGTCACTACCATGCACCTGCACATAAAGTTAAGACAGAAAAATTAAGTATGCTTAAATTGGACCATGGTATAAATCATCACTTACTAAATCCATTTGAAATGCATAAATGGACAAAATATTCTCAGAGAACAAAAATTCAATCTATACTTAAGATTAATTCTCAAAACATATTATCTAAATAAGCTAAGTTTTAAGCCATATTGATGGTAAGATACGAGATCTTGTTATATTGAGGTCGTCTCCCACTCTGATTATTGTTTCCACATCTATTTTACCATTGACCTTGGTTTCTGTTGTTCTGGGAAGCTTGAGCATGTGAAGGTTGATGTTGTGGTTGATACTTAGACGGTTGTTGTTGGTATTGGAGAGCAGCAACATATGGGTAATATGGCATGGGAGGCATAGGAGCTTGCCATTGAGGGTGAACATTTGCCATGACAACATTGATCTCTCCTTCCGTCCTCTTGGCGAAGCTACCTTGAGGTTTCTTGGCTATTGCCTACTGATTAGCAGTGCCAACAATCTTCCCAGTTTTCAATACATTCGCTAATTGTCACAACGTCAGAGAAATTTAAGGACATACTACCAACCATTTTCTCTAAGTACAAACAATGAAGCGTGCTCATGAAAATATCAACCAATTATTTATCGAATAACATAGGTCTAACGTGAGCAACCATTTCTCGCCATATTTGAGCGTACTCTTTATAGGTTTCGTTCATTCTCTGAATCTGATTTTGCAACTGCAGTCTTGTACGAGCCATGTCCAAGTTGTATTTATACTGTTTCAAAAAGGCTTCAGACAAGTCTTTTCCAAGATAGGATCTTGTTGCGTTCGAGGCCAATATACTAGTCAAGAGATGCCTCATACATGCTATATTGAAAGCAATGAATAAGCAACGCGTCATTATCAATGTAGGAAGTCATCTTCCTGCAGTACATGGTGATGTGGCTTCTCAGACAGCTAAGCCCTTTGTATTTTTGTAGATATGATGCCTTTAACTTTGGAGGTAAGACCACGTTTGGTACAAGACATAACTCTTCCGCGTCCATACCATACGCGGAAAACCCCTCAATAGCCTTGATGCGATCATTTAACAACTGATATTCAGCATGCTTGGTTTCACTTCCACCAGGACCATTCTGATTGATAACCAGACCTTGCAGATAAGCTTGAGAATTAGGAAACTAAGCAGCTTGTGGTGTAGTTTGAGCATGTTCTTGGCGATAAGCAGGTTAAGGAAACATTTAAGTAGGATACATTGCACCAGAATTAACAGTCTGACCAGGTTGGACCCCATAGGGAGCATAGGGTGCCCAGGATAAGCAAACGGAGGTACAACAACAGAAGGTGCCCCAGGATGGGCAATAGGCATTCTAGATTGAAGGCCTTGGTACAAATATTGAGCAGTAGGCTGAATAGCTTGAGAAGTAGTTTCAATATGAATGTGAGGACCTCTGTATTCAGGCTCATTTTCAGTAAGTACCTTAGCAGTTACAACCACTCGAGTTTGTTGAGGTTGTTCCTCGTGATTGTCAACGTCCACTGTAACACCCCGATAAAATAAGATAATTATTTAATTTAAGTTAATAATATATTTATTAATTTAATTAAATAATTGGATATTATTGGAATTATTATTATTATTGGAATAATAATTATTGGAATATATATATAAGTGGGAAATAAGAAAAAGAGTTCCATTTGGTAAAAAGGATTTTTCGTGAAAGCAGAGAAGCGGCAGAGAAGTGGAGAAAGGGCAAAGAGGAAGAGCAAGAGAACGAACGTTGGAGAAGAGAAAAGCTTGAAGCTAAAGGATTGCCGGATTAACTCAGGTAAGGGGGGTTTATCGTCGTTTAATGGGTATTATGGGTTAACATGTAATGGGTAGTGATAAACCATTGAATTGACCCTAATTGGGATGTTGAATGTTGATAATCGTGATGGATAAGTTGTGTTAAAACTGAAATTGAACCTATAATTGGATGAGTCTCGATTTCCCGAAAGTGTAGCTTTTTACGGAATTGAAATCGGAGGTCCGGAAGTCCTCCAACGGCGGAAAATGCGGAGAATTCTGCATTCTGCTTCGTGTTAGCGCAGGGACAGCTTTCTATCTTGCGTTAACCGGTTAACCCAGGGTGTTAACCGGTTAACACTGTTATGAATTGTGGAATATTGCTGTTTTGCTTGCGTTAACCGGTTAACCCAGGGCGTTAACCGGTTAACACTGTTGAGTTTTGCCAGAAAGCGTGTTCTGTGTTGCGTTAACCGGTTAACCCAGGGCGTTAACCGGTTAACACTGTTGAAAAGTGGGAAAATTGTTATTCAAATGTTGTGTACATATTTGATGGTTGGCCTATATCGGTGTGTGATATAGTAGGGATCATTTCCCGTTGTTTTGAGCAGTAGGGGTATTAGTAGAGTGTGCTAATACTGTGATTGATTATGTGGCATGATATGATCTGATTATGTGATAAATATGTTGATGATGTATGATTGTATGCATAATGCTGTGAATGTATATATTATGTATGCAATTATGGATGGACTGTTTTATGGCTTAGAGTGTGAGCATATGTCCATTGTGGATGATTGTTGATGTTGCATTGCTAGGTGATTTAGCATGCATAGTGTGGCCTTTATGGTGGTAGCTAATTCCCATGGTGAGGAATTAGTGAGTTAGTCATTGTGGACTGTTGTTGATGTTTGCATGCTAGGTGATTAGCGTGCATAGCATAGCCCTTGGGGTGGTAGCTAATTCCCATGGTGAGGAATTAGTGAGTGAGTCACTAGGTCTCAAATGAGTGGGACTAGTGAGCTTGGTAGCCGTATATGGATTTGATTGGTGAGGTTGAACTATATGTTCACGAATAGTCGGTACCGCATGCATGGAGTCTCATTGCATAATGTATGTATGGTGTATAATATCAATGGATGTATTCCAATATTATACGTGTGTTGTGTTAGTGTGGAGTATGATTTGAGATTATTCGTGTGCTTTATGTTGATGTTGAGTATGATGTTTGAGTTGATGTGCCGTTACTGAATGTGTGTCATGATTAGGGTGATGAAGTGTGTTAAATTACTTAACATGACATGATATTTTATAATGCTTATTATATCGATTGAGGAACTCACCCTTACAACTATTTTTCAGGTAACGAGCAGTGATTGAGTAGGAGCTAGTACTTGGAGTCTAGTGTAGTTCCTTAGTGGGTCATGCTCTGGTAGATGTAACATCGGGAAGGGATGTTTTAATTGTTTTATTGTTGGTTGTTGAACCAGTTTACATGTAATGTGTTACATGTTTTGCATGATTGATTTGATTTCTATCCGCTGCGAATTATGCAATGTTTGTTTTGATTAAATAAAGAGCATGACAGTTATTTTGGTGAATGGTGTGAAGTGATTGTGTGACACCCTTAATTGCATATCTACTCTGATATATATTTGTTGTTTTAAATTAAATATTTGGGGTATTTTAGAAGGGTGTTACATTAGTGGTATCAGAGCATAGTCGGTCGAGTCGAGTCGTAATTATTCTGTTTCCCTGTACGGGATAGGTGTTGTGTAACCCTATCAGTACTTATTGTTTTAGCTTGTTGGGTTTTCAGAATAGAGATGGCTGGAAGGGGTAGAGACGATGCTGCGATTGCTGAGGCTCTGGGTATGCTAGCTGGAGTACTTGGAGGGAATCCGAATGTTGTGGGAATGGGAGCTGCTCGTCAACTGAGTGAGTTCCAGAAGAACAATCCTCCAATGTTCAAGGGAGCATACGATCCATATGGCGCTCAGAAGTGGTTGAAGGAGATCGAGAGAATCTTCCGAGTGACTGAGTGTGCCGATAACCAGAAGGTCAGGTTCGGTACGCATATGCTGTCAGAGGAAGCAGATGATTGGTGGGTTGCTACCCGCACTGAATTGGAAGTTGATGGGGGTGCTGAGATCACTTGGGCGGTGTTCAGAGAGAGATTCCTGAGGAAGTACTTTCCAGAGGATGTCAGAGGAAAGAAAGAGATAGAGTTCTTAGAACTGAAGCAGGGCAACCGGTCTGTTACTGAGTATGCTGCTAAGTTCACAGAGCTGTCGAAGTATTACACTCCCTATAATGAGGTTGCTGGAGAATTTTCAAAATGTGTGAAGTTTGAGAACGGGTTACGTCCCGAGATCAAGCAGGCTATTGGGTATCAGCGGATCAGAGTGTTTTCTGACTTGGTCGACTGTTGCAGGATTTTCGAACAGGATACCAAGGCCAGAGCGGAGAGCTATCAGCAGAGGGTTGATAGGAAAGGCAAGAATCAGAATGATCGTGGGAAACCGTATGTAGCTGGCAAGGGTTTCCAGAAGCAGAGTGGGATGAAGAGGCCTAGTGGGGGAGACTCTAGTGCTCCTGCTAAGTGTTACAGATGTGGTCAGGCTGGACATCGTATCCATGAGTGTACCAGTAATGAGAAGAAGTGTTTTAAGTGTGGAAAAGGTGGTCACTTGGCTGCAGAGTGCCGGTTGAAGACTGTGACTTGTTTCAACTGTGGAGAGGTGGGTCATATCAGCCCACAGTGTCCTAAGCCGAAGAAAGAGAACCAGTCGGGAGGCAAGGTCTTTGCTTTATCGGGTTCTGAGACTTTTGCAGATGATCGTTTGATCCGAGGTACGTGTTATATTAATGGCTTTCCTCTTGTAGCTATTATTGACACCGGTGCGACTCATTCCTTTATATCTTTGGATTGTGCTGTGAAACTTAAATTAGAGATATCTGAGATGCATGGTAGTATGGTGATTGATACTCCTGCGAAGGGTTCAGTGACTACTACTTCAGTTTGTTTGAATTGCCCTTTGAGTATTTTTGGTAGAGACTTTGGGATGGACCTTGTGTGTCTTCCACTAGTGCAAATTGATGTTATCCTGGGTATGAACTGGTTAGTGTTTAACCGAGTTTATATCAACTGTTTTGATAAGACTGTGATCTTTCCTGAGATTGAGGAAGGAGAGAGTTTGTTTCTATCAGCAAGGCAGGTGAATGAGGCAGTAGCAGATGGAGCAGAGTTGTTTATGCTGTTAGCGACTTTGGAGGCTAAAGATAAACTGGTGATTTGCTATCTAGCCGTGGTGTGTGATTTTCCTGATGTGTTTCCTGAAGAAGTGAATGAATTACCGCCAGAGCGTGAAGTTGAATTCTCGATTGATTTGATACCTGGTACTAGACCGATATCGATGGCTCCGTACCGTATGTCTGCTGTTGAGTTAACTGAATTGAAGAGTCAGCTGGAAGATCTGTTGGATAAGAAAATTATTCGTCCGAGTGTGTCACCGTGGGGTGCACCAGTGTTATTGGTTAAGAAGAAAGAAGGTACTATGAGGTTGTGTGTGGACTACAGGCAACTGAATAAAGTGACGATCAAGAATCGGTATCCTTTGCCGAGGATTGATGATTTGATGGATCAGTTGGTGGGTGCGAGTGTGTTCAGTAAAATAGATTTGAGATCGGGATATCATCAGATACGTGTGAAAACTGAGGATATTCAGAAGATTGCTTTCAGAACAAGGTATGGACATTATGAGTATTCTGTAATGCCTTTTGGTGTGACTAATGCGCCTGGAGTGTTTATGGAATATATGAATAGGATTTTCCATCCGTACCTAGACAAGTTTGTTGTGGTGTTTATTGACGATATTTTGGTGTATTCGAAATCTGAAGAAGAGCATGCTGAACATTTAAGAGTGGTTTTAGGAGTTTTACGAGAAAAGAAGTTATTTGCTAAACTGTCTAAGTGTGAATTTTGGTTAGAAGAGGTTAGTTTTCTTGGTCATGTGATTTCAAGAGGTGGTGTTGCTGTTGATCCTTCTAAGATAGAAGCGGTATCTAAGTGGGAAGCTCCTAAGTCTGTTGCTGAGATTCGAAGTTTCCTTGGTTTGGCTGGTTATTATAGGAAATTCATTGAGGGATTTTCTAAGTTGGCGTTACCGTTGACGATGTTGACTAGAAAGGGGCAAGCGTTTGTTTGGGACTCAAAATGTGAAGAAGGTTTCCAAGAGTTAAAGAGAAGGTTAACCACTGCTCCTATTCTGATATTACCAAGTCCGTCAGAACCATTTGAGGTTTACTGTGATGCTTCATTGTTGGGTTTGGGTGGTGTGTTGATGCAGAATAAGCAGGTTGTAGCTTATGCTTTGAGACAACTGAAGGTTCATGAGAGGAACTATCCGACACACGATTTAGAGTTGGCAGCTGTGGTATTTGTTCTGAAGTTATGGAGGCATTACTTGTACGGGTCAAGATTTGAGGTTTTCAGTGACCATAAAAGTTTAAAGTATTTGTTTGATCAGAAAGAGCTGAATATGAGACAGAGGAGATGGTTAGAGTTTCTGAAGGATTATGACTTTGGTTTGAATTATCATCCGGGTAAAGCAAACGTAGTGGCTGATGCATTGAGTCAGAAATCATTGGATATGTCTATGTTAATGGTTAAGGAATTGGATTTAATTGAGCAGTTTAGAGACTTGAGTTTGGTGTGTGAGAGTACTCACAATAGTGTTAAATTGGGAATGTTGAAGTTAACGAGTGGTATTCTGGATGAGATTAGAGAGGGTCAGAAATCCGATGTGCTTTTGGTTGATAAGTTGACTCTAGTGAGTCAAGGTCAAGGTGGTGAATTCAGAGTTGATGAGAATGGTGTTTTGAAATTTGGTAATCGGGTGTGTATTCCGGATGTTACCGAACTCAAGAAGAGTATTCTTGAGGAAGGACATCGTAGTGGCCTGAGTATTCATCCTGGAGCTACGAAGATGTATCATGATTTGAAAAAGTTATTTTGGTGGCCGGGAATGAAAAGAGAAATTGCGAGTTTTGTTTATTCTGGTTTGACTTGTCAGAAGTCAAAGATTTAGCATCAGAAGCCGTCTGGGCTAATGCAACCGTTGGCTATTCCGGAGTGGAAGTGGGATAGTATCAGTATGGATTTTGTTTCTGGTTTACCGAGGACAAGTAAGAATTTTGAAGCTATTTGGGTGATTGTTGACAGATTGACAAAGTCGGCTCATTTCATTCCGATCAGAATGGATTATCCGTTAGAGAGATTAGCTGAGTTGTATATTGAGAAAATTGTAAGTTTGCATGGTATTCCGTCGAGTATTGTTTCGGACAGAGATCCTAGATTTACATCGAAGTTCTGGGAAGGTTTGCAGAGAGCTTTGGGAACTAAGCTGAGATTGAGTTCTGCATATCATCCGCAGACTGATGGGCAGACTGAGAGGACGATTCAGTCACTGGAGGATCTTTTGAGGGCTTGTGTTTTGGAAAAGGGAGGTGCTTGGGATTGTTATTTACCTTTGATTGAGTTTACCTACAACAATAGTTTTCATTCGAGCATTGGTATGGCACCGTTTGAAGCTTTGGATGGTAGAAGATGTCGGACACCTTTATGTTGGTATGAGTCCGGTGAGAGTGTTGTGGTTGGACCGGAGATTGTTCAACAAACTACGGAAAAGATTAAGATGATTCAGGAGAAGATGAGGATTGCTCAGAGTCGTCAGAAGAGTTATCACGACAAGAGGAGGAAGTCACTTGAGTTTCAAGAGGGAGATCATGTGTTTCTTCGTGTTACTCCGATAACTGGGGTTGGTCGAGCTTTGAAGTCGAAGAAGTTGACACCTCGATTTATTGGTCCTTATCAGATTTTGGAGAGGATAGGGGAGGTAGCCTATCGTATCGCTTTACCGCCGTCGCTTGCGAATTTGCATGAGGTTTTCCATGTGTCTCAGTTGAGGAGGTACATTCCTGATCCGTCGCATGTAGTCCAAGTAGATGATGTACAGGTGAGAGATAACCTGACTGTTGAAACATCACCTATGAGGATCGAGGATCGAGAGTTGAGCAGTTGCGGGGTAAAGAGATTGCTTTGGTAAAGGTAGCTTGGGGAGGACCAGCAGGTGGCAATGTGACTTGGGAACTTGAGAGTCAGATGAAGGAGTCTTATCCAGAGTTATTCTCTTGAGGTATGTTTTCGAGGACGAAAACTCTTTTAGTGGGGGAGAGTTGTAACACCCCGATAAAATAAGATAATTATTTAATTTAAGTTAATAATATATTTATTAATTTAATTAAATAATTGGATATTATTGGAATTATTATTATTATTAGAATAATAATTATTGGAATATATATATAAGTGGGAAATAAGAAAAAGAGTTCCATTTGGTAAAAAGGATTTTTCGTGAAAGCAGAGAAGCGGCAGAGAAGTGGAGAAAGGGCAAAGAGGAAGAGCAAGAGAACGAAGGTTGGAGAAGAGAAAAGCTTGAAGCTAAAGGATTGCCGGATTAACTCAGGTAAGGGGGGTTTATCGTCGTTTAATGGGTATTATGGGTTAACATGTAATGGGTAGTGATAAACCATTGAATTGACCCTAATTGGGATGTTGAATGTTGATAATCGTGATGGATAAGTTGTGTTAAAACTGAAATTGAACCTATAATTGGATGAGTCTCGATTTCCCGAAAGTGTAGCTTTTTACGGAATTGAAATCGGAGGTCCGGAAGTCCTCCAACGGCGGAAAATGCGGAGAATTCTGCATTCTGCTTCGTGTTAGCGCAGGGACAGCTTTCTGTCTTGCGTTAACCGGTTAACCCAGGGTGTTAACCGGTTAACACTGTTATGAATTGTGGAATATTGCTGTTTTGCTTGCGTTAACCGGTTAACCCAGGGCGTTAACCGGTTAACACTGTTGAGTTTTGCCAGAAAGTGTGTTCTGTGTTGCGTTAACCGGTTAACCCAGGGCGTTAACCGGTTAACACTGTTGAAAAGTGGGAAAATTGTTATTCAAATGTTGTGTACATATTTGATGGTTGGCCTATATCGGTGTGTGATATAGTAGGGATCATTTCCCGTTGTTTTGAGCAGTAGGGGTATTAGTAGAGTGTGTTAATACTGTGATTGATTATGTGGCATGATATGATCTGATTATGTGATAAATATGTTGATGATGTATGATTGTATGCATAATGCTGTGAATGTATATATTATGTATGCAATTGTGGATGGACTGTTTTATGGCTTAGAGTGTGAGCATATGTCCATTGTGGATGATTGTTGATGTTGCATTGCTAGGTGATTTAGCATGCATAGTGTGGCCTTTATGGTGGTAGCTAATTCCCATGGTGAGGAATTAGTGAGTTAGTCATTGTGGACTGTTGTTGATGTTTGCATGCTAGGTGATTAGCGTGCATAGAATAGCCCTTGGGGTGGTAGCTAATTCCCATGGTGAGGAATTAGTGAGTGAGTCACTAGGTCTCAAATGAGTGGGACTAGTGAGCTTGGTAGCCGTATCTGGATTTGATTGGTGAGGTTGAACTATATGTTCACGAATAGTCGGTACCGCATCCATGGAGTCTCATTGTATAATGTATGTATGGCGTATATTATGAATGGATGTATTCCAATATTATACGTGTGTTGTGTTAGTGTGGAGTATGATTTAAGATTATACGTGTGCTTTATGTTGATGTTGAGTATGATGTTTGAGTTGATGTGCCGTTACTGAATGTGTGTCATGATTAGGGTGATGAAGTGTGTTAAATTACTTAACATGACATGATATTTTATAATGCTTATTATATCGATTGAGGAACTCACCCTTACAACTATTTTTCAGGTAACGAGCAGTGATTGAGTAGGAGCTAGTACTTGGAGTCTAGTGTAGTTCCTTAGTGGGTCATGCTCTGGTAGATGTAACATCGGGAAGGGATGTTTTAATTGTTTTATTGTTGGTTGTTGAACCAGTTTACATGTAATGTGTTACATGTTTTGCATGATTGATTTGATTTCTATCCGCTGCGAATTATGCAATGTTTGTTTTGATTAAATAAAGAGCATGACAGTTATTTTGGTGAATGGTGTGAAGTGATTGTGTGACACCCTTAATTGCATATCTACTCTGATATATATTTGTTGTTTTAAATTAAATATTTGGGGTATTTTAGAAGGGTGTTACATCCACTACTTGAAGAGATAGATGGGGAGTCATTCTCCATGGATGAACAGTAAAATTTCCATTGACTGGATGCACATGCATTGGCTGGTTGATTCGAGATACAACAGAATGCACACTAGGCCCTAAAATAGAGCCTAGTTGATTTGAGATAGAATATATTTTCCCCTAGCTTGTCACACTCTGTCTAAATTTTTTTTTTTTTGCGAATGTTTGTAGGGTACCAAAATTCTCTAAGGGTTGATTCGAGTTAGAACATATAGAATTTTTTCTCAATGATTCAAGTTCTTCAAAGCAACAGTTCATTTTCTTCTAGTTTATTTTGGAAAATATCAAAGTTGTTGAGAAATTTGTATTCATCGTCATCACTGTCATCATAATCATTTAAGATAATGATGATGATAGTGATGACGATGAATCTGAATTACTCAACAAATTGATGCTTTTCAAAATAAACTAGAAGAGAATGAATTGTTGCTTTGAAGAACCTGAAGCATTGAACTAAATTCTATATGTTAAAGAGCAAGAGATGAATTACAAGATCCATGCAATTCGAAAAATAGTGGATCATCTAAGTGGTTTTTCAAGAATAATATAATTTTTCAAATTATTATCTTTAAATAAAATTTGAATGGTTGTATATGTTTATTGAGGGGTAAGGGAAAAACAGTAATCCACATATTTTATAATAAACTCATATACATATCACCGCGGTTGAAATATATAACTGTGGTGAATTGTTAATATTATATGTGCTTTAATTAAATTGATGTTATTGGGTTTCGAACCCATGAACTATATATATCACAACAGTTATTAACTATAACCGTTGTGATAGGTAGCACACTACCTACTTTATCACTACGGTCAATCACCTATGGTGGAAAGCAACACATTTACAACCACATCCTACCTAACCACGGCTGGTTAACCGTCATGGTATCCCTTTTACAATCATGGTGAAAAGGTCTTTACATAATAGTGGGTGATTCTATCTCCTTCTAACAGCCAAACACGTTTTTCTATTTGGATCCACCAAGCCTCCTCACTTTTTAGGATGTCATTTAGCACTTTCTCAACTTCAAAGATATCTTTGAAATTATCTTAGATATGTACTTGTCTTCTAAGGCTTCGGGTATAAGGTTGAAAGTGTCCATAGCTAGGGGACACCATATGGTTCCTACTATAATTTTTTTCCGCTTTGTTGATGATTTTTCCCCTAAATTCTATAGATCTGATCCAAGGTCCGAAAGATTGTTTAGCATTGGGTTCCACGGATTTTTTTCTAGCTTGAGTGCATAAATCTTTTGAATGTCCAATGATACCACAGTTGAAACAAAATAAATGGATTTTCTCATATTTGAAGTCCACCCATGTAGTACCATCTTTAACACCGTCGAGATACATTCCTAACTAAAGGGTCTTTCTAGAGTCAAATAGGATTTTTGTTTTAACAATTGTGGCCTTATTTGGGTAGCTATATAGTTCAGACTCTAAAACCTTTCCAAGCTTTACTCCGATTTTACACCTCATCTGTTTAGATCTGATTTTTCAGAGATATTCCCCAAATTGTGACCAAACTAAAGTCTAAGTCTTTGTAATTGCAGGATTCCATAGTCTTTGTAATTGCAAGATTCCATAGTCTTTGTAATTGCAGGATTGTCCGTGGAGATGTGTTTGAGCCCCAATTCTAATTCCACAACTTTTATACCTACTAGGTCACACCAAATTCCAGCTAGACCAAATTATAGGGATAGTTTATGAATAAGCTTTTGAGATAGGAACTTTCCAAGAACAAATATTTTAGTTCTTTATACGCTTCTTGCACATCCTCATCGTCCTAGACGCAAAAACCCGGGTCTTCAGCAGAATCTTGATTAGGAATGTTGGTATCTATGAACTGATGAGCACTTTTTTGTTGATAGTCTTGCTTGTTGATTTTTTCTCCTGTTGATATATTTGATGTAACATGCAGAACCGAAGAAGACAAATCAATGACTAGATCCCTGTAGGAGGTAAACCTTTTACCGTTGTCCAACAGTCTTTTATCGTCCATGGAGTCTGAATGCAGCACACCGAAAAAATAAGCAAAATCGAAAAGGAACCGAGTAAAACACCTGATAACGATCTAAAAACACAGACTTTGCAAAACCGGGTGCTCATAAGGGAATGATCAACCACTAGAGACAGATATAGGAACCAGAAACACCAAGTTGACAGAGAAAGAAAAGATGGCGGAATTCTTGCAAATCGCAACAAAAAAAAATCAAGAAAAAACTCAGGAGTAACCTGAAATAAAGAGAACACTCACTCTAAAGTCGAGGACACGGAAGTACAAAACAAGAAAAGAGATTCCACGATAGAAAATCAAATAAACTTTTCATAGTCAAAATTATTGACTTTATTCTTGATTTGCATATTTCTTGTATCCCATTGAAATTGCTCTATTCTAAGTTTTGTGCATGAGAGTTTGACACTAGTCACTTATTTTACAAATAACAATAGAAAAAACTAAAATTAAGTTTAGTGTTCTATAGATATATTGAAATACACAATTAAATTTATTATGATGAATTTTTATTATATAAATCTTAAATTTATATAATTCTGAATTAAAAACTAACTTTTTAAATTTTGTGAAATTTAATCGATAAGAGATAGATTTTTTTATGGATTTTCCGTGCAAATAAAGGAAAATGAACAAAATTATTTAAAATTTTAAAAAAATTAATTTTATAAATAAGAAAAAATAAGTAGATCAAAATAATATTTTAAAAAATTAAAATATAAGTAGACATTAATTTTCATGTATTGGCGAGTAAGTTTATCAATGTTTGTTAAAGGAAAAGTAAAGCATTATTTATATGAGTGTCACAATTTATCGATAAATAGTGTAAAACCTCTTGTATCAATTAAACTTATTTAAATATATTTATTAAATATTTTAATTTTAAATTAATAATTTTAAAACAAAAACAAAAGGATAAATTAAAATTATTTCGTTGTAAAAATATTTATTAATATTCAAAGACTTATTTTTTAAAGAGATTAATTACTATACACTATCAGTCTAAAATATTTTACACAGTCGATTCATCACCATCACCCGTTTGTATTATTTTATAGAATTTTAAAATAAAAGTCAAACTTGTTTTGACATCCAACGGCTATGTTAGTTGACGGTGTAAAAAAAATTTACACTGTCAGTGTATTTCAATTAAATCCTTTTTTAAATGACCTTTGCGCTTGTTTGTTATAATTTTTAAAACAAAATAAAAAATAAAAAAATCATTTTTTGTTTGTTATAAAATTTTAAGAGGTTTTAAAAAAAATCAAATGAGAAGCTAGTTAGAACAACTTCTCATAAAGAAATTAAAGTTGCGATGACTCATTCATAATAAAATTTTAAATAATAATTAAAAAAAACAGATTGAATTTTTAAAGTTGTTTTCAGATTAATTATCAAATTACTCCACTTTTAAAAGGAGACGTCAGATGAATTGACGTCTGCTCTTAAATTTAGAGAGGAGACGCCAATTGGATTGGTTAATGCACCTAGTGCTGTCAATCCAATGGGTGCATGTGTGTTGATTTTTAAAGGAGACGCCAATTGGTGTCAAACCTGTGTGTTTCGTATTTTTTTTTTGAAAAACATTGTACATTTTAGATAAAGTTGAAATCAAAACAATTCATATTAATATTAATATGTGTTTACACAAAAAGACTAATGTCGATGACCGGGATCACTTAACCGATCTCCGGTCCCACATCCCCTAGCTACCATAACTCGTGGCCCTAACCCACATTGATGATTCATCCCAAGTGTTTGAGTATCTGAGGACCCAGGAACATCACCACCAACTGCAGGAGATTGTCTGTAAAATTTAGACAAATCAGCATAGTCTTGTGTATGCATTGAAGGGCTACCGCCATAGCTGAGTTCATGATCCATGTCAAAGTAGTTGGGTTGTGTATGAGTTGTTGGAGGACGACCAAGATGATTGAAGGGAGACATTGGTGTGAATGACACGTCGAGGAAAGGTTGAAATGATTGTTGTGGTGTTTGGTAGCCATATGATTCTTGAAGGTTTTGGTTTTGTGATGTTTGAGCTTCTTGGTTATAGTAGGAGGAGGGACGGTTGATGTTAAATGATCGCTGAGTGTTTTGGCTAAGACGACTATGATAGGGTGATGTGTTGGGTGCATAGCGATGTTGGGTGTCTTGATGATGATCTACTTGTTGGTGGTGGTACGAGGTATGCTCTTAGTATTGTGGTTGGGTGTTTGACATGTTAGGGTTGTAGGTTTGTGTGTTTGTGGATTGGAAATTTTGATGGATAGGGGGTTGTGAGTAACCGGTTTGACAATTTTGTCAAGGGTTAGATGTTGAACCTTCTGGTGTGTAAGTTTCCTAGTGTGGATCGTATAGGTATATATCCTCGGCAATGAACTCAAATCCAACCGATCTGTACTAAACCATATAATTACGAGTTGGTTTTTCTTCGGTTGGCATCACAACGTTAGTTAAGACATGGTCTTGTCGGTGCTTCCATTTTCGACACACAGATCTGGCGAAGTTTTACCATGGGTTAAAGTTCCATTGGTCGTTAACTTTGCGTAAATTCCATTCTTCAAGGTTTGTCGGGGGATCTGGGATGTGTTGAAGCATATCGAACTGCAATTTAACACGATTACTATTGTGAATATCCACAGTGGTGAATCTTATGATCGGTGTGCATGCAGTCCAAACAGTTACGTCTTGTTCATTGATTTCATGGTCATGATTCAAATTTAGATATGAACCCCAAATGAATTGAAATATGAACATATATTAGATTATAAATTTGTTAGAAGAAATTAACAAATTATTAATAATTAGTTTAATGGAAATACATCTGTCGGTCGAAGGTGATCCAAGAGATTGCGATACTGGGTAATACAGTGTCTAGGACATCTGTTATAACTCATACCACGTGCCGACCATCTGCACCATAAAAGTAAAAATATTATTTAGAGATAATAATCGCTAAAGTAAGTAAATATAGTCCATTTTTAAAAACTTACTTTTGTGCGTACGGAAATGTGAATGGTTGTTGTTGACGGGCACTAGGGATGGTAGTCTGGACCAACCCCATGATAGGAGCAAAACGTCACATCCAGAAAATGTAGATGTGTCTTTGTGTGCATTTTTACTCAAAGAGCTATAAAGATAAGCCAAACAAGTAGACCCTCAATTATAACTTCTTATTCTATCTACATGTCTTAGTAAAGGTAAATACATAACATGCATACTAGAACCACTACCTTCGGGAAATAAAAATAAACCAATTAAAAGCATAATATAACACCTAGTTTTTATTATTCGATCCTCTTCGGTAGAAATCTCATCTAACTATAAGTTGTTATGATATGCCTTAAGGCGTGAAAGGAGTATACCTTGATCTCTCGAGTTATCATCTAACAAGTTAGAATTCAAGAGGTCCATGCAAATTGAATTCGCATAGTTGGTTTTATTATTTACCGCCTTACCTTCGATAGGCAGTCCCAATAACATATAGACATCTTTTAACGTCACGGTACATTCACCGGTTCGAAACCAGAACGTGTGTGTCTCGGGACGCCATCTTTCACATAATGCAAGAATAAATTTAGTATCAACCGACCAAGACATTATTTTGCTTACATGTCCAAAATCAGCGAGTTTGACATAAGGTTGAATAATCACGTCCATGTGAACAAATTCGGGGACACGAGTTCGAAACCTAGAAACATCCTAAAAAATAAAAAATAAAATAAGTTACTTTATAAAAAATAAACAACAAAATAAGTTACTTTAAAAAAAACAAATTAAGTTACTTTAGAAAAATAATACAAGAGTTAAATGCTTACATAAGTTGTTATGTTTTCAATTGTGCCTCTATACGATTCACCCATAGTGAGCAGAGACATCTTGTCGTAGTAAATATATGAAAGAATGGTTGTTACAGTTGAAAGAGTGGTTGTTGCAGAGGAAGAAGTCATTGTTGGTGATGAAGAAGTGAAACTTGTATGAATATTTATAATGAGAGACATGCAAAGACATGCAAAAGTTTGGATGCATGGATAATTGGGCTTGATGTAGGCGTCAATTGGTTTGGCTTACACATGCAATCTTACAATGCAAGCGTCATATGGATTGTCGCCTCCTAGGCTTGCATGCATGCATGGTCTTCACATAGGGTGCAGGCTGCATGGCTATCTACATGCAGAATTTCGAGGTCTTTAAGGTGCCACATGGACTGGCGCCCATGTACTAATATTACATGCAGACGCCAATAGGACTGACGCTAGGGTTTGCATGCATGCCTGCACCCAAATATTACAATGTCATCTGCATCCAAATATATTATCAATGCTCACTACAACGGTGAGACATATGAGTCTGATGTATACGAGATTTCTTTTTGAAACACCGATACTATCTGCTTTACGATCAAGAGAAATTCAAATTTCTTGCATTTTAAAAAACAAATTGAATCTTGCATAGGATCTGGTCTTGCGTCACAAATCACGTATCAAAATCCAATTTATTTCGAGAATAGTCAATGTAAATTTGACCCGCTAAAGGTACGAGACGATGAAGATGTTGAATATATGTTTGTTAGTCACGGAAATTCTGGTTGCAACTCTATTGAGTTATATATTACTCTTCAACCAAGTATACTATCTCAGCAATCTCAGATAATTAATAAAGTTGAATCTGAGGAATTTGATACAGAAAACTCAGATGAAGCCGACCTAGAAGTAGAAGCAGAAGTCAACGTCATTGATGAAGAAGAAGAGAGACCGAGACACAGGTCGATCATATGTTGAATAACAACATTGAAGCTGACGATCATCCAACGCCATTACCTCCAAGTCATGTATATAATCCTCCTCAACATATGACAAACATGGATTTGCATGACGATAAAATATCCAACAGTGTCTTTATAACCTGTATCC
This sequence comes from Lathyrus oleraceus, assembly GCF_024323335.1. Lineage (NCBI taxonomy): Eukaryota > Viridiplantae > Streptophyta > Magnoliopsida > Fabales > Fabaceae > Lathyrus > Lathyrus oleraceus. The sequence continues at coordinate 342,666,323 of NC_066580.1, forward strand.
ACGATTAGAGGGTGAGTTAAAAGTGGGAGACATGTTCCGCACTAAAGAGGAATATGTGCGAGCTATCAAAAAATTTCACATGAATAACTCTGTTAATTTCACCGTGAAACACACTGATTTGAGAAGGTATGTCATCGAATGTCATAACATCCTTTGCAAGTTTCGGTTGGCTGCGTCTCACAAGAAGAGAAGCGACGCTTGGGAGATAGCTTCTATAGACCCACCTCACAGTTGCATTGTAACTAATGTTGTACAAGATCACCGTAAATTAAGTGTTGCATTGATATGTCAAAACATTTTGCCGCTTGTTAACAAAGACCCATCAGGGAAGGTGAGTATAATAATATCTAATATCAGAACAAAATATAATTATACTCCATCTTACAAGAAAGCATGGATTGCAAGGACAAAGGTTGTTGAACATGTATTCAGCAACTGGGAGGATTCATATAAAGAATTGTCATGGTTTTTATGGGCACTTAAAACATACGCACCAGGAACTATTGCAATTATGGAGAGACTGCCAGCATTTACGCTAGACGGAACTTGTGTTGCTGGAAATAGAATCTTTCACCACCTCTTTTGGGCGTTTGAACCGTGCATCAGAGATTTTGCATTATGCAAATCTATTATTCAAATTGATGGAACATGGTTGTACGGAAAATGGAAGGGTACTTTGCTTATGGATGTTGCACAAGATGGCAACAATAATGTCTTTCCCATTGCCTTTGCTCTGGTTGAAGGTGAAACCGTTGGTGGTTGAGATTTCTTCCTTCGACATCTCAGAACACATGTCGCTCCACAAGCCAATCTTTGTTTGGTTTCAGATAGACATGCTGCCATTGAGAGTGCTTACAATAACCATGATAACGGATGACATGATCCTCCTTCTACCCATGTCTATCGCATTAGACATATCACACAAAACTTCATGCATGCAATCAAAGACATAAACTTTCGCAAAAAAGTGGTGAATGCAGGGTATGCTCTAACTCAACCGTCATTTCAACATTATCATGATGAAATTAGATTGTCTAATGTAGATGCAAGAAGATGGGTGGATAACATATCAGTAGAGTAGTGGACAATGGCATTTGATAGAGGTTGTCGATTGGGCCACATGACAATAAACCTCGTGGAATGCATGAATGGCGTATTCAAAGGCATTGGAAATCTACCAATAACCGTTTTGGTCAGAACAACCTATATTAGGTTGGCATCTAGATTCACAACCAGAGGTGAAAGATGGTGTGCAGTGTTAGTGTCAGATCAAATATTCAGTGAATGTTGTATGAATGTGATGAAAGAGGAAAATATCAAAGCTAGCACACACGCAGTTACAGTCTTTGACCGTCGTAGGCAAAATTTCAGTGTACAGGAAACAATGGATCTCAATAAGGGGATGCCAAATTTATCCTATGCTGTCAAACTAAACAGAAGTTGGTGCGACTATGGAAAGTTCTAGACCTTCCGTATTCCTTGCTCCCATGCCATTGTGGCATGCGTGCATACTCACCAAGATGCTTATATCCATCTATCTGATGTTCACAAGGCCATTACCATTATGAATGTGTATAAAAAGCTTCTCAGTACTACCAATGGGGGAATACTAGCCTCCATATGAAGGTGACATAGTTTGGCACAACAATGAGATGCGAAGAAAGAAAAAAGGATGGTCAAACAATACACGTATTAGAACAGAAATGGATACGACTGATAAAATGATAAGATTATGTAGTATATGTCATCAACCCGGACACAATAAGAACAAATGTCCCAATCTAGGAGCAACATCTGCATCATAATTAAGTAGCTCCTTTCAATTTCTGTAACCTTGATTTTTTATATATCATTATCTTTTTGTTACAACAAGGTTAATAACTAACATCACTACAACATAAGAAAACTTAAAACAGAACATTTTTAACTGATTACAATAATCAAACTTATGTTATCTTGTCCAAACATCATTTCCCTAGCATCCTTATCAGTTTTTACTCGCATCCAACCAAATATATTATCGAATCTCTCAATACTTCTTATTTTTTCTCCTTCTGATATTTTTCCATCTAACCAATGAACCAACTCCCTCTTCAGTTGATCGAAACTACAAATGTTCCAGAAGAGCATCAACATCGGAGGCTTGTCTCTCAAATAAATCACTTTTCCATAGCGGCGGCGAACACCAAACATGTTTGCAATATGACGAAATGAGATGTGGAAAAATGAATCAGACAACACCTCTATTTATGAAGAAAAAAATTGTACATTACACTGAAGCGCCAAATCAATTGGCGCCTCCTCTCAATTAGTGTACCTGGGCACCAATTGGATTGGCAGCACCATGTGCCGTAGCCAATCCAATTGGCGCCCCCTCTTAAAAATTAAGGATAAACGTCAATTGGTCTGGCGCCCATGCCTTAAGTATTTTTTTTTGAAATTGGGGTAAATTCAGATTTATTTTTTTAAAATTGAATTATTTTAGAATTTTTTTTTAAAATATGGGATATTTTAGTAAAAAATTTACATTTAGGCCCCATTCGAATATTTTTCTACCCTTGTGTGGAAATTTAATTTGTATCCCAATTAATTCAATCACTCAATCAATAAGAAGATGGATGAAGATATACATAGATTTTTCTCCTTGCCTAAAGTGAAATCAAAATCAAAATTAGAAAAACAATTAAGTAACTGATGAAACCCTAAAGCCAACTTCGGGTTGAAATAACTTATAGGCCCCATTCGAATATTTTCCTCCAATTTAGGGTTTGAAACAAATATATTTGACTTAATTTACCAATAATTATTTTTTATATTTTTATTAAAATATGAAGAAAAAAATTTTTATTTATAAAATAATGTACAAAAAATATAAAATTAATTTTTAGTTTTAATCTTATTTCTTAGCTTAGTGGAGGGAAATGAATTTTCTAAGGTTCAAAAGAGATCATTATTTATGTTCAAAGCTTAGTTTAATAAAATTTGAATTTATACACTTTTTATTATTAATAAATAATTAAATTGTTTAACTAATATTTAAGTTCAAATGTAATCGTTATCACCTAAACAATTAATATAATTAATATACATTTTTAAGCATTAGGTTTATTACAATATAATAGTAATAGTCACAATCCTTTTAAAATGAAATCATTCTCCTGATAAGAGGGTGTTGAGATATTTTAGAAAATAAAAATAAAATCAACATTATCTTCATTACTTAAACTAATTGATTTGATTTACACCATGATTTAAGTCGATCTATTATTAATCATTAATTATTTTTATATCAACCAAGATATTATATCTTGTGTTATATCTCTATATAAATCAAGATTCTTTTAGTTTGAAGCTGTAGAATTTTATAAACAAAGAAACTTTCTTCTCTTTTCAAATTCGACTTGCAATGTCTCGAAACAATGTGTTTGAAAATTCACCAGAACTCTTGCCCTCACCTTATGATGAAATTGGTATGTAGTGTTTAGTCACTTTGGTTTTCTATGTTTAATTCATTATTGTGATTTGTTTAATAAAATTATTTATGTTTTCACACAGATCATTATTTATGTACAAAAATAATAAAACAATGAATATTTTTATATTGTTGTAAAAAGATTGAACAATAATTAAAAACTACTTTTCTAAATGATGTTAAGTCTTGTTTGTTATAAAAAAATTAAAAATAAGTTTTTACAAGATTTCAAATTTTTGTTATTTATAATTTTTTTTAAGTATGAAATAGAAAGTTTGTTACAATTAATATCTTTTGAGATAACTTATTAGTTAGATACTAAAATTAAAAACGAGTAAAATAAAACAAAATAAATAAGATTGAATATTTAAAATTGTGTTATTAATGATATATCTCCCTAAAATCAAGACTTCACATTTACAGTATCCAAGACAAACCCTTGTTCTTCCTTAACAACATCCATGTCCGACAACACCAAACCTTCTTCCTCAACAACACCCAACACTAACCCTTCGAACACACAACCTCGTAAAAGACTTATCATCAAGCTCAGTTATCCTCCTGGTTCAAGAAAACGTGATTCAGATTCTTGTGCCACAGATGAAAACAAGAGAAGGAAGATTCAAGATTCTGTAAAACCAACCATATCCTGTTATTGGGTTGATTCAAATTATCAAACCAAATCAACAGCTTTGTCTCAACCAAAAAATAATGGCAATGTTATTGAAAACAAGAAGATCATCAAGAACCAAGTTTCCAACACAATACCTTTGTCTCAACCAAAGGATAATGACAATGTTGTTGAAGACAAGAAGATGATCAAGAACCAACTTTCCAAAACAACACCTTTGTCTCAACCAAAGGATAACATGAAGGATTCTGTGACAAGAGGTGAAGAATGTGGGTTGAAGAAAGCGATGGAGTGTGTTAAGAGGAGGCAATGTTGGTTGATATTGAAGAGGATGTTGGTAGACAGAGATGGTTGGGATTTGAAAGATCCTCCAAAAATAGCAAAGTCTAATAAGTGTAAGATAAAGGCAATAGGTTTGAAGGAAATAGAGAGAAAAATGAGGTTGTATGCAACAGAGGAATCATATTTACCAAATTGCAAAAAAGTTTAGTGACACTTTTGAACACAAATGGAAGTCATTGAAGAATATGTGGGAACTTGAGGATACAAAAAGAAGCAACACTCACAAGAGATACTAAAGAGTGCAACATGATGTATTCTTATAGAAACTGTTCTCAAGTTATAAACTGTTAGCACCAATGTGTTTTCAAATCTATCAAGTTATTGTCAATCAATATGTAGTATATATGGTCAATTAGTCTTTTATGTAAATTCTACATAACCTTACAGTGAAATCAAGATACTTTATTCATTGTTTAGAAACTGTATCATTGATGTAATTGCTAAATGAGGAACATTAATATAACTCAGTCACATTAGTCTTACACAATTTCAATATTGGTTACATATCTTTTTATAATCTCAAACTAGTATTGAAAGCCTTAACATGTTTTATTAAAACAGAAATTTCCTTGCAAGAGAATTATTTTCTTCCTTTTTTTTTTTTTATGATTGTGACAAGTATCAAAGGGATCCTTCTCTTAATAGTTTCCATCAGAATAAAATTTAAATAATTAATGTATTTAAAGCTAATTTTAAAGTAAATACTTCAATTTTAAAAAATATTATTGAAGTAGTTATCAGAGGGAAAGAGCCAAGCTAGTAGCTACTTAAAATAGTCCCTAGTCACATTTCAAAGAATTAGGTTATACCTAAATTTAATTTAAGTTTACTTATAAAATCAAACTAATCACAAATTAATAAATTTAATGAAAATCAAATAATCAACAAAAAAGAAATATTACAAATTGATGTTTGGTTTCCCTAGTCTCAAACTTTTAGATGTTTGTGAAATCAAATAAACAACAACAAAAATTGCATAAAAATGATTAATTATAAGTTTAATGAAACTACAAATTAATAAAAGGATTTGTTTCAATTTATTAACATGTCATATTATATTTATTCACCTTAAAAAAATTGACTCTAAAATGATGTGGAGAACAAAAATTAAATTAAACTTTATTTTGAAAAATTAAATAGAGAAGTTAAAACGTATATATTTTAAATAATAGAAATTGCATTTAAGCTATAATGTAACCGTGTATATAAATATTTTACAAGTCATAATTTAGACAACCACAATATTTCTTGTCCACCTAAAGATATCCTATTCCATTTATATGATTTCCAACATTTTTTACTTTTTTATATACATTTAAAGATTATATAAAAATGGTAAATGTATATAGTAGTAATTTGAAAAGAGATTTACATTTAGAGACAAACTTTTTATCAAATAAGTGCTTATATTTAAAACAGAAAGAAAGAGAAAGAGATATGTTTGGTGTCACAGTTGGTTTTGTCAAAATTATGAGAACACGTGCTAGTTTTATAAAACATACAACTTTTGTAAAATTAACTACTCATCAAAATTAAGTTAAATTTATAGAGAATCCACCGAACTTTTTTATAAGCAACGCTGTATTAAAAGAGAAGCACAAATGGTACTTCAACCTATCATTAATATCAAATATGTAATTCTTTGTATTTGTAAATGCTAGTTTGAATGTAGTCAAATAGAGTTTCTAATAGTTGGATATGATGGATTTGACATTGAGATAAATACACGAACTAGGTGTTATTTGGTTATTTAGAGAAGTAAGCAATCTCAGAGAGGTATCTAATTGTCGTAAGGGTGAAGAAAAGTTGAATAAATTTTTTAGTTGAAAGCAAAGAGAAATTCTGCAAAATTTGATTCATCTTCTTCCCTTTTTTTCTAAAATCCTAATTTCTCTTTTGTTCCTCAATTCACTTTCACATATTTCTTTTCTTCTCAAATCATTGTGCACGTGAATCATCATGCAACCAAGGAGTGGCTGAATCACTCGAGTGAAGAGTGGGGAACAAGAATCGTGAATCAATCAAGGAAAGTGATTAAATCTCATTTTGTAAAGAGGGATTTCCAACATCTTATATCTAGAACACTGATTGCGATTCTTGAGAAGTATATAACAATGACTTCTCATTCGAACGAGCATTTTCTAGCAAATCTTCCAATCTTGAATGGTAAGAATTAATGATAATTGATGCAAGCAGATGAAGGTTGTCTTCTGCTATCAAGACATATGGGATCTTATGAAGAATAAAGTATCACCAATTAGCGAAGAAGAAACAGATGAACAAAAGGTTGCACATAAAGATTTGACGAAGAAAGATTATAAAGTTCTCTTTATAATTTATCAATGCGTTTATCCAGACAACTTTTGAGAAAGTTGGTGATCCATAATCATCGAAGGAAACATGGGATATCGTGGATAAATTGTTTAGAGGTGTTGAGAAGGTTAAAAAGGTGAGGCTACAGACTAACAAAAGAACGTATGAGTTGCTTCATATGGAAGAAACTGAAAGTGTGGCTTATTTTTTCACTAGGGTTACGAAATTGGTGAATCAAATAAAGATGTGTGGAGAAGTGTTGACATCAAGATCAGTTGCTGCAAAGATCTTGAGGTCATTGGCTCCAAAATTCGATCATGTGGTAGTAGCCATAAAAGAGTCGAAACATTTGTTAACCGTGACAAAAGAAAAGCTTCAAAGGACACTTGAGCCTCATGAACGAATAATGGTTGAAAGACCAGCAAGCAAGTCGAAAGGTGATGTTGCTCTACATGCACAATCAATAAAAGATAAGAACGCCAAAGGAAGTTGGAATGGTGACAAAGGTAGAGGTGGTTACAACAACTTAAATGGTAGAAGTCATCAACAAGAACGAAATTCGTCAAACTAGAGAAGACCCTCAAACCAAGGCAACCACATAGGTGGTGTTGCAGGTATAGGAAAAGATGGTGGAAGGAAACCTGACAAGATTCACATTCAGCATTTCAATTTCGAGAAGTATGGTTACTACACTAGTGTTTATCCTGAAAACAAAAGAAATAATCAAGAAAATGATGCAAGGATTATAAGACACGAAGAAGAAGAGATGTTGCTAATGGTCACAATGAAAGAGGATGAAATATGTAAGGACCAATGGTACTTGGATTCAGGTTGCTCATCAAATATGACTGAAAGGAAAGATTGGGTTGTCAATATAAGCCCCTCAATGAAGAACAAGATGAGATTCACAAATGACAATACCCTAGTCGTTGAAGGTGATCAGAAAAATAGCAAGTGTACTATTTTTCCTTTGTAGTAATAATGAGGAAAGTTCCCTGAATGTTGATCTCAAGGATTGTTTGAAAATATTGAGTTCCAATTGTTGTTCAATTAAATAAAAACTAAGGTTGGGTATTTTTGGTGCAAATATATAAAAATAATTGCAATTAAAATAAATAGTGCAGAGAATGGATTTGAAAGATACGAGAGTAATATGTTAGGGAATGTGTGTGATTTTTCCCTGTAACAACTCTGAGTCACTATTTCAATAATAAATATCAATTAATTAATACCAATTCTTAAGGATGTTTTCTCCTAATGCCTTAGTGAGAAAATCTTTAATCATTCATACCTAATCTCTATGTCCATAGAAATTAACCGGTGAAATTAAGTATTATTATTTCAAGAACAATTTGATTTCTACAGGGTATCCCTAGTCCTAGGTAATATCTATTATAGAATAATATCATGAAAGCATTATCAAAGGTGATCCAACCTAATTAATAATCATATAACAATCTCAACTATTCCGAAAGAGAAAGTGTTAATGACATCACGAGAATAAGTTAATTACGAAAAACAATATTGTTATTGCAAATATAAACTCAAAGTCATTACAGATTCAAGTTAGGGACACCCCCTAGTATTGGGGGATTTAGTTACTCATAGTATTCAAGAAAATCAAAATATAAAATGTATACATTACAAGTATTCATATGAAACTTGACCTTCAGTTGCTTCCGCTCATGAAAATCTCGTCTCCCCCAAAACCTTGATTTCGCCAATTATGAATCATGTGATTTTTCCTCTTAAAAAAAGTGTCCTTTCTTGTCTGAAAAACTCCCCTTTAATAGAAAAGTATTCCTCTCTCCTCAAACAGATCCACAAAAGTCAATAACATCAGCTTTCCATTTGACCAAAATGCCCTTCATTTAAGATTGACAAAAGAAAAGACAAAATGGGGTTTTTTGCACGCATGCCTGCTACGGCCCGTAGTCGGTGCTATAGGTGGCCGTAGCAGGCTACTGTCTCTGATGATCATGTCCATGCCTCTCTACTACGGCCCGTAGCAGGTGCTACGGCTAATAGCAAGTGCTACGGGCGGCCGTAACAGGACATTGTTTCTGTAATATCTGGCCTTTGTTCCAAACCTTCCATTACGGTGCGTAGCAGGTGCTACGGGTGGCCTTAGTGGGCCTCTGTTTTGGATGGACTTTTGATCTATTTAGACCTCTCTTCTATGGCCTATAGCAGGTGTTACAGGTGGTCGTAGCAGGCCTACTGAAGCGTGGGAAACTTCTCTAATTCTTTGTGATTCTCCTTAGCTTCTACATCCGATTGTACTTGAATATCTATTTGAACCTGAAAGAAACTAATAACACATAACCCAAGCATAAAATGAGGAAAATGGAAACAAACTTAATAAACACGGTGAAAAGATTAAATGATGCTAATGGTAAAAGAAGGTGTAAAAACCACTTAAACTGTATACAAAATACAACTAACTCGCCTACTTTCCCCTGTTAACATGATTATAATTATAACATAAATGGTGACTGATCACAACCCCAAACTTAGCTTGTCTCTTGTCCTCAAGCAACTTTAAGGACAAAGAACTCATGTCACTCCCAATTTTAAGAACACCTTTCATATGCCACCATACCTCTAAGATCTTTCATGACCCTCATTTGTTGATTCCTTTGGTTTTTGCTAGATTACCGAGGTCAATTAATTGACCACATCTTCACTTGAAAGTACTTCTTCACCTATCAGCTCAATTCACACTCACCAAATATCTTAGGTGTTAATGTGTTCTACACTCAAACTTCATAGTACACAATACCATACCATAGGCTTGAATAAATTCTCTTTTAAATCAAGGTGCACGACACCCACACTATTTCAGGTCTTTATGATTGTAACTGGGCTATGGTTAAAGTGGTATGATTTTGGAAAAGTAGGCTAAGGTTCAGAGTCAATAAAATCGTTATCTTCACTATGTTTATTCTGATGGATTAGTGCTGGAACTATTTCTTGCAATCGTCCTTTAGGATTTGTCTTTATTTCAATATCCGTTGACTTCTCCTTCTTTCAAGTGCCCTGATGATTATTTTTCTATGGTTCTTTGATTTTTCAAATTTTCATCTTTTCTTTTTCTTCTCTTATTTTTTTCAATCATCGGGTGCCTTCATTTGTACTGAAGCTTCACAGCTACCCCAAACTTAAAGGTTGTTATTCCAATAGCAACCTCAAACTTAGAATGAATATGGATATGATAACTCACAAAAATACCATGAACATGGCGGGGGAATGTTTGAGCCATGGGTTAATATTATGTGGATTTTCAAACAAACAAATGGTTAAAGGCTCAAATGGGGTTAACAATGGATAATAATAAAAGGATGGCTAGAAAGGCTCAGGGGTAGAAAAAATGTGCCTTAGTGTATGTAATCATGCACCCGAAATCAGAAAAGAACGTATGCAAGTTCTGAATGATAAAAACATACTTGAGTGCTCTCTTATGATGTACATTGTATTTGGGGTAGAGCTGACAACCTCCACAGTACCTCTTGCTCGATGTGGATTCTCAATGAGTTTTAATAAACATACTCAACTTTTAATGCAACTCAATCAAACCAATCATATCATTTAGAAGTATATAAAAAATATTTTGGCGAGTTAACTTGCATAGAGGACACACATTCCTTCAGTTTGGTTACTTTTCACACAACCACTAAAGCTACAATTACCATATTACTATATGGAAGTAAACAATCATAAAATGAACCACTTAAAGCAAACAAAATAAAAAAATTAATATAAAACTGAAACTAAAACTAAAATTTACGAATACTTTCCTTGGGTTGCCTCCCAAGCAGCGCTCTTTTATTGTCATTAGCTTGATGCCTTATTCCCTCTGTTATGGGGGGTACTTCAGCTTCCACACCTTGTTGCACTTCTTTTCCATAACTAAGAAACCGTCTTTTTCAGAGGTATGGATTCCTTTGTGCCACAAGTCCTTTCCAACTTCCACATCCTTACCTCAATATTACTTTCTCTTCTTTATCATGGCTTTTGGAATGGAAATAGGAGTTTTTTCACTCGGGGTTGCTCATGGAGGTGAAAGCAGTTGAGATGGCCTTCTTGAGTCTTTTTTCTGATGTTGGCATGTCACTTTGGCCTTTCACATCTGTCCTGATCATGCCTACTTCATACTGATTTTGTTTTTCCACCTATAGCTTCCTAATTTCAAGAACATTCAAGGTTATTTCATCATCATAAACTTTTAAAGTTAGTGTATTGTGGTCTATGTCGAAATTGCATCGACTTGTCCGCATGAATGGTCGACCAAGAATGATTGGTGTCACTTCATCCTCAGGTATGTCTATGATCACAAAACCAACGGGAAAACTAAATTTCTCTATTGTCACCAATATGTCTTCCGATATCCCATATGCATTCTTTATGGAGTGATATGCAAACTTCATATTTGTCCTTGTATCACATACATTTCCAAGACCAAGCCTTTGGTAGATTGACAATGGCATTAGACTCACACTGGCTCTAGAATCAATTAGTACCTTCTTGAAAGATATGTCTTTTATAGTGCATGGGATTGTGACCTCTCCAGGGTCCTTCCGCTTGCTTGGGATTCTCCTACCTGGTGATATTTCACTACGCTTTTCATTAAAGGCTACCAACCCATCTTCTATTGGTCTCTTTTCAGTGATTACCTCTTTCATGAATATTTTGTACATGGGCATTTGCTCGAGTGCTTCAGAGAAAGGCATATTGCTATCTATCTTTTTGAACACTATGATGAATTTCTCAAGGTTTGTCTCTTTTGGATCCTTCTTTGTCACTCTCTAAGGGTAGGGTAACTTAATCACAAGTTTAGCCTCTTTTTTATTTTTCTCTTCAATTGGCTTTACTAGTGGTATCACTTCTTCTTTTTCTTTCTTATTTTCCCTCACTTCCATAACTACCTCCATGACATGGTCATCCTTTGTTTCCCTCTCTTCTTCATCTTTAAAACCTTTCTGACTTCTTGTCGTGACAACATTAACATTCTCATGACTTCTAGGATTTTGTACTGTTTCACTTGGGAGGGAACCTTGTGCTCGAGAACCTGTTATTTGTTGTTCTATCTGACCCATCTGAACTTCAATATGTTTGATAGAAGAAACAATGTTCCTCTGATTATTTCTTGTTTCTTCTTGGAATTCATAATTTTAAGCTGACATCTTTTCAAAGGCAAGTTCCCAATTGGCCTTTTTGGGTGCTTGTTGTTGATATTACTGTGGTTGGTTGTGATATTAAATGGGACCCTGCTTTTGAACATTCCCTTGCTGATCTTTCCAGGAAAATTTTGGATCATTCTTCCAGCCTGGATTATAAGTGTTAGAATAAGGGTTGTTCTGCTTTAGAAATTTTATCTCTTCCATTTGTTGCGTGGTTGCAACACATTATATAGTTAAATGAGGCCCGCCACAAATTTCATAACCGACATCTTGGACCGGTTGAATTTGAGCTATCTGTTGCGTACCAACATTCATTTCTTTAAGTTTCTTTTCAACTTTTGCAGCAATTGTGTCCTTTATCCTTATTTTATTGGTTTCAAGATTCAGATCAATAACTCTTTCAGATTTACTTGAACACCTATCATATAACTCTAAATGCTCATTTGTAGCTATTGCCTCAATGATCTTTTTAATACTTGTGTGTCACACCCCAAATTTTACCCCTAGATTTCATAATCATTTTCCCCCTAGACATCATTCATGCATAGCAAACCTCAAGATCAATATATGTCTGGTTTGTTTCATCTATAAATTAGGGTTTTCCTCAAAGAGCTCAAAGGATCGATCAATCAAATATTTGGATTGATCACCAATAAATCAAGTTGATCATTTCCACAGTATTGCAAATCAACAAAAGCAAGGGCGGTTTCGAACACTTTTTTGACAAAAAGGAGTGAAAGATGCCCATATTTGATAGCTCAAATAAGCAAACTTGGGCATCTAACAGGGGTCAAATTTTTTTGGCTTCCCTCCTTTTCTAGAATGGGTATCTATCTCAAGTAGATATGGGGTGGTTCTTTTGTGAATTTGTGGTACCCCTATAAGGCTACTCGATGTTGGATTGGCTCTCGGTGTTAACTATGAACTTACGGTGTCCTTTCGATGTTGACCTTGTAATCACCCTGACACTGGCAGAGAGTAAGGGGGTAGCCAGTGCGCATAGTGAATTACAAGGCTTGGGCCCGTCCTTCATGGAAAGTACCTTCATACCTCAGTGTAACCCTAAATCGGGATTTGTAAATCCTTTCTTTCATTATTCTGTGGATTTCTAAAGAAAATTAAAGACCTTGACAATAAGGAATTGAGGGGGAAATGATGATATAGATCTTCGCGCTTACTTTAAAATTCTCTCAATTTCGAGATCTGAAGGAGCTGTGAGCAATGATATTGGAAAACGAACATGAAGCACGTAAATTATTGAAATCAAAGGCTAAATGTGTTTCTGATTCGGTAGCCTAAGGAGGCTACAATTCGGTAAAACAGAAATTGGATATGAATATGAGGAAATCATAGGAATCAAAAGTTGATTCCCACATACGACACCACTATTCTGTTTCAAATCTAGAAATGAATAATTGATGATCTTGAACGGTGGCTCTGATCTCCGTTACAACGGTGGGAGATGGACCAACATGGTTAACACTCAAATGCCCAAGTGACTTCAAGATTCAAGATGGATATAGTGTGTCGCGATTGGAAAATTTAGAGAGTCACCGTCATCCTTTATTTGTTCATAAGGAACAGGGAAATAATGATAAAACCTAATATTAAGGATGAGACCTAGGGTTCAGAAGTCAGCTAAGCAAGAGGAAGATATTAGGAACCCCTCACTTCCATTGTACCTAATGGGATCCTCCTCTAAATCTAGGGTTAGTGTGCTTGTCTAAGGGAAGTTTGCTTATGCTATTTATTATTGCTTAATTTATTTATTTACACGGGAATATGTTGCTAAGGGAAAAATATTAAAAACGGGACAAAGAAAATGTATTTTTGGTTATTATACTCGCTAGAGCGCTACGACTCTATGCCTACGTACCCTCATGTTTGATAAAGGATCAGAGCACCGTAGCTCTTCTAAAAAATGTTTGTTTGTTTTATTCATTTTAGATCTTAAAAAGTTCTCCACACATCGGGGTGAAGAGATGTTTAATTTGAAAAATGCCTCGATGCACAAGGGCATCAGACTTATAGTTTGAGTGTGTGAAATTGATTTTAAATGACTTGTTAATTGCAAAGAACTTATGGTTAATTTAATTTAAAAATTAGATTAAATGTCATATGTACATAATTATTTTTTAAAATTGAGAAAATATTAAACAGAGCCAATTAGTAAAAGAAAGATTAATTTTTTTTTCCTGAATTACTTGAACCCTAATTCTTAATTATCTTAATTAGGCTATTTGAAATCCTAACCATAACCCTAATATTGGTCATTAATCCTAATATTATCCTAATAAAAACCCTAATTAAATATATTATGTTTTTGTATTTTTTTTCATTTTTTATTGATCATAATAAGATAAAAACTTTAATTAATAATTTTTTAGTTATTTTTAATTAACTTAATTGAAATCAATTACTAATATTAACCCCTAATGATAATTAACCTAATAATAATTTTATTAAGAAAACAAAAATAAAGAAATGAAATAAATAAAACGCAAGGGGTGTAAAATGAACTACACTAGTAATTGGTTGTTCACTGGGGTGTGTGAATAACAAAGGATCTAGGCCCAATAAGTTGTTGGAGCCTAGCTAATAAGAGGGTTCACAGAGGGAGAGAGTCAACAAATGACTCTCTCTAAACCTCTTTATCAAGATCAAATGACCCTTACTACATGAGATCACGACCCTTGATCATGATTAGTGGTCAATGTATGCTAAATGTATAGTTATGATGCCAAGTCAACGAGGGTGTACCATGTGCAAGTGTGTATGTTGATTGCGTTGACTCAACAAGTTGATTAGTTGGAAGGAGGCCGCGCAGGCATGAGGTGGAATGCAACTGAGGAGGCACTTAAGCGAAAGTCCTCATAATTTCTTCATTTTTCATTTCCAACCTCTCTCTTCATCTCTCTCTCTATCTATCTATCTCTCTCTCTTTTCCCTTCTTTCTTTCCCCGACCACCCTTTTCCCCAACAACCACCCTAAAGACCACCGTTATCCCCAGTTTCTGGTTGAAGTTCAACCGTAAACTTCAACCCAAACCCAAAACACGATGAATGTTCTTCATGAACATTCATCCCGAAACCCATATCTTTAACATTCATGAACCATAGTATGTATTCAACATGGACCCTAACCTCCAAATCCAGAAATGATGAACCCTCACATGGGTTCAACATGAACCTTAACCTCCAAAAACAAGAAACAATGAACCTTAACCCTAACCCTAACCTAAACCTAGAAATACCCTAAACCTTCCCAGATCAAAATCAAACTACCTTCGAACCTTAAATCAGAACCTTCTCAATCTTAATTCCACGTCCAAACAAAGAATCAATCATCAAAAATCCTGAAACCATAAACCCCTCTTAATCCCAAACCCTAACCCTAATCATCAAACAAACACAACAACAACAACATTATAAAAGAGGTAACAAACCCAACATTGTCTATGCCTTAATATCTTTTCACCCAAATGAATATAAGAATCCAAACCCAGCATTGTTCAGTAATGCATTTATTTTTCCTCATTGTGCCTGCTAGACCCTTCAAATAGCTAACCACTATATTAACTATATCTGAGTCATCAATGATGTAAAGTAACATATCATTTGCATGCAAGACTAATCTTGGTATGAAAATGGTTAGTTTTTGCGTGCCTAAAGAAAATACTGATTTAGTAGTCTGGTTGCAGGATGATAGCTCAAAAGATTATGTTGACATTCTGAAGGCCTGAAAGCCAACAAAAAAACTGTAATGGGCTATATATATCAGTGGTAATTATTTCGCCTTTTCTGTTTGTGATCCTATTATTACCCTTTATTCCTCAATGTGAAAATTAGATTTTGTTTGGACTATCATTCTTTTCTACTATGTTGGTGAGGAGGAGAAACTTTTCTGAGCTTGAAGATTTTTTTTTACACAAATGTTTTATATTCTTAGTTTAATAATAATTCTTACAGAAAATACCATTTCATTTCACTTTGTACACTGTTTTCAAGACTGAAAGAGAAGGTTTAAAGGGAGGGTTGTAGATGAAAAAATAGATAATTTGTTTCTCAAATTTTGAGAACAATAAAAAATTTGAACTATCTTTTTAATTGATGATACACATGAGATATAGGAAACACATTATAGATATTAGGGGTAGACAAAAAAAAATCCAACCTAAACTGATTTAATCAATGAATAAAAAAAGAAACGGATGATAAAAAACGAATCGATATAACTGTGGTTCACATTTTTTGGTTTTCAGTGTGTTACTACAGAACCTGATTTTGATTATGAATCTAAAACATAACCGAATTCGACTGATTTTTTAGTATGTTTGATAGCTCTTTAGTTTTTATTTACAAATTTAACTTTAATGTAAAAATAAAATGTCTCGATACTCAAAATTTTAATTGTGCCTAGCCTATGCATGATTGACGAAACACATTATTAATTAATACTCTTCCTTTTGACAGAGTAAGTATCATATGCTCGGAAGAAATGAAATGACAATTCATTATTTTATTAAATTAATACTTCGCAAAAAAATACATTTTCTTTTCTCTACGCTTACTACTTCTGCTTTTCCACTTTCTTCACATATCATCAAACAATTTTTGTTTAGACAAAATCAAATTGAACATGAGTTCTCTGAAGCATATTTCATCTTACTAATTTCTGATTAACAATGTTATTGTTATTTTCTTAAAACAAGAGATAAATGAACTTTTCTTTCTCATTTGACTTTACTAGCAATAAGGTATATTGTTCATCATCTCATATCTATATAATATGTATCACATCCTCACTACACCATTATCACTCTTCTAGATCTAATTCACCACCAAGAGAGACACAAGGAAGATGAACGTTAAGTGTGTTTTATGCCAAAGCTCCATGTATTACAATTGATAACAGATAGTAGAAAAGAGCCATTAGGCCTGGAACTGTATTGAGTTATGAATCACGCATTGTTATAAAAAGGAAAGTCCTATACTATATACAAAAAAGGTATTGGGCTAAAAACCACTAAGTCGAATATTAGACCGCAAAACCCAAATAAGAAAAACAAATATTTTATGATATTGAACTTTTGATTGACAAGATGTAAGGATGATTGATTTACACTAAGTTAAATTAAAAAATTTATTGAAATGTCTCGTCACTTAAAATCGGGTCATTTTAAATTTAATTAGCTTTTCTTATTTGGGCTATGTTGTCTAATATCGAGCTTAATGGTTTTTACTTGTTATGGTCCAATATTTTTTTTATATAGTATAGGACTTTCCTTTTTGTAACAATGTGTGATTCATAATTCAATACAGTTCTAGGACAAATGACCATTTTTTTGTTATTAGTTATCAATTATAATAATATGGTATCAGGAGACTACACACTTTCTTTCACCTTTTCCCCTTTTCATCGTCATCTTCTACCCTCGCACAAAACAAAGATTCATCGTCTTCATCCCTACTTTCCATGGCTTTGGACGATGAATCAAACGGAAATTGAGAGTCAGAATTGCACACGAGAAAAATAAAATAAAATAAAAATAAAAAGATCAGACGTATACAGGTTGGCAGATGGGAGAAATTTGAAAATTTTTAAATTTAAGTTATAATGTGAAAATCACTTCGCAATGTTAAATAAAAAAATAAAAAAATGTTTAGGAGAGAAAATTGTGAAGTAAAAATCACGTGGCAAAATTGTGAAGTGAAAATCACGTGACAAAGTTGTGAAGGAAATTTGAGAAAGAAGCTGAATTTGAGCTGCGTGTGATAGAATTTTTTTGGAAATATATAGAGCAATCAGCGACGTGATTTTCATTTCACAACTTTGTCACTTGATTTTCACTTCACAACTTTGTCACGTGATTTTCACTTCACAACTTTGCCACTTGATTTTCATTTCACAACTTTGCCACGTGATTTTCACTTTATAACTTTGTCACGTAAAATAAAAAAGTCAGGGATGCACAGATTGGTAGATGAGGGGAAATTTCAACATTTCAAAATTTTAGTTGTAACGTGATATTCACTTCACAATTTTACCACATGAAAATCACGTCGCAACTCATTGGGCCTCATGAGGAGGCGTCAATGCTAGTGGCGCCTTAGTGTCTTTTGCATGGTGGGTGTATGCGCCAATTCATTTGGCGCATACACCCCCTCCTATTCTTTTTTAATTTTTATTTATATTTTTTTAATTTTTTTAGTTTTTTAATTTTTTTAATTTTTTAATTTTTAATATTTAATATTTATTATTTAATACATAAGAAATAACAATGAAAAAAATAAATTCATTAAATATGTAATAATTGGTTACATTGGACTGACAATAAACTAATGACCTGCCCGATTATAACGTCCACCGGTTCCACATTCCGGTGCGTTAGTTTGTCTCCGAGGTCTCCCACGATTTTCTTGAGGTGTTTGTGGTCTTTGAGTGCTGATCTGATCGAGCGATGACTGGTTGGAAGGTACGGCGGAAGTTCCAGCGGTATAAAGATTAATAAACTTTTCTATTTAATTTGGTTTAATTTTGTTTTTAATTTGACATGTTCTAATTTTTTGAGTGTGAACATTTGAATTTTATTTTAGATTTCCTTTGTTGTTTATATACTTTTGCGGTGTTAAAGAAGTTATGAAGAAATTAAATGATGAACAAAATTTTTATTAGAAGACACCGAAATCAACTACATTTTAAGGTGGAAAATAAAAGAGAGATACAAGAGAAATTATTCAATATTATGTAAGATAAAACCTTTTCATTCCTTTTGCGATAACTTAAAAATAAAAAATAAAAAAAATCAAAAAAGATTGAATATGTGTTATTAATGATATATCTCCCTAAATATTAGAACAGACATAACAACCAAATCTTATATATTTAAACACAAGTGCAGAAGACTTAACATTTACAGCATCCAACACAAACCCTTGTTCTTCCTTAACAACATCCATGTCCGACAACACCAAACCTTCTTCCTTAGAAGCATCGAACACAAACCCTTCTTCTTCCTTAACTGCATCCATGTCACATAACACCAAACCTTCTTCCTCAATGGCGCATCCGCGAAAAACAACCGGCGAGCTGAAACAAAAACAACACAGAGCCGCCACCGTGCGTTATTTATCCCAAAGAGGGAAAGGAAACGCTCAGAGTAAATCTGGAAAAAGCATGGTCTCGCGACCAAAGAGAAAGGGTAAGGGAGTCGGTTACGCAAGGGGAAGGTATTAGCACCCCTCACGTCTGTCGTACTCGACGGGATCCACGCTCTAAAAGAAAGAAAAGGTTGCTAAACCAACACCAAACACACACACTGGAGACAACACAGGTAGGGGGAAGAGGAAGAGGGCTCGCTAGGACATCGCATCCTATGCCTACGTATCTCGTCTGGAACGAGAATCAGAGCTGCCGTAGTTCGGCTCACGCACGCCAAACAAACAAACACAAACACGGGCAAACATGGAACCCGAATGCCAATCGCTGGACTTACATCAGCTTCCGAACCAAACGCACCCACACTGGAACCCGAATGCCAATCACTGGACTTATATCAGCTTCCAAGCACACAACAAGAATAAACAAACAACAAGCTACTAAGGAGTCGGGGACTTGAGCCTAGCAACTGCCAAACAAACGCACACAAAAAGAAAAAAGATTGCCCGAAGAGGTCTCGCACGACCTCCTGCCTACGTACCTCATCTGGTATGAGGATCAGGGCGACGTAGTTCCCCTGAATGGGAAAGAAATTCTAACCAGATACAAAGGGAGACACACTACTAGGGAGCTGTACTCGAGCCTAGATGTTATCATGCATCATTGCCCTATGTTGAGTTTTCTATCTACTTGCACAACAACAAGCTAATCCTATCCTAGGCAAAGCAAGCATACAAGCATAAGCGAAACAAAGCAAACATTTACATGTAGCACACACTATATCCAGTCAAGTGAGGCTCAAACAAAGGGTTAGACTGCCAAAGCAAGTCATCTGTACAAGGTAGTGATTTGCTCTTAACCCTGACATTGAGAGTCAGGGTGAAGCAGATGAAAGGTGAGTGAAGATGAGACTTCACAGCTGTTATCCCTGGCCAGGGAGAGCTTCAGACAAAGGAGCGTGGGTTCAGAATGTGGGAACCCTTCTACGCTCAAGACACTGACTCAACTATACAACAGTACAAGATCTTGGGTTAATGTCCCAATGCATCAACACAGTGGTGTGAGCAGAGGGACGACTCAACAAGAATAGCAGGGGATGGATTGCACATCCCTTGGGTTCTGCCAATTGCCTTAATCAAGGACTTTTCCTGCTTGGGGACAAAAATAAACAAGCACAAACATCGCCTCTTAAAAAGGACTTCAGACAGTAGCCTGACCAAGTAACAGGCCAGGTCTTCCAGACTACATGGAGAAAAGAAATTCTACCTCAATTGGTTTATACAACCAAGCAACAGCAAGCAAGTTCAAAAAGAACTGTTAGCAACTAATGTACCTGAAATCAATCAAATACAATCAGTATACCAATCACAAAGTCAAAACAAACAGCATAAAAGCCAACAGACAACACAATTAATCTCATGTGCAAAGCACAAGTCCAAAGCAAGTGAGCTAGGCACCCTACAAAACAAACAAGTTAGTTCACAACAAGCAACCAAACTCAATCAACTTGCATTAATCTCCTTAAAGCATTTGCTTCTTAACCTGAAAAGCAAACTCAAACATGAGAAACAAGACCACTAGGACAAGCCTAGGGTCAAAGGAGGTGAAAAATTCAAAACAGCAAGTGAAAATTGATCAAAACCAAGATTAGTCAAACAATAATAGAATCCAATTGGTCTCACATCAAAACTATGCACCAAATTCATTTCATGAATAAAACATGTCAAACTAGGCAAGATTGAAACACATTGGTGTAAACAGAATGATTACAATCAAATCAATACCAAAACAGCTCAATAAATTCCACAAAATTCAAGTCTAAATAGAACACATTCAATGAGCATCATATCAAATTTCATGCTATTTGGACTAGAGGAAGTATAGAAATTAAATTCAGAAAGTCCAGACAAGTTCAAGCAAGCCAACATAAAGCATCAAAACAAGCATCAACTTCCATCAATCATAAAACAGTGATAAAACATGATAAATGAATGGGATCAAAGCCAAGATGACCTATAATGTGTCTAGAATGTACATGCCAAATTTCACATCCATCCAATTAATGACCACAATTTCACAAAGCAAATACAAACATGTGTCACAAAAAATCAACAAATGACCAAACAGGGGAGAAAATTCCAATCAAATACGAAATGCCAGCAATGAATCCAGAAACATTCTCATGCATTCTCAACATACATATGCTCAATCATGCAAAAATTCAACTCAATCCAATGTCCCTAAGCATGGCAAATAAAATCAGGAAGATGCACAATGGATGGTGTGACACAAATTGTCACACCTCTAATCAAAAAAATCATATCTCATCAACCAGGGACTCAAATATTGCAAACTATACATCAAAATCACCAAAAAAAGAGTCAAGAGTAGGCATGTAAAATTTCAAGCATTTCTATGGAAGCATCAAGATTTCACAAGCAAAATGGCATGGTATACACAAATTGGACACATTCAATCTAACCCTAGGAAATTTTAAAATTCACACGTGCACAAAAATATTAAAATTCATCATAAAAAACTACACATCACAAGGAGAATTGTGCAAAAAACCTCATCAAATTTGGATAAAAAATGAATGACTTATGAATTTTTGAAGTTGCATGACCAAAATGAAATGAAATGGAAAAAAGAAAAATGAAATAATGTGATTTAATATGAAACAATGGCATATTCGTAATTATCCTACAGCGGGCGTGAAACGCCGCGTTTCACTAAACGCGCTGGCGACATGTTATTGGCTAATGCTAGCGGGAAACAAAATTTCAAAATCCAAACGAAGAAACATGGATCAAACACGTTCCTGGCATTGTTCTTCATCGTTCATCAACATCAGAATTCCAGAAAATTCATCAAGAACACATCTCAACCAAATCCATCGTGCCATATACCAAAATGACCGGTGTTCAACCTAGATCACGAATATGGCAACCATTTGACCTAACTCTAAACATGCTTCACGAATCGAACAAAATTAGGTTTCACATCCAAACTTCAACTTAAGATATCTCACTCGATTCTCAATGATTTTCAATTCTACAAGCTGCATGCTACTCTATGAACTTAGATCTACATAAACCATATCATGATTTTGAGAATTATTGAGATCGAGTTCTAACCTTGTGGTGATGGCAGCTGTTGAAATCGTGAGTTTCCAAGCCTCTAATGCCAAAACAGATGATGATTAATGCTGTGGAAGTTGAATGAAATGAGTAGCTTAGCTCAATTGTGCACCAGTTTGAAGAATCAACAAAATGCCATGGATGATCAAGCTTTCAATAGTCCAATTCCTCAATGTTATGCCACGATTTTGTTGAAACAGATCCTCAATGATACATGTAGATGATGGATCCAACAAGAAATAGCAAAAAGATTGATGAATTTGCAATGAAAAATGATGAAAAAGTGTGAAAAGATTTGGAGAAAATTGAGAGGTTTTTGGAGGGAAAGTTTGTTAGATCTGAAAGAATGATTTGTGATTATGATTTTCTGTTACAATTAGGCCTTTATACCAAACCTTAATCCATTTGCTAATCACAATTAACAAATTGAAAGTGAATTAGTGAAATGTAGTTTTAAGCATAAATGTCCAAAATGGCCTTTTGCAAAATCAGCCAATGCAACAGTAAAAACCAGTTCAAACAAGTCACATTGATCATTTGGAATGTGTTGAAATTGGTTTGGTATGCAAAAGCCATGTATTTCACAAAATCACCTTTTTTCCCACCAATTTTCAAAATGAATCACTTGAAAAATGCCATTTTGCCATGATGATTTTTGATGAAATGTGATGATGCATCATGAAAGTAAACATCAAATGTGGTTTGCTCAAAGAAAGATCACCCAATTTGGCCATTCCATTCAAAAGTTATGCCACTTTGAATTTCAACATTTTCTGAAAATGATTTGATCATAACTTGCCAACCACACATGAGAAATGAGTGTTCTTGGACTTTTTGGAAAGGTGAGAGCAAGATCTACAACTTTCATGTTGTACAAAATTTCATTTGAAGCATTTTTGGACATGTAATTTTGAGGTGAAAAACTTTCCATTTTTGGCAGTTTCCAATTACAGGTCACCTGCTATTTTTGGAAAGTTTCCATCTGACTTTATTTTCTTCATTCTTGATGTTTGAAATATCAAATGAAACTTGTTTAGACATGAATGAAGTGTCTCTTTCCCTCTCCCACCTCCAAATCCATCAATTCAGGCACAGTTGACCACAGTTGACTTTTCTGACCGATAGATGAATTTGGCTATGCACTGATCAGGTTGAGCCTCAAACTCCTGATGAAACGGATCAATGAGGAAACCCTAGCTTCCATAAGCTCAATATAATCATAAAATGATCCCCATATCCATTGAAAACCTCCATCTCCTTGACAAGCCCTGATTGGCCCAATGCAGCTGATTAGGGTTGACTAGAGGTCAAAACCCTAATCTCAAAGTATCTGATCATGAGCAATGAATCCCTTAGTGATGCCAAAACCATGATGATGATGATGTATCATTGCACCCAAGATGAAGATCAATATCCTGGAGAAATCATGAAACCCTAATTTATACCACCACCCTCAGATGGCTAGTGACCAGTCCATAAACCCTCAGGCTTGAACCTCAACCTCTTTATCTTCTGACCAAGACTCATGAGGATGACTTGCACAATGTAACCACATGATATGCAAATATGCAATGCCTAATGACCTAAAAAATGATATGCAATATGCTCAGCTAGTCCCAAGAGAGGAGGGCAAATTTTGAGGTGTTACACTCAATAGCACCCAACACTAACCCTTCGAACACACAACCTCGTAAAAGACTTATCATCAAGCTCAATTATCCTCCTGGTTCAAGAAAATGCGATTCAGATTCTTGTGCCACAGATGAAAACAAGAGAAGGAAGATTCAAGATTCTGTAAAACCAACCATATCCTGTTATTGGGTTGATTCAAATTATCAAACCAAATCAACAGATTTGTCTCAACCAAAGAATAGTGACATTGTTGTTGAAAACAAGAAGATCATCAAGAACCAAGTTTCCAACACAATACCTTTGTCTCAACCAAAGGATAATGACAATGTTGTTGAAGACAAGAAGATGATCAAGAACCAAGTTACCAACACAACACCTTTGTCTCAACCAAAGGATAACATGAAGGATTCAACAACAAGAGGTGAAGAATGTTGGTTGAAGAAAGTGATGGAATGTGTTAAGAGGAGGCAATGTTGGTTGATATTGAAGAGGATGTTGGTAGACAGAGATGGTTGGGATTTGAAAGATCCTCCAAAAATAGCAAAGTCTGATAAGTGTAAGACAAAGGCAATAGGTTTGAAGGAAATAGAGAGAAAAATGAGGTTGTATGCAACAGAGGATGAGTTTGCTAGCGACATGAGGCTTGTGTTCTCTAATGCAATGGTAACGTATCCTCCAAGGAATAATATTTACCAAATTGCAAAAAAGTTCAGTGACACTTTTGAACACAAATGGAAGTCATTGAAGAATATGTGGGAACTTGAGGATACAAAAAGAAGCAACACTTACAATAGTACAAGATACTAAAGAGAGCTTATAATCTGTTTTCAATTGATTTTATTGTATAAAATGTTTTTGAAAGACCAACATGTTTGTCAATTAATGTGTTATTAGTTTTCAATTCTGTCAAGTTATTGTCAAGCATTCTAAGTAATTGCTAACTTAATTAGAAAGGGGGAAAAAGTACAACACTGTCACATCATAGTCTAATACAATTTTTTCACTATTGGTTACAATACATAACTTTTTTGAATGTCAAAGGTACAAATTAGTGTTGAAAGATTTTAACATGTTTTACTAAAACATAATTTTAATATTGTTTGTATAATTAATTTCTTGAGAAAGTTCATAATTGTATCATAATGTAATGATAGCAAAACTTGAGTTATTTTATTAGAAAGTTAATAGCAGTTAGATTACATGTAACTGTGGTTGATTCATATTGCAAGGAGATTTGTTTTTCGTAATTAAAACAAGTAGTAAATGCTTCAAATTACTTCTCGTTGGAAGTATTATTGTAAGTAGTTGCTTCTCTCCATGCACAAGTCAACAATATATTACGTCACTACCATGCACCTGCACATAAAGTTAAGACATAAAAATTAAGTATGCTTAAATTAGGCCATGGTATTAATCCTAACTTATTCTAAAATATTAGATGGACGAGACTTTTGATATAAATCATCACTTACTAAATCCATTTGAAATGCATAAATGGACAAAATATTCTCAGAGAACAAAAATTCAATCTATACTTAAGATTAATTCTTAAAACATATTATCTAAATAAGCTAAGTTTTAAGCCATATTGATGGTAAGATACAAGATCTTGTTATATTGAGGTCGTCTCCCACTCTGATTATTGTTTCCACATCTATCTTACCATTGACCTTGGTTTCTGTTGTTCTGGGAAGCTTGAGCATGTGGAGGCTGATGTTGTGGTTGATACTGAGACGGTTGTTGTTGGTATTGGAGAGCAGCAACATATGGGTAATATGGCATGGGAGGCATAGGAGCTTGCCATTGAGGGTGAACATTTGCCATTACAACATTGATCTCTCCTCCCGTCCTCTTGGCGAAGCTACCTTGAGGTTTCTTGGCTATTGCCTACTGATTAGCAGTGCCAACAATCTTCCCAATTTTCAATACATTCGCTAATTATCACAACGTCAGAGAAATTTAAGGACATACTACCAACCATTTTCTCTAAGTACAAACAATGAAGCGTGCCCATGAAAATATCAACCAATTATTTATCGAACAACATAGGTCTAACGTGAGCAACCATTTCTCGCCATATTTGAGCGTACTCTTTATAGGTTTCGTTCATTCTCTGAATCTGATTTTGCAACTGCAGTCTTGTAGGAGCCATGTCCAAGTTGTATTTATACTGTTTCAAAAAGGCTTCAGACAAGTCTTTTCCAAGATAAGATCTTGTTGCACTCGAGGCCAATATACTAGTCAAGAGATGCCTCATACATGCTATATTGAAAGCAATGAATAAGCAACGCGTCATTATCAATGTAGGAAGTCATCTTCCTGCAGTACATGGTGATGTGGCTTCTCAGACAGCTAAGCCCTTTGTATTTTTGTAGATATGATGCCTTTAACTTTGGAGGTAAGACCATGTTTGGTACAAAACATAATTCTTTCGCGTCCATACCATACGCGGAAAACCCCTAAATAGCCTTGATGCGATCATTTAACAACTGATATTCAGCATGCTTGGTTTCACTTCCACCAGGACCATTCTGATTGATAACCAGACCTTGCAGATAAGCTTGAGAATTAGGAAACTAAGCAGCTTGCGGTGTAGTTTGAGCAGGTTCTTGGGGATAAGCAGGTTAAGGAAACATTTGAGTAGGATACATTGCACCGGAATTAACAGTCTGACCAGGTTGGACCCCATAGGGAGCATAAGATGCCCAGGATAAGCAAACGGAGGTACAACAACAGAAGGAGCCCCAGGATGGGCAATATGCATTCTAGATTGAAGGCCTTGGTACAAATATTGAGCAGTAGGCTGAACAACTTGAGAAGTAGTTTCAATATGAACGTGAGGACCTCTGTATTCAGGCTCATTTTCAGTAGGTGCCTTAGCAGTTACAACCACTCGAGTTTGTTGAGGTTGTTCCTCGTGATTGTCAATGTCCACTACTTAAAGAGATAGATGGGGAGGCATTCTCCATGGATGAACAGTAAAACTTCCATTGACCGGATGCGCATGCATTGGCTGGTTGATTCGAGATACAACAGAATGCACACTAGGCCCTAAAATAGAGCCTAGTTCATTTGAGATAGAGTATATTTTCCCCCAGCTTGTCACACTTTGTCTAAAAAAAATTTTTTGCGAATGTTTGTAGGGTACCAAAATTCTCTAAGGGTTGATTCGAGTTAGAACATATAGAATTTTTTCTCAATGATTCAAGTTCTTCAAAGCAACAGTTCATTTTCTTCTAGTTTATTTTGGAAAATATCAAAGTTGTTGAGAAATTTGTATTCATCGTCATCACTGTCATCATAATCATTTAAGATAATGATGATGATAGTGATGACGATGAATCTGAATTACTCAACAAATTGATGCTTTTCAAAATAAACTAGAAGAGAATGAATTGTTGCTTTGAAGAACCTGAAGCATTGAACTAAATTCTATATGTTAAAGAGCAAGAGATGAATTACAAGATCCATGCAATTCGAAAAATAGTGGATCATCTAAGTGGTTTTTCAAGAATAATATAATTTTTCAGATTATTATCTTTAAATAAAATTTGAATGGTTGTATATGTTTATTGAGGGGTAAGGGAAAAACAGTAATCCACATATTTTATAATAAACTCATATACATGTCATCACGGTTGAAATATATAACTATGGTGAATTGTTAATATTATATGTGCTTTAATTAAATTGATGTTATTAGGTTTCGAATCCATGAACTATATATATCACAACAGTTATTAACTATAACCGTTGTGATAGGTAGCACACTACCTAGTTTATCACTACGGTCAATCACCTATGGTGGAAAGCAACACATTTACAACCACATCCTACCTAACCACGGAGGGTTAACCGTCATGGTATCCCTTTTACAATCATGGTGAAAAGGTCTTTACATAATAGTGGGTGATTCTATCTCCTTCTAGCAGCCAAAAACGTTTTTCTATTTGGATCCACCAAGCCTCCTCACTTTTTAGGATGTCAGTTAGCTCTTTCTCGACTTCAAAGATATCTTTGAAATTATCTTGGATATGTACTTGTCTTCTTAGGCTTCGGGTATAAGGCTGAAAGGTCCATAGCTAGGGGACAACATATGGTTCCTGCTATAATTTTTTTCCGCTTTGTTGATATTTTTTTCCTAAATTCTATAGATCTGATCCAAGGTCCGAAAGATTGTTTAGCATTGGGTTCCAAGGATTTTTTTTATAGCTTGAGTGCATAAATATTTTGAATGTCCAATAATACCACAGTTGAAACAAAATAAATGGATTTTCTCATATT
Source organism: Lathyrus oleraceus (assembly GCF_024323335.1). Taxonomy (NCBI): domain Eukaryota; kingdom Viridiplantae; phylum Streptophyta; class Magnoliopsida; order Fabales; family Fabaceae; genus Lathyrus; species Lathyrus oleraceus. The sequence continues at coordinate 342,694,476 of NC_066580.1, forward strand.
TGAAGTCCACCCATGTAGTACCATCTTTAACACCACCGAGATACATTCCTAACTAAAGGGTCTTTCTAGAGTCAAATAGGATTTTTGTTTTAACAATTGTGGCCTTATTTGGGTAGCTATATAGTTCAGACTCCAAAACCTTTCCAAGCTTTGCTTCGATTTTACACCTCATCTATTTAGATCTGATTTTCAGAGATATTCCCCAAAATTGTGACCAAACTAGAGTCTAAGTCTTTGTAATTGCAGGATTCCATAGTCTTTGTAATTGCAGGTTTGTCCATGGAGATGTGTTTGAGCCCCAATTCTAATTCCACAACTTTTATACCTATTAGGTCACACCATACTCCAGCTAGACCAAACTATAGGGATAGTTTATGAATAAGCTTTTGTGATAGGAACTTTCCAAGAACAATTTTTTTAGTTCTTTATACGCTTCTTGCACATCCTCATCGTCCCAGACGCAAAAACCTTGGTCTTCAGCAGAATCTTGATTAGGAATGTTGGTATCTATGAACTGATGAGCACTTTTTTGTTGATAGTCTTGCTTGTTGATTTTTTCTCCTGTTGATATATTTTATGTAACATGCAGAACCGAAGAAGACAAATCAATGACTAGATCCCTGTAGGAGGTAAACCTTTTACCGTTGTCCAACAGTCTTTTGTCGTCCATGGAGTCTGAATGCAGCACACCAAAAAAATAAGCAAAATCGAAAAGGAACCGAGTAAAACACCTGATAACGATCTAAAAACACACACTTTGCAAAACTGGATGCTCATAAGGGAATGATCAACCACTAGAGATAGATATAGGAACCAGGAACACCAAGTTGACAGAGAAAGAAAAGATGGCGGAATTCTTGCAAATCGCAAAAAAAATCAAGAAAAAACTCAGGAGTAACCTGAAACAAAAAGAACACTCACTCTAAATTACAGAAATATAGAGGAGGAAATGAGAAATCAGCTTAAGAGAGATAACAGAAGTCGAGGACACGGAAGTACAGAACAAGAAAAAGAGATTCCACGATAGAAAATCAAATAAACTTTTCATAGTCAAAATTATTGACTTTATTCTTGATTTGCATATTTCTTGTATCCCATTGAAATTGCTCTATTCTAAGTTTTGTGTATGAGAGTTTGACACTAGTCACTTTTTTTACAAATAACAATAGAAAAAACTAAAATTAAATTTAGTGTTCTATAGATATATTGAAATACATAATTAACTTTATTATGATGAATTTTTATTATATAAATCTTAAATTTATATAATTCTGAATTAAAAACTAACTTTTTAAATTTTGTGAAATTTAATCGATAAGAGATAGACTTTTTTATGGATTTTCCAAAATGAACAAAATTATTTAAATTTAAAATAAAAATTAATTTTATAAATAAGATAAAATAAGGAGATCAAAATAATATTTTAAAAAATTAAAATATAAATAGACATTAATTGTCATGTATTGGCGAGTAAGTTTATCGATGTTTGTTAAAGGAAAAGTAGAGCTAGTGTCACAATTTATTGATAAATAGTGTAAAATATCTTGTATCAATTAAACTTATTTAAATATATTTATTAAATATTTTAATTTTAAATAAATAATTTTAAAACAAAAACAAAAGGATCAATTTAAATTATTCCGTTGTAAAGATATTTATTAATATTCAAAGACTTATTTTTTAAATGACCGTGCGCTTGTTTGTTACAATTTTTAAAACAAAATAAAAAATAAAAAATTCATTTTTTGTTTGTTATAAAATTTTAAGAGGTTTAAAAAAAAACAAATGAGAAGTTAGTTAGAACAACTTCTCATCAGAAATTAAAGTTGCGATGACTCATTCATAATAAAATTTTAAATAATAATTAAAAAAAACAGATTGAATTTTTAAAGTTGTTTTAAGTATTAATGGTGTATCTCTAAATATCGGTACGATCAAATAAAATCTAATTATCGAATAAGATTTTATATTTAAAGTTGTGTTATATATTAGACATCTATCCATGAAACAATAAGTCTTATCCTTATTCCTCATTTACCTAGACATCTATCCTTGTGTCTTTGGGAACTTGAAATTCAAGTTAGTGAAGGTTACTTGATAAGTGCATTAAATGTGGAAAAAAAAAGAACAAAGTGCATAAAATGAAATTTTAAGGAAAATTTATTAGTGAAGACATTTTGGGATTTTTTTTATCTAAATAACTCTAATTTTAAAAAAATAATCCAAAATAACCTATTTTTTAGATTAATTATCAAATTACTCCACTTTTAATAGGAGACGTCAGATGAATTGGCGTCTGCTCTTAAATTTAGAGAGGAGACGTCAATTGGATTTGTTAGTGCATCTAGTGTTGTCAATCCAATTGGCGCCTATGTGTTAATTTTTAAAGGAGACGTCAATTGGTCTGACACCTGTGTGTTTCGTAATTTTTTTTGAAAAACATTGTACATTTTAAATAAAGTTGAAATCAGAACAATTCATATTAATATTAATACGTGTTTACACAAAAAGACTAATGTCGATGACCGAGATCACCTAACCGATCTCCGGTCCCACATCCCCTAGCTACCATAACTCGTGGCCCTAACCCACATTGATGATTCATCCCAGGTGTTTGAGTATCTGAGGGCCCAGGAACATCACCACCAACTGCAGGAGATTGCTTGAGATATTTAGACAAATCAGCGTAGTCTTGTGTATGCATTGAAGGGCTACCGCCATAGCTGAGTTCATGACCCATGCCAAAGTAGTTGGGTTGTGTATGAGTTGTTGGAGGACGACTAAGATGATTGAAGGGAGACATTGGTGTGAATGAAACATCGAGGAAAGGTTGAAATGGTTGTTGTGGTGTTTGGTAGCCATATGATTGTTGAAGGTTTTGGTTTTGTGATGTTTGGGCTTCTTGGTTATGGTAGGAGGAGGGACGGTTGGTGTTAAATGATCGTTGAGTGTTTTGGCTAAGGCGGCTATGATAGGGTGATGTGTTGGGTGCATAACGATGTTGGGTGTCTTGATGATGATCTACTTGTTGGTGGTGGTACGAGATATGCTCTTAGTATTGTGGTTGGGTGTTTGGCATGTTACGGTTGTAGGTTTGTGTGTTTGTGGATCGGAAATTTTGATGGATAGGGGGTTGTGAGTAACCGGTCTGACAATGTTGTCGGGGGTTAGATGTTGAACCTTCTGGTGTGTAAGTTTCCTAGTGTGGGTCGTATAGGTATATATCCTCGGCGATGAACTCAAATCCAACCGATCTGTACCAAACCATATAATTACGAATTGGTTTTTCTTCGGTTGGAATCACAACGTTAGTTAAGACATGGTCTTGTCGGTGCTTCCATTTTCGACACACAGACCTGGCGAAGCTTAACCATGGGTTAAAGTTCCATTGGTCGTTAACTTTGCGTAAATGCCATTCTCCGAGGTTTGTCGGGGGATCTGGGATGTGTTGAAGCATATCGAACTGCAATTTAACACGACCACTATTGTGCATATCCACAATGGTGAATCTTATGATCGGTGTACATGCAGTCCAAACGGTTGCGTCTTGTTCATTGATTTCATGGTCATGATTCAAATTTAGATATGGACGCCAAATGAATTGAAATGTGAACATATATTAGATTATAAATTTGTTAGAAGAAATTAACAAATTATTACGAAATAATTAGGTTAAAGGAAATACATCTGTTGGTCGAAGGTGATCCAAGAGATTGCGATATTGGGTAATACAATGTCTAGGACATCTGTTATAACTCATACCACGTGCCGACCATCTGCACCATAAAAGTAAAAATATTATTTAGAGATAATAATCGCTAAAGTAAGTAAATATAGTCCATTTTTAAGAACTTACTTTTGTGCGTACGGGAATGTGAATTGTTGTTGTTGACGGGCACTAGGGATGGTAGTCTGGACCAACCCCATGCTATGAGCAAAACGGCACATCCAGAAAATGTAGATGTGTCTTTATGTGCATTTTTACACAAAGAGCTATAAAGATAAGCCAAACAAGCAGACCCTCAACTGTAACTTCTTATTCTATCTACATGTCTTAGTAAAGGTAAATACATAACATGCATACTAGAACCACTACCTTCGAGAAATAAAAATAAACCAATTAAAAGCATAATATAACACCTAGCTTTTATTATTCGAGCCTCTTCGGTAGAATTCTCATCTAACTATAGGCTGTTATGATATGCCTTAAGGCGTGAAAGGAGTATACCTTGATCTCTCGAGTTATCATCTAACAAGTTAGCATTCAAGAGGTCCATGCAAATTGAATTTGCATAGTTGGTTTTACTATTTACCGCCTTACCTTCGATAGGCAATCCCAATAATATGTAGACATCTTCTAACGTCACAGTACATTCACCGGTTCGAAACCAGAATGTGTGTGTCTCGGGACGCCATCTTTCACATAATGCAAGAATAAATTTAGTATCAACTGACCAAGACATTATTTTGCTTACATGTCCAAAATCAGCGAGTTCGACATAAGGTTGAATAATCACGTCCATGTGAACAAATTCGTGGACACGAGTTCGAAACTTAGAAACATCCTAAAAAATAAAAAATAAAATAAGTTACTTTATAAAAAATAAACAACAAAATAAGTTACTTTAAAAAAAAACAAATTAAGTTACTTTAGAAAAATAATACAAGAATTAAATGCTTACATAAGTTATTATGTTTTCAATTGTGCCTCTATGCGATTCACCCATAGTGAGCAGAGACATCTTGTCGTAGTAAATATATGAAAGAATGGTTGTTGCAGTTGAAAGAGTGGTTGTTGCAGAGGAAGAAGTCATTATTGGTGATGAATAAGTGAAACTTGTATGACTATTTATAATGAGAGACATGCAAAGACATGCAAAAGTTTGGATGCATGGATAATTGGGCTTGCATGTAGGCGCCAATTGGTTTGGCTTACACATGCAATCTTACAACGCAAGCGCCATATGGATTGTCGCCTCCTAAGCTTGCATGCATGCATGGTCTTCACATAGGCTGCAGGTTGCATGGCTATCTACATGCAGAATTTCAAGGTCTGTAAGGTGCCACATGGACTGGCGCCCATGTACTAATATTACATGCAGACGCCAATAGGATTGACGCTAGGGTTTGCATGCATGCCATGTCACATGGATATTTAAGTGTCTTACCATTTCATCCTACAATCAACATAAACTCATCTGCACCAAAAATTTACTTTCCATCTGCACCCAAATATTACAATGTCATCTGCATCCAAATATATTATCAATGCTCACTACAACAGTGAGACATATGAGTCTGATGTATACGGGTTTTCTTTTCGAAACACCTATACTATCCGACTTACGATCAAGAGAAATTCAAATTTCTTGCATTTGACAAAACGAATTGAATCCTGCATAGGATCTGGTCTTGTGTCACAAATCACGTATCAAAATCCAATTTATTTCGAGAATAGTCAATGTAAATTTGACCAACTAAAGGTACGGGACGACGAAGATGTTGAATATATGTTTGTTAGTCACGAAAATTCTGGTTGCAACTCTATTGAGTTATATATTACTCTTCAACCAAGTATACCGTCTCAGCAATCTCAGATAACTAATAAAGTTGAATCTGATGAATTTGATTCAGAAAACTCAGATGGAGCCGACCTAGAAGTAGAAGCAGAAGTCAACGTCATTGATGAAGAAGAAGAGAGACTGAGACACAGGTCGATCATATGTTGAATAACAACATTGAAGATGACGATCATCCAATGCCATTACCTCAAAGTCATGTATATAATCCTCCTCAACATATAACAAACATGGATTTGCATGACGATGAAATATCCAACAGTGCTTTTATAACCCGTATCCACGATCAGAGGGTGAGTTAAAAGTGGGAGACATGTTCCGCACTAAAGAGGAATGTGTGCGAGCTATCAAAAAATTTCACATGAATAACTCTGCTAATTTCACCGTGAAACGCACTGATTCGAGAAGGTATGTCATCGAATGTCGTAACATCGTTTGCAAGTTTCGGTTGGCTGCGTCTCACAAGAAGAGAAGCGACGATTGGTTGATAGCTTCTATAGACCCACCTCACAGTTGCATTGCAACTAATGTTGTACAAGATCACCGTAAATTAAGTGCTGCATTGATATGTCAAAACATTTTGCCGCTTGTTAACAAAGACCCATCAGTGAAGGTGAGTATAATAATATCTAATAATAGAACAAGATATAATTATACTCCATCTTACAAGAAAGCGTGGATTGCAAGGACAAAGGTTGTTGAACATGTATTCGGCAACTGGGAGGATTCATACAAAGAATTGTCATGGTTTTTATGGGCACTTAAAACATACGCACAAGGAACTATTGCAATTATGGAGACACTGCCAGCATTTACGCCAAACAGAACTTGTGTTGCTGGAAATAGAATCTTTCACCGCCTCTTTTGGGCATTTGAACCGTGCATCAAAGGTTTTGCATTCTGCAAACCTATTATTCAAATTGATGGAACATGGTTATACGACAAATGGAAGGGTACTTTGCTTATGGTTGTTGCACAAGACGACAACAATAATGTCTTTCCCATTGCCTTTGCTCTGGTTGAAGGTGAAACCGTTGGTGGTTGAGATTTCTTCCTTCGACATCTCAGAACACACGTCGCTCCATAAGCCAATCTTTGTTTGGTTTCAGATAGACATGCTGCCATTGAGAGTGCTTACAATAACCATGATAACGGATGGCATGATCCTCCTTCTACCCATGTCTATTGCATTAGACATATCGCACAAAACTTCATGCGTGCAATCAAAGACAAAAACCTTCGCAAAAAAGTGGTGAATGCAGGGTATGCTTTAACTTAACCGTCATTTCAACATTACCGTGATGAAATTAGATTGTCTAATGCAGATGCGGGAAGATGGGTGGATAACATATCAGTAGAGTAGTGGACAATGGCATTTGATAGAGGTTGTCGATTGGGCCACATGACAACAAACCTCGTGGAATGCATGAACGGCATATTCAAAGGCATTGGAAATCTACCAATAACCGCTTTGGTCAGAACAACCTATATTAGGTTGGCATCTAGATTCACAACCAGAGGTGAAAGATGGCGTGCAGTGTTAATGTCGGATCAAATATTCAGTGAATGTTGTATGAAAGTGATGAAAGAGGAAAGTATCAAAGCTAGCACACACGCAGTTACAGTCTTTGACCGTCATAGGCAAAATTTCAGTGTACAGGAAACAATGGATCACAATAAGGGGATGCCAAATTTATCCTATGCTGTCAAACTAAACAGAAGTTGGTATGATTGTGGAAAGTTCCAGACCTTCCGTATTCCTTGCTCCCATGTCATTGCGGCATGCGCGCATACTCACCAGGATGCTTATAGCCATCTATCTGATGTTCACAAGGCCATTACCGTTATGAATGTGTATAACAAAAGCTTCTCAGTACTACCAATGGGGGAATACTAGCCTCCATATGAAGGTGACATAGTTTGGCACAACGATGAGATGCGAAGAAAGAAAAAAGGACGGCCAAACAATATGCGTATTAGAACAGAAATGGATACGACTGATAAAATGATAAGATTATGTAGTATATGTCATCAACCCGGACACAATAAGAACAAATGTCCCAATCTAGGAGCAACATCTGCATCATAATTTAGAAGCTCCTTTCAATTTTTGTAACCTTGAATTTTTATATATCATTATCTTTTTGTTACAACAAGGTTAATAACTAACATCACTACAACATAAGAAAACTTAAAACAGGACATTTCTAACTGATTACAATAATCAAACTTATGTCATCTCGTCCAAACATCATTTCCCTAGCATCCTTATCAGTGTTTACTCGCATCCAACCAAATATATTATCGAGTCTCTCAATACTTCTTATTTTTTCTCCTTCTAATATTTTTCCATCTAACCAACGAACCAACTCCCTCTTCAGTTGATCGAAACTACAAATATTCCAGAAGAGCATCAACATCGGAGCTTGTCTCTCAAATAAATCACTTTTCCATAGCGGCGACGAACACCAAACATGTTTGCAATATGACGAAATGAGACGTGGAAAAATGAATCAGACAACACCTCTATTTATGAAAAAAAAATTGTATATTACACTGAGGCGCCAGACCAATTAGCGCCTCCTCTCAATTAGTGTACCTGGGCACCAATTGGATTGGAAGCACCATGTGCTGTAGCCAATCCAATTGGCGCCCCCTCTTAAAAATTAAGGATAAGCGTCAATTGGTCTGGCGCCCATGCCTGAAGTATTTTTTTTGAAATTGGGGTAGATTGAGAAATTTTTTTAAAACTGAATTATTTTAGATTTTTTTAAAAAAATATGGGATATTTGAGTAAAAAAAATTACATTTAGACCCCATTCGAATATTTTTCTACCCTTGTGTGAAAATTTCATTTGTATCCCAATTAATTCAATCACTCAATCAATAAGAAGATGGATGAAGATATACCATAGATTTTTCTACTTGCCTAAAGTGAAATCAAAACCAAAATTAGAAAAACAATTAAGAAACTGATGAAACCCTAAAGCCAACTTCGGGTTGAAATAACTTATAGGCCCCATTCGAATATTTTCCTCCAATTTAGGGTTTGAAACAAATATATTTGACTTAATTTACCAACAATTATTTTTTATATTTTTATCAAAATATGAAGAAAAAAATTTATTTATAAAATAATGTACAAAAATATAAAATTAATTTTTAGTTTTAATCTTATTTCTTAGCTTAATGGAGGGAAATGAATTTTCTAGGGTTCAAAAGAGAAAATAAGAGAAAAACATAGAGGTAAAATTAAAATACTAGAAACACTAAAACAATAAAAATGAATTAGAGATGAATTTTCCTATAAAAAAGAAAAATAAAATAAAATAGAAGATAAGGCTACACCCATGAAATTCTATATGCATGAAATTTGTATGGTTATTAAATATTTGATTATTAAATATTTTAAGAGGTTATTAAATATTACTTATAACATGGTTATTAAATATTTGAAATTTTAATAAATAATTTAAAACAAAAAGATAAATTAAAATTAATATCCTTTGTTGTAAAAAGATTGAACAGTAATTAAAAATTATTTTTCTAAATGATGTTAAGTCTTGTTTGTTATAAAAAAATTAAAAATAAATTTTTAAAAGATTTCAAATTTTTGTTATTTATATTTTTTTTTTAAAGTATGAAATAGAAAGTTTGTTACAATTAATATCTTTTGAGATAACTTATTAGTTAGATACTAAAATTAAAACAAAATAAAACAAGATTAAATATCAATGCATATATCCCTAAATATTAGAACAATGATATCTACTCCTCTCCGATTAGTTAGTATTAATTATTGAAACACCATAATAAATATTAATTTTATGATAATATTCCTAAATATTAGAACAATCATTAAATATCGTAACAACCAAATCTTATATATAGACACACACAAGTGCAGAAGACTTAACCTTTACAACATCCAACACAAACCCTTCTTCTTCCTTAACAACATCCATGTCTGACAACACCAAACCTTCTTCCTTAAAAGCATCGAACACAAACTCTTCTTCCTTAACTGCATTCATGTCACATAACACCAAACCTTCTTCCTCAACAGCACCCAACACTAACCCTTCGAACACACAACCTCGTAAAAGACTTATCATCAAGCTCAGTTATCCTCATGGTTCAAGAAAACGCGATTCAGATTCTTGTGCCACAGATGAAAACAAGAGAAGGAAGATTCAAGATTCTATAAAACCAACCATATTCTGTTATTGGGTTGATTCAAATTATCAAACCAAATCAACAGCTTTGTCTCAACCAAAGAATAATGGCAATGTTGTTGAAAACAAGAATATGATCAAGAACCAAGTTTCCAAAACAACACCTTTGTCTCAACCAAAGGATAACATGAAGGATTCTGTGACAAGAGGTGGAGAATGTGGGTTGAAGAAAGCGATGGAGTGTGTTAAGAGAAGGCACTGTTGGTTGATATTGAAGAGGATGTTGGTAGATAGAGATGGTTGGGATTTGAAAGATCCTCCAAAAAAAGCAAAGTTTGATAAGTGTAAGATAAAGGCAATAGGTTTGAAGGAAATAGAGAGAAAAATGAGGTTGTATGCAACAACGGATGAGTTTGCTAGCGACATGAGGCTTGTGTTATCTAATGCAATGGTAACGTATCCTCCAAGGAATCATATTTACCAAATTGCAAAAAAGTTTAGTGAAACTTTTGAACACAAATGGAAGTCATTGAAGGATACGTGGGAAATTGAGGATACAAAAAGAAGCAAAGCGGTCGGAAGCTCAAAATTCTCAAAATGGATGGTGGAGGTGAGTATACCTCTAGTGAGTTTGGGAAGTTTTGTGATCTTGAGGGAATTGTACGTGAGGTGGTGCCTCCGTATACGCCTCAACAAAACGGGGTTGTCGAGAGGAAAAATCGTACAATAATGAACATCGTACAATAATGTACTTGGGAGTTGGTCGATTTACAACTTGGAAAGAAACCGATAGGTGTGCGATGGGTCTATAAGGTTAAAGCAAATCCCAAAGGTGAAGTAATCAAGCACAAAGCTCGATTAGTGGCGAAGGGGTTCTTGCAACGAGAAGGTATAGACTATGAGGAGGTATTCGCACCGGTGTCTAGATTAGAGACTATTTGTTTGGTTGTTGGTATTGCGCATAGCAACAATATGATGGTTTACCAAATGGATGTCAAATCTCCGTTTTTGAATGGTCCTCTTGTTGAGGAAGTCTATGTGGGGAAGCCACCCGGTTTTGTGATAAAAAAAATCAAGAGATAAAGTATTACAAGCTACACAAGGCGTTGTATGGTTTGAAACAAGCTCCAAGAGCTTGGAGCAAACGTATTGACGGCTTTCTTATTGACATTGGTTTCAAACGATGTGTATCCAAATATGGAGTTTATGTGAGATCGGATACAAATGATGGTGTTATTATACTTTGCTTGTATGTTGATGATCTCTTGATTACGGGCAGCCATGACAAGAGTATTTCAAGGTTCAAAAGTGAGCTCATGGGAGAGTTTGAGATGACGAACCTTGGTGTCATGAATTACTTCCTTGGCGTAGAGTTTCACAAGTCAAAAGTGGGGCTGCTTATGCACTAAAGGAGGTATGCTCTAGATATTTTGAAAAAGTGTGATATGGAGCATTTTAATGCTTATATTACACCTTGTGAGGCTAGAATGCAGCTGTCCAAAAGTGATGAGGAGGATGATGCCAATCCAACGCTTTACCGGAGCTTGATTGGATCGTTACGGTATTTGTGCAATACGCGACAAAATTTGGCTTTTAGTGTCGGTATTGCGAGTAGATTCATGGAGAGACCTAAGGTGTCTCACTTGGCGGCGGTCAAGAGGATCCTTAGATATGTGAAAGGTACTCTTGGCTGCGGAATTCTCTTTCTCGCATCGGACACGGGGCGTAAGTGCAATTTACTTGGCTACACCGATTCTAGTTGGTGCAGAGATAAAGATGACTGAAAATCGACGACGGGGTACATTTTTATGTTTGGTAGTACACCAATCTCTTGGTGTTCGAAAAAGGAACCGGTTGTAGCACTCTCTTCTTGTGAGGCCGAGTACATTGCGACGTCGTTAGGTGCGTGCCAAGCTATGTGGCTTATGAATCTATTGAAGGAATTGGGATGTGGTGATGATGTTGCCACCACACTGTTTGCAGGCAATGTTTCCGCAATAAATCTTGCGAAGAATCCGATTGTACACGGAATGAGCAAGCATATTGAGATGCGGTTTCATTATTTGAGAGAATTGGTCGGTGAGGGAAAGCTTAGATTGAGCTATTGCAGAAACGAAGATCAAGTCGCGGATTTGTTGACAAAGGGTGTGACAAATGATGTGTTCAAGAGGCTGAAGAAGTGCTTGAGCATGGAGGACTTGGAGCAACTAAAGTAAGGTGGTGTGTTAAATGCAATTAAATTTCTGTTATTACCTGCTAGTTTTCCAAAAATAACAGAACTTAATTGTTGGGTCACTTTAGTTGTATTTTGAGTTGTATTTTTTGTTATTCTCTCAATGTATAAATAGTCTTGTAATATTCCCAATTCCAATTAATGTCAAATTTACTATTCATCCAATATCATTTCGTTCTCTCTAATTCTCTCTCAACTTCATCTTCCCCAATTTCTTATCTTCCACCATTGTCAAACGTTCAATTTGAGTCTTTATGTTCTAACAGTAAATACATGGTTCATGTTTTGACCCCTCTTGAAACCATTTTTGAAATTTTTGACTTTTATCATTTAACACCAAAAAAATTAAATAATAAATAATTAATAATATGGAATTTTGACTTTTATCATTTAACACTAAAAAAATTAAATAATAAATAATTAGTAATATGGAATTAAAAAATTAAAAAAATAAAGGAAAAAAATATGTCACATCTTAAACGTTATATATTTGTATGCATATATCATATTAAATACATATAACTTTTATGCATATGTTATATAACAGAATAAAAAATAATTATATTATTATAAATTTGTTATAATTAAATTTGTATAATATAAATATATAAAAATATATTTTTATTAAATACGTTTAAATGTTGCACACCTGCTATGCACACCGATGTTGTCTACTTGTAAAAGTGAGTTGCAAAGTGATTTTCAACTAATGTTGCACACCTGCTATGCACATTGGTGTTCTACTTTAATGAATTGTAGCCTCCTTAGGCTACCGAATCAGAAACACATTTAGCCTTTGATTTCAATAGTTTACGTGATTCACGTTCGTTTTCCAATATCATCGCTCATAGATCCTCCAGATCTTGAAATTGAGAGCATTTTAAAGCAAGCGCGGAGATCTATCATAGTCGACTCGTTCAATCATCATTTTCCCCTCAATTCCTTATTGTCAAGGTCTTTAATTTTCTTTAGAAATCCACAGAATAACGAAAGAAAGGATTTACAAATCCTGATTTTAGGGTTACACTGAGGTATGAAGGTAAGTTCCATGAAGGACGGGCCTAAGCCTTGTAATTCACCGTGCGGCATGGCTACCCCCGTACTCTTTGCCAGTGTCAGGATAATTACAGGGTCAACATTGGAAGGATACCACAAATTCATAGTTAACGTCGGGAGCCAATCCAACATCGAGTAGCATTATAGGGGTACCACAAATTCACAAAAGAACCACCCCAGATCTACTTGAGATAGATACCCGCTCTAGAGAAGGAGGGAAGCCAAAAAGTTTTGACCCCAATGATCGGAAAGCATCCCATCGTAGAAATGTATAAAGCAATTCGACAAGCCTTAAGCTACTCCTTAGAGAAATCGATCCTCTAACATGCATAAACAGGAAAATGTGAGGCATACTTCCCCGGGCACCGTCCAACCCAAAGAAAAGACTTTGGAGTGAGAAGTGCATCTAGCCCGGAGCCTCGATAAAAGGAAAACTTCAAAAGACCCCGGACCCCATTCGACCATTCTGAGGTCATCATTTTTTGAACCAAAAGATTTTTTTTAAAACTTATGATGAGTAGTTCACTAAGGAAAAACTCAACATCCTTACGAACTAGAGCATCAAGTGTCATAAAGAATTGATTGAAGAGAGAAATCATATTCGATATGATTGAAACACTCTATTATGATAGTTCTGACACTTCTTACTTGTTATAATTTTGGAGCTTCATAAGATGGACATCAAGTTAATGTTTCTTAATGGCGACTTTAAGAAATACAATATGGTACAATAGGAGAAAATTTTGTGTAAATAAAGTTTATGGTTTGCGAACAGATAAAATTCATTTATTAGTTAATGAAATTGTCTCATTAGTGATACCACAATATTTCATAAGACAATTGTCTCGTTTGGTTTTGAGATGTCTATTATGAAAAATGGTTGGGTTTTACAAGTTTAATAGGAGTAAGTTTATATTCCTAGTTTAATGTATCGATTTTATTTTATTTAGTCAACAATGATATATGATTGTTGTGTGAAACTAAGAAATCTCTAACAAAAGTTTAGCGATGAAAGATCTTGGGCACATCTCTTTTGTATTAGGTATTTAGATACTTCGAGATTATTCTCAAGGTATCATCCAGTTATCACAATATATATATTTAAAGTGATCAAAATTCAATTCAAAATTTAAAAACATGACCAAAATCACGATTTTTAAAATGGGGGGATCAAAACTCAAAAAAAAAAATAGAAGAATTAAAATTTCTATTTAAAGTTTAAAACAAAAAAATAAATTAAAATTATTCAGTTGTAGAAAGATTTATTAATATTTAAAGACTTACTTTTTAATTGAACTTTGCGTTTGTTTGTTACAATTTTTATAACAAAAAAGATAATTTTTTTTGTTATAAATTTTTTTAAGAGGTTTTAAAGAAAATCAAATGAGAAGTTAGATAAAACAACTTCTCAAAAATTAAAGGCTCTTTCCTTTTGCGAAATAATTAAGAAACAGATTGAATTTTTAAAGTTGTTTTTAGATATTAAGGATGTATCCCTAGATATCGGTAGAATCAAATAAAATCTAATTATTCAATAAGATTGAATATTTAAAGTTGTATTAAATATCATAACAAACAAATCTTAATATATATAGAGAGAAGTGCTGAAGACTTAACCTTTACAAACAAACATCATTACCTTTACAACATCCATGTCACAAAACGCAAACCCTTCTTCCTTAAAAGCATCCATGTCACATAACACCAAACCTTCTTCCTTAGAAGCATCGAACACAAACCCTTCTTCTGCATCCATGTCCGACAACACCAAACCTTCTTCCTTAGAAGCATCGAACACAAACCCTTCTTCTGCATCCATGTCCGACAACACCAAACCTTCTTCCTTAGAAGCATCAAACACAAACCCTTCTTCTGCATCCATGTCCAAGAAAACACAACTTCGTAAAAGACTTATCGTCAAGCTCAGTTATCCTCCTAGTTCAAGAAAACGTGATTCAGATTCTTGCGGCACAGATGAAAACAAGAGAAGAAAGATTCAAGATTCTGTGAAACCAGTCGTAACCTGTTATTGGGTTGATTCAAATTATCAAACCAAATCAACAGCTTTGTCTCAAACAAAGGATAGTAACATTGTTGTTGAAAACAAGAAGATCATCAAGAACCAAGTTTCCAACACAATTACGTCTCAAACAAAGGATAGTAACATTGTTATTGAAAACAAGAAGATAATCAAGAACAAAGTTTCCAACACAGTTACGTCTCAAACAAAGGATAGTAACATTGTTGTTGAAAACAAGAAGATAATCAAGAACAAAGTTTCAAAAACAGAAATAGGTTTTAATGGTCCGAAAGAAAGTTCAAAACTTTGTTCCAAAACAGCGTCTGTGACAAGAGGTGAAGAATGTGGGTTGAAGGAACCGATGGATGGTGTTAAGAGGAGGCAATGTTGGTTGATATTAAAGAGGATGTTGGTAGATAGAGATGGTTGGGATTTGAAAGATCCTCCAAAAATAGCAAAGTCTGATAAGTGTAAGACAAAGGCAATAGGTTTGAAGGAAATAGAGAGAAAAATGAGGTTGTATGCAACATTGGATGAGTTTGCTAGCGACATGAGTTTGCTAGTTTACATAAACTCACACATTAAATAGTTTAGATAGACTCGAGTTAATTATTATCGAGTTGTGAGACGCTTATCTAATTTTAATTTGTGTTTATATATAGATAAACAGAGTTTATCGTAGTCCTTACTAACAAATAATTACATATTTGTTTAAAAATAAAAAAAATTGCAATATCAAAATTCAATTTTTTTTTTTTAATTTTAAAAAATAATTATCAATTGATAATTTTTTCCCTTTGTGGAACAAGAATGAGAGAGGTAGGTCTTGGTGTTGACAATGCTTTTAACTTTGGTACCAAGTCCAAGACCGGACTAGATCAAACCAGATTGACCCAAGCCGGTCGGACAAACAATGACAACGGACGCGCGTGTGTAATATTTCATGAGTGTGTGTTCTCATCCAATCACAAAATTGGATACCCAATTGGTTAATTTGGAATATATAAACACTACTAAAGTGTGTTCTACCTCCTATGTGGGACTTTATTGAACATTTTCAAATTCACTTTCATACACACTAACTCATACTTGTGCTCATTTATTTCCAACGTAGTGTCACTAAATCCTTCCAATTCCTTATTAACCCTTTGATTTCCAACAATCCCCTAATTGAATTTAAAATAGCGATTTCAGAATGAACGTCAAATGTCTCTAAGATTGCGCATAAGCATAATTGTCTACAACTTGAACCTTTGTGTAGCAAGTAAGATTCTAATTCAATAAGAGTGACACAATTCTATTAAACTCTATCTCGGACATCAAACTTGCACACAACCTTTTATTAAGGTGTATTCTAATAGTATGTGCTTTAATGACTCTACACGTGTATCTTGATTTAGTGAAGACTCTAGGAATTCTGCCTCAAAATTACATAGGAATCAGCCTAAGTTCCACAATCACATATGTGAGTATATCAAGAGTACTCTTGTAGCTAGTTACTTCCTTGCATAGACTATAGATCTCATTAAGAGTTTCTATTATAGCATTCTCTTATCGCTTAAGGATTCATGCTTCTCTTATTCACACTAGCATGATCGTCTCATATTACTCACAACTTTTTATTACCCATTGAACCTATTTCTTGGCATCTCCAGTCTATTAGGTAAGATTTCCATCATGAGAAACTCATTTCTCCATAGGCATTAGTCTCATCATCTTGGGTGTTTTATGGTATTTCTCTATAGCTAACCCTTTTGTCAAAGGAACTGCTAAATTTTCATCAGTGCGTACATGATCCAGTCTTACAACTCCTTTAGAGATACAATCTCTAATTATGGTGTGATTTCTTCTAATTTGACGTCTTTTACCATTATAATAACGGTTCTCAATTTTTGCAATGGTCGCAGTACTATCGCAGTGAGTCAAAACAATTGGCATTGGTTTTTTCTATAAAGGGATCCCAACTAGCAAGCATCTTGATTCCAACTATCACACTCGCTTCTCTGAGGTCTTTCATATCAATGTGGTTGCTCAACAACTATTTCACATCATTAATGACCCAAATGTTTAATCCAAATATGAGCAGGTCGTCTACATAGTGACATATGATAGTGCAAATGTGATTCACAGATTTATAATAAACGCATTTGTCATTTTCATTCACTTTGTACACATTCAATACCATTAAGTTATTAAAATTTTCATGTCATTACTAAGGAGCTTGTCTTACACCATATAGAGAGTTATCTAACTTACATATCTTGTTTTGTTACTCATAAATTACAAACCTCTCTGGTTGTTCCATATAGATTTCTTCTTCTAAGTCAGCATTTAAAAAAGTTATTTTAACATTTATTTGGTGTACTATTAAGTTATAAATAGCAACAATTGAAATCAATACCCCAATGGATGTAGTTCTAGTGACTAGAGAAAAAGTATCAAAGAAATCAATACTTTCTCTTTGCCTACAACCTTTGACTTCAAGGAGAGCCTGGAATTGATCAAATGTTCCATTAGATTTTAGTTTATTTTTCAAAACCAATTTACAACAAATTGGTTTGCAACCAAGAGACAAGTCTACTAAGTGTCAGGTCCTACTAGATTATAGAGAATCTATCTCGCCGTTAATAGCTTCTTGCCATAAATTTGCATCCAAAGATGACAAAGCTTCTTGGAGATTTGTTGGATCTTCTATTACTTTATAGGACGCATAATTATGCCCATAGTATTTAATAACTCTTATTTGTTTACTTCATTGAAGTTCTGTTTCTACTTCGTCGATGCTTTTGGTACTTCTTATCACAGGAATGTGATTCGATTCAGTGCCCCCACTATTTCTCGATTTGAAAGGAAATTTGTCTTCATAGAATTCAATATCATTTGATTATATGATCACTTTAGCATTTTGGTCATAACACCTATAGGCCTTATTATTTGTTGCATACCCAATGAGTACACATTCACATGCTCTACTAGTGAGTTTAACTCGCTTCAGATCCAAAAATCTGAAATAAGCCAGATAGTCTCAAGTTCTAAAGTAAGACAAGTTTTGTTGTCTTTTCTTCAAGATCTCATAAGGAGAGATCTTATTTATATACTTGGAAACTCTATTTAGAACATAGAAAACAATTTTAGTAAGAGTTATATTCTTTCTTTATGTTTTACCATTTATTTCAGGAGAGTATGGTGAAACCGTTTCATGTATAATTCCATATTGTTTATAAAATTTATTGAATAAACTAGAATCATACTCAATTCACATATCACTACGGAGTCTCTTAATCTTCTTACTAAATTGGTTTTCAATTTTGTTCACATAAATTTTAAACATGACGAGTGCTTCACTTTTATTCTTCATTAGGTATAAATAAGTGCTTCATTTTTATTCTTCATTAGGTATAAATAAGTATAATCAGAACAGTCATCGATAAAAGTGATGAAATAAAGGTTATTATTTCTAGTTAAAGTTCCATCTAATTCACATATATCATAGTGTATAAGATTAGGGTATTAGATTATTTAATTTTTGATTTATGTGAAATCTTAGTTATTTTAGCTTGACTATAATATTCACATTTTTCTAAATCATTGACATTCAATTTTGGGATTAAGCCTAAGTTGATTAAATAAGAAATAATATGCTTATTAACATGACAAAGTCTAGCATGCAAAACATTAAAATCACACAAAGAATAAACAAAATGAGACATTTTATTCAAATCAACATTCAACAAAAACATGTCATCAGTGGCGTACCATTTCCCAACAAAAACACCATTATTAGTGATGGTGTACAATCTGCCCCAATATATTGACTAAACCCTGCCTTATTTAAAAGAAAAACATAAACACGATTCTTCCTAATTTCAGGAACATGCATGATTTCGTTCAAGATTAAAGTCTTTCTGGAGGTGAAATTATGTCTCTAGTTCCAGCTACATTAGTGGTGTGAGCATCTTCCAACAACACTTTCTTATCTACAACATTCATGTATGTTTTGAACATAACACAGTCATAATAGACACGAAGAGAGGTGTCATTGTCTATCCACCAACCATCACATCCACCAACCATGTTGATTTCAGTTATCGTAGCAATAAATTTCTCATTAGTCAAGTTAACCGGTGCATTAGAGCCAACAACATGTTTAAGCCTACTCTTACTTCTCTTAGCCATATGAACCAGTTTTCCAAAATTAAAGCATGT
Organism: Lathyrus oleraceus; assembly: GCF_024323335.1. Lineage (NCBI taxonomy): Eukaryota > Viridiplantae > Streptophyta > Magnoliopsida > Fabales > Fabaceae > Lathyrus > Lathyrus oleraceus. The sequence continues at coordinate 342,713,745 of NC_066580.1, forward strand.
GAAAACATGATGGTCATTTCTTTCAGGTGATGGATCTTGCCTAGCAATTGACGCAATTAAGGTCGTAAAAGGGTTCTTGATTTGACTCACAACATTATGGTTCATATTCTTAAGTGGTTTGTCGTTTAGCGTCAGAACTGCACCAAATTTCATTTTGTTGTTAGAAACAACCAAGACTTCATCTTTCTGATTTTGTCTCTGATATTTTTCTTCAATTCATAGGTGAGTAATCACACTCTCAATTGAAAATTCTTTTGTTTTAGGGCGAAACAAGTTTTTAAAATCTTTCCAACCATGGGGAAGTTTGTCAATGATAACAACAATATGAAATTATTCATATATGGGCATAACTTCAGTAGCGATTTTATGAGCAATCTTATGAAGTTCTTGGCATTGAGCTTCCACGGATCTTTTATCTACCATATGATACTTCATATAGCAGCTAACAATATACTTCTTTGTTCCAGCTTCTTTAGTATCTTATTTGAAAATTGTGGCGCCTAAAACCGACATAATAGCCCTTTTGTAGCCGCCATATTTTTCCATTTTTTTGTAGTGATGTTGTAGGTGTGGTTCATAAATTGTTTGTGTTGCTATGAATAAAAAATACAAAGAGGATGAAGCGAAAGTGAAAGCTGTAAACCTATATGAAAAACCCAGAATGACATCCATTAAAATTTAACACAAATTTGCAGCTCTCACTTCAGCTTCATCCACCTTTCATTGTGGATGCCATTCTGAGTCAAGTATATCATTTCTTCGTCTTCATTCGAAACGAAACTTTTCAATAAAAGGTATATTTGTGAAACATTATATATCGTCATATTTTTGTATGTCCTAGAACAAACTTATTTTGTGCAGCTAGATATGATTTAGTTCGACTCTAATTCCAGTTGAGTTTCTTATATAGTATGCCGATTGATTTAGTTCGACTCTCACTAATCATATGCATTCGATTAAATTTATTTAGAAAATGATAATCTGAAAATGAAGATATATTTGAAAACCAACTTAGATCAATCAATATTTTTCGAATTGAATGCATCATGTAATTAATTCATCTCTCGCTCTATAAAATATATAATATTATTCAATGCTCAAAGTTCTTCAAAGCAACAGTTCATTTTCTTCTAGTTTATTTTGAAAAATATCAAATTTGTTGAGAAATTCTGATTCATCATCATCACAGGCATCATCATCATCATCATCATCATCATCATCATCATCATAATAATAATAATAATAATAATAGTAATAATAATAATAATCATTTAAGATAATGATGATGATAGTGATGATGATGAATCTGAATTAGTCAACAAATTGATGCTTTTCAAAATAAACTAGATGAGAATGAACTATTTCTTTGAAAAACCTAGAGGATTGAACCAAATTCTATATGTTAAAGAGCGAGAGATGAATTACAAGATGCATGCAATTCGAAAAATAGTGGACCGTCTAAGTTGTTTTTCAAGAATCATTTAATTTTGTATATGTTTATTGAGGGGTAAGGGAAACAAATATTCCACATATTTTATAATAAAATCGTATACATACCACCATAGATGAAATATATAATTGTGGTGAAATGTTCATATTATGTGTGCTTTAATTAAAATAATGATGTTGGTTTTGAACACATGAACTATATATATATATCACAACAGTTATTTACTATAACCGTTGTGATAGGTAGTCCGCTACATACTTTATCACTACAGTCAATCACATGTGGTGGAAAGGAGAATATTTACAACTACATCCTACCTACCCACGACTGGTTAACCGTCATGGTATCCCTTTCCCAACCCTGGTGAAAAGGTCTTTACATAGTACTGTGTGTTTCTATCTCATTCTAACAGCCAGACATATTTTTCTATTTGGCTCTACCAAGCCTCCTCACTTTTTAGGATGTCATCTAGCTCTTTCTCAACTTCAAAGATATCTTTGAAATTGTCTGGGTATGAATCTATCTTCTCAGAGCTTCAAGGTATTTTTGGGCTAAAATTATTTTTCTTTGAGTATCACCAAATTTATCCTTTCCCCAATTAGAGATACCTAGAGTATCACCAAATTTTTCTTTGGGCTAAAATCTAGCTCTTTCTGCATAATTTTGTTGTTGTCCTGATCCTTTGCCTGAGATTTTTCAAATTTGAGATTTGGACGATTGTTGCTGTGACCTTTTCTGAAAAGATTGTTAGTGCTAAGATAAAACAGAATTGAGTTATGGTCATACGAAAATCTTTGGTGGTGCTCATTCTTGAAATTTAGGTAATTTTCCAACCATTTATCCTAAACCAGTAACTTATCTAATCTAGCTTCAATAAAATTATCTCGAATTGATTGTTATTCCAAGTAAATCTATTTTTAGAAAAACTAATATCATTAAGTTTACAAGAAAGAAGTGTATCATTAAAATGTTAATAATGTAATTATCTCTTGGATTCCCTCTTTTAGTACAAATACTTAGATGATGACAAAAAGTTTATGTGAGTTGGGTTTCAGGAACTAACCAGAGTCACGACATGTCTCGGAATTCAAATAACATTTATAGAGGTATTTACAATTTTTTTAGATATATTCTCACATCAAGCCAACTCTCACCAAATTTAAATTTTGACAAAAGTAAATAATGAAAAAAAGTTTAGGGTAAAAATTTTGCACACAAGTTTTGAAAAAAGTAAATAATAGGAAAGGTATTTTTGACATATTTCATATGTGGAGGCGCCAGTAGATATGTGTGTGGAGCAAGGTAGATTTCTCCGTTTTAAATTATATATATATATATATATATATATATATATATATATATATATATATATATATATATATATATATATATATATATATATATATATATATATATATATATATTGAGAGAGAGAGAGAGAGTTTAATTGATATACACCGATAGTCCAAAGATTTTTTACATTGTCAGTTAATCACAACCATTAATTTATTTAAAAAGTTTAACTTTTATTTTAAACATTTAAAAAGTAATACAGACGGATGATTGTGATGCATTGACGATGTAAAACTTTCTACACTGACAGTGCATAACAATTAATCTTTTATATATATATATATATATATATATATATATATATATATATATATATATATATATATATATATATATATATATATATATATATATATATAAGTTTGCCCTGATATTATATGGATCATTCTGATTTTTTGTATAGGCAATTTTGTTTTTCACTCTTATGGTGTGCCTCACACCTTTGAATACTCAAAAATATCCTCATAAATTTTTCAAAATACATCTCTGTAACACTTTAAATCACCTCATCCTTCGTAAATCAAACAATCAATCCATTTTTACTAAAAAATTGTTCAGAGATTTATGACCAAAATTTTCTTGGGTGAATTTGAAGACGGATCTCCGAAAAACCCGTATCTCATTTGCTTCATATTTTTCATTGACTTATTTTATTTGATTCCTTATTTTTCTACTTTATTTGATTTATTTTCTATTTTCATATTTTCGAAAAAAATCTGAAAAAATTTGTAGACTCGTGATTTTATTTTATTTGAGTTTTAGTTGTATTTTCATTTTTTTAATAACTTTTTAATTGTTTTTCCATTTTCCTATTTTTCTCAATAGGGACATTGCTCGTATGTATATATTTGTTGCATTGTTGATGCATGACTACTAAATATGTCTATCTGGATACATTCCATATTAAATTAAAAGGAAAAAATACAACATGATACTTTACGGACATGCATATCTGAAAACATCATTTTTCATACAAAAATATGATGTATTTGAAGTTACATCTCCAAAATTAAATATAACTAGATTAAAGCCGCATGTTGCGCGGCGAGTAACATAGTATATATAATTTTAAGTAATGTTGTTAACAAAAGTTATAATGTCATGTATATAGTAAAAAAAATTTATAAGAGAGTTTAGGTATAAAATACATTATATACTTTTTATGATCGTTTTTAACAAAAGTTATAATATCATTTTTATAGTAAACTTTTTTTATTAGTGTGTCAAGTATATAATACATTTTTTAAAGAAATTAATATAAAATATTTAACATCAAAATTATAGAAATAGTTTAAGAGTTTGTTAAAAACTAATTTGTCAATATAAACATTTGTTTCAACTTTACCTTTGCTATGATTTCAACTTTAATTAAGCAAATATACTATTTTGGTGTAATTATTGAGTTGTTAGATTATTTTATTCAAAATTAGTATTAAATTTATCTGCTCCAAAATATTTCTTAAAATAAGAATAAACTATTGTAATTAGTTGAATTACCGACATGTCAAATACGCGCACACAAAAAAATATAAATGTATCATATAATAATAAAAAAATTGCATTGTGAATTCAAAATCAAACGATAAAATCAACAAATTGTTTGTCATGGTAGTATTATTTGTTGTGATTAGTATGATAATAAATACTATATCATTTAAGGTTTTAAAATAAAAATTAATTAAATTATTTTAGACACATAATATTGAAAATATATAGCAAAATTTATTTTCTCTCTTTTTATAATTCTAAAACTTATTTCAAAATAAATAAATAATGTGATAATTGTTATGTTAGTATATTTTTGTTTTTATCAAGGTTCGAATTCATAACTTCAACAAAAGAATAGTATTAGTTTTGACCTTTTAAAAAATAAAGATGAGTTTTAGGAGATACCACATAAGATCAATTGTGATGTGGAAAATACAGATAATATGGCATATGATATGTCATGATATAATCCGCTGTTTCAAATTTAATATATTATATAAATATAAATACGGGTGATTCATTTATTTGTATTTAATTTTGTGGGAAATGAATATGTATGGAGATTTCCGAAAATTAAAGATACTTTTTAGTTTTTACCAAGAATTTATGACAAAGTATAAATATGAGAAATGAAATTACCTTTTGTATAAAGGATATTTCTTTAGTAAAATTCTCAGGCATGACGATATTTTAGTGCATGGTTGGTATTTTATGACCATCATGACATGATGGACTTATGAAACATTAAATTAACTCTTAAAATATATCTCTTTATTAGTTATGGGAGTAACACTACTCGACCTCAATGAGGTCAAACATAAATTTTTGCTAAAGTTTTTAAAGTACATTAATTTTTATCTAGCTTTTTAAAAATTGTATGCAATTGTGATATAAGACGGAACATCACAATAAATTTTTTTATTATGTCTTTGAGATCATAACTAAGAGCAGAGCATGTTTGGATTCGTGGTACGAGATAAAATGGAATGAAATAGAGTGGTAATCAATGCAATTCTATTGTTTAGATTTGTAAATAATGGATGTAATGGAACATGATAGAATCTATCCCATCTAATTCCTCATTTTTTGTTTCATCCAAAAATTGTTGGAAATCCAACAAAATATATGGAGAATTTCAATCAATCTTGATGAATAAGTGATAGACCAGAATATTTGTTAGAATATTCTTGTAATAACATCTGTATCTTTTCCATTCATAGAATAGGCAGTACCTTCCTAATCTATTTTAAGCAAATAATTGATGTATAGTTAAGAGGCTTCTATATTGGTCATACATGATTATTGTACATATATGGATACAGATTAATGAAAACAGCAGGAAAACAATTCCTTTCATGGTATCAAGAGACCTAGGTTGCCCCACTTAGCCTCTCAACCTTCTGTTACACGATATTTTTTTTCTTCTTTCTTTCTCTACTCACTAATCATGTCAATCCCAACCGATGTGGTAACTCCTCCACCACAATCGTCTTCACCACCAAAGAACCCTTTCCATCCGGCTCTCGCCGTAACCAACATCAAGAACCACATCCCTATTGTTCTTGCGATGGAAAACATTCAATTTGGTATGTGGGTTGAACTTTTCAAAATCCATGCTCGATCTCATAAGGTTCTTCATCACATCATTCCTCCAACACCAGGCAAGGAAAAGAAGACACCTGAAACCGATGATGAGCAGGAGTTGTGGGCGACTCTTGATGCAACAGTTCTACAGTGGATTTATTCCACTATCTCCGGCGATCTTTTGGCTACCATTATTGAACTAGACTCCACTGCCATGGAGGCTTGGAATCGATTGACCAACATCTTCCAGGACAATCAAAACGCTCGTGCAGTCACTCTCGAGCAGGAGTTTTCATCCGTTCGCCTGGAAGATTTTTCCCACCGCTTCCGCTTATTGTCAACGACTCAAAACACTTTTTGACCAATTGAAGAACGTTGGAGCCCCTGTCTCTAATCAGCGACTCGTTCTCCAACTTGTTTCCGGTCTCACTGATGCATACAAAGGGGTCGATACACTAATTCGGCAAAGCAACCCTCTTCCACAATTTTATCAGGCCCGCTCTATGCTTACTCTTGAAGAAGCCGGTCTAATTAAGATGGCGGCTACCGGTGCACAGGCTGGCATGGTTGCGACACAACCAAAGGATGTTACTGAACCCTCCTCCTATAATGATAACCGCGACGACAAGAAGAATAACAGCCGAAATTCTGCTCATAAAAACCGAAACAGTTACGGTAGAAACAACGAACGTGGTCAACGTGGCGGTGGACGTGGTGGTGGTCAACCGTCCCTACAAGCCAACACCTCACAGTGGCAGTCTCCTCCCCCTCCCTGGCAGCAGTATCAATGGGGTTGGATGTCACCACCATGGGGACTCCCTCCTTGCCCATATCCGTCTTCTCAATGGACTCGCCCAAGTGGTCCTCCAAAGCAACCAGGACTATTGGGTCCACGTCCGCAAGCCTATGCGGCCAGCACTCCTTCTCTAGCACCCACGGATATTGAAGCCGCAATGCACACCATGTCCCTCAATCCTCCCGATGGCCAGTGGTATATGGATATTGGAGCAACCTCTCATATGACGACATCACAAGGTAATATCTCGTCTTATTCTAATATGAGTAATTCAAATCAAAATATTATTGTTGGTAGTGGACAACAAATTCCAATCCGTGGTTATGGACAATCAACCCTTCCCACATCTACAAAACCATTAAAACTACAAAATATCCTACATGCTCCACAAATTATTAAAAATTTAATTTCTGTGCGACGTCTCACTATTGACAATAATGTTTCTATTACTTTTGACCCTTTTGGATTCTCTGTGAATGATTTTCAGACGGGGATGCCACTAATGAGATGTGATAGTATTGGGGATCTTTATCCCATCACGAATTTTATTCAGTCTCCTATCCATCCACTTTTGCAGCTCTTACTTCCAGTTTATGGCACAACCGCTTAGGACACCTGGGTTCATCTGTTTTGCGATCTCTTAGCAAAAATAAGTTCATTGGTTGTAACAATTTAATTTCAAAATATTTTTGTGACTCTTGTGTCTTTGGGAAGCATATTAAATTGCCATTTTATGCTTCTCAATCTCATACTTTAATGCCTTTCGATATTATGCACAAGATTTATGGACTTCTCCTATTTTAAGCACAGTTGGGCATAAATATTATGTTTTATTCTTGGATGATTACTCTAATTTCTTGTGGACTTTTCCTATTAGCAAAAAATCTGAAGTCTACTCTATGTTTTCATCCTTGACTTCTCTCATTAAAACTCAATTTGATAAACCCATCAAATGTTTTTAATGTGACAATGGACGTGAATTTGACAATGAGTCTTTCAGAAAATATTGCGATGCTAATGGTCTTATTTTTCGTTTCTCTTGCCTGCATACTTCTTCTCAAAATGGTAAAGCGGAACGAAAAATACGCACCATAAATAACATGATTCACCCTCTCCTTGTCCATTCTTCCATGCCCACTTCTTTTTGGCATCATGCTCTTCAAATGGCAACTTACTTGTTAAATATTCTCCCACATAAATCTCTTAATCACAAGTCACCTACTCAGATTTTATATCACCGGGATCCCACTTATACACACCTCCAGGTTTTTGGTTGTTTATGCTATCCACTATTTCCTTATACCAATATCCATAAATTACAACCTCGCTCTACCCCGTGTGTTTTCTTGGGCTACCCGTCCAATCACAGAGGATATAAATGTTATGATTTGTCAAACAGAAAAATAATTATTTCACGGCATGTAGTTTTTGATGAAACTCAATTTCCCTTTTCTAAGCTACATTTACCCTTTAATAATGCATATGGTCTCTTTGATGATACTTTACATCCTTTCCGCATACATCACTGGAAAAATCAAACTTTGCAACAAATTGCAGCCAAGCCTCCAGCCACAAGTCAAACTACTTCCCCAAACAATAACCATGTTCCGCACACCATCATCCCAACCGACCCACCTCCAACAAATGACCAGCCAACTCACCAAATCGAAAGGACCATAACAACATGAAGCATGCGTGGCATTTCAAAACCCAAACGCATGTTCAACCTATCTGCCTCGGCCCATGACCTCTTACCCTCTCCCGTTCTAAAAAATCCACATTTAGCCTTGTCCGACCCACATTGGAAATCTGCCATGCAGGAAGAATTTGATGCTCTTATTAAAAATAATACGTGGGATTTGGTCCCACGACCTTGTGATGTTAATATTATTCGCTCTATGTGGATTTTTCGTCATAAAAAGAAATCTAACGGTTCTTTTGAGCGTTATAAGGCTCGTCTTGTTGGTGATGGCAGGTCTCAACAAGCTGAAGTAGATTGTGATGAAACATTCAGCCCTATGGTTAAACCAGCATTGCCTTATCAAACTCATGTCCCATTCATCCGTTAGATGTCCAGAATGCCTTTTTACACGGCAATCTTCATGAGACAGTTTATATGCATCAGCCCATGGGTTTCCGTGATCATGTTCACCCGGACTACATCTGTCTTCTAAAAAAATCATTATACGGCCTCAAACAGGCTCCTCGAGCGTGGTACCAACGATTTGCTGACTATGTCTCCACCATAGGCTTTCATCACAGCAAAATCGACCATTCCTTATTCATCTACCGCAAAGGCACGGACATGGCATACATTCTTCTATATGTCGATGACATCATTCTCACCACATCCACTGATGATCTTCGGAAATCCATCATGATGCTCCTTGCTTCAGAATTTTCCATGAAGGATTTGGGCCCTCTTAGCTATTTTCTAGGCATTGTAGTAACCAGACATATAGGTGGTATCTTTCTTTGTCAGAAAAATTATGCAGCAGAGATCATTGATCAGGCCGACATGTCAGCTTGCAAATCGTCTTCCACACCTGTTGACACCAAACAAAAACTCAGTGTCTCATCAGGTGTTCCGCTTGAGGACCCCACTCATTATCGGAGCCTTGCAGGTGCTTTGCAGTATCTCACATTCACTCGACCAGATATTTCATATGTTGTCCAGCAGATATGCCTCCACATGCATGCTTCGAAAATAGAACATATGAATGCTCTAAAACGCATTCTGCGTTACCTACAAGGCACTCTGCATTTCGGCTTACATTTGTACCCTTCATCCATCTCTAGTCTTACTTCCTACACTGATGCGGATTGGGGTGGTTGTCCTGACACAAGGCGCTCAACATCTGGTTATCGTGTCTTTCTTGGTGATAATCTTATCTCGTGGTCATCTAAACGACAACCTACTCTCTCCCGTTCTAGTGCTGAAGCTGAATATAGAGGGGTACATGTTAGATTCGAAATCTTCTCCTGGAACTACATTTTCTGATCCCAAAAGCCACGTTGATGTATTGTGACAATGTCAGTTCCATATACCTCTCCGGCAACCCCGTTCAACACCAACAGACGAAGCACATCGAGATGAATATTCACTTTGTTCACGAGAAGGTGGCTCGCGGTCAAGCTCGAGTTCTTCATATCCCATCACGTTATCAGATTGCTGACATATTTACTAAAGGGCTCCCGCGCATACTTTTTGATGATTTTCGGACCAGTCTCAGCGTACGGGAACCTCCCGCTTCCACTGCAGGGGTGTGATAGACCAGAATATTTGTTAGAATATTCTTGTAATAACATCTGTATCTTTTCCATTCATAGAATAGGCAGTACCCTCCTAATCTATTTTAAGCAAATAATTGATGTATAGTTAAGAGGCTTCTATATTGGTCACACATGATCATTGTACATATATGGATACAGATTAATGAAAACAGCAGGAAAACAATTCCTTTCAATAAGATTTTTATCACCCACGCAATATCCATGAAAAGAGAAGAACAATGGAGAAAGAAATAAAGTAAAGAACGATGAAGGAGAAAAGTAATAGAATTCTGTAGAGTTTCTCTCTGCACACAAACTGTGGAAAACTTATTCACTTTGCAACTGCAAAAATACTGTGAATACAATGTTATGAATACTCTATTTACTTCATTACAAAAATAAGGGTTACTCCCTCTATTTATAGATTTAGGTTAACTTGGACCCCAAACCAAATCCCAAAACTATAAAATCCCAAAATAGCTAACACTACTAAAATAGGCCTAAGTCGAAATCCTGTGTGAAGCAACATGATTCGACACTTCGACACACTAACACAACTTAAGACACTGGGTGGTTCGACACTTCTTTATTCCTGTCGAGTAACATGCTTCGACACAAGTAATTACAATCCAACATACCACTTAATTCATTGTGTCTAAGCTATCTACATTTATCATAACTCTTAGTCTTCTGAACACTTCGACCTGCGCTCCATTCGTCATGATGTTTGCAATCTTATTCTCAGTTCTGCAGTGTTCCACATTCATCCCTAGATTGATAATTGCTCTCGAAGATAATGGAATCTTATTTCAGTGTGCTTGCTTCAACCATGTGCTATCAGATTCTTCCCCAGATTAATAACTGACATGTTGTTAATCTTCATGGTAATTGCTCCATGATTCTTCGTTGTTATATCTTCGACCAGATTCACCATCCACGTTGCTTGAAATGCACAAAGAGAAGCAACTATGTATTCTTCTTCGCACGACGATAATGCCACTACTGGCTCCTTTCTCGAACTCCAAGCAACTGGCTCACCACCTAGCATAAACACATAGCCAGCTATAGATTTTCGATCCTCAGCATCACTACACCAACTTGAGTCGGTGTATCCCACCAATTTGTATTCGTTTCCTTCATCAGCTGTAGGAAAGAAAATTCCATAGTCGAGAGTTCCTTTCATATCCCTTAGTATCCTTTTCGCCGATGCTAGATGTGATACATTTGACTTATGCATGAACTTACTCACCATACCTACATTGTATGCTAAGTCAGACCTTGTATGACAAAGGTATCAAAGTGACCCAATAAGTCTTCTATATTGGGTTGGGTCGACATCACCTTCATCTGAATCTTTCGGCAGTTGTAATCTAGGCTCAGTTGGAGTCGAAGTTGGGTTGCAATCTTGCATCTCATATCTCTTGAGTGTTTCACCTGCATACCTTCTTTGATGCATCATTAAACCTCTACCATTCTTGTAGAATTCGATACCAAGGAAATATGAAATGTCACCCAGATTTGATATTTCGAATTCCTTGTTGAGATCACCTTTGAAGTCTTTGATCTCATTCTTGCAGCTACCTGTTATCAACAGGTCATCGACATAGAGGCATAATATAAGTAATTCACTCTTACTTCTTCTTACATATACTCCATGTTCAGATTTGCACTTTAATAATTCCTTCTCCCTTAGAAAGCCATCTTTCTTCTTGTTCCAAGCTCTTGGAGCTTGTTTAAGTCCGTACAGGGCTTTATGCAACATGTACACCTTTCTTGTTTCGCCTTGTTTCACAAACCCAACTGGTTGTGCAACATAAACTTATTCTTCTAAGGGGATATCTAGGAATGCACATTTCACATCCATCTGAGACATCTGCCAGTTGCTCATGTTTGCTAAACCAATAACTAACCTGATTGTTTCAATCCTAGCAATAGGTGCAAAAAATTCATCGAAGTCGATTCCTTCTTTCTGAAGAAATACTTTCGCCACAAGTCTCGCCTTGTGTCGAGTCACTTCTCCTCTGGGATTCAACTTCACCTTGTATACCCACTTAACATCGATTTCCTTCTTATCTTGGGGCAATTCGACAAGTGATAAAGTGTTGTTGACTTCGATTGACTTCGGCTCTTTGTTCATTGCTTTCATCCACTTCGAATCTTTCAATGCCTCAACTGCATTGATGGGTTCGACATTTGTGTAGAAAGCATATTGTACCAAATCACCTTCTTCATCGACCACATCATCTGATGTAATTACACATTCTTGCAACCTTGCAGGCATGTCTCTTGTTCTTTGAGGTCTGGTTGGGCCTGCTTCACCTCTAACTTCTTCCAGTTGAACTTCTCTTTCGACTTCACTAGCTGGTTCATCACCAAAGATTCTCACTGAATCCTTCTTAACATTCTCAGTCCAATCCCACTCTTTAAGCTCATCTATGATCACATCCCTGCTGATCACCACTTGCTTATTCACTGGGACGAATAACTTGTATCCTTCAGTCGAATGATATCTTATCAGGATCATCTGATTCTACTTGTCATCAAGTTTTCTTCTCAACTGATATGGCACATGTCTATGTGTTATAGATCCAAACACCTTCAGATGACTTAAGCTAGGCTTGACACCAGACCCACATTCTTCTGGCGTGATTCCTTCTAGCTTCTTCGCCAGACATCTGTTTAGAATATATGTCGAAGTCGACACAATTTCTCCCCATAATTCTTTGGGTAGGTGCTTTCCTTTCAACATACTTATAACCATATTCATGATGGTTCTATTCTTCCTTTATGCGACTCCATTTTGTTGTGGAGTATAGGGTGGCACCACCTCATGCACAATCCCTTCTTTCACATATAATGTGTCGAAGTCTTTCGACACATATTGTTGTTAGATACCCAAAAGTGCTAATTTGAGCTATCAAATATGGGTATCTTTCACTCCATTTCCTTGCTAAAGTGTTCGAAACCACCTTTGTTTTAGATGAAATGCAATTCAATGATAAACGATCTTGGTACCTTTGATTTGTGTGTTATTGTGCAGGAAGTAGGCACGAAATAATAGAAAGTGAAGACACAAGAAAATTGGCAAAGGGATCAAATAAAACAAGCATTCATCAGCTTGCTCGCTAGGCGAGGGTTGTGGCGAAGGACTCGCTAGTCGAGCGTCCAGCGAGAGCCCAGCGAAAAGCTCCAGTATTTTACAGTGGCAAACATGACCACACTCGCTAGGCGAGCTTCCAGCGAGGTGTGTGGCGAACACGTCCAGACTTGGTGAAAAGCGCAGCCAGCACTCACTCGCTAGGCGAGCCTTTAGCGAGCTCCCAACAAGCATTCCAGTAGAAAAACCTCTCAACCTCGCTGGAGCGAAGGTTGAAGCGTGGCCTTCGCTAGGCGAAGGTTTTGTTCGCTCAGCGAATATGACAGTCTGGCAATGGTTGTTTCTCTGGGCGCAGGTGCCTCAGGTGCTTCATTTAGGGGCTCGCTAGGCGAGCCATTCTGCTCGCCTAGCGAGCATGACAGCTCAGTAGCAGCTCTATAAGTAGCAAGGGCTGCTTTTTGAAGCCATACCTTACTTTCCATACTTTTGTACTTTTTTTAGATATTTTCCAGCATTGCTCTAAGGATCTTTTGTGACCTAGAAACCATTTCTCTTCATCTCTTAACAATATTTCACAAAAAGGAGGTGGATTCCCATCCAATCTCGATTATTCGACTCGGATGTTGATCAACCTTCTTCCGAAACTTGTTGAACAAGCTACCATGAAAATGTGTAGCTAAGTCCTTCATTTTGTCATGGTTAGATGTAGATAATCATTAGCTTTGTGTGTAAATGTAAGGATCTTCATTTGTAAACTCTTTAATGGTGAATATATGGTGAAAACTTTGTTCTTATTGAAAACTCTTTGTGTTGGTTTATGATCGAGAGATGTTTACCAACTCTTAACCTAGGTTTTCATCCAATCTTGTTTGTTAGCTAGATATAGTAATAAATGATTTTGTTCACCATAAGGTTGAACCAAAAAGTTATCATTTTGATAAATTGTGTTAGAGATAAACAATGGATCAAAATGGGAAAACTCACAATGTGTGTTAGAGATAAACACATTGGGAGGACTTTGTGAAATAGTTTATCATCTAAAGGAGTTTATAAGTTTTGTTGATCAAACATATACATGCAAAGTGATCGTCGAACCCTAACTTTGGCAATATTTCTCAAATATTCAAACCAAAACCCCATTGTTACCTTAAGCTAAGAATTGAAACAACTGTCGAAAGGCGGTGATATCTCACAATCCCTGTGGAGACGATAACAAAAACCCGACACTTAAAAATACACTCAACAAAATGGCGCCGTTGCCGGGGATTGTGAATTGATATTGCGAGCATCGCAATAGTTGTTTAAGTTCTAGCTTTTGAATTTTTGACTTGTTCTTGTAATTTGTTTGGTTTAGTGTGCAGCTTACGTTTTATGCGAGGGCAAATCCCTGTGGACGAACTTCTTTTTGATCCCGAGATCGAGAGAACCGCAAGGAGGCTTAATAGCAAAACGAGACGAAGGAGGCAACAGGCTAGACAACGTCAAAAACAAGGAGAAAGTTCTTCTACCACACATCCGCCACCGTTCATACCTACCATGGAACCACCACCACCGCCCATTTCCACTCCATGCATAAACAGTCCAAGAAACACTGCTCAGTTTGCCAACCACACGGGAAGGCAAGCTGAGATGAAAACGGGAACTCTCAATTTATTATATGGAAGTCCATTCACGGGAATGGACCATGAAGATCCTTTTGCTTTCCTCACAAAATTCTATGAGATAGCATTGGCGGCTGGAGTGGATCAGGCTCAGGAGCTACCGTTATTCAGAAGATTATTTCCCCACGCTTTGCTCGGCAAAGTAAAAGATTGGTACTTAGATCAAACACTGGCCGTTATGACTGACTGGAACGTGTTAGAAGAGAAGTTCATCGAAAGATTCTTCTCCCATAACCGGTTCATGGAATCCAAGACGGCCATCTCAGTGTTTGCACAAGGAATCAATGAATCCTTAAATGAAGCGTGGGAAAGATTTAAATCCATGCTTCGAAAATGTAAAGGGCATGGATTTGATGAATTGACTCAAATCCATATTTTCAAAAATGGACTTCAACCAAATTGCAAGACGTTGTTGGATGCTACCTCGGGTGGCTCTTTATTGTCTAAAAGTGCCGAAGAAGCTACAAATATCATAAATCGAATGGCTCTAAATGATCTTCAGAGTCAAAGTAGAGGCAACTCTTTGAAGAAGCCGGGAGTGCTTGAACTTGGGACGAACGATGCCATCCTTGCCCAAAACAAGCTCATCTCACAACAAGTGGAACTCTTAACGCAGCAAATAAAAGAGTTGAGAGAACCTTCTAAAGCTAAACAAATAGCTTGTTGTGAGCTTTGCAAAGGTGAGCATGACACCGGATTCTGTCCACCTCCGGGGTTCGAAGACGTAAACTACATGGCAAACCAAAAGGACTACCAACCGAGACAACAACAACAACAACCTTATCAACCACACCCTCAAAATCAACAACAACATTTCCAAGGGAACCAAGGGTTCCAACCTAGGAGTAACTATTACCATAACCAAGGTTATGGAGGTGGTTCTTCTAGCCGTCAAAATCCTCCCAAAAATCCTTATCAACCTCAACAACCGCCGGTCGTAACTTCTAAGTTGGAAGAGACATTGACACAATTCATGCAAATGTCAATGGCTAACCAAAAGAGCAATGACGCGGCCATAAAAAATCTCGAGACTCAAGTTGGGCAACTTGCTAAGCAACTCGCGGAACAACAACCCGGTCCTTCCTTTTCGGCAAACACGCAAATAAATCCTAAGGAACATTGTAAAGCGATCATGACGAGAAGTGGGAGGGAGTTGATCAGTGAGAATAAAAAAAGAGATGAGAAAGAAAATGAGGAGGAAATATTAGAGGAAAATGTTGATGGTGAAGTGGGGGAGTGGAGTGAGGAGGAAGAAGTTGAAAAGAACGAAAAGAATGGTGAAGTTGAAAAGAAAAAAAGTGTGGAAATTGAGAAAAATAAAAGTGATGAAATAAAGGGGGGGGGGGGGGGGAAGTTAAAAAGCCTAGATGGATGAGTTCTAGAGTTGCAAAGGGAAAGGAGCTAGTGAACACTACTCCAATCCAAAACCTTCCTTATCCTCATGCCCCGTCCAAAAGGGAGAATGAACGGCATTACACCCGGTTCATGGATATTTTTAAACAACTACAAATCAACATTCCGTTTGCCGAAGCCTTGGAGCAAATGCCCAAGTATGCCAAATTCATGAAGGACATACTTACAAAAAAGCGGAGGTATACGGAACCGGAGACCATCGTCCTAGATGCGAGCTGTAGTTCCATTATTCAAAGGACGCTTCCAAAAAAAGAGGTTGATCCGGGAAGAGTTACTTTGCCAGTTAAAATTGGTGATATCTATGTCGGGAAAGGACTAATTGACTTGGGGTCAAGCATTAATCTTATACCTTTGTCTATTATAAAGAGGCTTGGCAACATTGAAATTAAGTCCATCCAAATGACGTTGCAATTGGCAGATAAGTCAACTACCCATCCTCATGGCGTAGCCCAAGATGTTTTGGTTAAAGTCGACAAATTCTTTTTCCCGGTCGATTTTATTGTTATTGATATGGAAGAAGATGATGATGCTCCGCTCATCTTGGGCCGACCGTTCATGAAAACCGCGCGAATGATGATAGACGTTGATGACGGTTTGATGAAGGTGAGAGTCTAAAATGAGGAAGTTACATTCGATCTATTCGAAGCAATGAAGCATTCAAAAGATAGAAATGATAGCTTTCGCATCGATGTGATTGAAGAGGCAATTTTGGAGGTTTCTAAGCATATTCATGAGATATCTCCTATGGAGTTAGCTCTTGACGACTCATTGGAAGTTTTCACAGCTGAAGAAAAGCAAGCTCTGGAGGAATGCTTAAGGGAACTTGATGGTTTAGACGAACTACAACCGTGGGAAGTTGAGGAGGAAGACTTGAAGAAGGAGGTTAATGACGAAAAAGCGCCTATTGAATTGAAAATATTACCTTCTACTTTGAAGTATGTATTCCTAGATGAGACCGAAGCAAAGCCGGTCATCATAAGCAACCTTTTGTCAAATGATGAAGAAGCCCGCTTGATCAATGTGCTAAAAAAATCAAGAAGCCATGGGTTGGACTCTTTCCGATCTAAAAGGAATTAGCCCTTCCTATTGCATGCACAAGATCTTGATGGAAGAGGATTTTAAGCCGGTAGCTCAACCATAACACCGCTTAAATCCTACCATGAAGGAGGTTGTAAGAAAAGAAGTTGTAAAGTTGTTGGATGCGGGAATGATTTACCCGATTTCGGATAGTCCATGGGTTAGTCCCGTGCATGTTGTTCCGAAGAAAGGTGGAATTACCGTGATCCGAAATGACAAGGATGAATTGATCCCTACTAAAGTTGCAACGGGGTGGCGAATGTGTATTGATTATCGGCGGTTGAATACCGCAACTCGAAAGGATCATTTTCCACTCCCGTTCATGGATCAAATGCTCGAAAGACTCTCGGGGCAAAAATACTATTGTTTCTTGGATGGCTATTCCGGGTATAACCAAATTGCAGTTGACCCGGCCGATCATGAAAAGACGGCTTTCACATGTCCGTTTGGAGTTTTCGCATACCGAAAAATGCCCTTTGGGTTGTGCAATGCACCAGCGACTTTCCAAAGATGTGTGCAAGCCATTTTTGCCGACCTTATTGAGAAAACAATGGAAGTCTTCATGGATAACTTCTCGGTATTTGGTGGGTCCTTTAGTCTATGCTTGGCAAACTTGAAAACGGTGCTTGAAAGATGTGTGAAGACCAATCTTGTGCTTAATTGGGAGAAGTGTCACTTCATGGTGACCGAGGGGATAGTGCTTGGCCATAAAGTCTCTTCAAGTGGACTTGAAGTTGATCGTGCTAAGGTTGAAGTGATTGAAAAGTTACCTCCTCCGGTGAATGTGAAGGGAATCCGAAGCTTTTTGGGGCACGCCGGGTTCTATCGGCGCTTTATCAAAGAATTCTCAAAGGTGGCTAAGCCTTTGAGTAATTTTCTAGCTAAGGACCATGTATTTCTCTTAACCGATGAATGTTTGCAAGCTTTTGAAAATTTGAAAGAAAAATTGGTTACCGCTCCAATTATAGTCGCTCCAAATTGGAATTTAAATTTTGAGCTAATGTGTGATGCAAGCGACTATGCAATCGGAGCGGTACTTGGCCAAAGAAAAGAGAAAAATTTTCATGCGATACATTACGCAAGTAAAGTTCTTAATGAGGCTCAAATTAACTATGCCACAACTGAAAAAGAATTACTTGCGATAGTGTATGCGCTTGAAAAGTTTAGATCTTATCTTATAGGGTCTAAAGTCGTAGTGTATACCGACCACGCGGCGATTAAATATTTGCTCACCAAATCGGATTCGAAGCAAAGGCTCATCCGTTGGATCCTCTTGTTGCAAGAATTTGATGTCGAAATCAAAGACAAGAAAGGATCGGAAAATTTGGTGGCGGATCATTTATCCCGCTTAGTGAATGTGGAGGTTATCGCGTCAGAGACGGAAATCCGGGAAGAATTTCCTGATGAAAAACTGTTCAAAGTTCAAGTTAGGTCGTGGTTTGCAGACTTTGCGAACCACAAGGCTAGTGGTTTTGTGCCTCCCGACCTAACTTCGAACCAAAAAAGGAAGTTTCTTTCGGATGACAAGTATTACGTATGGGATGACCCGTACTTGTTTAAGTTGGATAGTGATAACCTTTTAAGGAGATGCGTTATTGGCGATGAAGCGCAGAGCATCCTTTGGCATTGTCACAACTCGCCTTACGGCGGACACTATAATGGGGTGAGAACGGCCACTAAAATCCTTCAGTCAGGATTTTATTGGCCCACTATTTTCAAAGACGCACATACCCATGCGCAAAGTTGTGATAGTTGCCAGAGAAGCGGTGGGATTGGTAAGAGAGACGAGATGCCTCTCCAAAACATCCAAGAGGTCGAAGTATTTGATTGTTGGGGCATTGAATTTTTTAGGACCATTCCCACCCTCTTATGGTAACGAGTATATGCTTGTCGCAGTTGATTACGTTTCTAAGTAGGTTGAGGCGATTGCCTCACCTCGGGCGGATGCGAAAACGGTGATAAATTTTTTGAAGAAAAACATATTTTCCCGTTTCGGAACCCCCCGAGTGTTGATAAGTGACGGAGGGTCACACTTTTGTAATGCACCGTTGGAAAGCATTTTAAAACATTACGGTGTATCACACAGAGTGGCAACTCCATATCACCCACAGGCTAATGGGCAAGCTGAGGTCTCTAATCGTGAGATTAAGAGAATCCTCGAAAAAACTGTGTCAAATTCGAAAAAAGAGTGGTCACAAAAATTGGATGAAGCGTTATGGGCATACCGTACCGCCTTTAAAGCTCCATGGCCTAATTCCTTTTCAATTGGTGTTTGGTAAAACTTGCCATTTGCCGGTTGAATTGGAGCACAAAGCCTTGTGGGCTCTGAAATTTTTAAATTTTGAAAATAATTTGGCCGGTGAGAAAAGGAAGGTGCAACTGCTTTAGTTGGAAGAGATGCGCAATGCCGCATACCACTCAAGCTGGTTGTACAAAGAGAAGGTAAAAAAATACCATGACAAAAAGCTCCGAAAGAAAGAATTTATGCCGGGACAGTTGGTCCTATTGTTCTATTCCAGGTTGAAGTTATTCCTCGGAAAGTTGAAATCAAAATGGTGCGGGCCATTTCGGGTCAAAGAAGTTAAGGAGTACGGAGCTATTGTCATTGAGGACCTGGAAAAGAAGGACAATTGGACCGTTAATGGCCAACGTTTGAAGGTTTATCTTGGAGGTCATGTGGATCGCGAGAGCTGTGCTATCCCTTTGGATGCTCCTCTGTGAGCATCACACCGTCGAGCTTAGCCGACGTTAAACAAGCGCTTGTTGGGAGGCACCCCAACATTGTAAGTATTTACAGTTTTTCTGTTTTGTTGTAGTGGGATTCCAATTGTTAAAACCTTGCTGAAATGTACCTGGAATGCTGTCTTTGAAAAGGCAAATGCTGTCATGCTCGCTTGATGCTCGCTAGGCGAAGCAGTAGCGAGCAGATTCGCTAGCTGCTCGCTAGGCGAAGCAGCAGCGAGCGCTGCGTGACAGCACTAATTAAATCTCAGCAGGCCATGTATTTTGGGTCCAAACAAAATTTCTTTTTAACAACTCTGCTCTCACGAACACTCAAGCACTCTATCACTTTTTCATCTCACTCAAACTTTAAACCCTAACATTGCATCTGTAACCTCTTGTGAATTTCAAATTCAACCTTCTCAAATCAGGTTTGACCCTTCTTCATTACTTTCTGTTTTTTTCTGTTTCAAAAATTGCTTGAAATTTCTGAACATGAGACATTTAGGATGAAGTTGTGGTGTGGGAAACTTTAGGTTTTGCATGTGGGAATTTTAGGTTTTGCATGTGGATTTGTAATTACATATAGCGTAGAACGATTCTTTTCTTGGTAGATCCTTTTGTTCTGAAATTGACACCATGAGAACTTGGGTTTTGGGAAAATTTCACTGAAAATACTGCAGAACCCAAAAACCCGTAAGGTTCGCTAGCAACTCGCTAGGCGAACCAGTAGCGAGCTTTCGCTGCCACTTCACTAGGCGAAGCAGCAACGAGCATGGCAGTAGTTTGAATTATGTGTTGCTTTCTAATCTGTTTTTGTGTTGTGTTGCTTCCTCTTTATGTTTTGCAGATGGAATCCAGATCCGGAGCTTCGAAGAAGGGAAAGGGAGGGAACACTTCCCGTCCCGTAACAATACAATTTGACACCGACAAATTTGTCGGGCCGAAGCAAGCCGCTAGATACGTTGCTTTGGAGAAACGAAAAATTCTACCGGAAAAGAGATTCATCATCAACCCTGAAGGCACGAACCGAACATTCGCCGGGTTGATTGACACCAAAAAGTGGGATCGGTTAATTTCCCCCTGGAGCATTACGATATCGCAACGGTGCGTGAGTTCTATGCGAACGCACTTCCGGATGATGACGAGCCATTTAC
Source organism: Lathyrus oleraceus (assembly GCF_024323335.1). NCBI lineage: Eukaryota > Viridiplantae > Streptophyta > Magnoliopsida > Fabales > Fabaceae > Lathyrus > Lathyrus oleraceus. Next base: position 342,734,815 of record NC_066580.1, read on the forward strand.
ATGGACATCTAGAGTGTTCGGTCGTCCTGTTGCTTTTGATCGGGATGCTATTAACCGCGTCCTTGGTAAACCGCTCCAACTGGGAGCCGAGGAGAGAGACACCTACCACACAGAATTAAGGCTTCATCGGGATACGGATGTAATTTTTGCTGCCCTGCTTTTGAGAGGGAAGTCAGTTGAGCTGAACCCATTTGGGGTTCCCATGAGATACCATAGGGAGGACATGACTCCCTTGGCTCAACTGATCATGTTGTTGGTTCTTACAAACATCAAACCTAAGTCCCACACTTCTACCGTGCCGATCCCAGTGGCACACTTGGTACACTGTATCCTCACTAACGTCCAGATCGACGTGGCGAGGATTATTGCTTTGGAATTAAAGTCCGTGATTGAAAGCGGGCTGAAGGCGGGGGCAAGAGTGAATTGTCCTCTGGCTTTCCCTTGCCTAATCATGAGTTTGTGCATGCAAGCGAGGGTGAGACTACCCTCTAGGGGTCAAGTAAGGATCCCGCCACCCATTGATGTCCGTTACGTTGCCAAGTATTGCAGGGCGAAGAATGTTAGAGGTAGTTCAGCTGCTGAGGGTACCCGGGCTTCTGATGGTCCTGGTACTTCTACTCTCGGACCCGATCCTTACCAGCAGGCTGTCTGCAATTACAACTGGGACTGGATGGCGGCAACTCAGCGTGCCATGCTCGATATGCACGATTCAACAGCTGTTACAGCTGCAGGGACGTGACCCCACCTGTGATCACTCATTGATGACGCGTGAGCAGTTTCTGCTTAAGGCTAACTGGCCTGTGGACAGGCCTGTGTTTGGAGAGGGGGCGGGTGCTGGTACGTCTTCTGGTGCTGCTGTTGGAGATGATGATGATGATGAGGCTACCGGTTCTGAGGCCGGTACTGATGAGGGTTATGAGTCCGTGGAGGGCTAAGTTATTTTATTTTTCATGTTATGTTTTATTTCTATTGTATTTTCAGAATTATGTATTTTGATTTTGGCTATGTACTTTTGGGGTGTTTTGTCCCCCATGAACAATTTTAAATTTTGAAGTTAATAGTATTATTTACGTTTTAAATTTTGTTTGTTTTAATAAAATTTTGGTTAGTTGAGTGGCAAACCTTCTAGATTGGTTGCTCCTCAAAGAAGTATCCAATGAAGGTGCATCCGAGCTTGGATGGCAATGATAAAAATAAACAAGTGAACAAGGCTAAGGTACATGGTTACCTCCGGCTAGAATTTTAGAATGCACTAAGAACTTTACTCTTTTTTGTAATTGAGTATTGTCTTTTTGCAACATAATTGAATGAATGTTTCATCTAGGACTTAAAACCACAAATTGTGAGGAAACCTCCATTTTACACTTAAATGCTGGATTCTAATAAGCTTTGTTGATTCATTTGATTCATGCTTTGTATTTTATTATTGTGAATATGTGGAAGCAATTAGAAATGATCAAGGCACTTGTTTTCTATCGAGCACAACCAGTTCCAAATACAACTTACCTGTGAGCAGAGAGAGTATTCGTTAACCCCTTTGAGCTTAAACACTTGAATCTTTGCTTGAAATAAAGCGAGATTTCAAAAATCTTTTTCTTGAAACCCGGAAAATTTTGATAATTGTTCTTTTGCCGTAAAAAGTCAAGAGCATTCACTTAGGGTGAGTAAGAAATAAGTTGGGGAGAACGAAAATGAGAATCGGTAAGTGCCACAACTCTTGAAAAACCGAGCAAGCATAAAAAATTAGATATATATTAAATATAAAAAAGAGAAACATCTGTTTTGTAAATATGATGTGAAAGAAAAAAAAATATAAAGAAAATAAAAATGAATGCTTGCTTGGAAGAAAAATAGTGAAAAACAAAAATTGAGTTGTGAAATAAGAGTTGTGAAGGTTTCAAATGAGAAATAAATGGAACGAAGTTGAGATGTGTGAATAATCTACAGTGAATGTCTCTTTTGCATCAGCAATCTCGTTTTCAATGGCCTTAGAAATGACCCTTGTTTGTTAACCTAACCAAGCTTCAACCGGAAAGCCCTTAGTGATCTTCGTGCTTCCACATTACCATTTATAATTGTTAGACATTGTATGAATTGAATTGATTTCTTCATTGTTTGTTAGAGAGTGAGATTATTCCCGCGGTTGCAAACGCGTAATTTCTTCAATCCTTATTCGAAGAGGAGAGATAGGGTGATTCATTCAAGATAATATTGTTGTAGATAGATACATATTTCGCATTGCTACTAAGTCTTAGTTCTTGTGTATTATTTTATTCGAACCATTGGAAATTTGTATCTGCTGATTCGCTTGTGTTTGAGCCGTTTTATCCAACTTCGGAGAAACCTTTTTCTTAAAGCAAATCCTCTTGTCCTTCAAGAGGCATACTTTGCTTGAGGACAAGCAAGAATCTAGTTGGGGAGAGTTGTTAGATACCCAAAAGTGCTAATTTGAGCTATCAAATATGGGTATCTTTCACTCCATTTCCTTGCTAAAGTGTTCGAAACCACCTTTATTTTAGATGAAATGCAGTTCAATGATAAACGATATTGGTACCTTTGATTTGTGTGTTATTGTGCAAGAAGTAGGCATGAAACAATAGAAAGTGAAGACACAAGAAATTTGGCAAAGGGATCAAATAAAACAAGCATTCATCAGCTTGCTCGCTAGGCGAGGGCTGTGGCGAAGGACTCGCTAGGCGAGCGTCCAGCGAGAGCCCAGCGAAAAGCTCCAGTATTTTACAGTGGCAAACATGACCACACTCGCTAGGCGAGCTTCCAGCGAGGTGTGTGGCGAACACGTCCAGACTTGGTGAAAAGCGCAGCCAACACTCACTCGCTAGGCGAGCCTTTAGCGAGCTCCCAGCGAGCATTCCAGTAGCAAAACCTCTCAACCTCGCTGGAGCGAAGGTTGAAGCGTGGCCTTCGCTAGGCGAAGGTTTTGTTCGCTCAGCGAACATGACAGTCTGGCAATGGTTGTTTCTCTGGGCGCAGGTGCCTCAGGTGCTTCATTTAGGGGCTCGCTAGGCGAGCCATTCTGCTCGCCTAGCGAGCATGACAACTCAGTAGCAGCTCTATAAGTAGCAAGGGCTACTTTTTGAAGCCATACCTTACTTTCCATACTTTTGTACTTTTTTTAGATATTTTCCAGCATTGCTCTAAGGATCTTTTGTGACCTAGAAACCATTTCTCTTCATCTCTTAACAATCTTTCACAAAAAGAAGGTGGATTCCCATCCAATCTCGATTATTCGACTCGGATGTTGATCAACCTTCTTCCGAAACTTGTTAAACAAGCTACCATGAAAATGAGTAGCTAAGTCCTTCATTTTATCAAGGTTAGATGTAGATAATCATTAGCTTTGTGTGTAAATGTAAGGATCTTCATTTGTAAACTCTTTAATGGTGAATATATGGTGAAAACTTTGTTCTTATTGAAAACTCTTTGTGTTGGTTTATGATCGAGAGATGTTTACCAACTCTTAACCTAGGTTTTCCTCCAATCTTGTTTGTTAGCTAGAGATAGTAATAAATGATTTTGTTCACCATAAGGTTGAACCAAAAAGTTGTCATTTTGATAAATTGTGTTAGAGATAAACAATGGATCAAAATGGGAAAACTCACAATGTGTGTTAGAGATAAACACATTGGGAGGACTTTGTGAAATAGTTTATCATCTAAAGGAGTTTATAAGTTTTGTTGATCGAACATATACATGCAAAGTGATCGTCGAACCCTAACTTTGGCAATATTTCTCAAATATTCAAACCAAAACCCCATTGTTACCTTAAGCTAAGAATTGAAACAACTGTCGAAAGGCGGTGATATCTCACAATCCCTGTGGAGATGATAACAAAAACCTGACACTTAAAAATACACTCAACAATTGTCCATCACCATCAGTCCTTAAAATCTTGATCTTTCGACCACTCTGTCTTTCGACCATAGATTTAAACTTGACAAATACCTCAATCACTTCACTTTTCTTCTTGATTAGGTAAGACCACGATTTTCGACTGAAATCATCTATGAATGTAACAAAGTATTTGTTACCTCCAATCGAATCCACCTGGAGAGGGCCACATACATCAGAGTATATGACTTCAAGAATTGCCTTTGACCTACTTCCTGAATCCTTACTAAAGATGTTCTTATCCTGTTTTTCCTGCACACATTCTTCACACACTTCGTTTGGAATGTCGATTTCTGGTAATCCTGAAACCATATTTTTTTCCCTTCAAATCTATGATGTCTTTGAAATTGAGATGGCCAAGTCTATAATGTCATATCCATTCATCTTTACTGGTTGCTGTTGCAAGGCACTTATGCTCCATCACATTAAGCTCAATCGTGAAGGTTCTATTATGACACATTTGAGCCTTCAAGATCAACCTTCCGTTTGAGTCGAGAACTCTCATCATCTTGTCTTTGATCGACACCTTGTAGTTCTTTTCGACTAACAACCCTATGCTAAGCAAATTGCTCTTCATGCCTCGTATGTACAAAACATTTAAAATTACCAACCTCTTGCCATCTCTCCTCATAATCAGAACACCACCAACACCTTCAGCTGCTAGAGTGTTGTCATTTGCAAATTTCACCATGTTATTCATTGAGGGCTTTATGTTGACAAACCAATCTTTCCTTCCAGACATGTGTGACGAGCATCCTGAGTCCAAGTACCACTGGCCCTTGAATCTCTCTTCATCTTTTGTTGTAACCATCAGCAAGGTCTCTTCTTCTTCATGTTTCTCCAGCTTTGCATAAGTTTCTTGATTCTTCTTCTTTTCTGGAAAATCACTAGAATAGTGACCATACCTTTGACAATTGTAACACTGAATGTGACTCTTGTCTATCTTTTGACCACTACCTCTTCCTCTACCTGTAACACCACCTCTTTAGTTGCCTTGGTTCTAGGGTTTTCTTTGATTCGACCAGTTCCCTTCTTGCTGATTTCGACCAGTCGAATTGTTGTAACCTCCTCTGCCTTTGTTGCCATTCCAACTTCCTTTACCTTTTCTTGCTTTTGTTGATTGAGCCTTTAAAGACATATTATTCTTCGACTTTCCTGTAGCTCTTTCAGCCATTCTTTGTTCATGAGATTCAAGTGTCCCCTGAAGCTCTTCCTTTGTCAATTTTGACAAATCTTTCGACTCTTCTATGGCTACTACCACGTGGTCGAACTTTGGAGCCGACGACCTCAAGATCTTTCCAACAACAGATCTTGATGTTAACACTTCTCCACATATCTTCATTTGATTCACCAGTCTCGTAACCTTAGTGAAAAAATGAATTATGTTTTCATTGTCTTCCATCTGAAGTAATTCATACGTTCTTATGTGAGTTAGTAACCTCACCTCTTTCACCTTCTCCGCGCCTCCATATGATTTCTCCAGAATTTCCCATGCTTCTTTCGTTGACTCTGCATCACTAACCTTTTCAAAGTTATTTGCATCAACATATTGATGGATAATAAATAAAACTTTGTAATCTTTCTTCTTCAATTATTTATGTGCAACCTTTTCTTGATCTGTCGCGTTTTCTACAAGCGTTATTACTCCTTCCTTCACAAGATCCCAAATATCTTGATAACAGAACACAACCTTTATCTGTTTACACCAATTCCCATAATTGTTGTTCTTGAGAATCAAAAGATTTGCTGGAAAATACCCGTTTGGGTGATTCGTTGCCATGGTGATTTTCTTCCCACGAATCGATTATATCGGAGCTCTTGATACCAGATGTTTGAAATTCACCAAAATCTATGGAGAATTTCAATCAATCTTGATGAACAAGATTGTTATCACTCACGCAGTAGCCATGAAAAGAGAAGAACAATGGAGAAAGAAAGAAAGTAAAGAACGATGAAGGAGTTGAGTAATAGAATTCTGCACAGTTTCTCTCTGTCCACAAACTGTGGAAAACTTCTTATTCACTTTGCAACTGCAAAATACTATGAGTACAATGTTATTAATACTATATTCACTTCATTACAAAAATAAGGGTTACTCCCTCTATTTATAGATTTAGGTTAACTTGGATCTCAAGCCAAAACCCAAAACTATAAAAGCCCAAAATAGCTAACACTACTAAAATATGCCTAAGTCGAAATCCTGTATGAAGCGACATGCTTCAACACTTCGACACACTAACACAACTTAACACACTAGGTGGTTCGACGCTTCCTTGTTTTTGTCGAGCAACATGCTTCGACACAAGGAGTTACAATTCAACACCAATTTGAGATGTATGAGATGAAATGGGATATTTTTATTAAAATAACAAATAATTGAGTAAAATCTATATTCTATTCCGCTCTGCTCCATTCCACTCCGCTATGTTCCGTTCCGCTCCGCTCCGCTTCGTTATGTTCCATCAATTTAAACATAGCCTAAAGTCTAGAATGAGTATGTCTGCTCTATTTAATCTACTTCAGATAAATAAACTTGCACATTAAATAGTTAAAAAAAACTTGATTGAAATTATTAGCAAATTGTGAGACACTTATCAATTATGATTTGCATTAGTCTATAAATAAACAAAGTTTATCTCAATCTTTAACAAAATAATAAATAAATTTCTATTTTGTTTAAAAATCAAAATTTGTAACATTTAAATTGAAGTCTTTTAAAACTTAAAAAATTTAAATATAAGCTCCATACCAACTTAAATATTATCTATTAACATATTATTTATACTTTTGTTAAAAAAATTGATGAGAAAAATAATAAGAGAATATGTAATTAATTTTAAAAATATTTTTTATAAGGATATGATTGTGAGTATATGTATTTAATCCGCATTATCAATAGTATAAATGGTCTAACTCAAACATAAAACAAACGCAAATCGGAGGTCAACTACTTGCCAATTACTCAAACATGTAACCAAACACCCTCATTTACCCTTACAAGCAATTTTATGTTATGCATAAATAAAGGGCATTATAGTAAATCACATATTCATTTTCTTTCAACCATATCACTTTTTGATGCCACTTGTCATTTTCGAATTGGACATTTTTTCCCTTCATTCCTATTGGTCCATTATTCCCTTCATTTCCTTGTATCAACCTTCCTTCTCTTCTCAGAGCATTCGTATTGTAAATTCCTCTCTCCTTGGTTCCACCAACTTCAACTAAAACCTCAAGAAGTAATATTTTCATAACAATCTCATCCACTATACCCATTCATCTTGCCTCTATCATTTCCTAAGGTAAGAGTTGAATATGTTCGAACAATCTCATAGTGAACGGTTAAGGATGCTCTTTTTTAAACGCATTTTTTGTTATGGTTGTTGGTTTTGAAAATATTCTTCAGATCCGAGCTTCGTAACCATTTCTTTCTGGATTCGAGCATATGCGTTTTTGATGACTTTTCATCGATTTGAAGTTGATTGTTCGAAAATAATCATTTATGGTTTCTGTTAATGTTGTTTCTAAAGAAATGGTTATGTTTTTTTACAATGTCTGTCTCATTCTTCTACAACATTTGTTTATGATTACTAAAACACATTATTGAAGTTGTTTAAAATGTTTCAAAACTTTTTCTGTTACAAAATCACTGTTGACTGGTTTAGATACGAGATTCCAAAATGGTATTAAAGTGAAACGGTATACAAGCTTACAGATCTTTATTTTCTGGTTTCAATTACATTGATCAGATACAAGATTCCAAATCGGTTGTTTGTGGTTTACATAACAGAGCCTTTGTATTATGTGTGTTGCATCATTTACTCAACATGTTCTTCTTTTTTACTAATGTAGTCGTTTACTCTTGTGTTAAAACTACATGCTGCAATCGTTTACATAACACCATGTGGATTACTAATTTTTCTTTGTTAAATATGGAACATATTACTTTTGTGTTAAAGCTACAACTTTCAGACATACATCAGTAAAAGTTTTATATCAACATCATTACTTTCAATATACATATTGACCTTTTTTTTTGCCCTATGTCCCTTTTCAGATCAACATCGCACCATGACAAGACCACCAATTATGATATGTGATTTGAAGGTAAGTGACAATGTTTGGAAGATTGTCACTCACGTGGTTTATTTGTGGATTGTTAAGGAGCGGAATGGACAACATAATGTTGAATATGTTATCAAAGATTTCAGGTATGCATTGTCCCTGGGCCAATGTTCTTGAAATTTCATTGTCGTTAATATTCATGTTAAGCATTTTATTCAATGATAGGGAGACAAAATCCAGGTCATCACTCGGAACCGAGACTTTGATATCTAGAAACAAACATTACAAGAGCACCAAACATATATGGTTTATAATGGTGACCCTATTGTGAATGATCTAGCTTTTAAAATCTGTAACAACCCCTTGAAGTTATTTTTTCATGGGGAACCACTATAACCCTATTAGACATGTCGGAAATACCAATCCACAACTTTGATTTCAATCCCATTGTCGATATCTTGCATTGGGATTTCCAAGCAAACCGGTTATACGATAAATCCGTCAACCTCTTTGTGTATTCTATTCCTCAGGTATTTTCATTTTCAATGACTTTACAATACTTTTACACCTTATGCAGATGTTATTGGTGTACTCCACCAAGTAATAAAGACTCAGGTTATAGTGGGGCGAAAGGCGTGCGCCAACATTATTTTATCAGATGAGTTGTTGTCATCTAACCATTAACTTATTTTGTCCAAAATATTTCCTATTTCTAACCCTACTTTATTGACTATTATTGTCTCTTTGTTTGAAGTGTAAGTGAACTTGATCTTACGTTATGGGAAACATACGCCTACCAATTCATGGCAGACACAACTGAAAATACCACAACTTGCCCAAAAATAATCATAATCACTCATGCAAAGTTCCAACAAAGCTCAAGTATGCTTCCATATGAGTTGCTTGTTTCCTTCCTTGCTTGTTGCTTACTCATTAATCTATTAATGTTGTCCTACTTATTTATGATTTTTATTTACTGTATTTTCCTTTTTCGCAGCAACTAGAAAGCTCTACATATCTAATGCTTGGAATGGATCAAAACTGTTTATTGATTATGATCATCCACAAGTCATATCATTCAAAGCTAAGTATGTTAATCTAATTAACTCACTACTACTATTTTATACGCGTGTCTGGCCTTTTATTCTATAACATACTTCATTTTATTTAGATTGGGAGACATTGGTAGCTCCAATGTTCTTTCATAGTGTCACACCCTGATTTTGACCATGAATCTCTATTTCAATGATTCATCATAGTTATTTCATCTCTGTATAGCATAACATGCATTTCATACCACATAATCCGTAGAATGTCAATCGAAATAAGTTTTTGGATCTACAGGAAAACCGGTTGAATCAATTTTTAAACGTGCGTCAAATCAACGGGCGAAAAATTTCAAAATCAAGCTTGTAGACATCAGTTTTATTCCATATGACTTCAAGTGGGGGTTTTAGGGTGTTACAATAGACAATAGTGTAAATGAATTTGGTAGGCTAGACGAACATGCATTGAGGTTTTTTAGGACTGGTAGGGCAGAAATGGGGTTTCTGCCATGGGAATAATTGCAGGTTTTTTCGAAGATGCATCTCGGAATTTTCCTGCATTGTTTTAGGAGATACATCTACGGATTGGACGCAAGAAAAAATTGGTTGATTTTGTGGAAATTGTTGATTTTTTCTGACATGCTGTTTATATTTGTCTATGTTTCTAACGCAGCTGCAATGGCTAAAAATAATACTGGTCGAATTAGGCTCGGACGTGTGTCTGAAATTACGTTGGTATGATATGAGAGTGTCGTGGTGAGGACTACGAGGTCACACATTACTGATAACTCATTTGACAGTGCATCTACTTTGCAGACCTGCGGTTCCCACATGTTTGGTTATCATAGCCAACTCTCTCATGCCTCTTAGGCATATGTTGCAGCAGAACCTAATGTTCTTGAAACCTCAAAGGAAGTTATTGTCGGTGTCGGTGCCCCATTAGAGAGTTACCCAGGAGGCTCATTTGACACCTCCTTATCTTATCTTTATGAATAGCATGCTTCTAGTCATGTCTGACATGGAGATGTATATTTTTTCCTTTTGCAATGCATATGCTGTCAACTAATTAAATCCATATTGATGGTTATATTTTCCTTTTACAAGAGTGTGATTATTTCAAATCGATTAACCACGACATGAAGATTTTGGAACTGGAACAACACATTGTTGGTTGGTTCATTGATGTTATCCGCTATTTCGAGCTTCCGATTTATGTTTTTCTGCTTACATGACCATAAACAACGACATGCTTGCAACTTTTGCTGAGAGGAAGCATTCAGAGACGTCATCTTTCCACCTACCTATAGGCAAGATGACCATCACCTTGGATGAGGTCTCATGCCTCTTACATCTTCCCATTAGGTGAATATTACTTGACCACTAGAGGATCGAGCGAGAGGAAATCATCGATATGATGATCACCCATTTGGATTCTTACCCCGGTAAGACCGCCAAATAGGCAACTGACACTAGAGGTGCTCATGCTAGGTTTAGTTTTTTGGAAAAGCTTTATAAGACCATTTATAGGGCCTTGTGTAACTATCTATTTCCCCGACTCGATATTTAGTAAAATAATTCAATTTTAACTCAACACTTAGAGTGTCACGCATGTTTCCCTAAACATAAAAACCAACAACATATAATCATGTGAATTAAACAGCGAAAACAATGAAGTTTGACATATAACGTCTCAATAACAAATGAATAACAAAGTGGTTCAACAACTCCAAGATGAATAAGACATGCAACAACGAAATATAGAACAACTCATATGCAGTGCTACATATCAGAGTGTCTCCACTAAAGATCCAAATGATAAAAAACTAAAAAGGCCTTAACGTCGCCCTCTAGCTCAAGCATCTACTTCTCTACCTTATTATTTATACTCTAAATGAGCATAAACACCACAACAACAAACAAAAGTGATAATACACCTAAATATATTAATGGTGCAAAACACAACAAGAATAACATATTCACACAAATCAACAAATACATCACATATTCACAACAATGAAACGATTCACAATGCTTTTATTTATGCAATGTGACCAACAATCTCGACTCAATGCATGTCATACCAATTTGAACATCAGAGGTATGTTACTGAATTTCATCCATAGTTGCTCTCGGTCCCCTCTTTTGAACCATAGCCCACCATAATTATCAATGATCCCCATTACTGAATCAATAATGCTTCACAGATCCCATTACTGAAATCAGCTACTCGCTCCCGGTCCCCACTTCGGAACCAGAGGTCACCATAATCGTCACTGATAACCACTACTTAATTAGTAACGCTTCACCGATCCTATTTTTGAAATCAACTACTCACTCCCGGTCCTCACTTCTGAACTAGAGCTCACCATCGAACCGAAGTCCATACACCATGATGCATGGACTCAGCAACAACTTGCCAATATAATCATTCCCAACCGGACTCGCTTTTGACCGTGTATACTGCCAATAAATCCATTACCTCAACACAACAAATATGATATGAAAATATATTCAACAATACATAATCATACAATTATATACACATTATAATGTCACTCTCTTAATTATTTGCTTATCATATATTAACGAATATTTTATTGCAGTTACCAAATTTTTTATCGTACGGATTTTTTTTATTGATGCTTCATTCTCCTGATTTCAAATTAAGACTAAGGTATAACAATCGTGGTTTTGTTGATAGATGCCATGTTATATTGAAGTCTATAACCACGGTGTTTGAATTCTTTACAGTTCTTTAACTACCTAAGATATAAGCTTTGGAGCATCTAACTCTAAATATAATAATGGATCTGAAAGAGTGCTCTGGCACTATCTGTTTCTATTGATGATCCATGTCTTGCTCTGAATGAGTGATGGATGTATTCCACTTTTGCTTGGAGGTAAACTTGTTAGTTACTTTTGTCCAAATAAATTCTAGTTATTAATTTTATTAGTTATTTTATGAATGTTGTTGAGAATCCTTCTAGTTACTTATGTCCATGGGAATGTTTATTGTGGTTATATATTAAAATGGTAACCTTAAAATATTTTTAATGTTTTCAATTTCACTTTTAATTCTGTTTTATCTGTGAAATAATTTATGTCTAGAAAGAGACATCTTGTTTGCCAAAATTAAATTTTCTCAAAAAGGGGATAAATTTTTTTGATGAAGGGGACACACCTGGATTTTTAAGGTTGCGGTTCCAACCTCTTTTGGAATTAAACTTTATAGCTTACCCTATGACCGGATAATTTATATATTAAAAATCTTAATGTTTCATATTATATGTTATATCTAGTTTGATTATCTATTTTAAAACTAATATTTAATTTATGGTTATATTTTTAGTGTCTTTTAATTTCAATTTGCATGAATTATTATTATGCGTGAAAGTGAGAAGTATGGTAAAGAACTTTTGCATTTTTGATGTTGTGACCTACATACAGGTGTATTGTATTTGTCGTTAGAAAACCTCCAAATTTCTACTATTTGAGATGTATTATTCTTCAAACTTTTACGGTACCGCTCGATACAGGCTTGATACAATGACTACTCATGTTCTAAATTTACCGAACGATAAAACTTTGATGAGGGATTATAGGAGAAGACGATCAAAGTTTATCTCAGGTCACCTTAAAGTAGAGTTTTATTTTAATATAAATTTAACTTATTCATATTAATTTTGATTTGACATATACTATTATATAATATAATTTTGAAAATTTAAAAAAACTTTCCTTTAAATGATTTATCAGTCAATTTTATTGATTAATATTTTTGTATATTATAAAATTTTAAATTGAATAAAAAAAGCAAATGATTTTTTCCACTAAAATTATGTACTACACTTTTGATTTGTGTATATATATAATGTGTTGAAAAACGAGATTATATATAAAATTTTCAGGGTACAGCTCGATACAGGCTCGATACAATGACTACTCTTCTTCAAACAATTTTGTGTGTATTTAAATATCTTTAAACTATATACTGCAGGAATTGTCATGGAACTAAAGTGGGGTCACCTTAAAGTAGAGTTTGAATCTAAAGATGGTATCAGTAAATTCAAATGACTTCCAAAGAGCATGAAGAACGGTTCCATCGTTAACAACTCTGAAATGACACTTTTGACTCATACTGACATTCATGTTGATGCCCCTTGTTGGTGCAAAGGTAGAATAAATGATGAATGGAAATATTCTATTCAGAGAATGACGGCTACAAAACATGATAAAAGTTACAATGATTGTCACCCTATTTATAAGCTAAAACTAGGGTTACTAGAATAGGATAAAATACTAAAATACCCTCTAACAAACTTAGGGGCTAAGAAAATAGTACAACTAATAAATATGAATTACTTCTAATACCATCCCTTAATTCATATTCCATCAAAACTTGTAACACCAATTCCATCCCTTAATCTGAGAAATTGATCAGTCTTGATAGCTTTCGTCAGAACATCTGCCAACTGTTTCTGAGTGCTGCAGTGTACAACTTCTAACACTCCCCTCTGAACTTGATGTCTCAGAAAATGATACTTGGTCTCAATGTGCTTGTTTCTCCCATGCAACACTGGGTTTCTGGCAAGATTGATTGCAGACTTGTTATCAATCATCAGCTTCAGAGGTTTGTTTACTTTAATCTTCAAATCCTGCAATAGATTCAGAATCCACACAGCTTGGCATGCAGTAACAGCACCTGCAATGTATTCAGCTTCACAAGTTGACAACGCCACAACAGGTTGCTTCTTGGAACACCAAGAAATGGGACCTCCCAGAAATTTGAATAAGTACCCAGACGTACTTCTTCTATCAACTCTGTCTCCACACCAATCAGAATCTGAATAACTCAGAAGTTCTGACTCATCCTTTCTTCCAGAAGGAAATAATACTCCATACTTCAGAGTTCCCTTGATATACCTCAGAATCCTGACAGCAGCTTGGTAATGGGACCACTTAGGTTTACTCATGAACCTACTAACCATCCCAACTGAATAGCAAATATCAGGTCTGGTATTGCACAAATACCTCTGAGAACCAACCAACTGTTTGAAGGTTGTAGCGTCCACATCCTTTCCATCAGAGTCAGAATCCAGTTTCTGATTTGTATCAGAAGGTGTGACAGCAATCTTACAATTCTTCAGATTAAATCTCTTCAGAATTTCTAATTCATACTTGAGCTGATGCAAAAAAATACCTTTCTCAGAGTATCTGAATTCCATCCCTAGAAAGTATGTCATTTTGCCTAGATCAGTCATTTCGAATTCATTCATCAGAACTTTCTTGAACTTGGCTATCTCCTGTTCAGAACTTCCAGTCAGCAGTATATCATCAACATATAAACATACCAGAGTCATATTTCCTTCAGATGTATGCTGAACATAGACACCGTACTCCATCTCACATTTCTGAAAGCCTTGCTTCTTGAAAAATGAATCAATCTTCTGATTCCAAGCTCTGGGCGCTTGTTTCAATCCATACAGAGCTTTGTATAATCTGTACACCATCCCTTCCTGATTCTTTTTCACAAATCCAGAAGGTTGTGACACGTAAACTTCTTCTTCTAATGGACCGTTCAGAAATGCAGATTTTACATCTAAATGCATCAGAGCCCAATTCCTGTTAGCAGCTATTGCAATCACCATTCTGAGTGTTTCATGTCTTGCTACAGGTGCAAACACTTCAGAGTAATCCAGCCCAGGTTTCTGTAGAAATCCTCTGGCTACCAACCTTGCTTTATGTTTGCCAATTGAACCATCTGGCTTTAACTTCTGATTGAAAACCCATCTGACGCTGATGGCTTTCTTGTCTTTTGGAAGTTCTGTCAGCTTCCAAGTCTTGTTTCTCTCTATAGCATCAAGTTCTTCTTTCATGGCCTTCAGCCAGAGCTTCTGCTTAAGAGCCTCTTCTGTACTTATGGGTTCAGAGTCTACTAACATGGCACACTGAATAACTTCTCCTTCAGAGTCTACTTCAGTGTCTTTCAGCATGTCAAATTCTGCATATCTTCTGGGGATGTTTCTGATTCTTTGTGGTCTCTGAACTTGTTCAGAGTTTTGAGCTTCAGAGTTTCTAGCTTCAGATGGTTGACTTCCTCCAGAGCTTTGATCATCTTCAGGGTCTAGCATATTTCCAGAGTCTGAATTGCCACCAGAATCTGGATTACCATCAGAGTTTGGGTCATCAGAGTCACCTTCATCTTCTGAGTTTTCTCCAGAATCAGAATCACTATCAGAATCAGAATCAACGTTAGAGTTTACTCCAACTTCAGAAATTCTTAACTCTGACCTTTCTTCGGAAGTTCTAACATCAGAATCAGATTGAGACTTATCCCAATTCCAAACTTCTGATTCCTTCACAATCACATCTCTGCTGAATTCAATTTTATTGGTTTCTGGACAATAGAGCTTGTATGCACCTGTACTGTGGTACCCTATCAGAATCATCACTTTGCTTCTATCATCCAGCTTCTGTTTTCTGGCTTCTAGAACATGTTTATAGCAAACAGAACCAAACACCTTCGGATGACTAACACTTTGCTTATCTCCAGTCCACTTCTGTATTGGAACTATTTCCTTCAACTTCTTCGTAGGACATCAGTTGAGTACATACGTTGCAGTGGCAACAGCTTCTCCCCAGAGCTTCTGAGGAAGTTTCTTCTCCTTTAGCATGCTTCTCACCATATCAAGCAAAGTGCGGTTTCTTCTTTCAGCAAGACCATTGTGTTGAGGGGTATAAGGAGCAGTGACCTCATGCTCAATTCCATTCTCCTCGCTGAACTTCTGGAACTCTTTGGAGTTATACTCACCTCCACCGTCAGTTCTAAGAATCTTCAACTTCTGACCACGCTGATTCTCAGCCTTCATTCTGAACTTCTTGAATTCATCAAACACCTCGTGTTTAAACTTAATAAGGGATACCCATGTCATTCTTGTGAATTCATCAACAAATAACACAAAGTATTTATTCCCTCCAATCGATGCTACTAGAAATGGACCACACACGTCAGAATGTACAACTCCCAAGGCATGTTTTGCTCTTGGAGCAGTTTCTGACGCAAATGGCAATCGTGGTTGTTTTCCTTCCATGCAAACTTTGCATGACTTTTCAGGCTTCTTAATTGCAGGAATTCCATGTACCAACTTCTTTGAATTCAGATGTTTTAAGCTTCTGAAATTCAAATGCCCAAATCTTCTGTACCACAACTCACTATCCTTCTCAGCACTTGTTGCACTAAGACATTCTGAGTCTGTAGTTCTGACATTCACCTTGAATGTTCTATTCCTTCCATGTTCTGACTCCATAATCAACTTCTGATTGCAGTCATACAGCTTCAGAAGATTGTCCTTCATGGTAACTGAAAGACCTTTCTCAATTAATTGTCCCACACTCATCAGATTGCTTCTGATGCCAGGTACATACCACACGTTCTGAATCAATGTTGTTTTCCCATTGTTCAGAATCACTCTGACATTTCCCATACCTTCTGCATTAAGATATTTGTCATCAGCACATCTGATCTTTGTCCTCTTTTCAGAGTCAAAGTCAACCAGCCATTTCTTGTTTCCAGTAAGATGATTTGAACAGCCAGTGTCCATATACCACCAGTCTATCAGATCTATATCATCAAATTCAGAGGCCATCAATAGCACAGATTCGTCATCAGAACTTCTGGCTATATTTGCTTCTTCTGATTTTCTCTCCTTGTTTGACCAACAGTCTCTAGCAAAGTGACCAAACTTCTTACAACAGTAACATTGGATCTTCTTCTTGTCATACTTCTCTTTTCCCTTCTGAGCATTCTTTTGTCTATCAGAGGTTGAGCTTTCTGACTTCTGACCACCAT
Organism: Lathyrus oleraceus; assembly: GCF_024323335.1. NCBI lineage: Eukaryota > Viridiplantae > Streptophyta > Magnoliopsida > Fabales > Fabaceae > Lathyrus > Lathyrus oleraceus. Next base: position 342,751,684 of record NC_066580.1, read on the forward strand.
CAGATCTTCTCCTAGCTTCTGACTGCTTCTGATACCTCCTATCAGAAGTTGCTTTCAGAGCCTACTGCTCTACTTCCCTTTCAAAAGTTCTCTCAGTCAAACGCAACTCTTGCGCTTCTAGACTGCTCTGCAACTCTTCAATTCTCATGGTGCTCATATCTTTGGAATGTTCTATTGCTACCACAATGTAATCAAATTGAGAGGTAAGGGATCTCAATATCTTCTCCATGATTGTTTCTTCAGAAAGAGTTTCTCCATACACTTTCATCTCATTAGTGATCAGAATCACTCTGGAGATGTATTCAGAAACTTTCTCATTATTCTTCATGTTGAGATTCTCATATTGCTTTCTCAAGGACTGAAGCTTCACCTTCTTCACTGATGCGTCACCACCATAACATCTAACCAGTGTGTCCCACGCAGCCTTTGCTGTCGTTGACTCTGTAATCTTCTCAAACACATTTACATCAACACATTGATGAATGAAGAACAATGCTTTCTGATCCTTCTTCCTTACTTCCTTCTGCGCGTTTTTCTGTTCGTCCGTCGCATCTGCTGCTACCGGAACATAACCATCAGTGACAAGATCTAGAACATCTTGAGCACCAAATAGTACACGCATTTGAATTATCCAACGATTCCAGTTTTTACCGTCAAATACTGGAAGTTTGGTGTTCATGTTGCCGTTTCCGTTCATCTTTCTACCTTGCACAGTACACTCAGATTTCTCACACAGTGTTTCCCAACCCACAGAATTAAAATTCTGATCAGATTTTGTTCAAGATTCAACATGAATCTAAGAATCAAAATCAAACACACAAGACCTCACGTTCACTCGTGTTTCCCGTGTTTCCCAATGAATCCGAACCGGAGCTCTAGATACCAATTGTTGGTGCAAAGGTAGAATAAATGATGAATGGAAATATTCTATTCAGAGAATGACGGCTACAAAACATGATAAAAGTTACAATGATTGTCACCCTATTTATAAGCTAAAACTAGGGTTACTAGAATAGGATAAAATACTAAAATACCCTCTAACAAACTTAGGGGCTAAGAAAATAGTACAACTAATAAATATGAATTACTTCTAATATCCCTCACCACGTCTACGATCACTACTTCGATGTTGTCTTCGATATTGACTCCCTTGACTTACACGATTTCAATAGTTTCATCTTCATTTCTATTCTTCTTTTTATGACTATATTAGATTGCATTTTGCCTTACTGATTAAATTGAACCTTCTATAGTGGGAGCTCAATTTATTAGATGATGATAATGTGATATCTTAGGTTCCTTTGTTGTAGTTTAATGCCAAATATTGATTGAATTTTTTCTTCAAAAGATATACAAATAATGGAGGTTTTAACTGCCATAGTTTACAAATTATTAATGTTAACTTATGAAACTTGTTGTGGTTAAAACCGACGCTATCTACAATAAAACACCGCCTTTTATTTTATGTGTATTATGGCGGTGAACTTGAAACCTACATTTTTCCTTTGTGGCAACTGAATTTACGGTGTTACTAGAAGACGTCATTTTTGAAATTTATGGCGGTTCAACCGGTCGCAACGATACATTTCTAACAGACGTAATTATCTTGTTTTTTTGTAATGATTGTGGCCTTCTTTGGGTAGCTGTACAATTCGGATTCCAAAACCTTTCCAAGCTTTACTCCAATTTTACACCTCATTTGTTTCAATTTGATTTTAAGGTATATCCCCAAATTGGGACCAAATTAAAGTTTAAGTCTTTGTAATTTTCTACATGATCCCATGGTTTTATACCAGCCAGGAGTTTCAAAAAATCCATACACTTAATAATACGCTTAATATCATGAGGATTGTCCATGAAGATGTGGTAATTCTAATATTTCATACCCTAATTTTTAACCCTAAGATCTCACACATCATTTGCATCCTTGCTACACAAACAAGATCGCCTCTTGGTCTTCTCTCTCTCATCTTTGGGTTTTGCTTTTTGTAGGGATCGTCAAGCACCTCTTTTTGGTGTTTTACCTTTTGTGTTTACATGTTCATTGCTTATCTAACCATTAACAAAAATAGAAAAAATATGTTTTGTTTCTTTTAAGCTTATTGTTCAAGGTATGACTTGTCATGAAGAGTATCAAGCATGTCTCCTCAACTAGGGTTTGTGTTGATTCCTCAAGTCAAAGTATGACCAATCAATGATTCTAAAGGAGATATCTTTTCAATTCATGATATCTAAGGTTCTAAAGCACCTTTCCATCTCATTTTGATCAAGAGTACATCAAAGTTTTGTTGCTTACTTTTAAAGAAAAGTTAAAGGTTCATGTGTTTATTTCCATGCCTTCTTCAATAAGTTACCTAAAGCTTTGAAATTTTTAATCAAGAGAAATTAAGTACACCTTATTTATATTTCGTATGATGATCCACTTGCTTTTAAGTGCAAGGAAAGTCCAAGTACACAAGTTTGTTTCAAGTGGTTTGAAAAAAAAAGTCAACATTTGAAGTCAAAGTTTAAAGGATCACAACTCCTTCAATTCTCAACATTTTTAATGCTTCCTTTTGCATTTGACTCTTCTCATTATCCTCTATAACTACTCTTTACATGACAAGAGTCAATTATGCCTTGAGGATAATCGAAATTTTGGAGACATTATAGGTCATTTTCAGGCCTTTGGGACTTGATTTTTTCTAAGTTACATGACCAGTTTTTCGTGTCAACTTCGACATGCCATAATTTTTTGCTCAAGCATCCAAATGCAACCTTTCTTGGCACATTGTAATCTTTATTATTATGTCAACATATTTAAAAAATAATGGGACGAAAAAGCCTCTTGAGCAAGATGCCCCATTGAGTTAAACATGGTAACTTAGAACTGAAGAAATCACCATTGCCCAAAATTTGAACTTCACTAATCTCAATACCAAGCCAAATCATCACGTGTTTTGGACCTAAACATGCTTAACCAAGCCTCCAGAATTTAATTGACCCTTAAAACACATCATTTGGTTTAGTTTGGATGGATTGCAAGTCACACTTTTCTCACATTCTGATCAAATTTGTTTTGCACGAGTTAAGATTGACTTCATACATATTTGGATCCAAACACATTCCGTATAAATAAAGGAATCTACTTCATTCATTTCCATTCTTTGGAGAGCCAAGAAACCCCTGCTGCAATTTGAAGTTTTCCAAAAAAGTTCAACTATCATGTTATGAGTTTTAGCTTATTTCAATCCAATTTCTTTATTCCATTAGAATCTTAGGCATCCTCTAAAGCTTTTGCAAAAATTCCTAAGCTCTAGGACCTTCTGAAGTGCTCTAACCAGATCGAGCTTCATCAACTTCTGATCACCATTTGGACAAGGTAGTTCTGAGCACCATTTGAACTCAAACAAATTACCACAATGTAGTCCTTCACTCTCTGATGCTTTCCCCTAACTTATCAGGTGATGATTGATTGTGTTCATCATTTAATTTAATTTTTTGTGGCTTGCTTCTGAAACTTCTTTGAAATTTCTCGTGCTCAGTTTAGATAAATGAATTTGGAGCATAAGGTTGAATTCGTGATGAGGAGGCGATCACATTGGTGGTAGCCTCATGTTCCAAATTTACCGAACGATGAAACTCTGATGAGGGGCTATAGGAGAAGACGATCAAAGTTTATCTCAGGTCATCTGAGTTTGAAGAACACGTTGGATAATTGGAATATTTTGATTTTTCCAATTTGAATTAGATCCCGTATTTTATTTTGGTTAATTTCCACCGTGCGTCCCAACCTTGTGAGTGTTGGCTCTGCCACGTTAATTAATAAAGTCAGATCCAACGCTCAGTGTTTTTTCTGATTTTATTTCTTTTTCTGTTTTTATTTTTAACTGCATTTAACTTTAAAATTCATAGAAAATCCATTTTACATCCAAAATAATTTCTAAAATTCTCTTTTCTTTTTCTTCATCTGATTTTTATTTTTTCACATTTTATTTTATTGATTTTCTATTTTTCATGAAATTTCTCTTTTCTCTTTTATTTTAATTGGTTTAAAAATATTTTTCTGCATTTTAAAATTCTGAAAAATTTATTATATGCTTTTTATTTTATTTCCAACCTTCCATAATTTTCTTGAACATTTATTTGGTGTTTTGGATGACTTTATAGATTTTTAGTTTTATTTATATTCTAAAATTCATTTTAAAAATTCTTTTGTTGCCTTTTATTTCATTTTATATTTGTTTGACCTTTATGTACTTCTGTTGGCCTTGGATCATGATGACTTTGACCATAAGTCTCATCAAACCCCATAGATCTTTGGTGTTGATGGGTTAAAACCCTAATCCACCAAAATGGATGATTGATTTTGATGATGACTTAATCAAACCTTTGATCCAATTTGGGTATGATCTCTCTTGTCCCCTTCTTCTCTGTCTCTTTCTTTCCCCTTGATCAAATGGATGACTTGTGTCCATCTTGTTCATGATGTATGGATTGGTACTTGATGAACTTTCATCATTTCAAATCTACCTCCTAATTGATCATGATCATTTAAGGTACTTTGGATTGATGCATAAGTTTATCCTAAGCACTATGAAGAATGAATTGAAGTAATAGACCATCCTCCTAGCCTTTGTGCTTGATCATTTATTTTTTTTTCTTTTTGTGTGGCATGACTTTAGGAGGATGATTTACATATCATTTCTCTAACATTTATTAACACAAACATTATTATTGATCGACTTCAGATAGTTGAGACTTCTACATAAGTCCAATTACGAATGGTTAACATATCGCTAAATTTAAAGTAAATCATTTTGATAAGTGAAATTGTAAGTCTCATACTCCTTATGATATTGTGTGAATATATTTCTCCCTTTTCATTTATGAGAGATAGTGGCATACTTGTTGATTTTATCCAAGTTAGAGCCCTTCTCATATATGATGTAAAGGCACATGTTTTCATGCTTGTGAGTGAATAGTTGAGTGTTCTCCAAACATTTTACTAATATTTTATTGTATTAACTTTTACTTCAATGTTATTTACCTTATGCTCTTTACTTTTGCCATTTAGTTTATGCTTTACTTTTAGCATCCCATATCATATTTTTTGTGATTATGTTATTTGTTCTTTGTCCATTTGGACTTTCATTTCCTTGTAAAAGACATTAATAAAGAAAAACCCCTAAAAATTTGGTTCTCTTGATTTATGGGCTTGAGGTTACTATCCTTAGCATTGTTACAGAGTTATGGACTTAGAGCTCGGACTTTGACCGTTGCTTTGGAGATTGTGATTTGAGACCTTGGAATTCATCTGGTACATTTGACTTTGGACTTCTTTTAGAGACTTGGTTGAGTTACTTTGGTTTCATCTAGTACTTGGATTATTATTTGCTTATTTGGCTTGGTTTAGGCTTAATCAAAAGGAGGGAATTCTTGTTTGACTTATGTTATAAAGGTTGCTATCTCTTGGTCAGATCTTTCCTCCCTAGCTTCTACTTTATGCTCTAGGATAGTCTCTTATTCTCCTTTCCTTGCTTAATTTTCAAAATATTTCCTCTTTTTTTTCAAAACCTTCTTATTTTTTAACTTCAATAACTTCTCAATAAACATTGACTTTTGTTAAGTGATTTTCAAAACCTTTTCCTAATAAATTCTAATACATCTTAAGCATACTCAGACCAATTTCAAAAGACTTAAAAAAGGATGTGTAACTCATTCATATCATTTTGTGCCCTTTGTGCACTTTTCCTTTTAAAACTTTTTTCTGAAAGATTAGACATGAGTCATTTCCATAGTTGAGATATAATTCTCATAACCCCCATAGAATTGATGATAAACCTTTTCCATCTAAGAGAGCTAGTGGAATACTTGTTGATCTTTATCCAAGTTTGAACCCTTCTCATGGTGATGTAAAATTCTCATACTTGTGGGCGACTAGTTGAGTATTCCCCTTAAAATGACAAAATGTGTTTTCAATAAAAATAAATCAAAACAAGCATTTTTGTTATTTTTACCATGAACTACGAGGTTTTGATCCTCCATTGCACTTTGTTGGTACGTAGACATGAGAGTTCAAAAGTCTTGGAAAACACAAAAATTAAGAAATATACTTCTTTCCCCATCTCTCCAATCTTTTGCAAACAACATTTTTTTTCCAAACTAAATGTACACATCCTCAAACAGGTTCCCATGGAGTACCATGGATGTTTATGGTGCTAATACCTTCCCTTTGCATAATTAACCCTAGAACCTTTATCTCCTTTCTTTAGTTTTGTTTAAAAACTTCTTTGGGTTTTGTTCGTACTTTTTACTTTTCCCTTTGAAAATAATAAAAGCGCGGTGACGACTCTTGTTTTGTGAGTTAAGTTAATTAATGGCTTAATCTCAAAAAAATTACCGCTACAGAAAAGTGGCGACTCTGCTGGGGAGTAGTCCTCAGTGGGTTTAGTCTATCTTTTTTTATGTGTATATATTATGTTCGTTGTTGTTTTTTTATTTTTTATTCTGTCTGGTGCTTGGTGTTCTCTATGTGGTGAGATAAGTCATATACCCGGACTTGAGTGTTGTTATGATGCATTTTAAGTGTCAATTAACTTCTGGAGGATTGATTAAACATGTTTAGGACCAAAACACTTACTAATTTGGCTTGGAGTTGAGCTTACTCATGATCAAATTTTGGGCAATGGTGATTTCTTTAGTTTCAAGTCACCATGTTAAACTCAATGAGGCATCTTACTCAAGAGGCTTTTTGCTTCCATTCTTTATGAAATTTATTAACATCATGGCCAAGATTACAATGAGCCAATAAAGGTTTCATTTTGATGGTTGAGCACAAATTTATGGTGTATTGAAGTTGGCATAAAATACTGGTTCCGTAACTTAGAAAAATTTGAATGTTTCATGGTTGAAAAGAACCTATAATGTCCCAATGAACTCCATTACCTTCCAAGCAAATTTTGACCTTGGTCTTTGAGGCAAGCTTGTAGATTGCATCATAAATGACATTGTGCAAGAAGAATCATATCCATATGTTGCAAATTGAAGAAGTTATGATCTTTGAAAGTTGGCGAGAAATCACTTGAAAATATATGGAATTTCACTAAGTCGACAAATGACCTATAATTTCTCCTAACTTTTGATGATCCTCCAAGCATAATTGACTCTTGTCATATAAAGAGAAGTTTTAGATCATGTTGAGAATAGTCATATGCAAAAAGGGGCATTCAACAATGTTGAGAATTGAAGTAGTTATGATCCTTGGAACTTTGACTTCAAAATGTTGACTTTTAGGTCAAACCACTTGGAACAAGCTTGTGCACTTCGACTTTCCTTACATTCCAAATCACATGGGTGATCATATTAACTCAAGATAACATGTCCTTGATTTCCTCTTGATTAAATTGCTCAAATCTGAATTTACTTGTTGAACAAGGCATGGAAATAAACACACGAACCTTTGACTTTTCTTGAGAAGTAAGCCAACAAACTTTGGGATGTTTTTGACTTGAGAAGCCCTACCTTGCAAAATAAACTTAAGGGAAACAAGAATTTTTTTGGCATTTTGACTATGTGTTAGATAAGAAATGAACATATAAACACAAAGGTAAATAAAAAAGTGCTTGGTGATCCCTGCAAGAAGCAAAGCCAAAGATGGATAGGGGAAGGGCCAGGATATGACCTTGCTTGCGAAATATGAAAATGTGATGTGGGATCTTAAGGTTAAAAATTATGTTATGACACATGTTCTTTGAAGTGCAAGGAAAGTACAAGTACACTAGTTTGTTCCAAGTGGTTTGATCAAAAAAGTCAACACTTGACGTCAAAGTTTCAAGGATCACAACTCCTTCAATTATCAACAATTTTGAATGCTTCATTTTGAATTTGACTCTTCTAACTATCCTCTACAACTTCTTTTTATATGACAAGATCCAATTTTGCTTGGAGGGTCATCAAAACGTTGGAGACACTATAGGTCATTTGTGGACTTAGTGAAATATGACCTGTTTTTAAGTGATTTTTCTCAACTTCCAAGGATCATAACTCTTTCAATTTACAACATTTGAGCCTGATTCTTTGATCACAATATCAGTTGTGATGCTCTCTACAAGTTTGCTTCAATGATCAATGTCAAATTATGCTTGGAAGGCCTTGGAATTCATTGAAATATTACATGTCATTTTCAGGCATCTGGGACTTAGATTTTTACTAAGTTACATGACCAGTTTTTTGTGTCAACTTTAACATGCCATAACTTTGTGCTCAAGCATCCAAATGCAACCTTTCTTGGCATATATAATACTTTTTATGATATCAACATATTGCACAAAGAATGGGACCAAAAAGCCTCATGAGCAAGATGCCTCATTGAGTTGAACATGGTGACTTGGAACTGGAGAAATGACCATTGCCCAAAATTTGAACTTCACTAATCTCAAATCCAAGCCAAAACAACGCATGTTTTGGACCTAAACATGTTTAACCAATTCTCCAGAAGTTAATTGACCCTTGAAATGCATCATTTGGGTGAGTTTTGATGGATTGTAAGTCACATTTTTCTCACATTCTAATCAAATTTGTTTTGCACGAATTAAGCTTGATTCCACACATATTTGGATCTAAACACATTCCTTATAAATAAAGGAAGCTACTGCATTCATTTCCAAGCTTTAGAGAGCCCAGAAACCCCTGTTGCATTCAGAAGTTATCCAGAAAATTTCAATTATTGTGTTTTGAATTCAAGCTTATTTCAATCCAATTTCTTTATTCTATTAGCATCTTCGGAATCCTCTAAAGCTTTTGCAACAATTCCCAAGCTTTGGGACCTTCTGAAGTGATCTAACCAGATCAAGCTTCATCAACTTCTAAACACCATTTGGACAAGGTAGTTATGATTACCATTTAAACCTAAACAAGTTACCACAATGCAGTCATTCACTCTTTGATGCTTTCCCCTAACTTATCTGGTGTTGATTGATTGTGTTCATCATTTAATTTTGTTTTTCGTGGCTTGCTTGCTTCTGAAACTTCTCTGAAATTCCCAGTGCTCAGTTTAGATAAATGAATTTGGAGCATGAGGTTGAATTCGTGATGAGAAGGCAATCACATTGGGGGTAGCTGTAAGACCCCAATTTTGACCTTAAGATCCCTCATGCTATCTCATCATTTGCATTGGATTTGGGATCACTCCTTAGTGTCCTCCTTACCCCTCATTCATTGGGTTTGCATTAGGAGAGATCACCAAGCATATTTGATTGTTTCATACTTTGTTTGTCATTATTTACCAACCAAAATACCAAAAATATGTCAATGTATAGTTTGTTTTTTTGTAGGTAGTGTGTACATCCACATTTGCCTCATCAAGCTCATATCTAGGGTTTAAGAACCTCAATACAAGGAGATCAATTAAGAGATGGTTTAAATTGGTTCTAGACATCATATATGGATCCACATGGTTTTCACATATCATTTTGATCAAGAATTCATCAGAAGTTTGAAGCTTGTTTACCTTGGAAGCTCTAATTCATCTGGGTATCTTGTGTGACTTCCTCAACACGTTTATTCAACATTTGATCAAATATATCAAGGGATACTTCATATTACATCATCTTACACATATATGATCCTCCATGAGTCCAAAATATCAAGATAATGTCAAGTTTGCAGGATGGTTCATGGTGGTTGACCAGAGAAAGTCAACTAGTCAAAACTAGGGTTCCCTAGACCCTATATCCTACATTATTTGTCATTTGAAAATTATTACAAGATAAACGTGACTCCTTATGACATTGCAAACAACTTTCATGTTGAATTCAAGAGCTAGTTTTTCTTGGAAAGTCATTTTTTATGGTGAAAGTTTATAGGCCATTTTGTCTAAACCCTAGTTAGAAGGTCAACTTCCAAGGACCATAACTTGCACAATTTGTATGAGATAAACGCCATTCAAGTTCCATGATATAATTAAAGATGTCCTTTTCAACTTTTATGTATGGAATAAGTTTAAATTCATCTTGCAAATGCATGTGCCAAGAGGAAACATTATAGGTCATCTTGGGCCATTACCATTGAACAGGTGATTTCCCTTAACTTCTAAAATGCATAACTTCTTCATGCCAAATCCAAATGAGGTCAAGTTTGTGACTAAATTGAATAGGTTTGAAATAGATACAACTTTTATGAAGGAATGTTTCCCATTTTAAGTCCATAGTAAAAGTTATTCAAGGTGGAAGAAGTGAAAACATTTGGCTTGGTACTTAGAAAATTTTCAAATATGTTTGATTTTTCAAACTTCCACCTTAAAATTCATCATTATCCGAGCTTTAAATGGAAAAGTGTTTAACACGAAAGTTGTTCCCCTTCATCTCACCTTTCCAAAAAGTTCAAGATCACCTCATTTAGCCAAAGAATGAAGGACTTGTGCATGCGTTCTTTTCAAGGGACCAATTGGATGAATTTCACCTTCACATTTCAAATTCAAATGCATGGCCACATGACATGATTTCAGCATGACACACAAGCATTTTTGGACCTGAATACATCACTTGATGGGCCTCTCACACGCCCATGCAAGCATGCAATGAAAGTTGCTAAATTTGGAAAAATTTGGAAGTGTGTGGATGTGAATCACATTGGCTATAAATACAACCCTCATGGCTCAGAATTGAGGACCTCATGCCCAAGCTTTGGACCTGCAATCCAAACCCTCACCATTAAAAGATAATCTTGAAGGTTTTCATTTGAAAATCGAGCTTCAAATCTCATTTTGTTTTGAGATTGAAACTCCAAGAGTCCAAGCATCTATTTGATCTTAATCACCTCCTACAAGCTTCTGAAGCCAAGCCAAGCATAATTGGGATCAAGATCAAGCAAGGTTGAAGCTCCTTCGAAGGTAATTTTTCAGAATTTTCATCTCTTCGATTCTCCCTCAACTCTTCACTATTCTTTGTGATTTTTGGTTGGCTGAAGTCCTACCAATGTAGGCAACAAGATTGAGTTGCTTTGAGGTCAAATCGAAGCAACTCAATTCATGATCCTCAAAATTCAAATCCTGGTATCTTTTTATATACTTGGAATTAAACAAAATTGAGGTCAGATTCGAGCTCCTGAGCATTTTTTTTCTGTAAATCCATGTCCTTGTTTTTCATTTTGGTGGTGGTTAGTGGTGGACCAGTCTGGTGAGGTCCACCGGAGAAGACAACCGGAGCCCTAGCTCCGGTGATGTGTTGGCAATGCCCTGAACCATAAGATCTTCTCCCCATTTTCTAATCATGGCCTTCGCTTTTGATTACCACACATGTACACACATTAACTCTGGTACATGATGGAGCGCGGGTTTTGGCCATCAGATCTAACACCTTAATTAATGAGGGAGATCTGATGGCCCTTGTTTTTTGTATTTTCTGATTTTTTATTTAATTGCTTTATTTTGTTTAATTCATAATAATTTCATTTTTAATCCAAAAAATATTGGACTTTCACCAAAAATCTTTAAATATGTTTCTCTTTCATTTTCTGAATTAAAATTATTTTTTGTATTAATTTTGATATTTTTAATGAATTAAATGTTTTTGTGCATATTTTTAATTGTTTAAAAATACTTCTGACTTTTAAAAAATAATGATTTTTTTTGTCTAAGGTCCTTTGACCTTGTTTGAACTAGGATAAATCTCTTGGATATTTATTTGGTGTTTTGAAGAGGTTTTAGATTTTGACCAAACTAATTTGTATTTTAAGGCATTTTAAAATTGATTTTTAATTAATTAATTATGTAAAAATTGTGTTGAGCCATTTTTATGGTCTTGTGATGTTTGACTATTTGTTTGGGCCTTGGTCAAGGTTGATTTAACTTTTGTTGGATTAAAGTCATTTAGGGGATTGATGAAATGTACATTTGTAACACCCCGAATAAAATAAGAGAATTATTTAAATTAAGTTAATAATATATTTATTAATTTAATTAAAATAAATTGAATTATTGGATTATTATTATTTTATTAATGGGAATAATAATTAGTGGAAAATATATAAGTTGGAATAAGAGGAAAAGGGTTTTTTTTTGGTTGGTAAAGAATTTTCACGTGAAGCAGAGAAGCGGCAGGTGAAAAGTGGAGAAAGAGCAAAGGTTGAAGAACGGAAAAGCTTGAAGCTTAGAGATTGCCGGATTATCTCAGGTAAGGGGGGTTTATCGTCGTTTAATGGGTATTATAGATTAACATGTCATGGGTAGTGAGAAACCGTTGAATTGGCCCTAATTGGGATGTTGCATGCTGAGAAATTGTGTTGGATGAGTTGTGTTAATACTGTAATTGAATCGGTAATTGTGTGAGTCGTGAATTCCCGATAGTGTAGCTTTTTACGGAAATTGAATCGGAGGTCCGGAAGTCCTCCAACGGCGGAAAATGCGGAAACTCTGCATTCTGCCTTGTGTTAGCGCAGGAACTGCTGTTTTGTCTGCGTTAACCGGTTAACGCAGGGCGTTAACCGGTTAACACTGTTATGTTTTGTGGAAATGTGCTGTTTGGCCTGCGTTAACCGGTTAACCCAGGGCGTTAACCGGTTAACACTGTTGCGTTTTGCCAGAAAATGTGTTTTGTCCTGCGTTAACCGGTTAACCCAGGGCGTTAACCGGTTAACACTGTTGGAAATTAGAAAAAATTGATATTTTAATGTTGTGAACCTAATTGGTGATTGGCCTATTATAATTAATTGTGATGAGTAATTTTGTTGAGCTGATGTTATGAAATGTTGATACAAGTATGTTGCTGAGTTGTCCCGTTTACGGAAAGTTGTCGAAAATACTGAGTTGTAGGCTTGGTGAGCCAAAGTTGATTTTAAGTTGATTTTTGTTGGAAACGTTGTTGTGTTGATATTATTATTATGTTGTCGACAGTTTAGAGTCGTGTATGCCATGTACATTCATATGCATTAAGTCGGAGCGTTGCTCACACCACGTTGGCCTGGATTGGCAAATTTTAAGTTGAAAGTTGAAGGCTTATGCCTTGATGCCCACTAAAATGGCAATGATTTTAAGTTGGGAGTTTTACTCCGAATGGTACCACATGCATGACGAGTCGAGTCTCATTAGAGTTGCATTATGTTGGTTTGTTGTATGTGGATCAGTGGTATTGATCTTGAGTATGTATATGAGTTGTATTGATATTGGGTGATTAATGAGTTAAATTACTTAACATAACATGATAAATTATAATGTTTGTTATATCGATTGAGGAACTCACCCTTACAACTATTTTTCAGGTAACGAGCAGTGAGTGAGTAGAAGCTAGTGCTTGGAGTCTAGTGTAGTCTCCGTTGTGGGTCATGCTCTGATAGATGTAACATCGGGACGGAATGTTTTAATTGTTTATTGTCGGTTGTTGAACTATTTTTCATGTAATATGTTATACGCTTTAATTGGTTGACATAATTTCTATCCGCTGCGTATTTTTGAAATGTTTTATGGTTGATATAATAAAAGAGCATGACAGATGTTATTTTCGAAGATGTGACACCCTTGTTTTGTGTATTTACTCTGATATATATACTTGTTGTTGTTATTAAATATTTGGGGTATTTTAGAAGGGTGTTACAACATTCATCTTCCAAAATGAATGAATGATCTTAATTTGATAAAATTTCTCCCATGACCAATTTGTGTTTCTCTTACTCCCCTCCCTCTTCGTCTTCATCCTTATTCTTTCTCATTCCTTTCATTGACCAATGAAATATCAAATATCATAAGGCTAATTGGTTCATCAATGACCTTGTGCCAGATGAACTAATACAAGTATGGATGAGATAGATCCATCCCTCTTAATCTTTTCTTTTAGCGCATGGTATATTTTAGGAGATTGGTTCATAATACCAAATATCTAACATGCATTAACACCTAAATTTCTATTGCCCGACCTCAGATAGTTGTGACTTCTACATAAGTCCAATTACGATTGCTTAACATAAAGTTAAATTTGATCCTAAAGGCATAGCATTCTAGTAAGTGAGATTGTATGTCTCCCATGTTTCATGGTATTGTGTGGAAACATGGCATTTTTTCCTTCCTATGGAAGATGTCTTGGTTCAAGGATCCATGCTTGTGAATAGATGGTTGAGTATTCTCCAAAGAATGACATAATCAATTAAAAAAAGAAGCAAAAACACTACTAAAATTCAATTAATCTTGAATAACATTTGACTAACTCTTATTAATATTTCTTTACTTTCAAGTCATTTACTTTATGCAATTTAATTTTTAGTCATTTATCATTCATTGCCATTTACATTTCATTTAACTTGTTTATGTTTATGTCATTTTAACTTTTCTCATTTAAGCCATATCTTGTGATTGTATATATGTTGTTTGTGCATTTTGATTTTGTTTGTAGTCTTAGAACCTTAAAATACTTAATAAACAACAAAAACCCTAAAAAATATTTGGTGGACTGATGATCTTGATCTGAACTTCTGGACTTAGAACTAGGCAACATTCCCTGTGCAAAAAGGACTTGGCCAATGCCAACATTCTGAAATCAAGTTATTATGAACTGAGCCTTCATCTGATGCAAGTCTTGGGATGTGTTTGAGTTCATCTGCTACATTGTCTTGATGCAAACTGTTATTTTGATCTTGTGTCTAATGCTTTATTTTGAGTTAATAAGGAGTATTTCATCTGGTACATGAGAAGACAAAGAAAACTGCTAGCTATGTAATTTGCTTGCTTGGATGTGGCTATTTTATTTGAAGCCTTGATCTTCATGATGTCTGATATTGCTAATTGCCTGATTGATTATTTCTTGATTCAAAGTCTAAAGGGAAAATGGGTTTCTATATGACATTCTTGTCTGTTGGATTGCATCCCATTGGTCATATCTTTTCAACTCTTAACTTTTAATTTTATGCTTAGGATTAGTCTCTTCATCTCCTCCCACTTCTTAAATTTCAAAATCTCTCCCCCTTTTCAAAAACTTTCTTTGCTTGTGATTTCAAACTTAGACCTTATTTTAAGTAGAAACTTTGGCCTTATGCCTATTAATTTTTGAACTTCTTTTTCTTAAATCAAACTTGTAAATAAATCTAATCATATTAACTTAAAATTTCAAAAGACAAAAAGAACTAACAACTCCATTCAAACCTTTGTCCCTCTATGCCCTTCTCAATTAAATTTTTGTTAAAAGCAATTCACCAACTTTGAAATTTTTACCACAAACTACGAGGTTTGATCCCTCATTTTCATGTTGGTACGTGGGCACAAGTCCAAAGGTCTTGTCAAACACAAAAATATAATCAATGAGTTCTTTTCTCATTCTCACACTATATTTTTCTCAAACATCATTTTATACTAAAAACACATACACACATAAAAAAGGGCTCCCTATGAGTACCTTGGAGACTTTGGATGCTAAAACCTTCCCTCTGTGTAATCAACCCCCTTACCTGTAATCTCTAGCATTTTATTAGTTTTGATTGGAAAACTTCTTATCTTTGGGTTTTGTTCGTACTTTTCCCTTTCCTTTGGAAACAATAAAAGCGCGGTGGCAACTCTGGTTTTAGCGACGTCAAGTTTATCCATAACTTGATGGTCATGAATTTACCGCTACAGTAGTCTCGTGTTATGAATTTACCAAACGAAGAAACTCCAGTGAGGGACCATCGAAGAAGATGACCGAAGTTTATCTCAGGTTATCTGAGTTTGAAGGACACGTTGGATAATTGGAATATTTTGATTGGTCCAATTTGAATTAGATCTCGTGTTTTATTTGGGTTAATTTCCACTGTGCATCTCAGCCTTGTGAGTGTTGGATCTGTCATGTCAATTAATGAAGTCAGATCCAATGCTCCATGTTTTTTCTGATTTTATTTATTTTTCTGTTCTTATTTTTAATTGCATTTTCTTTTAAAATTCATAGAAAATCCATTTTACATCCAAAAATTCCCAAAAATAATTTCTAAAATTCGCTTTTATTTTTCTTCATATGATTTTTATTTGATTGATTTTCTATTTTTCATGAAATTTCTCTTTTCACCTTTATTTTAATTGGCTTAAAAATACTTTTCTACATTTTAAAATTCTGAAAATTTTATTATATGCTTCTTAACTTATTTCCAACCATCCATAATTTTCTTGGTGATTTATTTTGTATTTAGAAGGAAATTATGGATTTTTAATTCTATTTCTATTTTAATATTCATTTTAAAAATCCTTTTGTTGATTTTTATTTTATTTTATATTTGTTTGACCTTTGTGTACTGTTGTTGGCCTTGGACATGATGACTTTGACCATAAGTCTCATAAAACTTAATGAATCTTGGGTGTTGATGGGGTAAAAAATCTAATCCACCAAAATGGATGATTGATTTTGATGATGACTTGATCAAACCTTTGATCCAATTTGGGTGTGATCTCTCTTGTCCCGTTCTTTTTCATCTTTTTATTTTCCCTTGATCAAATGGATGACTTGTGTCGATCTTGTTCATGATGTATGGATTGATACTTGATGAACTTTCATCATTTCCAATATACCTCCTAATTGATCTTGAATCATTTAAGGTACTTTAGATTGATGCATAAGTTTGTCCTAAGTACAATGAAGTATGGGTTGAAGTAATGGGCCATCCTCTTAGCTTTTGTGTTTGATCTTTTTTTTTTGTGGCATGGCTTTAGGAGGATGATTTACATATCATATCGCTAGAATGTATTAACACAAACATTATTATTGACCGACCTTAGATAGTTGTGACTTCTACATAAGTCCAATTACAATTTCTTAACATATCGCTAAATTTGTCCCGAAAGTAAGTCATTTTCATAAGTGATATTGTAAGTCTCCTACTCCTCATGGTATTGTGTGAAAGTATTTCCCCTTTTTATTTATGAGAGCTAGTGGCATACTTGTTGATTTTATCCAAGTTAGAGCCCTTCACATATATGATGTAAAGGCCTAGGTTTTCATGCTTGTGAGTGAATAGTTGTGTGTTCTTTAAAATATGACAAAACTGTCATTCCCTTATTGATCACTAACATCATCTACTAACATTTTATTGTATTAACTTTGACTTCAATTTTATTTACCTTATGCTCTTTACTTTTTTTTGCCATTTACTTTATGCTCTATTTTTAGCATCCCATATCATATTTTTTGTGATTATGTTATTTGTTTTTTGTCCATTTGGATTTTCATTTCCTTATAAAAGACATTAATAAAGAAAACCACCTAAAAAAATTGGTTCTCTTGATTTATGGACTTGAGGTTACTATCCTTAGCATTGTTATGGAGTTATGGACTTAGAGCTAGGACTTTGATCTTTGCTTTGGAAGATTATGATTTAAGACCTTGGGATTCATCTGGTACCTTTGACTTTGGAGTTCTTTTGGAGAGTTGGTTGAGTTACTTTGGTTTCATCTGATACATGGATTATTATTTGCTTATTTGGCTTGCTTGAGGCTTAATCCAAAGGAGGGAATCCTTGGTTGACTTATTTCATAAAGCTTGTTATCTCTTGGTCAGATCTTTCCTCCATAGTTTTTACTTTATGCTCTATGATAGTCTCCTCTTCTCCTCTCCTTCTTTAATTTTCAAAATCTTCCCTCTTTTTTAAAAGCCTTCTTGTTTTTTTTAACTTGAACCACTTTCTCAATAAACTTGAATTTTGTCAAGTGATTTTCAAAATCTTTTCCTAATAAATGCTAGTCCATCTTAAGCATACTCAAACCAATTTCAAAAGACTTAAAAAAGGAAGCATAACTCATTCAAATCATTTTGTGCACTTTTCCTTTTAAAACTTTTTTTCTCAAATATTAGACATGAGTCATTTCCATAGTTGAGATATAATTCTCCTATCCCCCGTAGCATTGATGATAAATTTTTATCATCTAAGAGAGCTAGTGGCATACTTGTTGATCTTTATCCAAGTTGGACCCCTTCTTATGGTGATTCAAAGTTATCATACTTGTGGGTGGCTAGTTAAGTATTCTCCTTAAAATTACGAAATGTCTTTTCAATAAAAATTAATCAAAACAAACATTTTTGCTATTTTTACAATGAACTACGAGGTTTTGATCCTCCAATGCACTTTGTTGGTACGTAGACATCACACTTCAAAAGTCTTGGCAAACATAAAAATTAAGAAAAATACTTCTTTCCCCATCTCTCCAATCTTTTGCAAACAACATTGTTTTTTTCAAACTAAGTGTACACATCTTCAAAGAGGTTCCCATGGAGTACCATGGATGTTTAGGGTGCTAATACTTTCCCTTTGCATAATTAACCCCCAAACCTTTATCTCCTTTATTTAGTTTTGTTTAAAATCTTTTTTGGGTTTTGTTCATACTTTTTCCCTTTAC